>NC_083877.1:633035-1266071 GCF_032452875.1 Bos javanicus | reverse complement strand
CTGGGTGGTTTGCATTTACGATATATTTTGTATGAAATTCTTGTGATTGTTTAAAAGGCTTTCTAAAACAAATTTATGATTTTTTTTAAATTTTGCATTAAGCAATTTTGACTTAGGTATGGCTGCAACATATTAAAAGGACATAAGGCAAAGTATTACCTCGAAACATCTTATTTTTCTCATAAAATTATATGAAAACATCCTGCTTTCTAAAGCAGAAATGACTTAAATGTTTTGATTCTGGAGGGAGAGAAAAAAAAATGATGGAATGTTTTAATTGTCCACCTAAAGGGCTGAATTCTTTTTTGTTCCAATAAAGAGCACTGTAGTAGTCCCTTGCTCATTTTGCCCACCCGGCTTTTTTTGTGATTGTGTATGGTTATAACCTCTGTGTCTTAACATAATTCCGGTGATTTTCTCTTTCCCTGTATTATTACTTTTTCTCTTATTCATACTATTTTAGTGGGAAGTTGCCTGTTAGGATTTTATTTGGAATGAGGAATTTTAGGGCTTATGTTACTAAATGCTGTCAGCGTCCCACCTTTGTCATGTGATTTTTAATGCGCTGCGTCTTTGTAGAGATGCCTATTAGTGGTACGGTATAAAATAGATAGGGCTTCCCAGGTGGCTCAGTAGTAGAAAAACCGCTTGCCAATGCAGGAGACGCAGGAGAATGGGGTTCAATCCCTGGGTCAGGAAGATACCCTGGAGGAGAAATGACAACCCACCCCAGTATTTTTGCCTGGATCATCCCATGGACAGAGGAGCCTGGTGGGCTGCTGTCCGTGGAGTTGCAAAGAGTCAGGCACAGCTGAGCATGCATGCACACAAAACAGATAAGTGATCCCACCTGTGAACTTCTCCTTTGTTTCTGATATACCTTCTCAGTCCTTTTTCAAAAGAGTTCACCTCTTGTCCATTGGTCAGAGGACTGAGGCTTATAACAGTAGATTAACATTAGGTCTTACTAAGGAAGTTACGTTTCAAGTGTATTTTCATCATATAACTTACACAGGACTTTTATTTTTAGACCATCATTTTGTTTCTCAATTCTAACAATATCCCTGTAAATTATATTAGAAAAGGTAGTAAATGTCCATTTTACAAATGGTGAAGTGAATTAAAATTCAGGGGCAAAGGTAAAGGCGTGACCAAGACTGAAATTAAGACCAGTGTCTCCAAATACAAGTCTAGTGCTCATTCTTTTCAGGCATGAAGATTTTTGAGGGTGATCTCCACCATCCAGGACTCTGTTTCCTCCCCAGTTGACAGTGGGTTGCACCAGATTTATCGTCCCTAGCTGTTGCAGAACAGACGGGACCTGTGTCACTTGATTTCCCTTGTTAGGGAATCCCTTCCAGTTGCTGAACTACAATATTGTCATGACAAGCGAGTGTTGTAATTTGTGTGCCTTATTTCGTATCGTGGATTTTTACTGCAGAAACATTTTTTTAATGTCCAGATCTATTAAGTATTGTTTGAGTACAAACTCTGTTATACTTTTTAACTCTTAGAGATAGGTAGAAATTTATTCCATAGAAATTAAACTACAAAGAGGATCTGGGTCTTTGGAACTTCGTTAGTCTGAACATAACTTCTAGCATTCTCTAATTCTTCAGGCCAAGGACCTCTTATTACCTGACTGTCCTCTATATCTTTCTTTTCTCCCCTCTTCTTTCATGGTAATGTAATTAATAGCCAGCCTCTGCTTCACTTCTCTTTGACAGTCTCCTAAAATCATCCGTTTTCTTCAAGTGTCTTTCAGCCTCAATGTGAGCACAGTGGGTCCCGTGATACGTATGCCATAGCATGGCCTATTATATTCATCCTTTTGGATAAATGTAATAGAATTTTATATTAGCAATTATTATCATCTTTCTTTCCAAAAGATTTGAAGTCTCAATCCAATCTTCTCCCTTGTGTCTATTTTGTTAAATGACCGCCTTTTTAGTGAGGCCTTCTTGGAACTTAGTATTTCCCCATGGATAATGTTTTAAGACTAGCTTTTTATCAAATGAAAAGTGGTAGACTGCATATACCTAATCTCATTAATCCATTTGGGCTATAAAATTGTGTGATTATTGGACAAAATCCAGAAGTAAATTAATATGACCAATATAAATATATTTCTTATCAATAACTGCATTTCCTAAATCTTGTCTGTAAGACCATTTAAAGTATCTCTGAAACCTCGAAAAAATTCTAACCTGATAGAAATCTTACCCACCTGTGAAAAGGCAGGTGTTTTTCAAGCACTACTGAAGCTCTCTTCTGTTTTAAATCTTATTTGTCTTTAAAGCCTCGGTGTTTCATCTTCTCAGATGCTGCCGCTTGCACATTGTTGTTTTGAGACTGAAACCGCTACATTAACACAGCTCTTATTAAATGTCTGGAGGTTTTGTTTCTTTATCCCTTTCTTTGTAACAAGCAGCCACTCTATTTTTCAGTAGTGAATTTCAAAATCCTTTTTAACCTTATAGGTCCAGGGGTAGCCAAGGATGGCTGCAGCTTCATATGATCAGTTGTTAAAGCAAGTTGAGGCCCTGAAGATGGAGAACTCAAATCTTCGACAAGAGCTAGAAGATAATTCCAATCATCTTACAAAACTGGAAACTGAGGCATCTAATATGAAGGTATCAAGACTGTGACTTTAAATTGTAGTTTATCCGTTTTTATTCCATGTTTCTTCCTGTAAACTTGGGGTTAGACACTTCACTTACTTAGAAGTGTATTTTTTAAGTTAAGCAATAATTTGTAAACTCTTGCAAAAGTTAACATTGATATTTTCAGTCCAAATGTTTTTAGTTCATCCAGCAAATCATATAAAGAAAATGATTATAAAACCACAGTGACTAAGTAGTTAGTCCTTAGTTATTTTTAAGCTTAAAGATGAGAGACCAACTTCACCATCGCTATAGTGAGGCTGGGGGTCCTGTGTGATTCGTAGAAGCTAGCCTCGCAGCTGTAGGATTTATCATAAGGATTAAAAGAGATCACAGTCACATCCCCAACCCCCTCAGATCCTGTCGTCACTTACGTGCTACAGTGACAGATCATCAAGAAATTTGGGGTGACCTAATGAGAAGAGTCCTGCAGTGAAGATTAGTACCTGATTCTATTTCTGGTTTTGCCATAAGCTGAGCTACAGACTGTAGGGTGCCCTTCTAGAATTAAATTGCTTTATTTGAAAAGTAGTCATTGCACTAACAGATGATGTCCATGACACCTTCAAGCCCTGAAATTGGTTTTCTATATAGCATTGAAAAGCTGTGATAACCTCCATGAAAAGTTATAAAATATTCAGTGTGCCCTGGGAAAATATGTTCTTATTTCAAAATAAGTGCAGTTAAAACTTTAACTGTTTGAATTTCCAGTTAGGCAGATTGTCCTCTCACTGAATTTACTAGAACTGGAGGTCATCAACAAAGCTGTTACCTCCTTCTCTTTAAAAAAAAAAAAAAATCCTTCTTGCTACATGTTTTTTCTTGGCCTTGGCTATTTTACCATCTGGGTTTCTGACCCTCTTCTTCCTGTCTGCTCACTACTCTTATTCCTTATTCATTTATTATTCTCTTCTATTTCTTTTTCCATGCATTTTGAGGTCTCTCTTATTCTTCAAGCTTCTGTGTATTAACTGAACTATTGAGCTGCTCCTCTTTTAACTTTTTATTAAATATCATAGCAGTTTAGCCTTTTACTCATATGAACCTTTCTTTCTTTTTCTCTTTCTCCCTTTCTTTCTCTTCTATCCATAAATATTTTCTACTCTGTTGCCTATTTCTGTGGCAGTAGCAATGACAGATCTCCAAGATACCTATCTCAAATCCTTCATAAAGAAATATTTTTTTCTATAGACTCTAAAGAAACATTTTTTTTCTCACCACAAACCATGACAACAGCTGAATCAATTATTTACTAGGTTAAAAAAGAGTAGTTTGGTATTTTAACACTGATCAACATAATGTATCTAAAATTATTGTACATGACATGTGGTTTTAAAAGTTTAAAGATACAAAATTTAAACTCCCCAGCAGGACTAATCATTTATCTGCTTCAGAAGTATATTTTGTAGAGAATTCTTCCTAGCACACCTGTCTGAATGTCTCTTGTGCAGAATTCTGAGTCTTTTAAAATTTTATCTTTTTTTTTAACTAGAGCAAATTGAAACTTCATTTTGGTGAAACATTTTAACATACCTTTAGATCCATCTCCATGGATGGGAATGCTGAAGTGTGGAATGGCTCTCAGAGTAACAATATGTCAGGTCCTTAAATTTCTGCAATGGAATACCAGGTTGACCTCTTAGCAGTGGGGTATAATATATATCATGAATATTAGTATTTAAGATATGTCTGAATTCAACCATGAATTGATTACTGCTCAGTGAGTCTTTTTACAGACATCCTTGCAAAGCCATCCACATATTTCTTGAGGATTTAGAGTATGGTATCATAGCAGTTATGCCCTTTTACTGAAATTATTTATGTATCTCTCCTTTCAAGAAGCTTTTTGAAAAAAAAAAAAAAGAAGCAGCAGCTTTATGATATTAACAGGAAACCATGCTCTGTTTGTTTTGTCTTAAAATATTGATGTGTGAAAAGACATTTGGAAACATTGGAATTTACTACATTGGATTAAAGTTAATCCGAAACAATGGTTATTTCTCAAAAAAAAATCACTTTTTAGACTTTGTAATACATCATATGATCTTGTATTAAGTTTACTGATCATTCATATGTAATGTGGGACGGCAAGGTGTGTCTCTTCCAACTAGATAATTCCAGGATTTCTGAAATTTATACAGTAGTACCATCTAGTGGCAAAAGAGAATACTGCTTTGCTATTGATTACATGTCATTGATAGTATAAAAATATTCTCTGTGTATGTGACAGTCAGGGAAATATGTGTACAGCAGTTAAGGAAATGTGAGCATTGACTGTATTTGAGAATATTAAGAAACTGTTTATTTTTTAGGTCTAATGATGGCATTGTGGTTGTGTTTAGAAAGAATCCCTTTTTAAATATATATGTAGAATTTTTTTAGAGAAAAAGCAGTATGATGACTGAGATTGGTTTTTCAAATAAATTTGGGTTGAGGGAGAAATGGAGGAAGTGGTTATAAGTATAAATGAAAGAAGCCCGTGAGTTGATAATTATTGAACTAACGTGAGGATACATGGGAGTTCGTTACATTATTCTCATACATATATTGTTATGTATATACTTGATGCTTCTGTAATTAAAATAAACTACAGATTTTGTGGGATTTAGAATAAGAATGCAGCAATTATAGCTAAACTTAAGGGAAATTATATACTATACTTTTTACTCCAGGGCAGGAAGTCAGTGTGATTTACTTTAAAATACTGAGTATCACAGCATGATAAATATGGTGAAAAGTTAAGTTAGTTGCACAGTCATGTCCAACTCTGCGATTCCTTGGACTGCAGCCTGTCCCTCTCCTCTGTCCATGGAATTCTCCAGGCAGGAGTACTGGATTGGTTGCCATTTCCTTCTCCAAAATATGGTGAAGTATGAAGCATTTAAATTGAAAGATGGCATGGTGTAGAAAAATATATCTAGGTAAAAATTTAACCAACTGTTTATATCTCTTGCATTTTAGTAAAATGAAGTATTTATAAATTGTTTTTTAACTGTTAAACCATCTACATGGAGAGTATCTTTTATTTTCAGAGTGTAAGAAAAAAAATGAGAAGTAAAAATTCAAATTGGCATAGATGATAATTTATTTTGAAGATTTAATTACCAAGTATACCTTTATCTAGTAATGAAAGATATCAGTAACTATGACATAGCGAGAAAAACAGAAGTGGGTCAAGTTAAAACTCCCTTGAAATGACACAGTTACTCATTGATATTTTCTGTTCACCTATATGACCACAGTAATTTGTCTGTAATAATTAATTCTCTCATGGTTTTAAAATCTTAACATGTTTTTAAAATAATGTTTGATTATGGCTCCCCACTCCAGTACTCTTGCCTGGAAAATCCCATGGATGGAGGAGCCTGGTGGGCTGCAGTCCATGGGGTCGCCAAGAGTCGGACACGGCTGAGCGACTTCACTTTCACTTTTTACTGTCATGCATTGGAGAAGGAAATGGCAGCCCACTCCAGTGTTCTTGCCTGGAGAATCCCAGGGACAGGGGAGCCTGGTGAGCTGCCATCTAAAGGGTCGCACAGAGTCGGACACAACTGAAGCAACTTAGCAGCAGCAGCAGCAGCATACGATTTTGTAAAACCAAACTTCCAGAATTTATAAATACAAATGAGTATTCTCTCCTTTAAAATTACATATTAATTTAAAAAACCATCATTTCTCAAAACATTCTTGTGAAATATTTTGTTTGGAATTGCTTTGTAGTTGTGTAGCATTTTCTTTTAAAAACCTCTTTGAAATTAAGGACTTCTTTTTAGGCTGTATTCAGTATGCAGCTCCAAGCAATTAATCAGCCCTACCGCAGCAACTAGAAAACACTGGATAAAAACAAAAACCATTCTTTTAAAGACATTGGAGAACTGTAAAATCATCAAGGACTATGTTAACTAAAATTCCTAAGAGGAAAGAGCCCTTTCTAGATGAGCTGAGATCACCAGTAATTTTATTCCCAGGGGTGTTTGCTGATTGTGGGGATAGACTGCTAATCATTGGCACAGGCATGAAGACTCCACTGTTGACAGACACACAGGCACATGTGAAGTATTGACGTTTAGAGGAGCTCCAAGTGTATGACTGGTTTCTCACATTTTCTCCAAAAACATGGGATGTTAGCTGAGTCTTGTTGAGGGGAAAGATGCTGGGGTGGACTAGGAAGCAGAATGTTAGGAGGAACATCCTGCCAAGGAATACTTTCACATAGCAGGTCTCCTTAGTCTAAATTTAACAGAAGAGATACATTGAAAGAACTCAGCAAACCAAATCAGATGCGAAAGGGAAAGTCACTCAGTCATGTCCAAGCCTTTGCAACCCCATGGACTATACATTCCATGGAATTCTCCAGGCCACAATATTGGAGTGGGTAGCCTTTCCCTTCTCCAGAGGATCTTCCAAACCCAGGGATCGAACCCAGGTCTCCCGCATTGCAGGCGAATTCTTTACCAACTGAGCTATGTTGGTATGTGGGTATGAGGAAATCCCATATGAATTTCACTTAAACTGCATCTGCAACCCATTTTCAGTTATTGGTTGAAGGAAATCAGACCCCAGTGGTAGAAAGGGCAAACTCTGTAAGGGAAACTCCAATCTCAAGTCTTTCTTGTTCTTGTATACATAATGACTGGCATACAGTTAAAAGTTACAAGAAATACAAAGAAATAGGAAAATGACTGATAACCAACAGAGCAAATAGGTAATAGAAACAAATCCCAAGATGATCTACATATTGTAAGTAAGAGTCAAGGATTTTAACATAATTATTTTAAATGATTTGGAAAAAATGATGGATTAAATGGATAAAGAGTCAGAAAATCTCAACAGAGAATTGGAATCTATAATTAGGAAGAATCAAACTTAAACCTTGCTGGTAGGAGTATAAAATAGCACAAACACTTTGAAAAACCATTCAGCAGTTTCTTTTAAAGTTAATCACTGTGACTAAGCATTTAAACCTCCAGATACATATTCAAGAGAAGTGAGTACGTGTGTCCACCTGGAGATAAGTGCAGGAATGTACGTAGTAGCATTCTTCATAATAGCTTCCAACCTGGCAGCAACCCAAATGCCCATCAAAAGGATAAGGGATGTATCAGTGGAGATCTAGTCATACAGTGGACAGCTGCACAGTATTAAATAACTGATACATACAGTAGCATGGGAGGAGTGTCATAGAGACTTTGGTGAGCAAAAAACACAAGACACAAAAGACTGTGTACTATGTGACTTCATTTATATGCAATTCACAAGCATGCTAACTGGTAACAAAAATCAGAGTACTAGATACTTCTGGAGAATGAATATTGATTGGTAAGGGACAAAAGGGAACCTTCTGAGATACTGGAAATGTTCTGTGTCTTCCCTGGGTGGCAATTACATGGATACTTGGATTATATAAGAAATTTAAGATTGGTGTGCTTTTCATATGTATATTCTATCTCAGTAAAACAGAAAAGAAATGAGCTTAATTTTTATTATGGAATAGACACAACCTGTTCACAAGAAAGTAGGAATGTAGTCACGCTCGGTGGTGTCATCTTGAGACAGAGTAACTGGATCTATAAATTAACTGCATTTTTTTGAGATTCGTAACTCAGAATTTACAAGAATAATTTAAGAGAACACATTGGAATAAATAGCTTTTCAAGATAGCTGTTTTGAAATTTTAATTTTTTTAACTTTAGATTTCAATAATTTTATTTACTTTATGGTTATTGCTTTTACCAATAGACTTCTAGCCATATGCACAGAAACTTAAAACTTACAAGTTATGTGTATTCACTATTTTTTAAATTTAGGAAATACAGACAAAGAGAGATCAAACTCACCCATTAAAAAAAAAATTTTTAATGTTGGTAGGTGATGGACAGGGAGGCCTGGCGTGCTGTGATTCATGGGGTCGCAAAGAGTCATTTTTCTCTCTGTGCATTTTATGCAGACATGGATTCAATGGGATCATATTTTGCAGCATGCTTTTTAATTTAATAGAGCCATCTTTTCATGTCATTAAGTATTACTTAGTATTTTTGTAGTTGTATAATATTCTGTTGTTTGGCTAATGCCATAAATTTATTTAATCCTTTATTGTTGAGCATGCAGATTTACATGGCCTTTTCATTTCTGTTGGTGTTATTTTAATTTTTCCTTATTATTTTTAATATGTTTTTTAAAAACCAGTAATATGCCGTTAATTTTCAAAAATTAAGTGTATGTCCTATGACATGCCAGGGATTTCTTTTAATTGTTGCTTTTCAATTCTTAAATGCTTGTACTTTTTCTGAAAACAATATTTGTTTTGATAATATCTGTTGTTTTAAAATGAGGAAACCAAAAACAAAAATTGCTTGTAATCCCAACTTCTATAGAATACTCACTGTTAACACCTGATGATAGGCTCTAGAGAAGGATCATGTATAAAGAAAGACCTGATTAGAGCTGTGCTTTAAAAGTTTTATTAATCTGTTAGTCCTGTGCAAGGTAGGACCATTTAGGAGATTATTTTAGTAGTTTTGGTGGGGTCAACAGCCAGGATAATGACATAAGAATAGAAAAGAGATGGCTAATAAGAGATATTAAGCCTAGAATACAGAATTGATAACTGATCAGGGAGAAAGACACGAGGCTGAAGATTTGAGCCGAAAGGGAAAAGAAGGCTACTGCTATTTAACTGAACAGATATAAGGCAAGGAACAGGATTTAACGGCACAGGGTGATAGCTTGGACGTTTACATATACAGTGCATATCATCCAGACACACTGAATGTTAAGCATCTATCAGTCATACTGGGAAAATGAGTCTGAAGTTGTGAGGTCAGGATTAGAGACATATCATTGATAGTTCCTTGAGAAAGGTAAGTGTTGAATTGTGAAACTAGGGATTATGTGAAAGTGAAGTCGCTCAGTCATGTCCGACTCTTTGCGACTTCGTGGACTGTAGCCTACCAGGCTCCTCCGTCCATGGGATTCTCCAGAATGCTGGAGTGGGTTGCCGTTTCCTTCTCCAAGGGATTATAAGAAATAAGATTAAAAGATCATTGAATTGCAAGCAGCAGTGGATGGAAGGAGATTCAGGATCCTGAAAACTGCAGGTAGCCTCCAATGGTAATTCTCAAACTTTATGGAAGAGAATTGTGTCCTGATGTTTGTAGCAATCTATATTCATTCAAGAAAGACATCCCTGTGCAAATTTATTTCCTATCTCGCGGTTGTGATACACTGACATAATTTCTGACTGTAAATAACAATCACCTCCATATTCCCACATCTGCTTATCTAAGCCTTTTAACTTCCAACATGGTCTTTATATGAAGGGCAGATCATTAAGGTCACAGGCTATTTCTTATTGTTAACATAGGAATTCTTTTCTTAATGCTTCTAATGTGACTATCAAGGTAAACCACTGACATGCTAAGTCGCTTCAGTCGTGTCCAACTCTGTGCGACCCCATAGACAGTAGCCCACCAGGCTCCCCCATCCCTGGAATTCTCCAGGCAAGAACACTGGAGTGGGTTGCCATTGCCTTCTCCAATGCATGAAAGTGAAAAGTGAAAGTGAAGTTGCTCAGTCATGTCCAACTCTTGGCGACCCCATGGACTGCAGCCTACCAGGCTCCTCCGTCCATGGGATTTTCCAGGAAAGAGTACTGGAGTGGGGTGCCATTGCCTTCTCTGAAACCACTGGCATAGTCTTTACTATATTTACTCTTCTTGACAGGTTTCCTTTTCAATCTATTTACGGATCCTTTTTCACATAGAGGAACACTGCCCATAGCTGTAGGATTGTAACTGTTCAAATACATTGTTTTGCATTTGGAATCCTACTTGGCCAGCAGAGATTTTGTTATGAACTAGAATGGGATGCCTCAGAATATGTAAATGTAAAAATACATATAAATTATTGTTAAGGAACATACAGAAAAACTAGTAGGAAGTGAAAGTTTTTAACGTTCTCTGACAAAAATTTGTTATGAGAAGGCTTTAGATGGGAAAGGACGTAATGGATCAAAAGTTGGGAGACAGCGTACAGTCATTTAACTATCTGCTGACTATAAATCAGTGTACTAGTAGAATGTATATAAGTTGAGTACATAAATGCTTGGTATCAATTGGGGTGTTAAATAAAACAGCATAATGTGTTAATTTGCTGTCTTCCATGGCCATGTTGGTACAAGTTTAGTTTTTGTGTCTTCAGCAAATCTTTGAGTCTCAGTTGGTCTATCTGAAAAATGAGAGTAATCCACCTTGTTTTGTTCTTTCAGAAGTTACAAATAACATATCTTAACTATCCTGTGTATACTGTGTGGAGACTACTTGTATCACCATTGTCACAAAGTATCAGTGTTGTCATTGGGCTGTAATTTATTATTTATAATTAGTAATAGATAGTATTTGTAAAGTACTTTGCATTTTATATGTTTTCAGATAGATCTGAAATAACTTTTTTCCCCCAGCAGACCTAAATGCCAAGAAACTTAAAATCATATCTTCAAAAAGTTATTTAGAATTTTGTCATACTGAGATACTGTGTTCTTTTTTACAGGAAGTACTTAAACAACTACAAGGAAGTATTGAAGATGAAGCTATGGCTTCTTCTGGACAGATTGATTTATTAGAGCGTCTTAAAGGTAAATTTTTAAAAAATGTTTTAAAGTAATTTTTTAAGCTCCAGTTGTCATCTTTAGGTGTATATATCCAAATAATGCTTCTCTTGATTAGAATGTTGGTGTTGGATTTTCTTAGCCTAATGCATTAGGATGTAATTTTTTAAGTACAAATATGTAAAAAGTCTATTTGCTTGTCATTTTTTCAGTTAAAACATTTAACTGCCTTTAAATAAACTATTTTAGATACCTTTCTTTACAGTTTTCAGCTCTTTCTAAAATGCATTGCTCTTCTGCCAGTCATTAAGTAGGCCTTTATTAAGCTTTATGCTATAGACTGGACCCATTGCTTCATTTGAAGGAGTCAGTGCCTTTCTTTGTTCCATTCAGAATAGAAGTGCTTTATCTTTGTGCATACACACACACACACACACACACATACACACACTGATTTTAAGCCATTTTTAATAGAATTTTGAAAGAATGTCTTTCTTGTTTTATTACTTAAAAATTCAAATATCAAATCAGCTAAGTTTAATTGTAATTGAAGGTGGGCAGAGAAATTACCTTTGGATCCCCAAGTATATTATTACCTAGTAGGAATCTAAGAAAGGACATTCTGTCTAATTTTTCTTTAACATACTTTTTTTCCACCGGACTGATTCAAGCTATCTTGGAGGGAAAGTTTAGCTGTTCTGTTCCTAAATAATTGTTCATTCACTCATATACATTTGAGGCTTTCTCTGATAGAAATCTAAAGTTGCAGGTCTCTATACCAAAAGGTGAACACTTCTTTTTATTAATGACACGTATTTGTGTATATTGCAAAAGGTCACCACCACAAGTGTACCCTTTTATATGTGCTTTGGCCTGGGTTTTTTTCAGGACATTTCTTTTATAGAACCAGTAGTCGGTGAATTTCTCTGAGCATCAGCATTTGTGATAAGGATTCCCTCTTTCCCTCTATAGATCTGCTGCTCAATAACTGCCATAATTTAGTACTCCTGCATACTTTATGTGATATATATATAATGTATTTATATATATATAAAGTGGTTTAAAATTTGAGGGTTGAAATGTGAACCTAAGGTTTCATTATTAAAAGGTAATATAATTACATTAGCAATATTTTAGATCACTTAAAGCAGTTGTTTTATAAAAACTTGTCTGTATTTTATTTAGAACTTAACTTAGATAGCAGTAATTTCCCTGGAGTGAAACTACGGTCCAAAATGTCCCTCCGTTCTTACGGAAGCCGAGAAGGATCTGTATCTAGTCGCTCAGGAGAGTGCAGTCCTGTTCCTATGGGTTCATTTCCAAGAAGAGGGTTTGTAAATGGAAGCAGAGAAAATACCGGTTATTTAGAAGAACTTGAAAAAGAGAGGTAACTTTTCTTCATTAAGTAGTAAACTTTTATACTCCAATTTTTGCTAGATTTTGTCATTTTGTGACAATACAAAACAGGAATTATGAAGCGTGTGTGGTGGGTGATCACAAGCAGCACTTAGAGAGCATTTTCCATTTATTGTCTCAAAGCAGTGTATTACTGATTGTCCTTATCTTACATCTAAAAATGTGAAGGAGGCAGTTTCTTGGGATTCTAATGCTCAAATGCTCTGTACATTGAATAATGTACAAATAGTACACATAATCACAGTGGCTAAAATATGTAACTGAGTTTTGATTGACTTTTCTGTTATCTTTTCAAATGAATTAAATAGCTACCAGATTCAGTATAAGCTGACTGATTTCCATTATTAAACAAGTGAAACAATTTATCAGTTTCGGTTTCTTAAAAAAATGTTGCTTGACACAGAATCAATTCTTGTTTCTAAGAGCTAGTATGTTAATTCTTTTCTTCTTGAACTTAAAATCATCTCACAAGTATCAGAATATATAGTTACCAAAAACTTTGTCAAGTATTTTTGTACCTCCTGTAAGATTATAAATTCCTTTATGCATGATTGGTACCATATTATATTTATATTCCTAAAAGTTCTATTGGACTTTCAAGAAATACTCAAATTCATAAATCTTAATTGGCATAAATGTACAAATGTATAAATTCTCTGGGACCTTGGTCAAGTCTTTAAATTTTTGTGTCATTTCCTTCTGTAAAATAGGAATATGGTTCTACCTTGTGGAGTTATGAACAATGGATATTAACATATGGAAAATACACAGCATATCTCATTGACAGGCAAAAGACCTTTTACTACTTTCTCTCTGGTTTTAGATGTGACCATCTCTAAAAATAACAATAATCATGGGCCAGAAATAGTGTTAAGCTTTCTTTAATCTCTTGAGTTTAAATGAATCTCTGTTTCATATATTGAACCAGGACTGTTTCTGAGAGTCTAGGAAACACTGTCCTGAAATATCAGAAGCTAACTGGAGTATACATTCTTCCACCACTTTGTCCTCTTTGAGCTGTTAAGAGGCATATGAGCGTGCCAGTTTTCTTAGGAACTTACTTTGCTTTATGTGACAAAGGCCTGATTTTATTCACAAAGAGTGTGTGTGTGTGTGTGTTTGTAGTTCTCAATATATTGTGTCCTCCTGGTTCTCAGCATTGTTTGAAGGTAAATTTAGCCCTTGTTTATGTGACAAAATCTGTATTTTGCTCTCATACTTGATTGATAGTTTGAATAGGTCTAGGATTTATCTTCTTCAACTTTTGAAAATTCTGTTATTTCTTTGATGATTTTACCCCCTCTGTTTTTCTACTCTTTCTTTCCAGACATCCCTTAAGTCATAGAAACTATCTCTGTATCTTTTTTTCTTGTTCTCTGTATTACCTATAGATACAGTAAGTTTAAGTGAGGTAAGTGTTAGAAAATAGTCAAGCCAAAACTGAAGCCCAGATCCATACCCTTTTTTTTTTCTTAATTTACTTTTATTTTTGACCGTGTTGGGTATTCCTTGCTGCACAGGTGCTTTCTCTGGTTGCAGAGAATGGGGGCTTGTTCTGCACTTGGGCTGTAGGGAGCACAGGCTTCAGTAGTTGTGACGCGTGGGCTTAGTTACCTCTGGGCACGTGGGATCTTCCAGGACCAGGGGTCAAACCCGTGTCCCTGCATTGGCAGGAGGATTCTTAACCACTGTACCGCCAGGGAAACTCCATGACCTTTTTGAACCTCAGTTTTCCAGTTAAAATATGTTGTGAGGATGAAATTAGATATTTTAAAACAACTGCTTAGTACTCTATATTTGATACACTCAAATAGTTATTGTCACATTAGCCATTAATACTTTTTAACATATTTAAATGCCTGATACATGTGCCATGTTCTTCTAGATGATCCTGAGTTAGCTAGAGGACTAAGAAGACATGAAATTTATGTCAGGTCAGTTTATTTATCTTCCTTGGTTCTTGTCTCATCGCAATAAAAATTTGGAGCAATGGACCAAAAGGTGTGGAACATCAGACAAGTTGCAGCTCAGTTCAGCTCAAGCAGACAGATCTTTTCTTAGTGAGATACTCCCAAAGGAGCCCTCCCCATCTTTCCAGGTGATCCCTCTTGGCTCCCCTTTTATTATATGTCCAGTCTCCTCCTTTTGGTTACGCCTGGTGCAGAGTAGGGCTTGTACCCACCACCAGTCAACGAGAGGAATGCAAATGGTCATACACTCAAGGCCATTTGACAATTTCAAGTTATGTAACAGCAGGCTGTGTTGTTATGCCTTACCATATGTCTTCCCCTAAGTCCATCTTATAATTAGATGTAGAATATTCATGAGCCCTTAATGGCCTCCTAACTGCCTAAGGTTACTTGGAGAAGCCCCCCTGGTTGTTTTGTATCCACTGTGTGCCCAGGGCCCATGTGCAGTAGTTGAAAAGTCTCTGGTTATTTTGTAACATCTGTGAGTTCTCATGAGTGTGTCAGGGATGTTCAGAGATCAGCTTGCATCCCTTTCAGCCAGGCCTCCCCTTGTTGTTCTTGTCTAACTTCCTACCTAACATTTACATTTTAAAGAAGACTGTTGACAGTCACTAAACAAGCCTTTAATCTGCTAAATGACAAAGACCCACCAGCTTCCTTTCAGTTTTGAGCCTTAAATACGGTGGTATGAGTCATAACATCAACTCCTGTCAGTTAACCACTTGTTACCACGTTGGCTCTTGACTTTGGCTTCGCAAGCAAGAGCATTTTGCCAGAGTTCAGTCTTAAACTTGATAGCAACAACTTGGCCCTATTCTCCTTAACATTTTTCTTACTCCAGTACCATCGCTAAAATTAGCTTATTCATTTGAGCACTTTTAGCACCCAGATCTTGATTAAATAAGCCAATTTATTGAAGACTAATCAGAAAAAGCAAGAGAGTTCCAGAAAAACATCTATTTCTGCTTTATTGACTATGCCAAAACCTTTGACTGTGTGGATCACAATAAACTGTGGAAAATTCTGAAAGAGATGGGAATACTAGACCACCTGACCTGCCTCTTGAGAAACCTATATGCAGGTCAGGAAGCAACAGTTAGAACTGGACATAGAACAACAGACTGGTTCCAGATAGGAAAAGGAGTACGTCAAGGCTGTATATTGTCACCCTGCTTATTTAACTTATATGCAGAGTACATCATGCCAAACGCTGGGCTGGAGAAGCACAAGCTGGAATCAAGATTGCCGGGAGAAATATCAATAACCTCAGATATGCAGATGACACACCACCCTTATGGCAGAAAGTGAAGAGGAACTAAAAAGCCCCTTGATGAAAGTGAAAGAGAGTGAAAAAGTTGACTTAAAGCTCAACATTCAGAAAACTAAGATCATGGCATCCGGTCCCATCACTTCATGGGAAATAGATGGGGAAACAGTGTCAGACTTTATTTTGGGGGGCTCAAAAATCACTGCAGATGGTGACTGCAGCCATGAAATTAAAAGACTTTTATTCCTTGGAAGGAAAGTTATGACCAACCTAGATAGCATATTCAAAAGCAGAGACGTGACTTTGCCAACAAATGTCCATCTAGTCAAGGTTATGGTTTTTCCAGTGGTGATGTATGGATGTGAGAGTTGGACTGTGAAGAAGGCTGAGCGCCAAAGAATTGATGGTTTTGAACTGTGGTGTTGGAGAAGACTCTTGAGAGTCCCTTGGACTGCAAGGAGATCCAACCAGTCCATTCTGAAGGAGATCAGCCCTGGGATTTCTTTGGAAGGAATGATGCTAAAGCTGAAACTCCAATCCTTTGGCCACCTCATGCAAAGAGTTGACTCATTGGAAAAGACTCTGATGCTGGGAGGGATTGGGGGCAGGAGGAGAAGGGGATGACAGAGGATGAGATGGTTAGATGGCATCACCGACTCGATGCACATGAGTTTGGGTGAACTCCGGGAGCTGGTGATGGACAGGGAGGCCTGGCGTGCTGCGATTCATGGGGTTGCGAAGAGTCAGACACGACTGAGCTACTGAACTGAACTGAATCAGAAGAAATAGCATCTCCCTCTATCCCTTGTTTCCTTGCCTTAGTCCTGGTAGGTCCTGCAGGTGCTCATCAGGGATCATTTTAAAATAGGATCAGATCTCATTTTTTTGCTAGTTGTAATACCCAGCCTGTGAAAGGGGTTCAGGATTTCTGCACTGCTTTCTCCTGCTCCTGTTGTCAAAAATGGAAGGGAGAGGGCAGCTTCTCATTGGTCAGCACCTCTGCCTCAGGTTGGTACATCGTAACCAGGATCTGGCTTCTTCCCATGAATTCCCCGGCTACTGAGGTTGCCACAGCAAAAAGTGAAGGCTTATTTCTTATTTGTCAAGTTGCTTCTCAGTAAAGAAAGGAAAGTTTAGCAACAGTAGAACTTTCCACATACATTCATACATACTCATCAAGAAAATATAATCAAATAGAATTTTAATGTGTTAATAACAGAGTCAGAGTGGGGAATGACTCAGTAAGAGCAAAGCCCAGAAGCTGTAATAAAAAATATCTTCATATTCAAGTGATTAACTGAGAAAATAACATTTATAACTGACAGAGTACTATCATTCTTAATGCAGAAGAGGTCCTGTAAATAAGAAAAAGCCACAGAAAAGGAAATAAAAATGGATTTTAAACTTGGAAAAATGTTTACCCTTACCCATACTAAAAGAAATCAAATTAAAACCTTAGTAATAGGAAATTCCCTTTTGGTCTAGTGGTTAGGACTCTGCACTTCTAATGCCACGAGCTGGGGTTCCATCCATGGTCTGGAAACGAAGATCCCACAGGCTGTGCAGCATGGCCAAAAACAAGGAAGTCCATAATGATACACCATTTTTTAAACCCTAGAAATGTAAAAGAATCTTAAAAGTTTGATAAAGCATTTAGATTGTCAAAGGTGGCAGAAGCATAAATTGGTACAATATCTAGTAAGGACAGTAAGTTAAAAATTTACATATCCTAGGAATTTGTCGTCTATACATGCTTGCATATTTGTACAATGAAGTTACTTTTATAAGGATATTCAGTGGAGCACTATTTATAATAGCAAAAGATTAGAAAGACCCTAAATGGAAAAAAAAAAAAAAGACCCTAAATGCCCTCTAACGTAGAATCAGTTACTATTTACTCTTGTATGGATTCATAAATATTTTTGCAGCTAGCAGAAAAACACATAGAACCTTTTTATATTCTGATACAAGAATGATCTCCAAGATAGACTTTAAGTGGTAAAAAGTTATAAGACAACACAGCTAATAATATGCTATTATTTATGTTTTTAAATGTATGTGTACATACACACACATATATTCTTTCATTCTTATAGAATGTCTCTGGAAATAAATATAAGAGAATAATAGTGGTCGCTTAGGGAAGGAGTCACACAAAAAGACATAGATCATATACTTCTTGTGAAAGTGAAAGTGAAGTCGCTCAGTCGTGTCCGACTCTTTGCAATCCCACGGACTGTAGTCTACCAGGCTTCTCTGTCCATGGGATTTTCTAGGCAAGAGTACTGGAGTGGGTTGCCATTTCCTTCTCCAGAGGATCTTCCCAACCCAGGGATCGAACCCATGTCTCCTGCCTTGCATGCAGACGCTTTACCCTCTGAGCCATGCAGGATCTTTAATACTTCTTGTGCCTACTGATTTTTTCCTCTTAACACTTTATTTTGCATTTATGTTTATATTGATCAGGTATAGAGTATTGATATAGGTTGTAATTGAGGACATCATCGATTGGGTTGTCAGAAATTATGTAACAAGTTCATCTTCAGATTCCAAGCCTAAGAAAATGTTTCTCTCCCTCAGAACAACCTCCTCTTATTGCACAGTGATAATATATTTCTTATTTTGACCAATAAGAAGCTGAAAGCTACGTGCAATAGTTCCCTATACTCTAGATTTCTTTTTTGCATAATTACTGCTTTTCTTTGCTTCTTTATTATACTTTTTATTCTTATATCTGAGTTTTATTAAATCTGTACTTTTTACTGTATACCAACATCAAATTCTTAGATTGTAAATAAATGTGAAGAAAGCATTTGGTTAGAATGTAAATATTCTAGTAAGAATGGTTGCCATCTTATTTAGCTGAAAAAGTTTAAAACTTTTAATATTCAAAGTTTAATGACTATAATCTAAGTCCCACCTTCAGAAATCTCAAATTAGTAAAATTCTTACTTATTCATTATATTACTTTAAATAGAAAACATTACAGTTATAGCTTAGAGTTGCTGTTATGTGTTCTGTATTAGCATTGTGTAAACTTAAATTTTTTTTGAAAAACAGATCATTGCTTCTTGCTGACCTTGACAAAGAAGAAAAGGAAAAAGACTGGTATTATGCTCAACTTCAGAATCTCACTAAAAGAATAGATAGCCTTCCTTTAACTGAAAATGTAAGTAACTTGAAAAAATAACTTATTTTTATATCTGAAAGTATATCTAAGTTTATAGCTATATAGTTATTTGTAAACCATAATATGTTTTATCCAATTTCAACATAAATATATAGTCAGTGAATTTTGTATATAAAGATGATACAACTAAAAGATTCAGGATTCAACTAGGTTTTTTATTAGATGTGTTGAATTACCAAAGATACTCTGTAGAAATGTTTTTCACCATCTGTCTGTTTTTTGAACTATATTACAGGACTCGTGCCAGATGGTTTTTGCAATGAAAGTTATCTTTGAGATAACTTGAGTCCTATTCTAGTTATTGTAAATGACAGTAGTTGTTGGCACAGATGTTAGGGCTTTTTGCAAGCACTAAAAGTTGTTTGTTTTGCTAATAGAACTATGTAAAAAATAACTTAGTTCTGTCAGCCTCTCCCTCCCCACCGAGCCTCTCCAAGTTAACTGTTTTATTTATGGGGTGACACGTATAAGAACATTTCTGAAATACATTAATAATTTTAAATAAGACTTTAACTGTCACCCATAAATTTTAAAACAATTTAATAGGCCAATTAAAATTAATCCTCCACTCTTAACTTAGATTTTTCATTTTCTAATAAAGTTTTGAGAGGACATAATAAAAGAAAAACTACAAGGAAGGAAAAACCTTTTCCAAAACACAGTTAATCAGTTTCCTGCGTGGGCATTGCCTGGCAGGAGCTAGAACTAGTGCTCAGCCTCCTGAGCACAAACTTACCCAGGTTTGTGAGAGGGAAAGAATCTCCCTTCCTGACAACGTCCTTAACATCATTTGGGAGCTCAGGAGACACCACAAATGAAAGAACAGTTCATAGAGTGTTGACACGTGAGGATTAGGAGCTCAGGAGGGTTTGGAGGGATATTTGCTCTTAATGTTAAAGTGGTGTTTTGCTTAACATTCACTTTGGTGATTAAAATGTACAATATTTAGAGTCCAGCTGTCTGCATGCAGTTGTGTATGAAACAGTTCAAGAGCAATCGGTTAATACCTGAAACAAAGATCAGTTGTCAAATCATTCCCATATTAATTTACCATATAGTCATTCACATTTATTTAAGAGGATATGTAAGACGTTATAGACCATTAGGCAACATTAGCAAATGTAAATTGCTTATATTTCATAAATATTTTTAAATTCACAAAATTTTTATTTTATATTGGGAAGGCAGGTTGAGAACGATTTCATATGGAAATACTTATCAGGTTACTAGGCATTGCTTAAAACATCAGATATAAACCACATTATTGTAGCATAATGTGTCATCTTCAGCCTTTTGTGCAAGGGATTTTTAGAAGTGGAGGGCAAATAAGTGTAGTTATAACTGACTCGCTGTACTTATAACATGACTCACAGCATGCAGACTGTTTCAACTGTGTTGCAGCACATAATGTGGATATGCGTATAGGAACACATTCTGCGTGTGCCATCTGTATATTGCAAGAGAAAAGGGTGAAAGGTCCTCTAACTTACCTGACAACGCACTTTGGGATTCTTAGGCCTACAGGATGTTATTCTGAGTCAGACACATACACATGCAGCTTTTGTGTGTGGGTGTGTGTGAGTATGTGTGTGTATGTGTGTAGGGTCTCGGTTTCTTGATCAGGGATCAGACCTGTGCCCTTGACAGTGAGCGCATGGAGTCCTAACCCCTGGGCCTGCGGGGAATTGTCCACATGCAGCTTTTTATTGGATTTACAGAGCATGAAAAATCTACAGCGCTTGATTATTCCCTTCATGGTCCATTATAACTGTCACCTGTCATTTTGCCTGGTCGTTTTTTAGCCTTGGAGCGTGTCTTTGTAAGTTTCTTTGCCTTCTCTTTTCCCTCATTTTTTATACCTAGCAGTTACCACAGCATCTGGAATTGTAGTTAGAGGGCTAATAAAGTTTTGAATGTACTAACACCCACTCCATGAAGAAGTACTTTTTTTGGTTTATTTCAACTTTGGTTCATATTTATATTTTTACCAAAAAGTTTGTGTTATCTCTCAATTTATGATTGTATTATATAAAAGCTTTTCTTTATTCTATCTTCTTGATTTTACATGTGGGAAAGTTCTCTCAGTTTAGTCTATATGTATATAACAATCCTAAAGTGAGGTATCAACTTAAGGATGATGGACCTGATTCTTGATTTTTCTATTTTGTCCACATTAATATTCTAATTTTTAATAATTCAAAGTAGTGCTTTTTCAGGGCAGAAGAATTGTAACTAAAAATAGGCTTACCTTAACTGGACCAGTATATACATAAACATTTTAAAGAGCTTGTACAATTTAATTAAAACTGTTTGTGACTGTGGGGCAATAAAAGTGTTTCAACTCTTCACATCAGAAACCCAGGCTGAGCCTCGCACTGATCAAGTTTTAGGACTTCTTAGAGTAAAAAATAATTTTCTCATATATAACAATTATGTATTTGTTTATTCATTTTCTTTATTGGTACTTATATGCTTTTTTATTTTTACTGATAAACACAAGATACTCACATTTCCATTTTATTTGTGGTTTTAGTTTTCCTTACAAACAGATATGACCAGAAGGCAGTTGGAATATGAGGCAAGGCAAATCAGAGTTGCAATGGAAGAACAACTAGGTACTTGCCAGGATATGGAAAAACGAGCACAGGTAACATTTATTATTAAACTATGAAACAGTACTAGCTAGATTTCTATGAAGAATCGAATGAATTACAGCTCTGTTAACTCTGGTTAAGTTTTATTATTAAAGATATTTTAAAGTCTGTCTTTACTTTGGCACTAGTTCAAAATAAGAATAATTTAATATGGCTGCTGGGAAGCATAACCAGTATTCACATAATTCTGCCCTCATATTTCAGTTCTCTGATACTGTTCTGCTCTGCTTTGGAATTATAAGAGGGAAAAAGAATTCAATTCTGGTCATCTTATTCGCTGCTAGCTAACTTTAGTTATCCTTTGAGATTTTTACTTCTGTGTTTGTGTAATGAAACCCAGAATATTAAAAAAGGAAAGTCTCATTCAAGGAGAGAAACATACAAAGAGAACATTGGGAAGAGAAACGAATTGGATGGAGAACGTTCCCGTGTTTCTACTCTCAACTATGTAAAGAAAGAATATTGGGATAAGAAAGGATTTCTTAAGACATTAGACTAATTGCAAAGATTGGTAAAATTCTATTACTTTAAAATTAAGAGATTATCTTTATTAGGCACCTTGAAGAAAATGAAAAGGGGAAAAAACATGTTTGGGAATTTCCTGTCTATCCATCGGTCTGGGCTCAAGTGCTTGTACTGCCAGGCCCTGAGTTCCAGCTGTGGTCAGAGAACTAAGACCCCACAAGCCAAGTGGCATGGCCAAAAGGAAAAAAAAAGGTGAAAAGATAAGTTACATATTGGGAGAAGGTATTTATCACCATATAAGTGGCAAGGAATCAAGAATATATAATGAATTTCCAAAAATACTGTAAATTAAATTATATGATACAATTAATACAGATTTAGTATTTGTAACAGTTGGTGTTTTCATGAAATTATTTTAAAATACCAGGCACATTTTCTTTGTTTTTTTATAGAAAAACTATGAGAAATTTTACTCTGGTTTATATGAATTTACGTTTTTAGAATGTGAATTTATGGAATACTGTATGCATGTTTTTGTATATCCGTTAATGTTTTTGTTTTAAAAGGTACTTAAGAAATAAGATGTAGATATGAAAATTTCTGTATTAATATATAAATATGCTGCTGCTACTGCTGCTAAGTCGCTTCAGTCGTGTCCGACTCTGTGCGACCCCAGAGACGGACGGGCTCCCCCGTCCCTGGGATTCTCCAGGCAAGAACACTGGAGTGGGTTGCCATTTCCTTCTCCAGTACATCAAAGTGAAACGTGAAAGTAAAGTCGCTCGGTCCTGTCCGACTCTGTGCGACCCCATGGACTGCAGCCTACCAGGCTCCTCCACCCATGGGATTTTCCAGGCAAGAGTACTGGGGTGGGTTGCCATTGCTTTCTCTAATATATATATATATATAAATAAGTATATTCCAGACAGCTTACTGTAGAACAGATTAACTTGAGTTCTTTCTTGGCCATACTGTCCAGATATGTGCAGATGTATTCATTTTAATTTTGTTCTGGAATATAGTGTTCTTCTTTTGGTAATTAATATTCTAAGGAATTTTTAGCCCATATTTTATAAATACAGCAAACATTCATTTATTCTGGAAATACATTAAGGTTGCTGCTGCTGCTGCTGCTAAGTCGCTTCAGTCGTGTCTGACTCTGTGTGACTGTATAGACGGCAGCCCACCAGGCTTCCCAATCCCTGGGATTCTCCAGGCAAGAACACTGGAGTGGGTTGCCGTTTCCTTCTCCAATGCATGAAAGTGAAAAGTGAAAGTGAAGTCACTTAGTCGTGTCCGACTCTTAGCGACCCCATGGACTGCAGCCCACCAGGCTCCTCCGTCCATGGGATTTTCCAGGCAAGAGTACTGGAGTGGGGTGCCATTGCCTTCTCCATATTAAGGTTAGGGTTAAAGAAATATTGTACACAAAGCAAAAATGGAAGTATTTGTAGTACATATGAGGAGTTAATATCCGTAATATACAGGGAGCAACTACAAATCAGTTGAAAACAAGACAACCCAAAGAGGAAAATAATCAAAAGGTATGAGTAGTCCCATCACAAAAGTACAAGTGGTTAATAAATAATTGTGAAAAGATACTGAAACATCACTAGTCATTAGGGAAAAGTAACACAAAATAATGTTGTTTTTCGTTAGTGGTGGTGGTTTATTTTTTGGTTGGTTAATTTTCTGCCTATCAGACTGGCAAAAGCTTTAAAGTTTAGCGTCATGTAATACTGGTGAGATTGTGAGAGATTATAATACGAAGCATTGTCGTCTGCCTGTGTAAGAATAAACTGGTACAGTCCTGAAGGACTCTGTCAAAGTTAAAATGTTTGTACCCTCTGATCTAGTAATTCTGTAATACTCTCAGAGTATGTCCTCCAGGAATGTCTACTTAAAGCAGCAAGAATATAAGTATAGATTTTATGATATTCATTGCAACAGTATTTGTAAGACACTTAGAGAGACATTACAGTGTCCATCATTTGGGTAGTTATTAAATTAGTAGTATGCAGCTGTTACAAATATTAATAATTAGGTGATGGGAATAATGAAAATAATTGCCCATAGTAATTTTTTCCCTTGTAACTCTACTTGAGTGACTCAACATGTAAGACTAGAATGGCCAGCTAATGAACATGGAAGTGAATTCCAAGAAGGCCTGAGGCCATGAGAAAAAAATGTGGTACCTCCTTTGCAAGGAAAAAAGATGGATAAAAGTTCCAAGTAAAATAAGAATAGAGTAAAAATTTTTTAAAAAATAATTATGTACCAGAAACAGAAGGCAACATTATATTAGACTGAGAAAATAGAGAAATAATTAGATTATTACCATTGCGGTCATTAACATGGTTTGCTGCTTGCTGGCATCACTATTACCTAACTTTGTTTGGAGGTTCCACTAATGCAGGTAGAAAGAAAAGTTGTTGAACTACTGCACTATTTTCCAACTAGAAGGGAAGAGACCAAATAATTGTCATTTGTGAATTATATAGTTGTCTACCTAGAAAAGCCATGGCGAAGAGCCAAAAAGTATTTCAGCTAATGAGAGAACTCAGTAAGGTGGCTGGAGTTAAGATAAATTAGTGTTTCTCTATTAGCAATGGCTACCATTTGGAAATGGAAATTGGATAGAAAGATCTCTTCATAATGGCAGGAAACTTTAAAATACCAAAAACAGACCCACATGAAGAAAAATATAAAATTGCTAAAGGACACGCTATGTGGCCTTGAAAGTAGAGAAGCCTGTGTGGCTGTCTGCGTTGTGTTTGTGTTATCTGGTTGCAGCGACGCCAGGGATATCTCAAAAGAGAGGCCAAGATTGTAAGGGTCCTGCAGGGTATGGAGGAGTGAAGTGAGTAGCCAGACCACTCAGGCTGGCTGTTCTCTTGCCGTCTGTACATGCTATGAGTGCCTGCTTCCCCTGCACCCTGCATACAAGACTGACCTTCCCACACTTGCCCGGCCCCAGCTATTGACTGTGCCTATCACTGGGGCAGTCAAGGGCTTTCCCCCTGGTGGTTTCCCTGGTAACTAATGAGCCAACCTGACATTACCCTCTAACTGGCAATCTCCCCTTCCACCCGAGAGGGAGCCTGCTGCGTGTCCTGCCTGCCGTCCACCGCACATGGTAGGGTATCACTCCAGGACCTTGTTTCAGGTGCGTAAGATCCCGCTTCCATTACACCATTGATGTCCCTGTTGCTAAAAATAAATAAGATCCCTAGGTGAGAAGATTTTAATATCCTAATAATGTCTTTCTTTAAAAAGTTGGTTTAGAAATATAATATGATTCCAGTCATAATCTTAGTTTTTTTAGAGCCCGGAAAAAAGATTCTTAAGTTTGTAAAGTAAGAATTTCCAAAAGTATTTAAGAAAACTATAATGAGTGAGGATTTACCTTAACCATTTGGTAAAATTTACTGTAAAGGTATTGCAGTAATCACAATATGATATTAATAGCACAGGAATAGATGTAGGCAAATAGAACAGAATAGAGACTAGAAGAAGATGTAAGAAAATCTGAAATCTTTTAATGATAAAAGTTGCAAGTTTGGGGTGGGGTGGGGTGGGGAGTGGTAAATAACTCAGTGAACGCATAGATAATAACTAGGAACCTTTTTGGAGGTAGTTGTCTTTTAGTCACTAAGTCATGTCCGACTCTTTTGTGACCCCGTGAACTGTAGGCCATCAGGCTTCTCTGTCCATGGGATTTCTCAGGCAAGAATACTGGAGTGGGTTGCCATTTCCTCGTCCAGGGGATCTTCCTGACCCAGAGATTGAACCCATATCTCCTGCATTGGCAGGCGGATTCTTTACTACTGAGCCATCAGGGAAGTCCTATTTGGTAGTACAGAAATTAAATTAGATCCCTACCTCACATCTTGTACATGAACAGTTACAGGTGAGTTAAATATCTAAATGTAAAAAATAAAATTAATAGAAGAAAATACAGGACAAGAGAGATCTTAATTAAGAATGGGAACCCAAAAGCAATCGGAGGGCACAGGATTTATTTTGTAAAATTTTGAAGCATTCATCCTGCAGGAAAAAGCATACGGGAAACTGTTTGTGACACATCAAGGGAGAAAGGTTTAATATCCCTGTACTGTAAGAATTCTACAAACTAATAAGGAAAAGACAACTGTTTTTATATGGGCAGAGGATGTAGTCATTCAGTTTATTGAAAAGAAAATGCAGATGACCAATAAAACACATGCAAATGACTGTTGAACAGTTCAGGGGAAATTGAAACAAACTCCACTCTTGCCCATGCCTGTTTGAATTAGTCTCTAGCTATCTCCGTTAACAGTTTGGTTGTTTATTTGTTTCTTTGTTCAGCACACATTTGGGCACCTAGTATGGTGCTCCCTACTCTCCTCTCTGCGTGTAAGAAAAGGTTGGATAAATGCACATTGAGTTGTTCATAAGAGCTTTTTCTGGAAGTTGGGGATTGGTAGGGTGAAGGTTACTTATACTTCTGTACTGCTGTAATGTTTTATAAATACATGGATGACATAGTTCTGTGTAGCTTTACCTGTTTTCTGGTTGACAGATACTTAGGTTATTTATAATTTCTCGCTGTTAAAACAACTCTGATAAACATACTTATCCATATCCTATAAACATGCACAAAAGTTTTTCTAGATCAAGAATCTTTTTCTTAGAGGGCTGTATGGTAAGTATTTTAGACTTTGTGGACCATGTGGTCTGTTGCAACTACTCAACTCTGCTTTTGTAGCAAGAGAGCAACCACAGACAACAGTATATGAGCAAATGAGCATGGCTGCGTTTCAGTAAAACTTAATTCATAAGCACAGATGACTGGCAAGCTTTAACTTGCTGACCTCTGCTCTGGTATACATACCTGAAGGTGTAATTGCTGGCCCTCAGGTAGGAGTGTTCTGAATAGTGTCTGCCAAATTGCACTCAAAATGATTTATCAGTTTACGTTCCTCCCAGTAGTATATGAGAATTCTGTTTCCTTTGACTGTTGTTTTTTTTTTCCCTTCAGAAATTGTGAGTCAGACTTTATAATTAATAGTCAAGGGGCATATGAAACAATTATCTTGTCATTTAGTTTATGCTTTCATGAGTAACTGAAGTTGAATATCTTTTCATGTATGTATTAGACTTTTAGATTTTCTTTTTGCTGTTTTTTTTTTTCATATTATTAGATGTCTTATTCATATATACTTAAGAGATATTTTAATATACTCTTAATACCCATTGGTTATACAGGATGTATTTCACAACCCTTCCCTGCCAAATCTGTTACCTACATTAGCTTAATGATAACAAAAAATTAGTTTTTATTGTAATGCTAAATTAATTATATTGTCATATTTGTGCTTTCTTCGACCTATTTTTACATCTTTTCCTATCTTTAAATATACCCTCATATTTTTTTCTAGTAAATCTAATGTTTTATTTTTCAATTAGATCTTTAATTTATCTCAAATTTACTATTATAAATGTTTTAGAGGTCAGTCAGTCAGTTCAGTCACTCAGTTGTGTCTGACTCTTTGCGACCCCATGAACCACAGCACACCAGGCCGCCCTGTCCATCACCAACTCCTGGAGTTCACTCAGACTCACGTCCATCGAGTCGATGATACCACCCAACCATCTCATCCTGTCGTCCCCTTCTCCTCCCGCCCTCAATCTTTCCCAGCATCAGGGTCTTTTCCAGTGAGTCAGTTCTTCACATCAGGTGGCCAAAGGATTGGAGTTTCAGCTTCAATATCAGTCCTTCCAGTGAATATTCAGGACTGATCTTCTTTAGGATTGACTGGTTGGATATCCTTGCAGTCCAAGGGACTCTCAAGAGTCTTCTCCAACACCACAGTTCAAAAGTATCTATGCTTCAGCAGTCAGCTTTCTTTATAGTCCACTCTCACATCCATACGTGACTACTGGAAAAATTATAGCTTTGACTAGACGGACCTTTGTTGGCAAAGTGATGTCTCCGCTTGTTAATATGCTGTCTAAGTTGGTCATAAATTTTCTTCCAAGGAGCAAGCATCTTTTATTTCATGGCTGCATTCACCATCTGCAGTGATTTTGGAGCCCAAAACATAAGGTCTGCCACTGTTTCCCATCCATTTGCCATGAAGTGATAGGACCAGATGCCATGAACTTAATTTTCTGAATGTTGAGTTTTAAGCCAGCTTTTTCACTCTCTTCTTTCACTTTCATCAGCAGGCTCTTTAGTTCTTCTTTGCTTTCTGCCATAAGGGAAGTGTCATCTGCATATCTGAGGTTATTGATATTTCTCTGAGCAATCTTGATTCCAGCTTGTGCTTCATCCAGACCAGTGTTTCTCATGAAGTACTCTGCATATAAATTAAATAAACAGGGAGACAAGATACAGCCTAGACGTACTCCTTTCCCTATTTGGAACCAGTCTGTTGTTCTATGTCCAGTTCTAACTGCCTCCTAACCTGCATACAAATTTCTCAAAAGGCAGGTCAGTTGGTCTGGTATTCCCATCTCTTTAAGAATTTTTCATAGTTTGTTGTGATCCACACTGTCAAAGGCTTTGGCATAGTCAATAAAGCAGAAGTAGATGATTTTCTGCAACGCTCTTGCTTTTTCAGTGAGTCAATGGGTGTTGGCAATTTGATCTCTGGTTTCTCTGCCTTGTCTAAAACCAGCTTGAACATTTGGAAGTTCATGGTTTGCATACTGTTGAAGTCTGGCTTGGAGAATTTTGAGCATCACTTTACTAGCGTGTGAGATGAGTGCAATTGTGCGGTAGTTTGAGCATTCTTCAGCATTGCCTTTCTTTGGGATTGTAATGAAAAGGGACCTTTTCCAGTCCTATGGCCACTGCTGAGTTTTCCAAATTTGCTGGCATTTTGAGTGCAACACTTGCACAGCATCATCTTTTAGGATTTGAAATAGCTTGACTAGAATTCCATCACCTCCACTAGCTTTGTTCGTAGTGATGACTCCTAAGGCCCCCTTGACTTCGCATTCCAGAATGTCTGGCTCTAGGTGAGTGATCATATCATCATGATTATCTGGGTTGTAAAGATCTTTTTGTACAGTTCTTCTGTGTATTCTTGCCACCTCTTGTTAATATCTTCTGCTTCTGTTAGGTCCCTACCATTCCTGTCCTTTATCGAGCCCATCTTTGCATGAAATGTCCCCTTGGTATCTCTGATTTTCTTGAAGAGATCTCTAGTCTTTCCCTTTTGGTTGTTTTCCTCTATTTCTTTGCACTGATCACTGAGGAAGGCTTTCGTATCTCTCCGTGCTATTTGTTGGAACTCTGCATTCAAATGGGTATATATTTCCTTTTCTCCTTTGCCTTGCACTTCTCTTCTTTTTACAGCTATTTGTAAAGCCTCCTCAGACAACCATTTTGCCTTTTTGCACTTCTTTTTCTTGGGGGTAATCTTGATCCCTCCCTCCTGTACAATATCACGAACCTGCATCCATAGTTTTTTAGGCACTCTGTCTATCAGATCTAATCCCTTGAATCTATATATCACTTCTACTGTGTAATCGTAAGGGATGTGATTTAGGTCATATCTGATTGGTCTAGTGGTTTTTCCCTAGTTTCTTCAGTTTAAGTCTGAATTTAGCATTAGGAGTTCATGATCTGAGCCACAGTCAGCTCCTGGTCTTGCTTTTGCTGACTGTATAGAGCTTCTCCATCTTTGGATGCAAAGAACATAATCAGTCTGATTTTGGTGTTGACCATCTGGTGATATCCATATGTAGAGTCTTCTCTTGTGTTGTTGAAAGAGGATGTTTGCTATGACCAGTGCATTCTCTTTGAAAAACTCTATTAGCCTTTGTCCTGCTTTGTTCTGTACTCCATAGCCAAATTTTGCCTGTTACTCCAGGTGTTTCTTGACTTCCTACTCTTGTATTCCAGTCCGCTGTAATGAAAAGGACATTTTTGGGGGGTGTTAGTTCTAGAAGTTCTTGTAGGTCTTCATATACCCTTTCAACTTCAGCTTCTTCAGCGTTACTGGTCAGGGCATAGACTTGGATTACCGTGATATTGAATGGTTTGCCTTGGAAACGAACAGAGATCATTCTGTTGTTTTTGAGATTGCATCCAACTACTGCATTTCGGACTCTTTTGTTGACCATGATGGCTACTCCATTTCTTCTGAGGGATTCCTGCCCGCAGTAGTAGATATAATGGTCATCTGAGCTAAATTCACCCATTCCAGTCCATTTTAGTTCACTGATTCCTAGAATGTCGACGTTCACTCTTGCCATCTCCTTTTTGACCACTTCCAATTTGCCTTGATTCGTGGATCTAATATTCCTATGCAGTATTGCTCTTTACAGCACTGGACTTTACTTCCATCACCAGTCACATCCACAACTGGGTGTTGTTTTTGCTTTGGCTCCATCTCTTCAGTCTTTCTGGAGTTATATCCAGTAGCATAGTGGTCACCTACCAACCCTGGGAGTTCATCTTTCAGTGTCCTATCTTTTTGCATTTTCATACTGTTCATAGGGTTCTCAAAGCAAGAATACTGAAGTGGTTTGCCATTCCCTTCTCCAGTGGGCCATGTTTTGTCAGAACTCTCCACCATGACCTGTACATCTTGGGTGGCCCTACATGGCATGGCTCATAGTTTAATTGAGTTAGATAAGGCTGTGGTTCATGTGATTAGAATGGTTAGTTTTCTGTGATTGTGGTTGGTTTTCAGTCTGTCTGCCCTCTGGTGGAGAAAGATAAGAGGCTTATGGAAGCTTCCTGATGGGAGATACTGACTGAGTGCGAAACTGGGTCTTGTTCTGAGGGGCAGGACCAGGATCAGTAAATCTTTAATCCAATTTTCTGTTGATTGGTGGGGCTGTGTTCCCTCCCTGCTATTTACCTGGGGCCAAACTATAGTGGAGGTAATGACGATAATGGCGACCTCCTTCAGAAGGTCCCATGCATGCTCTGCTACACTCAGTGCCCCTGACCCTGCAGCAGGCCACCACCGACCCATATCTCCACCGGAGACTCCTGGACACTCACGGGCAAGTCTGGGTCAGTCTCTGGTGGGGTCAGTGCTTCTTTCTCCTGGGTCCTGGTGCACACAAGGTCCTGTTTGTTTCCTCCAGGAGTCTTACTTCCCCAGTCCTGTGTAAGTTCTGGCTGCTCTGTTGTGGGGTTAATGGCGACCTCCTCCAAGAGGACTTATGCGATACCCAAGTCTGCTGCACCCAGAGCCCCTGCCTCTGTGGCAGATTACCGCTGACCCGTATGTTCACAGGAGACGCTCAAACACAGTTCTTTCTCAGTCTCTGTGGGGTCTCTTGGTCCTGGTGCACATAAAGTTCGTTTCAGCCCTCTGAGTGTCTCTGGTGGGTATGGAGTTTGATTCTAAATGCAATTTCAATATATATATCAAACTATATTACTGTATAATTTTATATCAGTTTTTCAAAAGTCATACCATCTCTGTATGCCTGAACAGTTAAGCGTTTTGCATTTAATTTCATAAATATTCAAGATTGTCATATAGAGAATGGAAAGAAATGCTACTGGCTTCTTCCATTTTATGTTGAGTAACAAAAGCACACAGGTTATTGTGGAAGCCGTCATCAAGGTGTTGACTTGATTTCAAGGTTTAGTGACGTAATAGCAATACCAAAATATAGTTCTGTGAAGAGGAATGTTAGATATATTTTGCTGTTTTCATCCTCTAAATATTAAAAATTTTGACTTGGGACTTTATTGGTGAGGGGGAGCTGGTTATATAGAGAGAGGAAAACAAGGAAATATTATGAAAGTAGTAAGTGTAGGTAGTTGTGTTGTTTCTGTAATGTCAGGATGTATTTAGTATCTGATGTAGAAGTGATCACTCATCTCTGCAGAATCTTTAGAGAGCTACCAAAAGCACTTCTTCTTCAGTGTATTTTCATGGTGAAAATTAGACATGGTAAATGTCTTAATTAGAGAATATTATTTACCTTAAGTTCACTATTATCAGAATCGTGATAGAGAATTAGCATAGTTGTAGTGTTACAAAGGAGGGACAGAGGGAGGAAGTTTTCTTTTTTGGTGAGCACAACTTTTTTGAGCTTTTCCGTGTTTGTTTGTCATAATAATGGAAGCAGCAACAGTAATCATTCCTACTATGGCAACAAAATCATAAGGACATTTATTTAAACAAAACTATTTTTGATCAAAGGGTATGTTTTGTATGTAAGTTTTTTAGCTATATATACTTAAAGCTGTTCTTTATAATACTTTAATTATCTATTGAAGTATGCGTGCTTCAAAAATCTTTCATAATCATAAAAAGTTTGGAAATGACTCATCTAGTTTCTGACACTTTTTACTCATTGAAACAATTACTCTTACAATACAGCTTTTTATACCAATGTTACAATGTCAACTATGGAATTATGGCAGAAGATGATACAGTGTCAGCAGTACTTATTTTTAAAATATATATACTTGAAAACATTTCCCACATTTTTCAGTTCCACATTGTTTGATCTGTAGTTACTGCTTTGTGTTCACTTGAAGATCTCAGTATATGGGGGAAGCAATAACTCTTACCATCACTGTGATCTTTAGTGTTGGGAGTAATGTTTAGCTGCAGTAAGTATTTGGGAAAGCTAACTCTGAAAGGTACTGCTGACCTGTAATAGGAATAACTTTGGGGAAGATTATTCTTATTTTTTCCATACTGTTGCTTCTTAAAAAAGTCAGATGTTCTTTCTCTTTACAGGATGCCATACTTTATATAAACCCATTTTACTGTACTGACATATGAATTAATATAATAAAAGTTTAGATTCAGATGTAATTTTCTTTTTGAAATAGTTTTTGAGAACAACTTTTAAATACCAATTTCACACTGTTACGTATCATTTGTTGTTCAGTTGCTCAGTCATGTCCAGCTCTTTGCTACTCTGTGAACTGCAGCATGCCAAGCTTTCCTGTCCTTCACTATCTCCCTGAGTTTGCTCAAACTCATGTCCATTGAAATCCGTGATACCATCTAACCATATCTTATCCTCTGTCGTCCCCTTCTCCTTCTGCCTTCAATCTTTCCCAGCATCAGGGTCTTTTCCAGTGAGTTGGCTCTTCGCATCAGATGGCCAAAATATTGGAGTTTCAGCTTCAGCATCAGTCCTTCCAAAGAATATTCAGGACTGATTTCCTTTAGGATGGATTGGTTGGATTTCCTTGCAGTCCAAGGGACTCCCAAGAGTCTTCTCCAACACCACAGTTCAGAAGCATCAGTTCTTCAGCTCTCACTTTTCTTTATGGTCCAAGTAGATACATGACTTGCATTTGTACAGTTTTCCTAAATCTAGAGATCTGTTTTATAAAGTTAGATGTGTTAAAAAGTTGAACTGATCCACTGATGTCCTCAGTATATGAATATGTATATATACGTATCTAATTTTCACATAAGAATGATTTGGTATAGAAAAAAAGAATGATTTTATACAATCCTAAGCTTTTAAATGGTAACCATAGAATGGTTAATGTTAAATTAATATTAAAAACTAATGTTTTCAATAAAAATAGATCTAATTTGGTTACTTATTTTATTTTAGCGAAGAATAACCAGAATTCAACAAATAGAAAAGGACATACTTCGTATACGACAGCTTTTACAGTCCCAAGCAACAGAAGCAGAGGTTAGTAAATTGTCTCTTTTGTTTGCAGATGTAATGATGGGTGGTTATTCTAAGAGAAGATGTGCACAGTTAGTGCAGTGTCATTGAAATAGATGTTCTAGAGAACTGAGACATTTGATAAGCTTTTTCATTAAATTAAGTAGATTTCAAAAACCTATACTACTATTTCTTCATAACGTTTAGTCAATTAAAGCTTATAGAGCCATAAATAGATACCTTACTTCAGTTATCTGTTTACTTATAATTTGGCTACTAACAGTTTGTAAATAAGCTATCTCCTTGTGTAATCCATAGTAAAAATTGATTGTATACATTTATCTACGCTCACTTTACAAACTTCATTAAAATGACAGTAAAAGGACAAAATGAAAAAGCACAAATACCAGGGAAGGTGACAATTAATAAAATTAGGAGAACTGCAAAGCAGATAAACAAATCATTCTTCTAGATGATGGTAGAGAGTTGACCCTGGAGTGAGCACTAGTAGGTCACAGAGCAGCTCATCTTACCCTGTGTGGTCTTGAGAGCTTCCAGAATTGGTTACACTAGGCGCTTCTGGACATGAGGATTAAAAAGGGGGTTCAAACCATGTTTGTCAGCTCTGCAGCTAAAACTTGGTTTTGATCACCACACAGAAGGATGGGGTATAAAAACCATCCCTTCAGCTGTCTGTTTATAGCCACTGAATCTGGGCACTTCTCACCTTGTTTATGGGCAAATAAAAGGAAAACCTACATGGAACTTAAATGAATTATTGCTGAATAGGGAGAAACAGCATGTGGGAGGCTCAGAGAAAATAAAGTATTTGCTGCTTAAGTCACCTACAGGAAGACCTGTCTCTATGCAATAAGAGCAAAAAGTGTTGAATAAAAGTCCACATTGAACAATACAGAATTGTCGCTAGGAAAAATTGGCTCAGTATTTGGGGATACATCAATGCAAAGTTTCTAATGTGCAGCCAGATTAAGACTCACATTCTAGATCATACAGGAAAAAAGAGAATGCAAAGATTGAAACATCAACCTACTGCTTTATTCTAAATATAATTACTAAAAACACGATGAAGTGCTTGTTGATATTTTTTAATGTTTATGATATAAAAAATAGTATGTACACTTTGATCCCATTTTTTAATATGCACAAATAAACATAGTGTGTCAGAAATAATATGAAAAGGCAGATAACCATTGTTAATAGCTCCTTGTTTTTTTAGTTTGGCCAGTTTTGTAATGTTTTTATAGTAACTGTACAGCTTTTACAGTGAGAGAAAACTTTTGTATGCGAAACAAATTTGACGTGTCCTTTCATCACCAGCATGCTTACCAGGTAGCTCGGTGGTAAAGAATCTGCCTGCCAGCACAGGAGATGCAGGTTCTATCACTGGGTCGGGAAGATTCCCACTCCAGTATTCTTCCCCGGGAAATCCTATAGAAAGAGAAACCTGGTGGACTCCCGTCCGTGGGGTTGCAAAAGAGTCGGACATGACTTAGCAGCTAAACAACAGCAACAACACTCATCGCCAGCACATATTTTCCACCCATGGAAAATCTGATCAAATAATGAATAGTTCTGTTTGGAGGCAGAAACTTAGTGCAGGCCCATTTATACAGAGGGAAGACAACTAATTCTAATGTTAAAAGGTATAATTTTTGAAAACAGTGTCTTTAAGGCTCTCTTCATCCATGCCTTGCTTTTTAAATATCTTAGAAGCTTTGGCTTCAGTACATCGGAATTTGAAATATGTAGAAACATGTATTTGCAAAGTAGTCAAGTTCAGTGTAATAGTCATATTGTTAGAAGTAGTTTAACCTGGATGTTTTAAGTCAGTATGAACCAAGTATTTGTAATATACAGAATGTGTCCTTTTTGCAATGTTAACCCTTCAGGACTGTTTTTTTCCTTCCAAAATAAAACTATCTCTTTACTCCTTTTTCAACGTCATTGGCATTGCTGTATGTGGCATTCGGTTATTATGGCCCCTTTGGGTTTCCAGAGTAGTTTATCTGCGTGTTTTTTTTTTTTTTCCTCAATCAAAAATACTATACTCTATTTTTAAAGCTGTTTTTAGAGAGGCAACTTGTGTTTTTTATTGAGCAGCACTGCATTTATATTTTCTTTTTATATATATTTTTTCTGCTTTGAGTTTTTGCTGTTGTTTTTCTACCTTCTTTAGTTATAGTTAGCTTTTATTCACCATCTTTCTTATATTACGATTTTTACTGTTTGGCTGCATCAACAGGGTTTTTTTTTTTTTTAATTTCTAAGTCAATATTTACATTTATTTTTCCTACTTGATTGACTCTTTTATGTGTGTGAAATAGCCTTCTTTGCTGTTAGTATTACTGCACGGGACTTCTTTTGGTCATCATTTGCCTGGTATATTATACTCACTGTCAGTACATTTCCAAACTTTACCAACATTCTGGCCTCTAGAAATTCCTAAGAAAAATTGTCATTTGTTAGTAACAGTTCTCATTGTCAGCACAATTATAAGTTTATTGCAGGTCGGGGGCTTGTTTGTGTTTTTTTATATGTTCAAGATTTCATTTATATCATTGGATTTGGGACCAACTGTCTACCCCTGTAACTTAGTCTATTCTTGTTTCTTTTTGTTATAAAAATGGCCATATTTTTCATAGCCTTAAGTGGTTATATTTATTCAGTGAATATAAACTAAAAGAAGGTGTCATGTCTTATTTAAGAAAGAAAGAAAACTTTTTAATTTTGCTGTTTGGTGTTTCTTTATTATGATCAGAAGGAGAAGCTAGAAAATGGAGAAAACTGGGGATCGGATACTCATAAATTAGTTCACATACAGTATAGAGAAGAAAAGATGTCTGCCAAATACTTTATCTACCATGAAGCATCTTATAACACTATCTTTGCCCTACCTGCTAACAACTCTGGTTTAGGGTCTAGATACAGGATATAACTCAGATGATATAACTATTGCACTTGATTCAAATCTCAGAAGTTCCAAGAGGGTACATGAAGCAACCAGTGCTACCACTTTCTTTTGTATTCTTTCTAATAGGTTATTTACTGACAAGTGTATACACTGGGGGGAGAGGGGCCCCAAAAGATGGAGCTATAAGGAAAATTGAGGTATGGTTTAATAATCTCTAGAAAATAGCCATTGAGAAATAGTTTTTAAAATCCCATGCAGAGTACTCTTATAACTCATTAATAAAGAGACAACCCAACTTACAGATGGGCTAAAGATTTGAATACACATTTCATCAGAAAAATACATAGGAATGGCAAATAAGCACATGAAAATGGGCTCAACATCATTGGTCATTAAGGAAGTCAAGTTAAAACCACAACGCTGTATCACTCTATACTCACTAGAATGGCTGTAGTCATGAAGAAAACAATAAGCACTGGCAAGGAGGTGGATCAATAGAAGCTGTCATACACTGCTGATGGGAATGTAAAATGGTTCAGCCACTTGGAAGTTTGGCAGTTACCTGAAGCATTAAACGTACAGTTACCATATAACCCAGCAGTTCCACTTCTAGCTATCTAAGAGAAATGAGCACATTTGCCCACACAGAGACTTTAGTTTGAATATTCATGGCAGCATGACTCACAGTAGCCCAAAAGTAGAAAAAGGTAGAAGTGTATTAACCGGTGGATCAATAAATAGAGTGTATACTATTACAATGTAATACTATTCAGCAATTAAAAGGAACAAATTGTTGACACACGCTATAACAGAGGTGAACCACGAAAGCATTATACCGAGTAAAAGTAGCTAGACATGTAAGTCCATATAGTCCATTTACAATAAATATACAGAAAAGACAAGTTTACAAAGTAGAGCCATAGTTACTTGGAGCTGTGAGTGGGAATGGGGATTACCTATAAATGAGCACAAAGGATCTTTTTAGAATGATGAAAATGGTCTAAAACTGAAGTATGGTGATTCTTGGTAAGTTTATTCAAAGTCATTGAGTTGTACACTTAAAGTGGATTGTCTTAAAGGCATTTTAAATCCAACATACCCAAAGCATAATTAAGGATGATCTCCTCCTAAGTCCTCCTTGGGACTCCCACATCCTCCCAATCCTCATTCTCTTTTAGTATTATCTGTCTCTATGAATGGCACCAGCATTATTTAGCTGTGTGAGCTGAGAAACAGAAGAGTAGTTTGTGACCCCAGATCTCTTCTTCCACTCACTGTATCCAGTCTGTCTTGCAGTCCTTCAGATTGACCTCTGTCTCCACTGCTTTTATCTACATCAGTGCTTCCCTGGGTGTAAAGGACTATCATCTCCCACTTACGTTAATATATAGTCTGCAAGTCGATCTCTTCTGTTTCCCGCCTACTTAGACCATTTAAAACTTGAGTTTAAACAATCAGAATACATGCACCTTTTTCCTTTAGTATTACTAGTATTGGTTATGTAGGGGCATGGGTGCCATCTGAGAATCACACTGAAATTCAACAAAATCATTAAGTTCCTTTTTTTAACCATCTGTTCTGCTCTTCACACTGTAATTCTTTGATATCCTAGAGCAAACCATGTGCCTCTCATCCCAGCTCCTTTGCATATGGTCTCTATTTCCCTAAATCTTTGCACATGGTCTCTGTTTCCTTCATCCTCTGTCATATCCCATTTCCTAGATCTCCTGTTTATATTTTAGATCTCAGTCCAAACAATACTTCCTAAGAGAGTGCTTCCCCGGACTCCCACAATGTCTGATGTCCCTCTGTTATATATCTTTATAAGCACCCTGTGAGTACTTGTCAAAGTTTTTAACTTTATTGTCGTTTCTTTCATTATTTGATAGTATCCCTGACTAGACTAAATCTTGAAGAGTGCATTGAACAATGCCTGGTTCCGTCAGTGCTGTATTCTCCAGCCCTATTGCAAGTTACTAACATTGCACATACTCAAGAATTGCTTTTATGTTGACATCTTCAGTGATGTTAGTGTCACATCTTTGTGGATTTAGTGCTCATTGATTCATTTTTTTCTCTTCAGTGACTTTGTATTCTCTACTTTAGATGATTTTGTTGAATTTTATAGTGCCACTTTCCCGTGGTACTGTTTTTTCTTGTTTCTGAATTATTGGGACTACCTCTCCTTGTTTATTGATGGAAATAGTATATGTAAATTATTTTTAAGTCCCATTTTAAATGGTCTAGGAAAGCTTTATGTTTAAAGAAATTCCAGTGGAAGCCACTTGGTAATATAGTTTTCCATTATTATGTCACACTTTTTAATGTGTGATTTTTAATTTTGCCTATAATTTTCCTAGAGGAGGCACACTGGTAATTGTTTCTATAAAAGATGATTGATAGATTATTTTATTTCTTTGATTCTGTGGTGATATTTTTCAAAATGACTGCTTTGTATTGGATATAATCTGTCTTGAAATGACTGCTTTTACTGGATATAATCTTGCCCTTTCACTTTACATAACAGATGGTGGTTACATTAGAAAAGGTTTTGGTTTTATTCATATTAGAACCTAAGAGCTTATCTGTTGGTTTCATGTGACTTTTATTAGCAGATGTATATGGAAATATATATGTGTGTATAAATATACTTACATAGAAGGCATTTATAAGCTTAGGTAGTAACTGTTATATTTGCAGCTCTATTAAATACCAGAACCATGTGACCTTGCGGAAAAGACAGTTATTTGTTCTAGTTGGGTTATGTCCCTGATAGTGATGTGAGCACAGCTGGTGGAGGATGGTGTTTCTGTGAGTCTCAGAAAATCCTTTGTCTTGTGCGGCTCTATTGCTCAAGGGACACACTTCACTTTCCTTTTACCGAAATAGTCAACTGACAACCCTGCTGGAGGTTATGAAGTATGAAGTGCAGTTCCATGCTTTTGTAAACCTGTATTTATATATGCATTCAGAGCTTTAAAGCAAGAAAGAAGGAAAGCTGTGGGCTAAGAAAGCATGCACCATTTTTGTATGTACTGATGTTAACTCCATATTAACAGAGGTCATCTCAGAGCAAGCATGAAGCGGGCTCACATGAAGCTGAACGGCAGAATGAAGGTCAAGGAGTGGCAGAAATCAACATGGCAACCTCGGGTAGCGGTCAGGTAAATAAATTATTCTATTAATTTTTTTTCTAGTTAACTATTTATTTAAAAAGAAATACTGAGTGAGATGATTCTCACAACAATCTGTAAATCTTATCTGTTTCCTTAGTCCTAAATGGATATCTCCAGAAGAATTCAGTACTAAAATGCTATGTCATTTTTCTTTATTATATTTAACAATGAGGCTTTCAAAATTTCCAAGTATATTTTATAGCTCTAAATTATGTGTCTCTGTTTTAGCCTAAAATGATTAATGTGAGTAGAGTTTCTTTGAAAAATAAATACTGAGCTGCATTTTGGTCATATGTGATTTGACCTAGTTATTATTGCATGCATCGAATAGATTTGCTCTTTCTCTGTGGCATTCTTTATAAGACATTTTTATGGTTTTTTTTTAATCATAAAGAGTTAATATTCTCATCTTCAGTTGTATTTCAAGATTATATAAACCCAGCATTGAAATAAATGATTCTAATGCCCATTTAAAAAGTAAATACATACCCTAGTCATATTTACTATTATCATCTTTAGCAAAATTGTGGAAGATAATTTTTTTTAAGGTAGAACATTATCTTGTTGTGCTGCCATCAGTTTTCCATTAGAGTTTGATTGGAATGCATCCTGATATGACAGTATTTTTCCTTGGAGTGTTCTGTATCCTCCACATTTTTTCAAGCAATATTTTATGTTTTAAATGAATGATTTTTTAAAATGTAGTTTCAACTAAGTTGATTTTAAGGAAATTTTCTTACTGTTGATAAAATATTCCTTTAGTGTCTATAGGTTACTTTTAATGATACTGTTTATTTAGAAAGAACATGGTTCTATTAGTTCATTAAAATTTAAAGCTTAAAATGTCTCGTACTTAATATTTAAATTTACCACGTTTAAACAAAAATATACTTCATTTTAATATTACTGGTCCACATTGTACTGGGTAATACTCTACAGATGGGTAAATTAGGGCAAAAGAAATTATATTTAAATAGTACATTCAGGTTCTTTGTCTATTATTTAGGGAATTCTTTGGGAATATCATGTGTTCCTACACATATGTAGAAAGAAGTTCTGTCTTGACAAAAACATTTTTTTTTTTTTTTTTGCTTTAGGATTAAGACCCACTATTAATGCTTTGGGTCATATTTCAATTATTATATCCTTCAAAGCCTCACCTAGCCAATAAGCTGGATATTTTTTTTTAATTGAATTCTTGTCACTTCTTACATCAAAATTTAAATATATTAGATTTAATGTCAAAAATGAAAACTTTAAAAAACAATTTACTCATTTGCCTGTGTCGTGTCTTAGTCGCGGCACGTGAGACCTTTGCTGCGCTGTGCGGGATCTTCTGTTGCTGTGCTGGCCCAGTAGCTGTGGCCCTCGGGCTTAGTTGCCTTGCAGCACGTGGGACCTTAGTTCCCAGACCAGGGGTCAAACTCACATCCCGTGCATTAGAAGGCAGATTCTTAAATCACTGAACCACCAGGGAAGTCCCCCAAATGAAAACTATTAAAAATATTAAAAGGTAAGAAAATGGGGATAGAATTTTTATAATCATGAAGTGAGTAGGAAACCATAAAAGAACGGTAGCTTTCATCTAAAAATGTAAGACTTTAGTGTGCCATAAAATCATAACAAACTTAGAAGACAAAAACCAAGATCACAAATGACACTACAGCGACTCCCAGATCCTAATGTAGATAAGTGGTATCTGTGAAACTGTGATTTAGTTATGCCAAAATCCCTTTATCTGTCTTAATAGGATTGACACATGACAGACTCTTGGGGTTTGTTCTTTAGTTATTTGCTCCAGAGACAAAAACAATTAACACTAACAAAAATGAAAATACTCTCTCTGACTTTCTCGGGATCTCAGTAAGATGATCCATCAAAGCTCCTACCCTAGTGCCCTTCTCTCTACCGCTGTGTGGAAGGAAGCTCACTGTACCTCGCCTGCCTTCCTGCCCACAGCCACTCTGCCAGGATGATCTTTCACAAGTAAATCACCCTCTTGTATATATTTGAAATTTTAGCTACTTTAGCGACTAAACCACCACCATATTTGAAATTTTCCATAATAGGTTTAAAAACATTTTATTGGCAGTGGAAAAGGTTCTCCTGCCATTTCATCCCTTTCCCACTCTTGTTTGAACTTCATCACTGCTTACTGGTTGTATCACTAGAGATCTGGTTCTAAACATTAAATGGAAAAGCTAAGAATCGATTCATAAATGAATTACACATAAAGTTATATACTAAGCACGTAGGGATCTAGCTCATATAATTTATTTCTAGCTAAAATTTCAAATATATACAGAGGCAAACAGAGTAATATAGTAATCTCCATGTACCCTCTATACTTTGTCCTCTGATTTTATTTTTGGAAAAGATCCCAGACATCATCATTTTTTGCTTAAATATTTCACTGTATATTTCCAGAATATAACATTTTTTAAATTGAAATGTGGTTGATTCATAATATTGTTAGTTTCAGGTATACAGCAGAGTGATTCAGTTATATTGTATTTTTCCAATTCTTTTTCATTTTAGGTTATTACAAGATATTGAATATAATTCCCTAGGGCTTCCCAGGTGGTGCTAGTGGTAAAGAACTTGCCTGCCAGTGCAAGAGACGTTAGAGATGCAGGTTTGATCCCTGGGTTGGGACAATCCCCTGGAGAAGGGTGTGGCAACCCACTTTAGTGTTGTTGCCTAAAGAATCCCATGGACAGAGGAGCCCGGCAGGCTATGGTCCATAGGGTCGCAAAGAGTTGGACATGACTGAAGTGACTTAGCATGCACACATGCACATACTATAAAGTAAATCCTTATTGTTTATTTTATATATATCAAAGTGTATATATCTGTTAATCCCATACTCCTAATTTATCCCTCCTCCCATTTCCCCTTTGATAACCATAAGTTTGTTTTCTGTGTCTAAGAATACTTTCTTTTAAGTTGAAATACAATTGATTTACATTATTATGTTAGTTTTAGCTCTACAGCAAAGTGATTCAGTAATATATATATATTTTTTGGATTATTTGTATTTGTTAATCCCATACCTTTAATTTGTCCTTCCCTGTCCCCTGTGGTAACCATAAGTTTGTTTTCTGTGTCTGTGAGTCCGTTTCTGTTTTGTACATAGATATATTTGTATTATTTTTTAGATTCCACATATAAGTGATATCATATAACATCTGTCTTTATCTGACTTCCCTCACTTAGTATAACATTCTCTAGCTCCATCCATGTTGTTGCAAGTGGCAATATTTCATTCTTTTTTGTGACTTCTTAGACCACTGTATCTTCTTAAACCATCATCTGTTGATGGGTACTTGGGTTCTTTCCGTGTCTTGGTTATTGTACATATGTTGCTGTGAACATTGGGGTGCATTTATCTTTTCAGATTAGAGTTTTCATCTTTTTTGGATTTATGCCCAGGAGTGAGGTTGCTGGATCATGTGGTAACTCTATTTTTAGTTTTTTAAGAAACCTCCATACTGTTTTTCATTGTGCCTGTACCAGTTTATATTCCCACTAACAGTGTAGGAGGGTTTCCTTTTCTCCACATTCTCTGCAGACTTTTTGTTTTGATGGTGGCCATTTTTAATTTGAATTTCTCAGTAATCAGTGATGTTGAGCGTCTTTTCATGATTTGTTGGCTATCTGTATGTCTTTTTTGAAGGAATGTCTGTTTAGGTCTTCTGTCCATCCTTTGATTTTGTTGTTTTTATTTATTTATTTGTTTTTGATACTGAGTTGTATGAGCTGTTTGTACATTTTGGATATTGACTGTCAGTCACATCACTTGAAAATATTTTCTCCCAGTCTGTGAGCTGTGTTTCTGTTTTGTTGATAGTTTTCTTTACGGTAAAAAATCTTTTAAGTTTGACTAGGTCCCATTTGTTTATTTTTGCTTTTATTTGTTTTCCCTTGGGAGACTGATCTAAGAAAATATTGCTATAATTTGAGACTATGAGACTATTTTGCCTATGTTTTCTTCCAGAAGTTTTATGGTTAAATGTCTTATATATAGGTCTGTAAAACAATTTGAGAGGGGTTTTTTTGGCTTGTTTGTTTATGGTGTGAGGGTGTGTTCTAACATCATTGATTTACATGTAGCTGTCCTGCTTTCCTAGTGTCACTTGCTGAAAAGACCTTCTTTTCTCCATTGTGTGTTCTTACCTCCTTTGTCAAGGATTAACTGACTGTAGGTATGTGGGTTTAGTTCTGGGCTCTTTATGCTGCACTTTTGGTCTGTCATGTTTTTGTACAAGTACCATGCTGTTTTGATTACTGTGGCTTAGTAGTATTGTCTGAAGTCCCAAAGCAGTCTGCAGATTTAATGCAATTCCTGTCAAAATGCCTATGACATTTTTCACAGAACTAGAACAAATAATACTAAAATTTATATGGAACCACAAAAGGCCCAGAATTGCTAAAGCAATCCTGTGGACAGAGGACACCTATAGCATACATAACTATTGTGCCATTGTTACGCTCCCAAAGAAACTAACAGTAATTCCTCGGTAGCATCAGATAACTAGTCAGTATTCAAATTTGCAGTTGTTTCATAAATGTCATAATTTTTAAATTTATTTGATATAAGGGCCAGATAAAGTTCATGCACAGAGATTGGTTAATGTGTCTTTGAAGTGTCTTTTAATCTATAGGTTTCTTTGTCTCTTAGATTTTTGCTATATATTTGTTGAATAACCAAAGTTATTTGTCTTCTCAAGTTTTCCATAGTCTGAATTTTGCTAGGAACATCTGCATGGTGAGGTTTGACCTCTCTGTCTTCTGTATTCCCTGTAAATTGGTATTTGGGTCTAGAGATGTGATCAGATTTGGTCTCAGGCCCTGATTCTATGGCCGAGACTTTCACAGGTAGCATAGTGGTCTTCCACCAGGAAGCACGTAACGTCTGGTGGGCTCTCTTTTTGTGATATTAACAGCATTTATACTTAATGTCTAGGTTCACTAATTCACTAAGGGTTATAGAATTAGCTGTAGGACTTTAATAAAGAGAAACTTCTCCTTATCTACCGTTGGACCACTTCCATGTACCATCTGTATGAAAAAAGGCAAGGTGAGGAGGGTGCTTGCTTCTTTTGCTTCTTCCCCCTCTTACACAGTTTCACAGTGAGTTGGAGACTGTTGCTACCTCTATGAAGAACTTTTTAGAGTCACTTTGTTTCGTTTTCTCAGAAAAATACGATTTTTGAGTCACTTCCTAAAGTGAGCATGATAGAAGAGAGGTTTGTACTCAGCAGATGTAGTTGAAATTGACCGTGTCCCAGCTGTGCTGATTGAGCTGCCAGGCATAGTCCTTCTTGGGCCCCTCGGCACACATTTGAGGGCCAGTGATGGCAGCGGGTATTGAAGGGTGGATAGAGGAGGACCAGTAAATAGAGAGGTGCTTGATTCTAATGTGTGCGAAAAGGAGGTGCAGGTCAGAAGCAACAGTTAGAACCAGACATGGAACAACAGACTGGTTCAAAATCTGGAAAGGAGTACATCAAGGCTGTATATTGTCACCCTGCTTATTTAACTTATATGCAGAGTACATCATGTGAAATCCCAGGCTAGAAGACTCACAAGCTGGAATCAAGATTGTTGGAAGGAATATCAGCAACCTCAGATATGCAAATGATACCACTCTAGTGGCAAAAAGTGAAGAGGAACTAAAGAACCGCTTGATGAGGGTGAAAAAGGAGAGTGAAAAAGCTGGCTTAAAATTCAACATTCAAAAAATAAAGATCATGGCATCCTGTCTTGTCATTTCATGGCAAATAGATGGGGGGAAAGTGGAAACAGTGGCAGATGTTATTTTCTTGGGCTCCAAAATCACTGTGGATGGTGACTGCAGCCATGAAATTAAAAGACACTTGCTCCTTGGAAGAAAAGCTATGACCAACCTAGACAGCATATTAAAAAGCAGAGCCATCACTTTGCCAACAAAGGTCCATCTAGTCAAAGCTATGGTTTTTCTAGTAGTCATGTATGGATGTGAGAGTTGGACCGTAAAGAAGGCTGAGCACTGAAGAATTGATGCTTTTGAACTGTGGTGTTGGAGAGGACTCTTGAGAGTCCTGTGGACTACAGGGAGATCAAACCAGTCAATCATAAATGAAATCAACCCTGAATATTCATTGGAAGAACTGATCCGGAAGCTCCAATACTTTGGCCACCTGATGCAAAGAGGCGAGTCATTGAAAAAGACCCTGATGCTGGGAAAGATTGAGGGCAAGAGGAGAAGGGGGCGAAGGAGGATGAGATTTTGGATGGCATCACCAACTCAAAGGACATGAGTTTGAGTAAACTCCAGGAGATAGTGAAGTACAGGGAAGCCTGGCATGCTGCAGTCCATGGGTCACAAAGAGTCAGACATGACTTAGCCACTGAACAACAATAACCATTTCTTACAGGTTACTGCTTCTCTGGTCCCTCTGAAGGATGTCGGTATTAATCATAATAAAAATCAAAATTAATCATAATAAAAAGGCCCAGAAAAGATTCTCAAGACTCGGGTTCTGGCTTACAGGTAGTATGGGTATGGGAATGTTCTCTTGGAATCTCCTTATAATAAATCCATCTGGGTTTCTAGCCAGAGAGTTTGGGAGAGCAAAGTGGAGAGTGTCCCAAAATCAAGGATCTGTTTAGAAAGATACTAAGTCTGAAGCTTAAAGGTGATTTGATGTCTACACTGAAATGAATGTCAGAACATGTTTCAACGTAGACATGGGTTTTTCCTTGCTTCATAATATAACCTCTTGTTTCTCTTCTGTTTCAAACAATATATTAGTTATCTATTGCTGCCTGACAAATTTAGCAGCTTAAATCGGCAACCATTTATTGTCTCTGTAGGTCAGGAATCCTGGTGCAGCTTAGCTGAGTGCCTCTGGTTCAGGGACTCTCATAGGCTGTGGTCACCATGTTGGCTGGGGCCACAGTCATTTCAAGATTTGATGAGGGGAGGATCTGCTTCTAAACTCACCATATGACTGTTATCAGGCCTCAGGTCTCCAGCTGTTGGCCGGTAGTATCATTTCTTGCCACCAAGGCCTCTACAAAGAGCAGTTCATAGTGTAATATCTGGCATCCCTCAGAGAAGAACAAGAGAGGGTGTCCACGATGGAAGCCACAGTCTTTGTAAACTTATCTTGAAAGTGACTTCTCATCGTATCTACAGCATTCTGTTCACTAAAAGCCTTTTACTAAATCTAGCCCACACTTAAACACAGGGATAGTTCATAAGGTGGTGAATTCTAGAAGACGAGGATCCTTACAGGTTGTGTTACATCTTCACTACCAAAAACAGTCCAAGTATTTAGATATCCTTAAAGCCAGTATGCTTGCTTCAGGATAAGGAGTCATTCATTCCCTCCTGTAGATCAAAAGCAGCCCTTTGCCAAAATTTCCTTAAAAGCCTCCCACCTGCTTTCTTTATTTTGAGTCTCGGTCCCTCAACTCCATCTTCGTTAATGCGATTAGAAGAAGCTCTTAATCTCCAAGTCAATCAGTCAGTTTCTCTCTCTCTCTCTCTCTCTCTCTCTCTCTCACACACACACACACACACACACACACACACACACATTCTTTCTGACCTGCGCTTATAGCCTCTGCCTCATCTGAGCTGCCATGTAGCTAACCTTCCTCTTATTTAACTAAACACCTCTTTGTCATTCAAAATCAGACAACACTTTCCCGAACTGAGTACACGCCATTCCTATGCGCACACCTGGGCTCTGTCAAAGCACTGTGCATTTACATGTTGAGCAACCGTCTAGACTCGTTATGCAATGAGGGTGTGGATGTTTTATTCACTTATGTTCCTAGAGATTAGCATTGCACCAAGAAAGGACAGAAATGGTATGGACGTAACAGAAGCAGAAGATACTAAGAATAGGTGGCAAAAATACACAGAAGAACTATACAAAAAAGATCTTCCTGACCCAGATAACCACAATGGTGTGATCACTCACCTAGAGCCAGACATCCTGGAATGAGAAGTCAAGCGGACCTTAGGAAACATCACTACGAACAAAGCTAGTGGAATTCCAGTTGAGCTATTTCAAATCCTAAAAGATGCTGTGAAAGTGCTACACTCAATATGCGAGCAAATTTGGAAAACTCAGCAGTGGCCAAACAGGACTGGAAAAGTTCAGTTTTCATTTCAATCCCTAAGAAAGGCAATGCCAAAGAATGCTCAAACTACCGCACAATTGTACTCATCTCACATGCTAGCAAAGTAATGGTCAAAATTCTCCAAGCCAGTCTTCAACAGGACATGAACCGTGAACTTCCAGATGTTCAAGCTGGATTTAGAAAAGGCAGGGGAACCAGAGATCAAATTGCCAACATCCATTCGATCATCGAAAAAGCAAGAGAGTTCCAGAAAAACATCTACTTCTACTTTATTGACCACACCAAAGCCTTTGACTGTGTGGATCACAACAAACTGTGGAAAATTCTGAAAGATGGGAATACCAGACCACCTTACCTGCCTCCTGAGAAGTCTGTATATAGGTCAAGAAGCAACAGTTATAACTGGACGTGGAACAACAGACTGGTTCAAAATCAGGAAAGGAGTACGTCAAGGCTGTATATTGTCACCCTGCTTATTTAACTTATATGCAGAGTACATCATGAGAAATGCCGGGCTGGATAAAGCACAAGCTGGAATCAAGATTGCTGGGAGAAATATCAATAACCTCAGATATGCAGCTGACACCACCCTTATGGCAGAAAGCGAAGAACTAAAGAGCCTCTTAATGAAAGTGAAAGAGGAAAGTGAAAAAGTTGGCTTAAAACTCCCAACATTCAGAAAACTAAGATCATGGCATCCGGTCCCATCACTTCATGGCAAAAAGATGGGGAAACAATGGAGACAGTGAGAGAGACTTTATTTTGGAGGGGTCCAAAATCATTGCAGATGGTGACTGCAGCCATGAAATTAAAAGACCCTTGCTCCTTGGAAGAAAAGCTATGACCAACCTAGACAGCATATTAAAAAGCAGAGACATTGCTTTGCCAGCAAACGTCCGTCTAGTCAAAGCTATGGTTTTTCCAGTAGTCGTGTATGGATGTGAGAGTTGGACTATAAAGAAAGCAGAGCACTGAAGAACAGATGCTTTAAAACTGTGGTGTTGGAGAAGACTCCTGAGAGTCCCTTGGACTGCAAGGAAATCAAACCAGTCTATCCTAAAGGAAATCAGTCCTGAATATTCATTGGAAGGACTGATGCTGAAGCTGAAACTCCAATACTTCGGCCACCTGATGCGAAGAACTGACTCATTTGAAAAGACCCTGATGCTGGGAAAGATTGAGGGCAGGAGGAGAAAGGGACAACAGAGGATGAGATGGTTGGATGGCATCACTGAGAACGTGAGTTTGAGCCAGCTCTGGGAGTTGGTGATGGACATATAGGTCTGGCGTGCCACAGTCCACAGGGTTGCAGAGAGTCAGACATGATTGAGCAACTGAACTGAACTGAACTGAAGAAAGGAGCAGGAGCTCAGTAAATGTTTGTTGTTTGCATGCATGTGAACTGAAATACCGTTTCAGAAGCATACGGTAGCTGGTGACAGTGGAAGGAGATGTCTGTCTGTTCTGCCCCTTCTCCTGCCCAGAGGGTGCTACCCTGCTGCTTCTAATTGAGAAATAACCCTAGAAGATTAATCAACATAAAGCATCCAGACCTGCAGAAGGAGTGGAGTCCAGAAAGGCTAGCCTGTCTGGGACTCTGCTAGTTTCCTTAATCTAACCCTAGATTTCCCAGTGTGTGTATGAATAGGTAGGTCTTCATCCTTTTATCTGAGGAGACATAAAAAAGACCTCTCAACTTATGATTCTTAAAAATAAACTTTATTGAGTAAAGAGTAACATACAGTAAAATGTACCTATTTTAAATATACAGTTAAGTGAGTTTCACATTTAGAGTTTTTTCCTACAGTTATATTTATAAATGTATTTTTCTCTTAAAACTTTTTTTTAATAATAGCCATTCTGGCAGCTATGAGAATGGTATCTCGTTTCAATTTGTATTTCTGTAATAAATGGTGATATTGAGCATCTTTTCTTGTGCCTATATGTCTTCTTTGGAGAAATGTCTATTCAGGTCTTCTGCACATTTTTTGATTGGGTTTTTTGTTTTTTTGATATTGAGTCTTATAAGCTATTTAAATACTTTGGATTTTAATTCCTTGTTGCTCACATTATTTGCAAATATTTTCTCCCATTCTCTAGTTTGTCTTTTTGTTTTGTCTGTGGTTTCCATTGCCATGCAGCAGCTTTTAAGTTTAGTTGGGTTCCATTTGTTTATTTTTACTTTTATTTCTTTTGTCTTAGGAGACAGATCCAAAAAAATATTGCTACTATTTTATGTCAAAGAGTGTTCTGCCTATATTATCTTCTAACTTGTTCCCCATATTAGTCCCTTTAGACATCTCAGTGCAGTTATTTATTTTTTCATGTCTTTCTCCAATAGAAGTTTCAAGCAGTCTTCTCTCTGCTCTCAGCTCCTGGAGAACTTGGAGTGTACCCAATTCAATTAGTTTTGTGCTAATTCAGAGCATTTCATTACTCAGTGGAGCTTTCTACCAACCAATTTATATTTAACTGAATGTGGTTTCATGCCTTTTGATTTGGGAAAGAATATTACTCTTAGAATTTCTTCAGTGTTTGGTACTTTGTCTTTTGCAACAGTTTTTTTTTTCCTTCAGTGTTTCTCTAAATTCTACTCGTTTATATATAAAAATACTCATTTTGAGCAGTTATAAATGTTCACACTTTAATGGTATATTTAGCTGTTTACCCTAATGACAGTTCATTTGGAGTATCTTAACATGAAGCTAGCTACATGTATCTATAATCTAAATTATACTGTCTATAATTTGCTTAATTTCTAGGGTTCAACTACACGAATAGATCATGAAACAGCCAGTGTTTTGAGTTCTAGTAGCACACATTCTGCTCCTCGAAGGCTGACGAGTCATCTGGGAACCAAGGTAATAGATTATAAAGTCTTGTTGCTAGAACTCTGAGTACTTTATTAAAACATTCTTCATTCTTCTTTTAAATTTAGCTAAAGAATTCTTTTGTTTCCATCATCACAGTCTCTTAAAGAAATGACAGCCAGTTCTCTGCAAGTATCCTAAGGTCCAGCCCAGAAGCTGGCTTGCTGCCCCAAGCCCTCCCCTCCCATTACTTTCTAACCCCTTCACTTCCCACCCCACTGCAAGATGACCGTCAGGAGTCCTCGCCAGCCTTCAGAACTCTTCTTGGGCTTTCCTTCTTTACAAAACGTTTTCTGATTTCCAGGGCCCTCTTGCCTACCCATGCAGTCTGTCTGCCTCCTTTGAATCAGTACGTTTGGAGCACAGGGACTGTTTTAAACAGTGTATTTTCCATTACGTCTAAATACTTCCTTGTTTTCATAGCATATTCTACATACTCTTTCTTTACTTTAGTAATGGCTCTGAGGAAAAGCACTGCGTGACAAATGTCGATTTAAGAAACGAATTTTAGAGTAGCAGTGATATTATTAATATAAAGCTTAATCCTTTTAGTAACTCACAACGGTTACTGCTTAGGATACTACTTAGTATGCCAGTAACTGCTAAGAGTTGTACGTTTACTATCTCTGATTTCTTCAGAAACCCTTTGAATGTATTACTCTTGCCCCTCTTTTGAATGAGAATACTGAAGCCAAAAAGATGGTAATTAAATTAGAATTCCACCCCAATCTGTCCAACATCAATGAGTAGTTTTTACTATAAAGAAAACCTTTAATATTTAAGAGTTCTGTTACTTGAAAACTGGCAGCTTGAATACCATTTCCTTTTGGAGTGATTTATGCACGATGATATTAAGACCTGACTACATTTTTGAATGCCAGTTACTGTCCTATACATGGGTTACTTTATTTAATCTTCACAAAGAAAACCCTATTAGGTAAATTATTCCATTTTGCAACTGAGATAGCTGGACCTCAGAGAACTCAGATAACTTGGTTGTGTCACACAGCTCACTTGCAAATAGTGGAGTCAGAATTTGAAAGCCTTTTTTTTTTTTTTTTTTTTTCCCATTAGGAAGGCAATCCTGTACTGCCTTCCTAATAAAACTTACAAATCTAAGAGTAGTGTGTATACACATTTAGAGTACAGTTTCTCAGCCTCAGCATTATTGGCTGGATAATTCCTCATTGCATTGTAGGGTGTTTAGCAGCATCCCTGGTCTTCACCCACTGAAGGCCCAAAATGTTTCCTCCCAAAGTGTGATGGCCAAAAATTTCTCCAAGATATTGTCAGAAGAGTCTCAAGGTGGCTAAAGTTGCCCCTGGTTTGGAACCACTAATTTATAGATATGATAGATAGATATAGATAAGATGCTCAACTTTTATGCAGTAGCTCTTGCTTTAAAAAATTGCTGTTGATCACAGGACAGGATGACTGGGTGCTGTTTCCTGTTTCTAGTCTGCTTCTGAGTCAGTTCTTAAGTTTACAGTAAGGGAGTGATGATGCTTACCAGCTGCTTCAAAAAAAAAAAAAATTGAATAAGAATAGTGACTTTGTATCCCTATATGATCAGGGCATTCTTTTTATGACAAAATACTTTTACATGTATAAGGGAGACATCATAATTTTAAGAATATTATAATCTGGTGAGGGTTAGCAATTGCTGAGAACTAGTACTTAGTAAATAGTAATTGCTAAAAAATATTTTCTCTTTATTGATTATGGTTGTAGATTTTAAAAAGTAAAATTTTTAATTGTGTAAAGAATTTTAGATAAACCACATTTCTTACTCTGTGTGTGTCAGTAGGTGTGTGTGTGTATGTGTGGTGGGTGGGGGAGATGTGAGAGAAAGAGAAATCAGTTGATTGTCTTTCGTTATAATAACGGACTATCACCCACTGATTCAGACAATAGCAGTTTAGGTATGCAAGAACCTATGTCTCCTTATGACTATATACTAGCACTACTAATATTTACTTATAAACAAGACGGTGATAATGATTATAGCATATGGATTTTGAAATAATGCTCATTACTTCATCCTAGAAAGAGATTTTTGTTTTTGTTTCTGTTTTTGTTTGAGTTACAATTAATATCCCCATTCATCACTTCATTGGTGTTGGCTTTTGGCTATTAAAGTCATAATTTTGTTTCTAAACTCATTTGGCCCACAGGTGGAAATGGTGTATTCATTGTTGTCAATGCTTGGTACTCATGATAAGGATGATATGTCGCGAACTTTGCTAGCTATGTCTAGCTCCCAAGACAGCTGTATATCCATGCGACAGTCTGGATGTCTTCCTCTCCTCATCCAGCTTTTACATGGCAATGACAAAGACTCTGTGTTGTTGGGAAATTCCCGGGGCAGTAAAGAGGCTCGGGCCAGGGCCAGTGCAGCACTCCACAACATCATTCACTCACAGCCTGATGACAAGAGAGGCAGGCGTGAAATCCGAGTCCTTCATCTTTTGGAACAGATACGAGCTTACTGTGAAACCTGTTGGGAGTGGCAGGAAGCCCATGAACAAGGCATGGACCAGGACAAAAATCCAAGTATGTTCCCTATGGTGCATGTGACAAAGCAAATGTAAAAGTTTTTGAAATGAAAAGTTTTTTAATTAGGATGGTGTCTTTATGAATCAGAGTGGGAAATTCATATTAGCTACCTACACTGCTCACATAGTTTAAAGCTTAATTTCTCTATTTCTCTAGGGAAAAAATTAGCACAGGAAAATGTTGTGTGTACTACAGTGCAACCAGAAAAGAACAGAAAATCAAAGTAGACTTAAGTAGTCATAGCATAGTTGATCTAGAAAGAACTTGAGCAATTATGTTCTCCTTCTCTCGAGATTAAGCTCAGGAAAGTGACTTTACATAAGTTCCTTCAGCTATGAGTGACCAAGCCATTCTCTCTTATTCGCACATCACTTAGTGGATGCAGAGCTGTGTTATATCCATTATTTGATCCTTACAACAAGCTTGTGAAGTAGCAAGGGGAGAGATTACCATCTTCATTTTATAGATGAAGAGACTGAGGTTCAGGGTGGCTAAAAGACTTGCCTGTGGCTTCACAGATAGGTGGTGGGTGGTGGATCTAGGATCAGAGGCCAGACCTCCTGACTCTCAGCTCAGTGTTCTTCCCACTGCACCATCTGTCTTCAGGCCTTGGGGCCCTAGTTGCTGGGGTGATCAGCCACCCAGCTCTTTTCTCAGGGAGAAACCCTCTCCCCCAGGAGCAGGGATCATGGGAGTTGGGACCCTTGGGGAGATAACTTACTTCATTCCTATAGGAAGAACCAAAAGCAGTAAGTATAGAAGGTAAGAGCTCCTTTCACCTGAGAAGAACCCATACATAGACATACACACAACAAAGGACCATCGAATCAATATCTTGATTGGGGGAGCAGGAGAAAGACTGATGATGAGAACTTGATCTATAAAGATTTAGTAGATTTCCCTTAGGGTTAGGTATAAAGGTGAATTTATTAAAAATTAAAAATTTTTCAACAATAAGAATACAGCAGAAATGTCCTTTCTGTTTATCCTAGGGCTAGGGAGAATTAATAAGTTGCTTTCCTGGGAAAACATTATCTTTCTGGATTGTTTTCTTTCGCTGTCCACAATTATGTAATGACTTGTATTGTGTGCTCTTAATACCTGTTTTCAGAAAAGTTAAATAGAATAAATATTATTACTTCTGAAAAATAGATTGGTTTTTAAATTTTTATTTCAATTAACAGTTTTGAAACTTTATGCATAATATTAAATGTGCAAGTACATTTTTGTAGACACTTTCCCTTTAAATTTTTATTTACTATCTGGTATCTATATAATAAGCTTTCGCTACTAGAGTTGCACTAGGTTTCTCTATACATTTCTATACAGCCATGTGCCTTTCAGTTGAAAACAGAGATTATAAATAGTTTTATACCAAAATGTTTTTATTATTTCAAATAACCAATATAATTTTTAAGTTATTAATTGAATTATAGCATAAACCTACATGGGAGTTAGTCCAACAGACTTGGTCAAAGGCTGATGAGAGGTAAACATTTTTATGGAACCAAGAAAAGCGCTTTACCTATATTTTCCTTTCCGTGTGTGTAGTATCTATTCATCTCTGCAGCAAATACTTGTTGATTCACTAAGCTACCATGCATGAGAAGTCTATCAGCAAACTGAGTATTTTTTAGGTATAATGAACATCACTACTTTGAGAAAACAAAGCATCATGGCTTATGTCCATTTTACTTTTCAGTGCCAGCTCCTGTTGAACATCAGATCTGCCCTGCTGTCTGTGTTCTAATGAAGCTTTCGTTTGATGAAGAGCATAGACATGCCATGAATGAGCTTGGTAAGATAAAAATGTTTCTTAATGCCATAGAAGAATCCTGACGATTTTTCGTTATTGTTGAATTAGTGTATAAGGCCACTAACTTCTATTACCATCTGCTTCCTCCTTGTAGCAAGTGACTCTGGTTTCCAGAGAAGACAATGTCCTAAGTGACAGAAACTGCTACCCTTTTATAACCTAACTTGGGTTTCTAAAATCTTAGCCAGGGATGGGCAAAAATAAATAAACGGGCCACTCTTGCCAATATTGTCAAGGTAGACCCTGGGTGACAGTCGGTGGGAGGGTAATTTGAATCGTTTTGAGATGTGATGATACGGAGCTTTGTAATTATTCTTGAACTCAGTCACTTCTGATGGACACAGGAAGGAATTATTATTAAGACTCATTTATCTTCATGGTTATCCGTACTTTACTGGGTTTTCATGATAAGCAGCGTGGCTGGTATCTCTGAAACTCATTAATAATGGAAAAGCATTATCCTCTAATTTGTGTTAGAAAATATTCCATTAATTTTGGAAGGATTACTCTTAGGATGTGTTCTCACATACTCTGAACCTTATCACACCTGCCTCTGTGGCCCCCATTTTTCATGAGATGGTTTCTCTTTGACTTCTAGGTTCATTTTGCACGTGTGGTATTTATAAATTGCGTCATGCTGAGCCATCTCCTGTGAACCTGGATCGCTTTCGTTGTGCCACAAGCGAGAAGCAGGCGCTGAGTCTGCATCTTAGTGTGGCTGTGCCCTTGCCTTTTGTGCTGTTTACGTTACCTTTCATTCCAGCCCCTGCTTTGTATCCCTGCCACCCTTGCCATTTTCATTCATCATTTATCTTACAAGTGACAAAGTCGTGAGTCGCTTAAATCACAGAGAACCTGAACGGCTGAAAATGAGTGCTGTCTCCTTCAGATCGTCATTTTGGGAGGCTGTGTGTACTTGGTCTCCACCTGCCCCCCACAGGCCCTAGGCCGCTTGATTCTCTTTCCTTTTTCCCTAGGTTCCTGTGAAATTGAGTGTGCACTTGTGAGTTCTCCCCTCCTCAATACAATCCAGCACTGGTGAAATTTCAAGTTTGGGTGTTTTTTTGTTGTTTTTTTTTTAACACATAATAATGGGGAAAATAATGAACAAACAGGAAAACTAATCCAGTTTTAAGCTCCCACAAATGTTTTTTCTAAATGTCCCTGTGTTCCAATGAACTGTAGACTAGGACTGACCCACATTAATCATCTGAATTTCCAAGTAAAATCTAGACTCAGTGTTTGTTCCTCTTCCTTCTTCAGGTAGGAAGGCTACCCGGGGCATTTCATCCCAGGAGCTAGGGCAGGGGCTTTCAGGTGAGGAGCAGGACGGGGCCTCTGGGGGTGTGACTGTGGGGATGTAGCCACAGGCGATTACCTTCTCACTCTTAGCCTCTGACTTTGCGTTGGAGCCAAAGAAGGAACAAGGTGTGTAGACTGTGGATAGATACAGTCAGGTAGCACAAGGGATCTGACAATGAGGGATAGGAGGAAAGAAGTCCCAAGCAGATGAAGAAAAATTCCTAAGCCCAGTCAGCTAGGACTGTCTTTTGTAGATGCAAGAAAATTCTACAACTGTTAGGGTCATTTAAGTTTGCAACTATTAGTGTTGCAAGTTTTAGACTATAATACCAGGAATGTACACATTTATTAATTTCCAGACATATGCATTGGTGTTCCCCAGACTAGATGATAATGATCACCAGGGGCAGTGGTCAGAACGTGCACTTCTCTGGCCCATGGTAAGCAAGCTTAGGAAAATAGAATCTCCAGAGCAGGGGACCTAGGAATCAAATCTAGTAAGTGGCCCACCTGATTCTTACGACCAGGAAATTTTGTGAAACTACCAATATATAGAATATTGTTGCTGAGCCCTACTTATTTTAGAATGAGGTATTTCATGCTAATGGTGACTATCTAAACCAAGTAAAAGAAAAGTAATATACTTTTTAAAAATTCTGTCATCTTTCTACTATCTTGTTTTGATAAGTTTAAGGATTTTGGTAAATGTCATCTGAAGACATTGATCATCTACTATCAATAAGGTTATGAGATACCATACGCGATAATATTTGGTTCATCCAGACCACTATTCTCTAACACAGACACCAAGATAATGTGGAAGGATGTGCTCATGACCTTTACATTACCTTGAAACATCCTAGTATTTCTTAGGGCAACCAGTTTTTTTCCTATCTGTCATGAATTCACATCGTATTTTTGTGAATCCATTTTTAAAGTGTATAGATTCTTTGCCTTACAGTTCACTGGAAGTTTTTTTTAACTCCTGGAAATCATAAAGGGTCTCTCTCTTCTATCTAATACGCTAAGTTTTATTGAATGTTCTTTTTTCATTAGCACATTCTTCATCATTGGCATTAATAATGTTGTTCTTTTTCAGAATCAAGTCCTAAGATTTTTGGTTTTCCCATACAAAAGTAGTCAAGGGCCTTCTTGGGAGGTTCTTGAGATTATTTCACATGTTACTTTCTTAGAACAGTGTCACAGATGCTGCTGTGCCAGGCAGGATTTTATGTAGGCATGAAGCAGAGTGTGCTCTGTATGGCTTTGATGGTCCGGTTTATAATCCTCAACATTTGGTGATCTGATCAGTACACAAGGCTACTGTCTTTAAGTCAACAGTGACTCCCAGGTCTGTTTCCTAGTCAAGACTCTAGTTCCTCCTCCTTTGCTGAAGGATTAAATGGTGGAATTTTCTGAAGCTCTGTACTCGGCTTTCTTCCACTCTCCCTAGGCTATATGCTCTACTACATGGCTTCCCTGACAGTGTTTTTCAAACTCACATCTTAATCCACATTCTCTCTCCTGAGATTTACACACATTTTCATACTGCTCCTCCAGCATTTTCACCCAGATGATTTTTCAGACATTTCTGACTGAGTTGACAGAAACTGAGTCTGTCTCCCCCATCCCCAAAACTATCTCTTGACCAGGGTTCCTTTTCTCAGACAGTAGCCTTCCCGTCAACCCACTTGCTGAAGCCGGAATCTTAGAAGACATCTTGGACTCTGTTCCTGTCCCCTGTATCTGCTAACTGCTTTAATTCTGGTTCTCAAATATATCTTCCCCCACTGCTCTTCTTTTTATCCCCAGCACAAGCAAAGCCTCTTTCTTCACTCCTGGTCTCCCATAGTTTATCTTACTTGGCTCCCCACTTCCAGTAGTAATCATTTCTATAGCCTTAATCATAGGAATCTGTTTAGAACATACATCTAATTATTCTTTTCTCCTGCATTAGATCCTTGGTGAGGTACACAAAGTCTTGTATTACCTGGCATTTTGTAGCCCCTCCTTGTTGCTGTATATCAATGTTTCAGGCCCATCAGCCTTTACATGTGCTATTTTATCTGCTTGAGATGCTTCCTTATTGTCTCTCCTCTACCCCTTTTAGATGGTCATTCATCCTTTAAGTCTCAAGTTAAATCTTAGTTCCTCAGCCACTTTCTTGATCCTTCCAGTCTACGTTAGGTTTGCCTGTTATCATGCTCCGTGCTTCTACACAATCATGACATTTAAATTAGTTGTTCAATGGCTGTCTGTGCTAATCTGTAAGCTCCATAAAGACATTGGTTGTTTTGTTCATTGGCTGTTTTGTTCATGGGCTGTTTATCTTTCCCATCATCATGGGTGGATGGAGGAAAATCTTCCTAAATATGGTTTGGATTTTCCTTAACCAAATTAATTTTTATTTACCTACATTCAGACTTATCTGTCATTGGTGCCAGTTATAAAGATTTACACAAATGTTCCAAGAGTTAAATCCCTGGCTTGGCATTCTTGACCCAGAATTGAACTTGGTCTGTTTTGCAAACTTGCTTATTGCTCTGCATACTGATCCTTCTAGATCATTTACAAAAATGATGAATGTACAGATCCTCTTTCAGATTAATGACCTGACAGTTTAGACTTCCAGTATCCAGGAACTGCCTGTTTATGTTCATCATCTCTTTTTCTGTCTCAGCTAACAGTATCTCCAGTTTCATAATGATTAATATTGATGATGATGAATATTTTTAATAACTTCCATATGCATTTTTCTTTTTCTTTTTATTCACTCCCTCACCATTTTGCTTAACCTTTTGTCCTTCTGTTTTGTGTTGTCTTTCTGCTACCCCTTCCTTTATGTCTTTTCCTCTCCCTTCATTTTTCTCCTTGCCTTCCTGCTGTTGACCACTGTAGGCATTGTTAAGTATACCCAGTGGTGGGAATCAAGGGGAGAGAAGATACTAAATCCTAGTATTGGTATTTGACACTTTGTGTGTATCAAAGAAAAGAAAGAATTTAAAAAGAAAAACCATAAAAATGGTTCTATTCAGCTTAGTAATAAGTTGAACAGGTAATTCTTTTTCATAAAAAAGAAATAAACTTTGCTTCATGCACTATTTCACTTAGAAGTTCTAGTATTCCTAATGATACTAAAAATTATTTTGGAGATAAAAATATATTAAAGTAATTAGGCCATAGTGTGTGACAGTGAAGAATGTTTTTATAAAGTCCTAGTAATAAAGTTACCTTTTTCTGCTTACATTCAGGAGGACCTAATAGTAGAATATAGTCTTCTTCTTCCTTGACAGGATACAGTGTATTGCAGTAAATAGAGTATAATATTTATCTTACTCAGTAAGACAGGGGGCTGGAGGGTGGAGAAACTGGCAGAAAATGAAGTAGTTGTCACTTGTACTTGATAAGTATATTACACGAGTGCCTTATAACATTTTTTGTAGCTTGTAATTCTGAAGACAGAATTAAACTCATTCTTTGAGATTTTTCTCTAGTAATTTATAAACTTGGTACCCATTTGTGTTATTTTAGATTATTGACTTCTTCCTCTTGCCCTTTTTAAATTAGGGGGACTACAGGCCATTGCAGAATTATTGCAAGTGGACTGTGAAATGTATGGGCTTACTAATGACCACTACAGTATTACTTTAAGACGATATGCAGGAATGGCTTTGACAAACTTGACTTTCGGAGATGTAGCCAACAAGGTATGTTTTATAAGATCCATTTCTTAAGATGGCTCTGGTATGAGCTTTTTTTTCGTACAGACTACTTTTCATTGACTTTCTTGTCACTCTCGTCATTAAACACTGACTCATAAAAACCTGTACTTTATATTCCACTGCATATCCGTACTTGTTTGATGTCTAATGCCTAAACAAAGGCGAAAGATGGAACACAGACGTGAACTTATGTAATCACATTTAAAATTCTGTTCCTGGGCAGACTTCCCTGGTGGTCCCGCAGTTCAGACTCCATTCTTCCACTGTAAGGGAGCACAGGTTCAATCCCTGATTGGGGAACTAGGATCCCATATACCGCCTAGTGAGGCCAAAAAGTAATTAAAAAAAAAAAAAATACTGTTCTTGGGAATGACAGCAAAAATCTGGAAATCTTGATTGGTGAAAGTGTCAAACACATATTAGTTCCATCCAAATAAAAGACTTTACATTCAAACCCTTTTCTTATCATTTCTTATTATTTATTCACTTTATTTTTCCAGTTTGCCAAGAAAGGAATGAATATTGCAAAGGATTAGGAGGGTATTTGTCTTTTATTTATGTAATTGATGGTTCTAGTTCTTTTATGGGTGGCTGCAGGTTGCCTTGTTACTAACGCTGTGTAACCCTTGACTTTCCAGGCTACTCTCTGCTCTATGAAAGGCTGCATGAGAGCGCTCGTGGCTCAGCTCCAGTCTGAAAGCGAGGACTTGCAGCAGGTACTCCTCAGATTCCACGTGGTTTTCTTGGATATTAGTGGCTTAACACCCTGACTTAGGTTAATGTAAGCTGTGACTCAGTATTCAGCATCTCATGTTTAAATTGTGGCTGCATTAACACCAGAATAGAGGCAAAGATTTTATTCTAGACTTCCTTTTGGCTTATATCAGCTTTAAGAAGAAATGTATTTGTTGATAGATTTCTACTCTTACTTTTGGGCTTCCCAGGTGGTACCTGTGCTAAAGAACCCGCCTGCCAGTGCAGGAGACATAAGAGATACGGGTTTGATCTCTGGGTCAGGAAGATGCCCTGGAGGAGGGCATGGCAGTCCATTCCAGTATTCTTGCCTGCACCATCCCATGGACAGAGGAGCCTGGTGGGCTACAGTCTATAGGGTTACAAAGAGTCAGACATGACTGAAACAGCTTAATACACATGCACGCAGTCTTACTTTTAACATTAAGAGCAAGAAAGCAACTAGTATAAATAATTTTATAAACAAACTATTCTAAAATTGATCCATTTGCAGGTTATTGCGAGTGTTTTGAGGAATCTGTCTTGGAGAGCAGATGTAAATAGTAAAAAGACTTTGCGTGAAGTTGGAAGTGTGAAAGCATTGATGGAATGTGCTTTGGAAGTGAAAAAGGTACCTTTGAGAACTTTTGGTATTCCCATATGCATTTCATCTTTGGATACTTTTTCACTGCCCTCTCCCACCTCTGAGACTCACTAATTTCTGACCCTCTTAGCTTACCAATCCCAAGACTTGGACTGCTCCAAACTCTGCAAGTATTAAGGCAGACAAGACTGTACAAGGTGACCTAGTGTAAATCGGGGTGTTGCAGCTCTGTTGACATCTTGGACAGATAAGTCTTTGTTTGGGGGTACTGATCTGTGCCTTGTAGGATGTTTAGCAGCATTCCTGGCCATTGCCTACTAAATGCTGACATACCTTCCCCTCAGTCATAATAATCAGAAATGTCTCCATTTATTACCAGATGTCCCCTGTAAGAGAAAAGGGACAGAATCACCCCCAGATGATTCCTTGCTGCCCAAATCCCAATCTCCCAGAGTCCCCAGATTTTAATAGTCACCTTATAGAGGTAATCAGACCCAAAGATGAAAAATCCATCAAATAATAATTTGTTCACAAAAGGAAGTAATGTCTAGGTGGGATATCTACTTTAGAAACTAAGCTGATTTTTTTTTTAATTGAAATTTGTGAAGAACTAAGCTAAGCTAGTCTTTTTAGCTAATCTGAGCTTCCTTTCACCCAACCAGCCCTCCTTGACCCAGAGCCTACATTTTTCTCTTCAGAATTTCCTTTTCAGTCTGGGGCTATTTTTTTAATTTATGTATTTTTTTCTAAATTACATTGTTTTATACCTGGAAACTCCAAGAAAATCAACTGGAAAATTATTAGAAATAAGAAAAATATTCAGTTAAGTAACTGGCAATAAAGATAATGTTCAAAGGTGGTCAAGAGGTACAAACTTCCAGTTATAAGATAAATACATAATAGAATGTAATATACAATATGATAAATGTTGTTAACACTACCATATCATTATATATGAAAATTTTTAAGAGAGTAAGTCCTGAGTGCTCATCACAAGGAAAAAGTTTGCTGTTTCTTTAATTTTTGTGTATGTGTATATACATACATATATATATATATATATATATATATATGAGATAATAGATGTTCACTGAACTCACTGTGGTAATCATTTCATGATGTATGTAAGTTAAATCATTATGCCATTTACCTTAAATAGTGCTACATGTCAATTATGTCTCAAAACTGGGAGAAAACAGTACTGTTCAAATATACTCAGGATTTGTATAAAGATACCTTTAGAACACTACTGAATCAGCAGAACACTTGTATTCACACTCTAGAAAAAAAGGTTATGAATGGCCAGTAAGCACTTGAAAATATACTCAGCATCATTAGTCATCAGGGAAATACAGATTACAGCTGTGAGATACCATTACACATATTATATTGGTTATAATCTTTAAAATTGACCATGTGTTGTCCAAGATGTTAAACAGCTGAAATTCTTCTGCAGTGCTGGCAGAAAAGTTAAATGGTATACAAGCATACCTCACTTTATTGCAGTTCGCAGATACTGCATTTTTGGTAAATTGAAAGTCTGTGGCAAGCCTGCACTAAGCAAGTCTTTTAGTGCCATTTTCCCGACAGCGTTTTTTTCAGTTAAGGTATGTACATCTTTATACACAATGCTTTTGGACAGTTAATAGACTACAGTATAATGTAAATGTAACTATATATGCACTGAGAAACCAAAAAAATGGCATGACTTGCTTTATTTCAATATTTGCTTTATTGGAGTGGTCTGGAACCATACCTGCAATATCTCTGAGGTCTGTCTGTCCCGCTTGAGAGAACTTTTGGCAGTATTTTCAAACTAACATTTACCTGCTATACAACCTGGCCACCCATGAGGAACAAAAACTTAAATTTACACTAAGACACACAGTTATTCACATAAAGATTATTCGTGATAGCCAAAACCTAGGGAAAAAATTCTAATGACCATCAGTGGGTAAATGGGTAAATAAACTGTGGAATACTATTTGGCTATATAAAAAAAAAAGAATGAACTATTGATACCTGCAATAATCTGTTATGTCAGAAATCAGAACAGTAGTTGCCTGGGGTTGGGGGTGGATTACAAGGAGTATAAGGAAATTGGAGGAGGATCAAAGTACAGTTTATTGGTCGCCTTAATACCTTACTAAAATTATACAAAAAAAATTAGTGCCATGTACACTTTAAGACTTCTTTCTAATCAACCTTGTGTATTTTCAGAAAGATTTAATGTTTTTGTATAGATTATTGGAACTTGTATTGCTGTTGAATAGCTCATTGTATCAGAGAAGGCAGTGGCACCCCACTCCAGTACTCTTGCCTGGAAAATCCCATGGACAGAGGAGCCTCGCGGGCTGCAGTCCATGGGGTCATTAAGAGTCAGACACAACTGAGCAACTTCACTTTCACTTTTCACTTTCATGCATTGGAGCAGGCAGTGGCAACCCACTCCAGTGTTCTTGCCTGGAGAATCCCAGGGACGGGGGAGCCTGGTGAGCTGCCGTCTGTGGGGTTACACAGAGTCGGACACGAGTGAAGCGACACAGCAGCAGCAGCTCATTGTATTATCACTCGGGGACCTCAAAGATCTACATACAAACCAGTTGCTACGTACCAAGAAAGTTAGATTAACAGACACAGCCTGCTGAAAAGTGTAAAAGAGGATTTTAATAAATGTCAAGATATAGCCTGTCTTGTAAAGGAAGAATAGATCATTTCTCTCTTATAGATGAGAGAGAGATCATTAAAGATCATTTCTCCCTAAATTCATGTATAAATTTTTAATGTAAGCCCAACACGGAGAAAACCAGAATTGAAAGAGACACATGTACCCCAGTGTTCATCACAGCACTGTTTATAATAGCCAGGACATGGAAGCAACCTAGATGTCTATCAGTAGACGAATGGATAAGAAAGCTGTGGTACATACACACAATGGAATATTACTCAGCTATTAAAAAGAATGCATTTGAATCAGTTCTAATGAGGTGGATGAAACTGGAGCCTATTATACAGAGTGAAGGAAGTCAGAAAGAAAAACACCAATACAGTATATTAACACATATATATGGAATTTAGAAAGATGGTAATGATGACCCTATATGAGAGACAGCAAAAGAGACACAGATGTAAAGAACAGACTTTTGGACTCTGTGGGAGAAGGCGAGAGTGGGATGATCTGAGAGAATGGCATTGAAACATGTATAATATCATATGTGAAACAGATCGCCAGTCCAGGTTTGATGCATAGAACAGGGTGCTCGGGGCTGGTGCACTGGGATGACCCTGAGGGATGGGATGGGGAGGGAGGTGGGAGGTGGGAGTTGGGTTCAGAATGGGGAACACATGTACCCCCATGGCTGATTCATGTCAATGTATGGCAGAAACCACTACAATCGTGTAATTAGCCTCCAATTAAAATTAATTAATTAAAAAAATTTTTTTTAATGTAAGCCCAATCTTAGAAAAACTAGCCCATCAGAAAGTTATACTATCCAGTTGTGGTTTGGTCTTGCTCTGGTTAACGGTATTAGAATTTATTTTTTCCATCTTTTTCTACATTCAGTGCAACAGCCAATATGAACATTCCTTCTCTTTTTAACTTGTCAGCTCTTCATTCTCAACTTCATTTACTCCTCACAACCACAAGAACCAAAACTCCTTCCATATCCCCATGCCCTGCATTCTTTCCACCTCATTCACTGGCCCTTCCTCTTCTACACAGCAGAGTCTTTTCCTTCACCTGCACCCTGTGCTCTGGGCATTGCTGTTACTCAAAACTGTTCTCCCTTACTCTTCTCCGCTATACTGTCTCTACTGCTTATAGAGAAGGAGGCTTTTTTAATGTTTCACTTATCTGTAAGAAGCCCAATATTTTGAAAATAAAAACAAAAATGTTCATTTTCATTGCTTCTTCCAACTTCTTCAGAGTCTCCTGTGACAACCAAAGCCCTGAACAAGTAGTCAAGTAGTCACGCCCTTCATTTCCTAACAGTCGTTTCTAAATTTGCTCCTAACAAAAAAATCTAGATTTATAGCTTAACTAGGACATCACTTTTCTACCTGTACCTGTGTTTGATACCTTTGATCACATACCTCACTGAATCTCCTCCCTTTGTTTTGACTACCTATACCTCCCACATCTAATCGTTTCATCTTATCTTCTCTAACTATAAAGCTTCTTTGAAACAAAACCCTTGGCCCCCTACATGTAGTCCCAAAGAGAGCAACTTCTGTTTTCCTACCTTCAACTCTCATCTCTAGGTCAGTTGTAAGTTTAGCTCACTCCTCTAAACTGTTCCCATTTTTTCTGATCTCAAGATACTTTGTCCCATTTCCTCAATCACATTATAATTAAAATTGAGCTATTGTACTTTTCACATCTTCAGTGGTGAAAGCATTTCTTCTCTGCCTCAAGGTAAATAGTATCTATTTTATTCATTTAATATCCTGAAGAAGAGAATACAATGGCTCTTGATTGGGTTGAGCCCAAAATGTTTGCCGTGACTTTCAGGGCCCTCTTTTCCCTGTCTGACCTTACTTCCCACAAATTCCCAACGTGGACTTTGACTTCTTCTGTGTCTTCTTTCTGTTATTTAGTCCTCCCTTGCTTATTCCCACTTCCATGCCTTTACTCATTCTACTTCCCCTGCCTCCTCTGAATGTACATGTCTTTTTATCTGCAGAGGTGCTCTCCTCCAAAAATTATTTCATTTATTTGACTTAAGTTCCCATGGCAGTAGTCTTTTCATTAGAGCCCTTGGTTTTAAGTATAGTGTTACTGTCTTTTTTCCCCAAAGTAAACAGCACCTTCAAAGCAAGTGTCAGTTGCTCTGTTTGTATCCTCTAGAGTACCTGTAACTGTGATAGGCACAGAGTAGGTTTCTAATGAATGTTCGTTTGTTCCCTGATTGATTTTTAGTAAGAAGACTGTTGTCAGGAGCATGGCAAGTTTTAACCAAACATCCTTAATTACATACTCAAAGTGTTTTCTCTGGCAGTTATAATTTGACAGTTTACTATAATACTGTACATCAGGGAGTTCTCATTTTTATAATGACTTTGTTTCTTCGAGGATTTTAAGAAATTGGAGTATTTCCAGTCTGCTTCCATTTTAATAAATTGTTACTTTTGCATCAACCACACATAAATATGGATGTGTATTTTTATACAAACAGAATATTGTACATACTTCTCTGCAACTTGCTCTTTTCATTTAATGATAGGTCTGGATATCTTTTCAAATCACCATTTAGAGGGTCTTTTCTAGTTTATATTATCCTGAAAATATTATCTTTTCAGAATGCACATCAGTTGTTTCATTTTCTAGTATAAGCTTCTGTGAGATAAGTGTGAGCCCTCTAACACTTCACGTTCATTGTTTAGATGAATGTGATGGTCATTGTTTTAATGTTGTGTTCTGCTTGTTTCATGGGGTATCACTGTCTTAAGTTCTGTTTGGTATTTTATGAAAGTTTTTTTAAGTGAGGCGTTCCTAATGCTTTACCAGTAAAGGATGGGCAGCAAGGGGATATTTTTTAAAAAGAGAGAGAGCTTTCTCTATAGAAGTAAGCACAGACATTCTAAGATGTTACAACTCTTAACTAGATGACATATTCTGTTTCTTGATAGGAATCAACCCTCAAAAGTGTATTGAGTGCCTTATGGAACTTGTCAGCACACTGCACTGAGAATAAAGCTGACATATGTGCTGTGGATGGTGCGCTTGCATTTTTGGTTGGCACTCTCACTTATCGCAGCCAGACCAATACTTTAGCCATTATTGAAAGTGGAGGTGGGATATTACGGAATGTATCCAGCTTGATAGCTACAAATGAGGACCATAGGTAAATACAGAGTTTATTGTTACTTTTAAATGAATTTGTAAGATTCATATCTTCAGAAAGACTTAACTGAGCAGTGTTTTGTGTAATTATGCAAGTTCTGACCCAAATTACACTTATGACAATGAAACTATTAACTGTTAATACCTGATTTATTCATTAACATTTATGCTAATAAAAGTTCATAGTATCACAAAGATGTCTAAAAATAAACCAGTGAGACTTGAGAGATATAACCCATGTGTAGAATAAAAAATGAAAGCCATAAATATTACAGAGAACAAAATCCTTTCCTATATGTAGTATGGATTAAGGGAATATGAGGTTATAAAAAAAAAAAACTGTGGTTAGGATCCAGAAAGTACAGTGATTCACATTTTTCTAGTGGAGCCATAACATCAGTAATCAAAATGTTTTTCAGCCAACAGCCATTCATCCAATTTATTAGAACTGTGAAACCTAACAGAGCACCTCAGATGCAAGGCATACATTTTCACAACTTGGGCTTTGCATTATCTCAACAAAAATATAGTATCTTTCACAGTGTATTTATTTATTTTATCCTGTATTATTCCTCTCTCATTTTCAAAAAAGACTATGGGGTACTTGTAGTAAAAGGGCTTTGTAAAGAATGTAAACATCTTTTCTGTAAGTTTTTGATGCACAAACTACAAGCCTTACCGCCCTTTCCTCTTCTCATGGAAGAACTCTTAAACTCAGTAAGCATTCAGGTGTCTACTGGACTGCTGAGAGAGCTACCATTGCTAAAGCTTATTGTACCTTTTTGCCTATCAGTTTTAAAGCCCACTAGAGCTGACTATACCCACTCCAGTGTTCTTGCCTGGAGAATCCCAGGGACGGGGAGCCTGCTGGGCTGCCGCCTATGGGGTCGCACAGAGTCGGATACGACTGACATGACTTAGCAGCAGAGCTGACTATGCTCTCATTAAACTTCATTTTACCATGCATTAAATAAGCCATAGCTCTTCAGATCCTAACATTCATTACGCTCTCAACTCTTGTTTTTATAGTTACTTTTAAATATTTTGAAAACTTTCACTTTAGTTGTAGAAAAACTACACACAGAATTTTCCCAAGACCACTTATAAGGGGAAGTATCAGTATTACAAATTCAAACCAGAGAGAGATTATCTAAAAGTCATTTTGTTGACCTGAGCTTACAGTGTGTTCCCTGACTTTGTAAAGATCTATTAATTCATTCTCTCTACCTCTTCTGAGATGTCTCTGTTGTCAACATTATGGAACCCACCCAGATGTTAAATTACCACAGAGTCCCTGTTCAGCTTTCATAATATATTTATACTCAGTAAACTGAGAAACTCTGTCACTATGTAAAGTAAATATATATTTGCTCAAGAAAAATGTTTAAAGCTGTTAGGTCAGAATAGGAAATGCAGAATTGATGAAACTGAACATTTTTACCTTTTAGTCTGACAGATGAGTCCTATAAAACAAGAAACATTAAATGAACTAAGGTAGAACAAAAGGAGATGGGCAGTGCTTGAAATTTATAATATAATTCGGTGTAGTTTTATTATGCCTGTTGTTACCAGTTTTAGCGGTTACCTTTAGATTTAAATTTGTTCTCTTTCCTTTTATTTGTCACTGCAAACAGATTTTTACCTTACTTTTGTAATATCTTGTTTTTATTTCAGGCAAATCCTAAGAGAGAATAATTGCTTACAGACCTTATTACAACACTTGAAATCTCACAGTTTGACAATAGTCAGCAATGCATGCGGAACCTTGTGGAATCTCTCAGCAAGAAACCCTAAAGACCAGGAAGCATTGTGGGACATGGGAGCAGTCAGCATGCTCAAGAACCTCATTCATTCAAAGCACAAGATGATTGCTATGGGAAGTGCTGCAGCTTTAAGGAATCTCATGGCAAATAGACCTGCAAAGTATAAAGATGCCAATATCATGTCTCCTGGTTCAAGTTTGCCTTCTCTACATGTCCGGAAACAAAAGGCCCTGGAAGCAGAATTAGATGCTCAGCATTTATCAGAAACTTTTGACAATATTGACAATTTAAGTCCCAAGGCATCTCATCGTAGCAAGCAGAGACACAAGCAAAATCTCTATGGTGACTATGTTTTTGACACCAATCGACATGATGATAACAGGTCAGACAATTTTAATACTGGAAACATGACTGTCCTATCACCGTACTTAAACACTACAGTATTGCCCAGCTCTTCTTCATCAAGGGGAAGTTTAGATAGCTCTCGTTCTGAGAAAGATAGAAGTCTGGAGAGAGAACGAGGTATTAGCCTAGGCAACTATCACCCAGCAACAGAAAACCCAGGAACCTCTTCAAAGCGAGGTTTGCAGATTTCTACCACTGCAGCCCAGATTGCCAAAGTCATGGAAGAAGTATCAGCTATTCATACCTCTCAGGAAGACAGAAGTTCTGGGTCTACCACAGAACTACACTGTGGGACAGATGAGAGGAATGCACTAAGAAGAAGCTCTACCACCCACACACATGCAAACACGTACAACTTTACCAAGTCAGAAAACTCAAACAGAACATGTCCAATACCATATGCCAAAGTAGAATATAAGAGATCTTCAAATGATAGTTTAAATAGTGTCAGCAGTAGTGATGGTTATGGTAAAAGAGGTCAGATGAAACCTTCAATTGAATCCTATTCTGAAGATGATGAAAGTAAATTTTGCAGCTATGGTCAGTATCCAGCTGACCTAGCCCATAAAATACATAGTGCAAATCATATGGATGATAATGATGGAGAACTAGATACACCAATAAATTACAGTCTCAAATATTCCGATGAACAGTTGAACTCTGGGAGGCAGAGCCCTTCCCAGAATGAAAGATGGGCAAGACCCAAACATATACTAGAAGATGAAATAAAACCGAATGAGCAGAGACAATCAAGGAGTCAAAGCACAGCTTATCCCGTGTATCCTGAGAGCACTGATGATAAACACCTCAAGTTCCAACCACACTTTGGGCAGCAAGAATGTGTTTCCCCATACAGGTCAAGAGCAGCCAATGGATCTGAAACAAATCGAGTAGGCTCTAATCATGGAATTAGTCAAAATGTGAACCAGTCTTTGTGTCAAGAAGATGACTATGAAGACGATAAACCAACCAACTATAGCGAACGTTACTCTGAGGAAGGGCAGCATGAGGAAGAAGAGAGGCCAACCAATTATAGCATAAAATACAGTGAAGAAAAACATCACGTGGATCAGCCTATTGATTATAGTTTAAAATACACCACAGACATTCCTTCTTCACAGAAACCAGCATTTTCATTCTCAAAGAATTCATCTGGACAGAGCACAAAAACTGAACACATCTCTTCAAGCAGCGAGAATACATCCACAACTTCATCTAATGCCAAGAGGCAGAATCAGCTGCATCCAAGCTCAGCACAGAGCAGAAGTGGTCAGACCCCAAAAGCCACCTCTTCCTCTTGCAAAGTCCCCTCTATCAACCAAGAAACAATACAGACTTACTGTGTAGAAGATACCCCAATATGTTTTTCAAGATGCAGTTCATTATCATCTCTGTCATCTGCTGAAGATGAAGTAGGGTGTGATCAGACAACACAAGAAGCAGAGTCTGCTAACACTCTGCAAATAGCTGAAATCAAGGACAACAGCGGACCTAGGTCAAATGAAGATTCTGTGAGTAAAGTTCCAGCAGGGTCACAGCACATTAGAACCAAATCCAGCAGACTCCAGGCTTCTGGTCTGTCTTCAGAGTCAGCCAGGCACAAAGCTGTTGAATTTTCTTCAGGGGCCAAATCTCCTTCCAAGAGTGGTGCTCAGACACCCAAAAGTCCACCAGAGCACTACGTTCAGGAGACCCCACTCATGTTTAGCAGATGTACTTCAGTCAGTTCACTCGACAGTTTTGAGAGTCGCTCGATTGCCAGCTCTGTTCAGAGTGAACCCTGCAGTGGAATGGTAAGTGGCATCATAAGCCCCAGTGACCTCCCAGATAGCCCTGGACAAACCATGCCACCAAGCAGAAGCAAAACCCCTCCGCCGCCTCCTCCACCTCCTCCTCAGACAGTTCAAACGAAGCAGGAAGTACCTAAAAATAAAGCACCTAGTGCTGAAAAGAGAGAAAGTGGACCCAAGCAAGCTGCTGTAAATGCTGCAGTACAAAGGGTCCAGGTTCTTCCAGAGGCTGATACTCTGTTACATTTTGCCACAGAGAGTACTCCTGATGGATTTTCTTGTTCATCTAGCCTGAGCGCTCTGAGCCTTGATGAGCCATTTATTCAGAAAGATGTGGAACTAAGAATAATGCCTCCAGTTCAGGAAAATGACAACGGGAATGAAACAGAAAGTGAGCAGCCTGAAGAATCAAATGAAAACCAGGAAAAAGAGGCAGAAAAACCCACTGATTCTGAAAAAGATCTTTTAGATGAGTCAGATGATGATGATATTGAAATACTAGAAGAGTGTATAATTTCTGCCATGCCAACAAAATCTTCACGCAAAGCCAAAAAACCAGCCCAGACTACTTCAAAATTACCTCCACCTGTGGCAAGGAAACCAAGTCAGCTCCCTGTATACAAACTTCTGCCATCGCAAAACAGGTTACAGGCACAAAAGCATGTTAGTTTTACACCAGGAGATGATATGCCACGGGTGTATTGTGTAGAAGGGACGCCTATAAACTTTTCCACAGCTACATCTCTGAGTGATCTAACGATAGAATCCCCTCCAAATGAGTTAGCTGCTGGAGACGGGGTTAGAGCAGGGGCACAGTCAAGTGAATTTGAAAAACGAGATACCATTCCTACTGAAGGCAGAAGTACAGATGAGGCTCAACGAGGGAAAGCCTCACCTGTCACTGTGCCTGAACTGGATGACAGCAAAACAGAAGAAGGTGATATTCTTGCAGAATGCATTAATTCTGCCATGCCCAAAGGAAAAAGTCACAAGCCTTTCCGTGTGAAAAAGATTATGGACCAGGTCCAGCAAGCATCTATGTCTTCATCTGGAACTAACAAAAATCAATTAGATGGTAAGACAAAGAAACCTACTTCACCAGTAAAACCTATACCACAAAATACTGAATACAGGACACGTGTAAGAAAAAATACAGACTCAAAAAATAATCTAAATGCAGAAAGAAATTTCTCGGAAAACAAAGACTCAAAGAAACAGCACTTGAAAAATAATTCCAAGGACTTCAATGATAAACTGCCAAATAATGAAGACAGAGTCAGAGGAAGTTTTACTTTTGATTCACCCCATCATTACACGCCCATTGAAGGCACTCCATACTGTTTTTCACGAAATGACTCTTTGAGTTCTCTAGATTTTGATGATGATGATGTTGACCTTTCCAGGGAAAAGGCTGAATTAAGAAAGGGGAAGGAAAATAAAGAATCAGAAGCTAAAGTGACCAACCACACAGAACTAACCTCAAACCAACAATCAGCTAGTAAGACACCAGCTGTTACAAAGCAGCCAATAAATAGAGGTCAGTCTAAACCCGTGCTGCAGAAGCAGTCCACTTTTCCCCAGTCTTCCAAAGATATACCAGACAGAGGGGCAGCAACAGATGAGAAATTACAGAATTTCGCTATTGAAAATACTCCAGTTTGCTTTTCTCGAAATTCCTCTCTAAGCTCTCTTAGTGACATTGATCAAGAAAACAACAACAACAAGGAAAATGAACCTATCAAAGAGACAGAGCCCCCTGCCTCACAGGGAGAACCAGGTAAACCCCAGGCCTCAGGTTATGCTCCTAAATCATTTCACGTGGAAGACACCCCTGTTTGTTTCTCAAGAAACAGTTCTCTCAGTTCTCTTAGTATTGATTCTGAAGATGACCTGCTGCAGGAATGTATAAGTTCTGCAATGCCAAAAAAGAAAAAGCCTTCAAGGCTCAAGCCTGATAATGAAAAGCATAGTCCCAGAAATATGGGTGGCATATTAGCAGAAGATTTGACACTCGATTTGAAAGATACACAGAGACCAGATTCAGAACATGGTTTATCCCCAGATTCAGAAAATTTTGATTGGAAAGCTATTCAGGAAGGTGCAAATTCCATAGTAAGTAGTTTACATCAAGCTGCTGCCGCTGCATGTTTATCTCGACAAGCTTCATCTGATTCAGATTCTATCCTTTCACTGAAATCGGGTATCTCTCTGGGATCACCATTTCACCTTACACCTGATCAAGAAGAAAAACCCTTTACGAGTAATAAAGGTCCACGAATTCTAAAACCTGGGGAGAAAAGTACATTGGAAACTAAAAAAATAGAATCTGAAAATAAAGGAATAAAAGGAGGCAAAAAGGTTTATAAAAGTTTGATTACTGGAAAAGTTCGATCTAATTCGGAAATTTCGAGCCAAATGAAACAACCCCTTCAAACAAACATGCCTTCAATCTCTCGAGGTAGGACAATGATTCATATTCCAGGAGTTCGGAATAGCTCTTCAAGTACAAGCCCAGTTTCTAAAAAAGGCCCGCCCCTCAAAACTCCAGCCTCCAAAAGCCCTAGTGAAGGTCAGCCGGCTACCACCTCTCCCAGAGGAACCAAGCCATCGGTGAAGTCAGAATTAAGCCCTGTTACAAGGCAGGCATCCCAGACAGCAGGATCAAACAAAGGACCTTCTAGATCAGGATCTAGAGATTCCACTCCTTCAAGACCTGCCCAGCAACCATTAAGTAGACCAATGCAGTCTCCAGGGCGAAACTCAATCTCTCCTGGTAGAAATGGAATAAGTCCCCCTAACAAATTATCTCAACTACCAAGGACGTCATCCCCTAGTACTGCTTCAACTAAGTCCTCAGGTTCTGGGAAAATGTCTTACACATCTCCTGGCAGACAGATGAGCCAGCAGAACCTCACCAAACAAACAGGCTTATCCAAGAATGGCAGTGGTATCCCAAGAAGTGAATCTGCCTCCAAAGGGCTAAATCAAATGAGTAATAGTAATGGATCCAATAAAAAAGTAGAACTTTCTAGAATGTCTTCAACAAAGTCAAGTGGAAGTGAATCTGATAGGTCAGAGAGACCTGTATTAGTACGCCAATCAACTTTCATCAAAGAAGCTCCAAGCCCAACCCTAAGGAGAAAACTGGAGGAATCTGCTTCATTTGAATCTCTTTCTCCATCTTCCAGACCCGATTCTCCCACACGGTCCCAGGCTCATACTCCAGTTTTAAGTCCTTCCCTTCCTGATATGTCTCTATCTACACATTCGTCTGTTCAGTCTGGTGGATGGCGAAAACTCCCACCTAACCTCAGTCCCACCATAGAGTATAATGATGGAAGACCAGTAAAGCGCCATGATATAGCACGCTCTCATTCCGAAAGTCCTTCCAGACTTCCCATCAATAGGTCAGGGACCTGGAAACGTGAGCACAGCAAACACTCATCATCACTTCCTCGAGTAAGCACTTGGAGAAGAACTGGAAGTTCATCCTCAATTCTTTCTGCTTCATCAGAATCTAGTGAAAAGGCAAAAAGTGAGGACGAAAAACAAGTGAACTCTATTTCAGGAAGCAAACAAACTAAAGAAAACCAGGTATCCACAAAAGGAACATGGAGAAAAATAAAAGAAAGTGAAATTTCTCCCACAAATAGTACTTCTCAGACCACTTCTTCAGGTGCTGCAAATGGTGCTGAATCAAAGACTCTGATTTATCAAATGGCACCTGCTGTTTCTAAAACAGAGGATGTTTGGGTGAGAATTGAGGATTGCCCCATTAACAACCCTAGATCTGGAAGATCTCCAACAGGAAATACTCCCCCCGTGATTGACACTGTTTCAGAAAAGGGAAACCCGAACCCTAAAGATTCAAAAGATAATCAGGGAAAACAAAATGTGAGCAATGGTAGTGCCCCTACACGCACCATGGGTCTGGAAAACCGCCTGAATTCCTTTATTCAGGTAGATCCTCCAGACCAAAAAGGAACTGAGACAAAACCGGGACACAGTAATAACCCTGTCCCTGCATCCGAGACTAGTGAAAGTTCTATAGCCGAGCGTACCCCGTTTAGTTCTAGCAGCTCAAGCAAGCACAGTTCACCAAGTGGGACTGTCGCCGCCAGGGTGAGTCCTTTTAATTACAACCCAAGCCCAAGGAAGAGCAGCACAGATGGCACTTCAGCCCGACCGTCTCAGATCCCAACGCCAGTGAGCAACAACACAAAGAAACGCGACTCAAAACCCGACAGCACAGAACCCAGCGGGACTCAAAGTCCTAAACGCCATTCTGGGTCTTACCTTGTGACATCTGTGTGAAAAGAGCTGGAAGGATGAAACCGAGAATGTGATACGTGTTCTTTACAACTGCTATGTAGAAATTTTGTTTCAAGTGAAACTGTAAAAGACTGAAAAATTTTGTAAATAGGTTTGATTCTTGTTAGAGGGTTTTTGTTCTGGAAGCCATATTTGATAGTATACTTCGTCTTCACTGGTCATATTTTGGGAGGCACTCTTGATAGTTGGGAAGAAAATGGTAAAGCCAAGTATATTTGTACAGTATGTTTTTCATGTATTTAAGTAGCATCCCATCCCAGCATCCTTTAATTATTGCTTGTCTTAAAATAACACTACAGATAGAAGATATGATATATTGCTGTTATCAATCATTTCTAGATAATAAACTGACTAAACTTACATCAGGGAGAAATTGGTATTTATGCAAAAAAACATTCTGTTCTAGTCTTTGAGAGTCCATCTAACATCATTATTAATCATGTGGCTGTGAAATTCACAGTAATATGGTTCCCAATGAACAAGTTTACCCAGCCTGCTTTGCTTTACTGCATGAATGAAAATGATGGTTCAATTTCAGAAGTAATGATTAACAGTTCTGTGGTCACATGATGTGCATATAGATAGCTATAGTGTAACAACTTACACTATTTTGTGCGCAAAACAAAAAAATCTGTGTAACTGTAAAACATTGAATGATACTATTTTACCTGAACATCTGAAAGTAGGTAGAATTTTTGCTATGCTGTAACTTGTTGTATATTCTGGTATTTGAGGTGAGATGGCTGCTCTTTTATTATTGAGACATGAATCGTGTCTCAACAGAAACTAAATGAACATTTCAGAATAAATTATTGCTGTATGTAAACTGTTACTGAAATATTTGTTTGAAGGGTCTTATTTCACATTTGTATTAATAACTGTCAAAAAGGGCCTCTTTTAAAAGCTTATATAAATTTTTTCTTCAAATTCTATGCATTTAAGAGTAAACTTCCTCTTACTGTAATAAAAAACAATTGAAGCTGATTGTTGGCATTTAACCATTCCATGCATTGGCACTTAACCGTTCCTGAAAATTTTTTGAATGTGTGATTAGGACTTCCTGTTTAGTATTTTTCTGTTTACTTTTTTTTTCTTACTCCGCTGGAGTTGATTTTTTAAATTCATATAATAGCAATGTGAACTGCCTTGCATATGGGCATTGAACACAATAGGCCCACAGAGAACATTTCTTTTTTCTTAATAGAATTCTGTCCTTGAGAAATTAATTCTTCTGAGGTAGAAGTAGTCTCTTCCAAGCCCGTCTTGGAATGTCACTGTCTTGTCCCTCCTGTTGCTCCTGGGTCTGAAATGAACACCTTTCATCACCTTTTGTGTTACAGCAAAATTTCAGCAACCAAATACAATCAGTACCTTGCTATGTTCAGAAAATGCTAAGACATTCAAGAGACTCTTAAGAAACCACTGCCTGTTAATGAAAACTTTGTTTTTGATGAGTAGGGTTGTGGGGTGTGTGTTCAAATGCCCCCTTCCTCACACAGCAAGGAGAGGATCCTCCTTCATGAAGGAAGGTAGACTGATAAGATTTATTTAAAAAGCTAATATATCTTTCCAGAATTTGTTCTAAATGATCAGAGAGTAAGGATGATGATAAATGTTCACGTATTTGTTGAATAAATGAAATTTTATTTTTTAATGATAAATTCATGCACTCTGCATTTGGGGAAGGGAAAAGATATTTAAATATGGCAGGACACTGGGGAAAGGTGGTGAGGAGTAAGCATATCTACCTGCTGTCTTTGAAATCACATCATAGAGTTAGTTATCTACCGCTTACCTGTGTTTATTATTTACAGGTAGGGACTTTTTTTTTTTAAGTCATTTACTAAAATGCCAGTAAATAAGTGCTGTGATTTGAAGAAAGGCATGACTCCAAAGCCCATACTCTTTCTACTGCTCACCTTTGGAATATACCTACATTTAAACTTTGATCAAGTTTTATCTGAGTGAAATCATTGGTAAGTCATAAGACTATTCTGTTTTTCTCAAAGGATGCCTTATCCAGCAGGGATATATGAATAGAGGTTATATTTCTTTCCTGTTTAGTCCTGATTTTCTATTTTTTTTTTTTTAGTTACTATTGCATGACAATTTTTATAAACCACTTCAAATACTTTTATAGAAAAAAATGGGATATAAGTCAATTAGAATAAAATTGCCTTTCTCAAGGAAGGGAAAAAAAAAACAGTGCTGAAAATGAAAAACGGATGCCCTCCATATCCCAGGAAACTCAGGAATTCAGTAAGCAGTGCCTGCTGGGAGAAGGTACAGTATATATTGCCCATTGAGGAAAAGGTTCTGTATGAGACCCTCTAGTTAGAGACAATGGCTCTGAATTAGTAAAGGAGAAAATCTCAGTTCTAATTTTAGAAGTTCAGGGAGTGCTCCCATAACTGGTAACCCAAATAGTCCCAAGTTTACACTTGTATGTTACAAATGGCACACTGAGCCAACATTGGGGGTTAGTTGAGTTGCAACTCCTGTTAAGTAGGGCAGTGCCCTGTTATCTTTGGACTGCAGCAGACAGAACCGAGGCAGTGGTTTTCGAACTTGAGTGCATGCAGATCACCAAAAATGTTTGTTAAAACACATCCCCATCCTTCCTGATTCTGAGTCAGGCCTGGGAACTAGCAGGCGATGCTGATGCTGCTGGTCTGGGACCACTCAGAGTTACTGCCATGCGTGACTGCAGTAAAGCTCCTCGAGGGACTGCCTTCAGTTCCAGCTATTCTTCTCAACCACTGGACTCAGCATCTGAGAAAGTACACCAAGCTGCCCTCTCCTTTAGGCATGAAAAGATGTTAATATTGAGTTACAATCTGACACAGCCCATCTCAGCTCCCAATAGCCCACAAGTTTACCAGACATGAATGAACAGGTAATTCTGTATCTGAGGGATTGACTCATGTTCCCTTTGGAACAGTTACCAAAAAGGCAAAATTTCAGCAAATATCTAATTTGGATTTGCAATAATATCAAAAGAGACACACCAAGAACAGGGCAAAGAAGAGAACTTTGAAGAGAGGGAAAATGGACTTCAGATGAAAGAAAATGTGCCCAGTTGGTATACAAACAATGGCAAATGCGGTATTTGAGAATAAACTTTACAAGTTTCTTTGCACTGACAGCAAAGTTAATGAGAGGGAAATAATGAAATAAAAAATAAGCCCCAAGGAATCCAACTGCATTGTAAGAAGAGTCAAAAAACTTTTTTCCCCATAAACTATGGATTGTTCTCACAAGGTTAATGAACTGAAGGGATGAGTCTTGCTGAAGATGGAAGCCAGTTGCACTGTTTCTGAATTCATGTTTTCACAGAAAACATGTTTCTGTGAAACGTATTCATGTATTCTGTGAAACATGAATACATGTTTCCTTGTATCTAAATAGAAAAAAACTGAGTGCCAGAAATGCTAAAAGAAAATTGCCAAGAGCAGAATACTTGAGTAGTCATATCATTCACACTTAACCAAACAAAAATAATTTTTCAAGAGTCACAAGGATTGAAATGGAGTATATAAATTATATTTTAGTTTCTAATTCCTTCATATTAATGCTGACTTTCAAATACTACTTCATAGTGTTGAAACCTAGGACTTTGACTCCTACAAACTCCAGGTCTTTTTTCTGCCCTTCTCCTCTCTTCTGTGGTCTATAAAACTATATTCTGGTTTTTGTTAGACCATCGATCCTTCTTTCAACCTGTATGTTTTGTGTGTGTATAATATTGTTCTCGGTGCTAAATACACTTCTGATATTCAAGATAACTCTCTACAATTGTGACTATTTGCTTATTTTCTTGACATTATGAGATTGTTCCTTTTTTTTTTTTAATTAAAAGTACTCAACCTTTTGCTAGTGAAGGTGACCACTGAATATAAAGCAACATTAGTGAATGTTGCAAAAATTAGCTATTGTTAATAGCTCTTGTTGCAGACATTACCTGCCTCACCACACAACCTTCTGGAATCCTGACATTAGTCTCACTGTTGATCACTGAACCTTGTACTCACTCAGTGTTTCCCCCGGCCATGGCTGTTTCCACCAGAGGGGGTACCTGACCTAGAGGAGACTAGTTACCAAAGACTTGTATGGCTTGTCTTAAAAAAAAAAAAAAAAAAGATTAGGTCAATTTTAAATAAAAAAGTCATGAAATTTCCAGTTGGAGATGGAGTGCTAGAACTGAAAGATCTTGTAGAGTTAAGACTGAAGGTGCTCTGATTGGCATCATGAAGCTAAAATAAGGGAAAGTCGGTCGCTAGAGAGAGAAGGAACAGGTATGAGAGGGAGGCATAGAAAGCAAGTGCGAGACATACAAGAATGGCTAGCTCCTGGCCTTACCACAGTTCTTGCTGATTCTGGGGGCTAGTTCTACTTTTCCTTGTGTTTGGAACATTTGTGAAGTTTCAAACCCACTTTGTTCCTGAAGTAACTTCAAACAGAAAACTATTTAGACAGTTTAGTGAGTTTTTTTTTAATATAAAGCTTTCTTTAAATCTTTAAATCTTTCTTTCTTGAAATCATCTGTGGGGAAAGAGGAATAGGCTGCCTACAAAGAAAAAAAATAGATTGGCATCAGATTTCTCTGAAATACTGAATGCCCAAAAAAAAAAGCAGTAGGACAATATATATACCATTTGGAAGCAAATGGAAATATTACCTACGAATTCTGAAACTTGCCAAACTAGCACTTAATTTATCTGAAACACTTGTATTATTCAGGATTCTTGTTACAGTTGTTAACAATAAGACTTTCTCTAAAAGAGGAGACACTCATTTAAGGAATCAGATAGCTCACAGGAGTTGTATGAGGGCCAGAAAATCAGGCTTGGAAACCACCACAGAAACAATACCCAAACCATACTGTGAGGCTGCTTCAAAAAGACCCGGTTGTTACCTGTCAACTCTGGAGCCCTCTGACACCACCCTCCCCATAAATTAAGAATATATTCAGCACTTGCCTCATCACACCACTCAATTCTGGACTGCAGTCTTGCTGAATGGACACTTGGCAGAAGCTGTTGTCATACACCTGTAGAGCCAGGGAAAGCTCAGTGGTTTGGTTTCTCCATTGAGGAAGCTGGATGCCTAGGACATGAATTCTCCAAACCTACAAGGGGCGTTTCAAAGGCACCATTGGGAAACCAGAATCCATGACGTACCTCCTACCATAGTGCTCCTGCTGCCTGAGCAATTAAATGGGAACGTATTAAGGAAACAGTTTGAGCAATAAAACCTTTAAACTAAATAAACGTGTAAGTAATTGTGGTTAATCTGATAATGAATCTCAATGTGAATGTGCACGTAACTCAGAACTGAAAAGATGAAATGCTTAAATTCCACATTATTCCCTAAATTTCTCCTCTTTTAAGTAGCCAGTGTCAAAAGATACTATTTTACTTTTAACTTGGAAAAATACAAGTTCAACTTTTCTATTTAGTGCTAACACCAATGTTAAAAAGAAAGCTTTCCATCCAAATCATTAGTCAAAATAACTATGAATACAAGAACACTTGAACAGGATATCAAAGAATAGGGAAAAGGGGAGAGGGAGAATTAGCCACAAAAAAGCATAAAATGACAGTAATAAATAATGAGTGGATTAAGCACATATGGTAAAGTTGGAGTCAAGTTAAAAAAAAAAATCCTTTACCTATATGCCATTAGTAAAAGATACACCTAAAATGATCCAGACTGGACAAAACTAAAAGCTCAACTACACACAGGCAAACGCAAAGAAAGCAGTATAGGTAAATTTATGTCAAAGTATAATTCTGGATGAAAGGCATCAAACAATGAAAAGAAAATGAACAACAGTTATGACTTTATTTGAACATCAAATGATAAAGCATCAGGTGTATGAAACAATATTACAAACACAAAGAGATTGATAAAAACTGTGGAGCTAGTGACAGGGTCAGTGTTTGACAGATGATAGTCTACACACAACCAAAGGAGGGTTATTACTTAAAACCACAACTTCTTACTTAAAATCACTTCTTACTTAAAATCACTCCTTCCAGAAAGGGTGACTCTTGCTAAGATTAAATTCTTGAAAAGTCCTTTTCTTTAGCTGAGGACCTTGATGGGTTTGGGATCAGTAAAGCCAAGCCTGGAGTTTAGTGGGAGGAGGGTTAGAGAAAATCACATAGGTGTGCTTAAGAGAGGCAAGAACTCAGGGTTCGGGGGGTACCCAGGAATGGGGGGTTGAGGAGCAGAGATGTGAGCACAAGAGGAGAGACAGAACAGAAAAAATGGCAGGAAGCCAGGGTCCTATGAAAACCCTGGTGATGCGACAGGCAATGGTTTTAGAAATAGAGACATACACTATTTCAGTTGAAATCTAAGTTCTTTACAAAATCTTTGTTCAGTAATAATGTATTCACTTAATTTTCAGAATCTTTTTAACAATCGCAGTTATCTTCACCATCACTTTATATAAATTATTAAATTATTTGAATTTACTTATATTACATGTAAGTGTTCACTGTTTCCTCTATATTGCATAGCGGAAACACTTTCTTCTTTATGTTAATATAATTTGGTTTGGCTGGAATATGTCCTTAAATAGTGTTTGTTTGTTTTCCAGAAAAGCTAGGTTGGAAATATACTTTCTGAACCCTTGCTTGCTTAAAATTGTTTTTCTTTTGCCCTCACACAAAGGATAATTTGATTCACAACTTTAGTCACAGTTCATTTTCTGCAAAACTCTAATGTTTACTGTGGCTAAATAGTTCAGATATCAGGCTGAGTTCTGTTTCCCCTATAGAAAACTTATTTCCTGCCTGGTGTTCTTAGGGTTTTGTTTTTAATCCTTGAAATAAAGCAATTTTACTAGCATAAACCCAGCTGTGTGTCTTTTTTTTTCCACAGCCCTTTTAATACTGAGTCTTTTCCATCTTGAGTCCAAGTTCATTGAACGTTCTCGCCTTACTCTTTATAAACCAACCGGATCTACCAAAACACTGCTCTCCATTAGACCAGCCAGAAGCTTGGTGGCGGGTGCCATCTTGTCAGTTCTTGGTGTCCAAAAGCTGCACTCTGTCCCTATAGAAGTGGGAAGAACACTTGTCCTCCACTTTGGGATTTAGTGTAACACTTCCCCTCAGAGTACCAAAGCAGAACTGCTTGTGTTCAAATGCCTTAAAGGATTTGTAGTGAAACAGTTTCACTAAAAGAAATTTTACTTACAGTCCACCCTCCCACACCAAAAAGATCTGAAGAATACTGGAGTCGCTCAGTCGTGTCCGACTCTTTGCGACCTCCTCTGTCCATGGGACTTTCCAGGCAATATAGTACTGGAATGGATTGCCTTTTGCTTTTTCAGCGGATCTTCCCGACCCGGGAACGAACCCGGGTCTCCCGGATTGTAGACAGACACTTTACGGGTCTGAGCCACCAGGGAAGTCTTGAAGAATACTGAAGTGGGTTGCTATTTCCTACTCCTGGGGATCAATCATCCTAACCCACGGATCCAAGCCATGTGCAAGGAGATTTTTTACCACTGAGTTTAATTTTAGGGAGAGATTCTGAAAACTGTATAGTCGAATTCCTAACATTTACACAGAACACTGAAACAGTGCCAGTAATTTTGCTAGTTCCACCACTATAAAAATCCATTTTTGCCAAGTTGAAAGCAAGCTGCAGGGCCCAGGAGCGGTTAAAGATTAAACAAACAGGGCATTTCCTTGCCTACTCTAACAACTTGCTCAGAACTCACAGATAACCCACGGTGTTGAGCCGTACTCTAAACATGCATCATCCACACTCAACCCGAAAGTAGCTAAAAAAAAAGGGGGGGTGGGGTGGGGCGTGAAAGCGTAAGCCAATGGTAGCGACGGCGCAAGCGTTCCAAAGGCTGGTTTCTGCAAGCTCACAGCCAGGAAGGAATTAGTCACGTTCGTGTACCCTCTCGCGAGAGGAAAGGATTTCAACGCCACATCAGGAACCAGAGAGCCCAGACAAGCAGACGTTCCAATGGGCGGGACTTCCGCCGGAAACGGGGTAGTCTGGGCCCTCTGAGAGGTCTCCGGCCGGCTTTTTTACCTGCAGACCCAGCCCGGGTGCTCTCTGGGCGTGGAAGCTGTCTGGACCCGGGTTGAAGATGGCTTGCGCCGCGGCGCGGTCCCCGGCCGACCAGGACAGGTGAGTCCGGAAAGAGGAAGCGACTTGGGGCAAGCCCGCCGGCTCTGCGCCTCCTTCCCCAACCCTAAGGAAGGCTCCTCAGAGGGAGCTAGGCCCTGGCCCTGTTCTCGGGCGTCTGTACCTCCCGGAGGCCGCTCTTCGCAGGACCCTAGATTCCAACTTTACGTAGCTCGATGTTTACCTGTACTTGAGACAGAGGATATTGGGAGCTCCGTGGGTGACGGAAAGGAGTCGTTAAGTGACAACTCTTTTCTTTCGATCGTTGGCGTGTGAGAGCAGAGCCCGCCCTCAAAGCTTTTGACAGGCTGTTGTATGTAAATGAACAGTTCCAGTACTGTTTTCTGTTCTTTTTAAAAAAAAAAAACTTTGTCTAGCAAGTGATTTTTTTTCATCTAAGGTAATAAGTTAAAGTTCGGTTTTTAAATAGAGGGGAGCATCACCGACTCGATGGACATGAGTTTGAGCAGGCTTCGGGAGTTGGTAATAGACGGGGAAGCCTAGCGTGCTGCGGTCCATGGGGTTGCAGAGTCGGACACGACTGAGCGACTGAACTGAACTGAATAATTGTATAGGTGCACCGGCAATCTTGATGATGGTGAAAGAATGAATGAATTTGGGGAAATATTGCTCTAATGATACCAGCTGGGCTTTTCCTGTGGCAGGTTCATTTGTATTTATCCTGCTTATTTAAATAACAAGAAGACCATCGCGGAGGGACGGCGAATCCCCATAAGTAAGGTAAGCGTGTTTTGCAACGACGACCTGGGCAGGTTGTCCTGTTAGGCCACAAAGACTTCTTTTACTCTGCTGCATTGTTTGAGGCCCGAGGAGAACGAGCAGCCAACGACTAGGCTGCTTTTTAAGTGATTCTTCATGAGCCTTTGTTTGAAACAGTTTGGGGGTGGGGTGTTGTAGGGTTTGCACATTTTTTCTTTTTTTAAACCAATGTTATGACAATCTTCTCCTTAATAAAGGAAACCCAAATTATGGCACTGTACAATATCATGTCCAGAATGTAGTTGAGTTTTTTATTTTAAATAAGACTTGCAGAAAATTCAGATGTGTTGAATTTTACAGTTTTAGGCCCCTTATCATCATCATCCTTTTGACTTGGATTAAATTACTTTAAAATTAGCACTTTTTTAAAGTAGGTGTTTATAGTCTTAAAAGAAATGATTTCTCCCTTGTGCTGTCTCAATAGAAAAACCTAAGTTCTTAGTTGGCCTAGTGGCTTAAGTTTAGAAAGAGCCTAGAGCCAAGTGAAGGGATTTTTGTAGTTTTGTATTTCCACAATTAATGTTATATCCTATTTTTTAAGGCTGATTTACATTTTGTAATCTAATGGATTTAAGGAACTTGGCCTGAAGCAGTACATTATTTTTGAGTTGTTTAATATCTCCCATTTTGCTGCTTAAATATGTGAAGTCTGCTTTGCTGCTCCAGCGTAAAGGAGAAGATGCCAAAGCACTAATTCAGAAAAATGCCTAACATCAAGCCACTTTGACAGAGGCCTCTGGTAGCAGGCTCTTAGATAATTTGGAGAATGATTGAATTACTTTCAACTTTATTGATAGCTTTCATACAGAAACATACATAAATCTTAAGTGTTTTTCTTGATTAATTTTCATGAAGTGAGTACACATGGTTAACCAAGTATCCAATTAAAAAAAAACAAAACATTACTAGCACCCAGAAAGATTCCTGTATGTCCCCGCCACCCACCAGTCAGTGTCCCCTGCACATATAGTCATAACAAAGGATGACCACTGTCCTGACTTCGAATACCATAGATTACTATTGCTTGTTTTTTAGTTTTATTTAAATGGCATCACACACTATTTGCTTTTATGTCTGTCTTATTTTAATGAATGTTAAGCTTATGAGGTTTACCTGAACTTTTGAATATAGTTTGTTAAATCTCATCTCTCTGTTGTAGGGTTTCCCAACAGCAGCACTGTTGACATTTTGAGCCAGATAGTTCATGGTTGTGAGTGCTGTCCGGTGCTGTCTGGATCGCTTAGCAGCTTCCTTGGCATCTACCCACTGGAAGCCAGTGCCCTACCCCACCCTAGTTGTGATGATCAAAAATGTCTCCAAGCACTGATGAGTGTCAGGGTGCAAGATTACCTTGCTGAAAACTACTGCTCTGTAGTACGGCATTGTGTGAATGTACCACAGTCCATTTTACTATTGACAGATAGTTGGGTTGTTTCTAGTTTGAGGCTGTGATAAATAGTGCTTCTTGAGATCGTCTATTTTGTATTTTGGGAGGGGGAGCGGTATATACCTTGCAGTGGAACTGCATGGCCATAAAGAATGCATTTATTTTATTTTACTTCCATAGATTCTGCCAAACAATTTTCTAAAGTTGTTGTATCTGTAATAGTTGTTTAACCAATATTCATTGAACACTACTATATTCCAAGCATTATGCCAGATGAATATATTGGTGAACAAAGCAGTCCTTAACCTTGTGAAGTTTATGTTCTCATGGAAGGGAAATCGACACTAAAGTCTGAATATGTGAGTCCCAAGTTTAAAAATTACAGTTGAAACAACTGTACCTAGTTGGTTCTTTGGTTTTTTTTTTTTTTTTTAAAGGAAACCAAGGGTCTTGGTATGTGTTTTATTCATAGTGTTTGAAATGATTTATACAACAGTGTAGCAGTATCCACTTAAAGCTGAGCTATTTACTGTTTTCATCTTTAATTAACTTTTCAGGCTGTTGAAAATCCTACAGCTACAGAGATTCAAGATGTATGTGCAGCAGTTGGACTTAATGTATTTCTTGAGGTATGATATAGTTCTTCATTCACTAACTTCCATACTCATTTCATTGATGTGATAACTTTCATAAATCTTGTTTTTATTTCTTTCTGTTAAGAAAAATAAAATGTACTCTAGAGAATGGAATCGTGATCTTCAGTACAGGGGCAGAGTCCGGGTCCAGCTCAAGCAGGAAGATGGCAGCCTCTGTCTTGTACAGTTCCCATCACGTAAGCTTTTTTTAATGAAAGAATGAATTTGGGGATAGGTTATTCCTCTACATCGGAGAAGGCAGTGGCACCCCACTCCAGTACTCTTGCCTGGAAAATCCCATAGACGGAGGAGCCTGGTAGGCTCCAGTCCATGGGGTTGCTAAGACTCGGGAATGACTAAGCAACTTCACTTTGACTTTTCACTTTCATGCATTGGAGAAGGAAGTGGCAACCCGCTCCAGTGTTCTTGCCTGGAGAATCCCAGGGACGGGGGAGCCTGATGGGCTGCCGTCTATGGGGTCGCACAGAGTTGGACACGACTGAAGCGACTTAGCAGCAGCAGCAGCATTCCTCTACATTGCCAAAAATATTCTCAAACTGACATATTGACAAGTCAGAAAAGTAATTTGCATTCTGTGAATTAATTTAGAAAAAGGACTACTGCTGATGGAGAGAGAGAAACAGTGCTTTTAATTTCTTTTATGTTAGGACATTTGAGAATTTGATGAAACCTAGTAATCATTTCTCCAAAAAAAAAAATTGTTCAATGAACATTTTATGAACCTATGGAAGTCCATTGTTCCCAGGTTAAGAATGAGAAATTATTAAATTGTCAGCTATTATTGCTATTTCACATGTAGAAACACTTGGGATCTGTTACTAATTTCTAATACTGATAAATCTAAAAAACTGTATTGAGTGAAAAAAAGCAAGAAGTATGCAGTGTGGTGCTACTAAGGTGTAAATTTAAATATAGACTATTACTATTTATTGATAGATATGGGGGCAGTGTTATTTATTGATTTTATATATATGTGTGTGTGTATCAGTTCAGTCGCTCAGTCGTGTCTGCTCTTTGCGACTCCATGGACCACAGCACGCCAGGCCTCCCTGTCTATCACCAACTCCCAGAGTTTACTCAAACTCATCTCCATTGAATAGGAGATGATATCCAGCCATCTCATCCTCTCTCATCCCCTTCTGTCCTGCCTTCAATCTTTCCCAGCATCAAGGTCTTTTCAAATGAGTCAGCTCTTTGCATCAGGTGGCCAAAGTTTTGGAGTTTCAGTTTCAACATCAGTCCTTTCAATGAATATTCAGGACTGATTTCCTTTAGGATGGACTAGTTGGATCTCCTTGCAGTCCAAGGGGCTCTCAAGAGTCTTCTCCAACACCATAGTTAAAAGTTAAAAGCATCAATCTTCGGTGCTCAGCTTTCTTTATACTCCAACTTTCACATCCATACATGACTACTGGAAAAAAACATAGCCATGACTAGATAGGTCTTTGTTGACAAAGTAACGTCTCAGCTTTTTAATATGCTTTCTAGGTTGGTCATAACTTTTCTCCTAAGGAGTAAACGTCTTTTAATTTCATGTCTGCAGTAACCATCAGCAGTGATTTTTAGAGCCCCCAAAAATAAAGTGTGCCACTGTTTCTCCATATGTTTGCCATGAAGTGATGGGACCTGATGCCATGATCTTTGTTTTCTGAATGTTGAGCTTTAAGCCCACTTTTTCACTCTCCTCTTTCACTTTCATCAAGAGGCTCTTTAGTTCTTCTTCACTTTCTGCCATAAGGGTGCCGTCATCTGCATATCTGAGGTTATTGATATTTCTCCCGGCAATCTTGATTCCAGCTTGTGCTTCATCCAGCCAGGTGTTTCTCATGATGTACTCTGCATATAAGTTAAATAAGCAGGGTGACAATATACAGCCTTGACGTACTCCTTTTCCTATTTGGAACCAGTCTGTTGTTCCATGTCCAGTTCTAACTGTTGCTTCCTGACCTGCATACAGGTTTTTCAAGAAGCAGGTCAGGTGGTCTGCTATTCCCATCTCTTTCAGAATTTTCCACAGTTTATTGTGATCTACACAGTCAAAGGCTCTGGCATAGTCGATAAAGCAGAAATAGATGATTTTCTGGAACTCTCTTGCCTTTTCAATGATCAAGCAGATATTGGCAATTTGATCTCTGGTTCCTCTGTCTTTTCTAAAACCAGCTTAAACATCTGGAAGTTCACAGTTCACGTATTGCTGAAGCCTGGCTTGGAGAAAATTTGAGCATTACTTTACTAGCATGTGAGATGAGTGCAGTTGTGTGGTAGTTTGAGCATTCTTTGGCATTACCTTTCTTAGGGATTGGAATGAAAAGGGACCTTTTCCAGTTCTGCAGCCACTGCTGAGTTTTCCAAATTTGCAGGCATGCAGAGTGCAGCATTTTCATAGCATCATCTTCTAGGATTTGAAATAGCTCAACTGGAATTCCATCACATCCACTAGCTTTGTTCATAGTGATGCTTCTTAAGGCCCACTTGACTTCACATTCCAGGATGTCTGGCTCTAGGTCAGTGATCACACCGTCATGGTTATCTGCATTGTGAAGATCTTTTTTGTACAGTTCTTCTGTGTTTTCTTGCCATCTCGTCTTAATATCTTGTGCTTCTGTTAGGTCCATACTGTCTCTGTCCTTTGTTGTGCCCATCTTTGCATGAAATGTTCCCTTGGTATCTCTAATTTTCTTGAGATCTCTAGTCTTTCCCATTCTGTTGTTTTCCTCTATTTCTTTGCATTGATCACTGAAGAAGGCTTTCTTATCTCTCCTTGCTGTTCTTTGGAATTCTGCATTCAAATGAGTATATCTTTCCTTTTCTCCTTTGCTTTTTGCTTGTCTTCTTTTCATAGCTATTTGTAAAGCCTCCTCAGACAGCCATTCTGCTTTTTTGCATTTCTTTTTCTTGGGGATGGTCTTGTTCCCTGTCTCCTGTACAATGTCACAAACCTCTGTCCATAGTTCATCAGGCACTCTGTCTATCAGATCTAGTACCGTATATCTGTTTCTCACTTCTACTGTATAACCATTAGGGATTTGATTTAGGTCATACTTGAATGGTCTAGTGGTTTTCCCTACTGTCTTCAACTTAAGTCTGAATTTGGCAATAAGGATCTGAGCCACAGTCACCTCCTGGTCTTGTTTTTGCTGACTGTATAGAGCTTCTCCATCTTTGGATGCAAAGAATATAATCAACCTGATTTCAGTGTTGACTATCTGGCGATGTCCATGAGAAGAGGGTGTTTGCTCTGACCAGTGCTTTCTCTTGGCAGAACTCTATTAGCCTTTGCCCTGCTTCATTCTGCACTCCAAGGCCAAATTTGCCTGTTACTCCAGGTGTCTCTTGACTTCCTACTTTTGCATTCCAGTCCCCTATAATGAAAAGGACATCATTTTGGGGTTTTAGTTCTAAAAGGTCTTGTAGGTCTTCATAGAACCGTTCAACTTCAGCTTCTTCAGCATTACTTGGGGCATAGACTTGGCTTACCGTGATACTGAATTGTTTGCCTTGGAAACGAATAGAGATCATTCTGTCGTTTTTGAGATTGCATCCAGGTACTGCATTTTGGACTCTTTTGTTGACTCTGATGGCTACTCCATTTCTTCTAAGGGATTCTTGCCCACAGTAATAGATATAATGGTCATCTGAGTTAAATTCACCCATTCCAGTCCATTTTAGTTCGCTGATTCCTAGAATGTTGACGTTCACTCTTGCCATCTCCTGTTTGACCACTTCCAATTTGCCTTGATTCGTGGACCTAACATTCCAGGCTCCTATGCAGTATTGCTCTTTACAGCATCGGACCTTGCTTCCATCACCAGTCACATTGACAACTGGGTGTTGTTTTTGCTTTGGCTCCGTGTGTGTTTATGCTGCTGCTGCTAAGTCGCTTCAGTCGTGTCCGACTCTGTGCGACCCCATAGACGGCAGCCCACCAGGCTCTCCTGTTCCTGGGCTTCTCCAGGCAAGAACACTGGAGTGGGTTGCCATTTCCTTCTCCAATGCGTGAAAATGATAAATAAAAGTGAAGTCGCTCAGTTGTGTCCAACTCTTAGCGACCCCATGGACTGTAGCCTACCAGGCTCCCCCATCCATGGGATTTTCCAGGCAAGAGGACTGGAGTGGGGTGCCATTGCCTTCTCCATGTGTGTATATTTGAAGAAAACACCAAGTTTTAACACCTGCTTACCCTAATGCAAGCAGGCGGTGAGGAAGACTGTTGCATTATCTCTAGCATTTTATTCCTTAAAAAAATCTTTTACAGCTTAATGACATTGAGTTTTTGTTAGAAGATTAAGAAGCCTGTGCTTCCTAGCTTAAGATACAATAACAGCCTGATTCTGTTGCCAGCTTGTTATGTTTAGATACTTTCTTTGATCTTCAAGTCAATTACTAGGATCAAGGTAAAAATTTTTATTTCAAATAAAGTGTTCTAAATTTTTGTTTTGTTCATTTAAATTTAATTTCAGCATTGTTCTTAATACATTTTCTCCCAGAAAGGTCCCCACTTCTGCAAATCATTGTCTTCCTAATTATTTAATTTTTTCTTTTTAAAATCTTATTTTCTTGATGTGATGATGACTTCATGAACTTTATGATTTTCAAGTATGATGACCTTTTACATCATGTTTCTCAGTTTATGTACTAAGCCTAACTTCTGGTTCCTAGGTAAGTCAGTAATGTTGTATGCTGCAGAAATGATACCTAAACTGAAAACACGGACACAAAAAACAGGAGGTGGGGACCAAAGTCTTCAGCAAGGAGAGGGAAGTAAGAAAGGGAAAGGAAAGAAGAAGAAATGATCTGGTCTGAGAATCAAGGATGTGATACTACTGTAAGAGACATGAATGGAGGCTTCTCACTTGTATATGAGAGAAACAGAAGCTTTTTCTTTGCTTCATTTAACTGAGCTGTGAACATTTGTGCCTCCCAGCTTCAACATCAGAGTTGATAATGAAATAAAGATACATCAGAAGTTTGCATCCAGCTCTTATGCAGTATAAGAGAAATTTTTCTTTTTTGCCTCTTAATACAGTTTTTGTGAAAGAAGCATATTCTTAAATGGACAGTGGGCTCTACCATAAGTTACTTGAAATCCTGTATCTGTTTGTCCTCTATGTAAACATGTTTCAAATAAATGAGTTTAATAAGATTTGAAATATACATTTTGTTTATCTTTTTAATTTTAGTGAAATAAAATTTGAAACTTGACTTTTTGTAGCTTTTGCTTATGAACTGATTAATGCCAGTAGAGGAGATAAAGGGAATAAAATGGGGAGTGGAAGCTCATGCTATGCTATGCTAAGTCACTTCAGTCGTGTCCAACTCTGTGTGACCCCATAGACGGTAGCCTACCAGGCTCCCCCATCCCTGGGATTCTCCAGGCAAGAACACTGGAGTGGGGTGCCATTTCCTTCTCCAATGCATGAAAGGGAAAAGTGAAAGTGAAGTCGCCTAGTTGTGTCCGACTCTTAGTGACCACATGGACTGCAGCCTACCAGGCTCCTCCGTCCATGGGATTTTCCAGGCAAGAGTACTGGAGTGGGGTGCCATTGTGTGAACCTAAAACCAGAAAGTGGTTAAATCCTTTTGGAGGTCTATGAACAGGCAGTCTGTGGATCATATTCTTTTAATCAGTCTTTGTAATTGAGTTGTTTCATCAATTACTAGTTTGTTGACATGTGGAAATTTAAGCTTTAGATTTGCTTCTTCTGTAGATTGGAGTTCTAAAATTGTCTATGCTTTAGCACCTTGAGATAAACTTTTTTCCAAGAAACTAAAGTGGATTGATAATTCTGACTTTATTCCAAAGCACTGTTCTAAAAGTGGTGACTTTGTGTAAAACTTAAGAGACTCCTTCTTCGGCCTTTTGTTTTGTCTACTGAGCATCTCCTGGGGGACTGCCTTCTCTGACTCAGTGTGCTTCTGGAAGAGCTGTCAATCACAGGACTGCACCCTGACCGCAGGATGTGGCCAAGGCCAGGCCAGTTCAATTTTATGTATGGAGTAAAAACATAAGTACAGATGGTGAAAGGAGCTAAGATGTGATTCACATCTTCCTGAGGCCTAGTGCCGCTCTTCTGTGAATCCTGTGAGTGAACTCATAGCCTTCTTTAAATCCCAATTCCTGTTTTATTGCTAGAGATCGAACAATTCCAAGTGATTACAGAATAAACGTAGCCAGAGTTTCAGAACTCTAAAAGGGATTATAACCCAGGCTGTATGACATGACCCACTGGTGTGTAGGGGGAAGTATTAGAACTGCTACTTAGGTTTTCTCTCCAACAGTTTCTGTTTTTACTATGTCCTATAGTGAGCATAATTGTATAGTAGTTTATATATCAGACTGACAAATAAATACAGGGGTGCAAAACATGATTCAGAAAAGCCCTCTTTGGAAAAACGTATCACTTACGAATATGGCTGTACAACAGAAAAGAATGAGGGACTTAAACAGGAATTAAATTTTTAAATAACATGAAACTCAAAGGTTATTGTAGGTGTTGATCCAGTTGCTCAGTGATGCCCTCCTACCTCTGTACTCCGCTATCTGTGGCATGTTTCCAGCGTCCTTAAGTTGTTACAAACTTGTAAGAGGACTGGTGGCAGACCCGACACCACGTCAGAGTTCCACATCTGTCCCCCTGACATCACCGTGTGAAGTTCACAGAGTGATCAAGCGTTCATCAGACAACTTAGATTGTCGTTATCCTCATTTCGCTGGGTCAGGTTTTGTTGCAACATTGTGTATATTATAAACACACCTTTATTACTGTAAAACTTTCAAGAAAGAAGCATCACAAAATTTTTGAGTGAAGAATTTTTCAGTGAATCTTACGTAGATACTTCCTCTGGCTGAACAACATATGTATTAATACTAGTGTCTCAGAAGATCATAGTTCTTCAGAATATAGTTCTGATTCAGATGGTGTAAATGATGATGTCAGACCAACAAAAAGACAAAAATCCTTAGTGATTGATTCTGCAATGGGAAGTGAAAATGAAATGGTGCTGGAGAATGCTCCTTTGCTTCCAAAGAAGAGTGTATTTAATATAGCGTTTCACTAAAATGACTTTACAGGTGTGTTAGGTATAATTGTTGAATATAATAACCCACAAAGTATTAGTGAAATAACAATTTTTGGCCAGCAACAGTAAAAATTGCCGGCCACAGGTGTTCAGTTCAGTCACTCCATGTCTGACTCTGCAACCCCATGGACTGCACCAGGCTTCCCTGTCCATCACCAACTTCCAGAGTTTACTCAAACTCATGTCCACTGAGTCGGTGATGCCATCCAGTCATCTCATCCTCTGTCGTCCCCTTCTCCCACCTTCAATCTTACCCAGCATCAGGGTCTTTTCAAATGAGTTCTTCGCATCAGGTGGCCAAAGTAAGAGTTTCAGCTTCAACATCAGTCCTTCCAATGAATAGTTAGGACTGATATCCTTTAGACTCCTTGGATCCCCTTGCAGTCAAAGGGACTCTCAAGAGTCTTCTCCAACACCACAGTTCAAAAGCATCAATTCTTCAGCACTCAGCTTTCTTTATAGTCCAGCTCTCACATCCATACATGACCACGGGAAAAACCATAGCCTTGACTAGACGGACCTTTGTCAGCAAAGTAATGTCTGCTTTTTAATATGCCATCTAGGTTGGTCATAGCTTTTCTTCCAAGGAGCAAGTGTCTTTTAATTTCATGGCTGCAGTCACCATCTGCAGTGACTTTGGAGCCCCCCAAAATAAAGTCTGCCACTCTTTCCACTGTTTCCCCATCTATTTGCCATGAAGTGATGGGACTGGATGTCATGATCTAAGTTTTCTGAATGTTGAGGTTTAATTGTTAAAAATAACAATTTTTGGTCGATCACAATAAAAACTGCCGACCACAGGTGTTAGTCTCTGCAAAAATTTCCTGGAAAGTGTGTTAAAGGAAAGGCAGGGATTTCTCAAAACCTGTCCTGGCCAACTTGTTTCATTGTCAAGAACTCCGGCACAAAGTGAAATACAACCTTCTCAGTCCTGATAGAGTGGCAGACAAGAAAGTGAGTAGTTGAGAGTGGATACTGGGCAGTCAGTGTAAAAGATTTGTCACAGAAAGATGCCTAGAACCTAAAATTGTTTTAGAGATAGGGCAATAGGATTGCCAGGAAAGGTTTCACAACTATTGCTGTACATGTTGCTGTTTGTTCATGTTGCAGTCAGTGAATAGTTATCTTTACTTCTTTGCCAGCCAAGTGAAAAACAGAGTCATTTCAGTGAATTATGTTCACCTTCTTTGCCCTTTTTTTAAAGGACTTTATTATTATCAGTTTTATACTTGTACATAATTGAAAGAGCTAGCCAATTTTAATCGGAGAAGGCAATGGCAACCCAATCCAGTACTCTTGCCTGGAAAATCCCATGGACAGAGGGGCCTGGTGGGATGCAGTCCATGAGGTCACTAGGAGTCGGACACGACTGAGCGACTTCACTTTATTTTTTCACTTTCTTTTTTTTTCACTTTCATGCATTGGAGAAGGCAATGGCAACCCACTCCAGTGTTCTTGCCTGGAGAATCCCAGGGACGGGGGAGCCTGATGGGCTGCCGTCTGTGGGGTCACACAGAGTCGGACACGACTGAAGTGACTTAGCAGCAGCAGCAGCAGCCAATTTTAATTGGCATTCCATTTAGGCATTAACTTCCATCTGTAGAGGAGGATGATTTCATTTTCCTTTCTTTATTCCCAAGACATGCATGCATCTTTCCCATCTTCCCTCCTACCACTGTATTTCATCATTGTAATCACATCTTACCTGACTCCTGAGAAACTTGTATACAGGTCAAGAAGCAACAGTTAGAACCAGACATGGAATAATGGACTGGCTTATAATTAGGAAAGGAGTATGACAAGGCTGTAGTACAGTGTTACCCTGCTTATTTAACTTACATGCAGAGTATACCATGCAAAATGGTGGGCTGGATGAATAACAAGCTGGATTAAGAGTACTGGCAGAAATAGCAATAATCTCAGGTATGCAGATGACACCACCCTAAAGGCAGAGAGCAAAGAGTAACTAAAGAGCCTCTTGATGAAGGTGAAAGAGGAACGTGAAAAAAACTGGCTTAAAACTCAACATTGAAAAAGCAAAGATCATGGTATCTGGTCCCATCACTTCATGTCAAATAGATGGGGAAGCAATAGAAATAGAGACTATTTTCTTGGGCTCCAAAATCATTGCAAATGGTGACTGTGGCCATGAATTCAAAAGATGCTTGCTCCTTGGAAGAAAAATCTGTGACAAACATAGACAGCATATTAAAAAGCAGAGACATCACTTTGCCAACAAAGGTCCGTCTAGTGAAGGCTATGGTTTTTCTAGTAGTCATGTATGGATGTGAAAGCTGGACCATAAAGAAAGCTGAGCGCTAAACAATTGATGCTTTTGAACTGTGGTGCTGGAGTCAGTACCACAGTCAGTCCTAAAGGAAATCAACCCTGAATATTCATTGGAAGGACTGATGTTGAAGCTGAAGCTCCAATAGTTTGGGCCATGTGATGCGAAAAGCCAACTCATTGGAAAAGACCCTGATGCTGGGAAAGATTGAAGGTGGGAGGAGAAGGTGGCAACAGAGGACGAGTTAGTTGGATGGCATACTGACTCAATGGACATGAGTTTCAGCAAGCTCCGGGAGATAGTGAAGGACAGGGAAGCCTGGCGTGCTGCAGTCCATGGGGTCACAGAGTCGGACACAACTTAGCAACTGAACAACAACAATTTAAAGTGTACATTGTCGTTCTGTGTTTCATTCATAGCTGAATTATGCAGTACCTTTGCTGCTAAATAGTGTGATCGGTGTGCAGCAGTACTGGACTCCCCAGGGAGCTTGTGAAAATTTCACACTCACTGGCCCCAGCCTGGAATTCAGATGCATTTTGAAGATTTAGCTTATCTCCGGAAACACTCTGGAGTATGCTATGGTTATTTTTGTTTTCCTTGGAGCTAATTTTATTTGCTTAGTTTTATGACTATTTGATGAATTATCAGTTGTCAAAATGTCCTTTCAAAAAGCTTGTCCATATCAGGTAGATGTTTTCTCTAAGGTTGATCTGCTTCCCCAGAGAGAAGGCTGACAAGCTCCCAGGATAAAGATCTGGGCGCCTAGTGGGAGAAGGCAGGGTGGGCAAATGGGTCTCAGCATTTGGTCACTCAGTCATGCTTTTAATGCAACTTCCCTCCCTTAACTCTGCCCGTGCCCCCTCTCCAAGGATCCCCCACTCTTTCCAGAGGATAAACCTCCAGGCTACATGGTTGTGAATAAGGTAGTTCTTCATTAAATCCTCCTCTTTTTTTAGTTCCCTCCCAACATTAAGATACTCTTTGCAGTTATTTTGATATTGGGGGTAACAATAACGAAATTTCTGTACCCAAAGAGAGAGACTAGTGGGGTAGGCAGAATATGCTGTTCGCCTGACCATCATCCACCCTCGCAAAAAAACCAGTAAATATGTTGCTTTCATGGCAAAAAGCTTTGCATGTGAGATTAAGAATCTTGAGCTGGAGAGAGTATCCTGGGTTATCCAAGTCGGCCCAATGTAATCACAGACAAGCTTATAAAAGGGAAGCCGGGGTCAGTGTACTAGCGGGCCACAGATGGGGATACAGGCAGAGTGTGGAAGCTGAAAGCAGCAAGAAAATGGGTTCTCCTGTATCTCCAGAAATAATGCAGCCCTGCCCACCTCTTTCGGATGTCTGTCCTTCAGAACTATAAGCTGATACATTTGTGCTGGTTACAGCAATAACAGGAAACTAACACATGAGCTGAACTAATTAGCTAAGAGAAACTGTCCAGACCTTGGCATTCTTGACCTCAGCAGTAGTCTCTAATAGTAGCTGTCATCAAAAAATTAGTCAACTTAAGAAAAATTGGAAGATTTTATTTGAGCCAAATTTGAAGATTATAGCCTGGGAAGAGCACCTCAGAAAGCTCAGAGAGTTGTTCTGCCCATTAAAAGTCAAGACAATTTATATACGTTTTTTGAGACAGAGGGCAGTACGTTAAATGATGTATTCGTATTTGAGTTTTCATAATCCAGATGTAAGCGCCATCATGGTGGGTCATGTGACTTTTTACAAGCTCAAAAAGGAATGTTGTCTTTTAAAGAGTTGTCTTCATGCTGAGAGAATGTTGCTGGTTATGGTGAGCAGGTATTCCTGCTGTCAGGGGAGGTTTGGTCAATGCATAATGTAGATATACAATGCACAATTGGGGGAGTGCAAGTTGCTCAGTCATGTTCAGCTCTTTGCAACCCCATGGACTATGCAGTCCATGGAATTCTCCAGGCTAGAATACTGGAGTGGGTAGCTCTTCCCTTCTCCAGGGCATCTTCCCAACCCAGGGATCGAACCCAGGTCTCCCACATTGCAGGCGGATTCTTTACCAGCTGAGCCACACAGGAAGCCCAACAATATTGGAGTAGGCAGCCTATCCCTTCTCCAGTGGATCTTCTTGAGCCAGGGATCGAACCAGGGTCTCCTGCATTGTAGGTGGATTCTTTACCAACTGAGCTATCAGGGAAGCTGAAGTTGGAGGGAGAGGGGAGGCCAAACAGCAAAGAATTTTTATGTTTAAATTTTTCTTGCCAAAACATGAATTTCATTTCACTTTCTTAATCCTGGTTATACATTGGAAGAGTTTTAAAATACTGGCACCTGGGTATATAGTTGATTGTTAAAATTTCTGGTAGTGGACGCAGACACTAGTATTTTCTGAAAGCTGCTCAGATGATGGTGATGTACAGCCAGGCCTGAAAACCTCTATACTGAGTATAAAGACACCATTAACCTAACTCAGTGATTTCTTGTCAAAGTGTGGTTTCTGTATCATTAGCATCACCTGGGATCTTGTTCCAAATACAAATGTTTCAGCCCCACCCCAGACTTCCTGAATCGGGGATGGGACCAGCAATCTTTTACCAATTCCTCCCCTCCCCAAGGAAATCCTGATGCACACTAATACTTGAGAACCTCTGATTTGACCAAAGAACCTCTTTATTGCTCTTAATTCTCTGAGGCATGTATGTTACAGATTTTATAAGCTAATACTGTAGTAAGCAGCCTGAAAAACTTAAGGTCATTCTCAGATATATGTACTTTCTCCTGCTGTATCATACAGAACTAATATTTGGTTAAGGATGTGAACTGTATCTCTTACTTTCTAATTAAACACCATGATTCTAGACATACAGACATGCAAAGGCAGACGCAGGAGCGGATGCTGACCGAAGTGCACTCTCCAAAGGCAGGCGTTTCGAATAAAATCCCCAGTTCTTCTTTTCTTAGTCTAAAAACACAGAATGATTTGGAGGCATATGTGTGTTTACTATATTAAGATACACTTACATGAAATAGTAGCACCAACTAGTAGCCGTGTGAGACTGTGTGTAATGCATTATGCCAGCATTAGAGCTGACTCCTCTCAGGCAACCGCTCGGTGATAACTTTGCAGCGCCCGGGTATTCAATCAGCCGCAGATTGTGTAGTACTGCAGTGTGTGTTTATTGAAAAAATCTGTAAGTGAGCCCATGCACTTCAAACCTGTGTTATGCAAAGGTCAAGAAGAGTTTGGGTTTCCTCTCCATTTATTGCTAATTAGTAGAAACTCTTTCTGACTGGTATTTTTTTTTCCTGGCTTTTAAATATTTTATATTTTTTTATGAAGTATAATTGCTTTACAGTGTTGTGTTAGTTTCTGCTGTACAACAACATGAATCAGCCATATGTACACATATATCCCCTCGCTTGTTTTTAGGGAAAGTCTTTGCTCTGACAGGTAGTCACCACCACGGGGAAAATCACAGGCCAGGTGAGAAACACGGTCCATGAACAGCAGTGTTAAAGGGTTGTTTATCTGTGTTAAGATTCTTCTTACATTTTATTTTAAGCCCCGTAAAAGAAAATGGACTATAAAAGCTCAGTGAGATAACAAAAGCTCAATGAGATAACAAAATTTTATTTACATCTATTTCCATTTAATATATCACATCTTCAGGACAGGTGGTAACTTATTTGAAGGTTATGCTCATATTCTTCAGGCTGTGGGTAGAAGACTCCCCAGGGTAGCAGTAACTGTCTTGGTGTAGGAATTCTTTGCCTTCACATATCCCCAAAATACCATTCATGTACAAATAAATACTTGTCTTATAGCTGAACACAGGCTCAATTAGTTTTTCAAATATTCTAGCCACAGCAGTATGTTTTTTTTGGAAATCTAAACTGAGACAAGAATTGCTCAACTCATAGCTTCTCCTGTCATTAATATGTACATGCTGACTGCCAAAAAGAGTAACTAAAATTTCTTACAGAATGTACTGCAAGAGAAACCTATGGTAACAAAAAAAAAAAAAATTGCATTCAGAAATTTCTGTCTAAATTGATATTAGCCTGTAAGTAGTTATAAGCAATAGTAACTTTCATGCTTCACCATCTTGCCTGATATTTTCTACACTACAAGTTACATATTCTGTATACTAACAGTCTGATTATATAGTCTGAATGCTAGAAGTTGCTAATTTTCATTCTTTTACCACTAAGAAAGCATACTTGATTTATAGGGAAAGGGATTTAAATACTCCTAGAGGTACTTCTAAAACTTTTTAACTTAAGGCTTGATTTTCTTCCAATAACAAGTAGCTGTTTGCTTTCTGAAAGATTTTATGTTTTAACATAAGCTTAATAAGGTGCTTTATTATCATCACATTCCTCTCTCCCCAAAAAGGCCCTGATCCATATTGTTATATTGGGGTGATATTGTCCTTATTTTTGATACCTTTGACATACTTTTGTATTACATTGTGACACATCATTATGACTTTACCTAATTGTTTTCTAAAAGGGAACTAATCATCTTTATTTGCCTTAAAATATTTTATAGGCCTGGTTGTTAGTTTTGCAATGCTTTTGTTTTAGTCAGTTTAGTCTGAGAAGGATCCTAGCAGTATGGTCAGTGCAAAGCTTAGATTCTTTAGTATGGACAAGTTGTCAAGGTCCCTATAAGCCATTTGGCTAATCAAGCTAGTAATATTAATTTTAACTTTTTATTTTGTACTTAAACTGCATATAACCTCATAGTTTATCATCAAAATAAAGCATATAGATGAAAGTATGTAAATGGACTACAAATGATTCTGACTTGTAACCTAGGGAAGCCTCTGTTGTTTGACCCTCAAGTCCAGGGAAAGAAGGGAAAGGTGTTTGTCTTAAGCACTAGCAGCTAGGCTGTGCAGCATGTCATACTTCTCTGAGAACTGCTCTTCGAGCCTGGTGTCACCATGAGCATGTAGGTGCTAATGATACAAACAAGAACGTACATGTAATGAGAGGTGGGCAAGTCTCTGGAGGGTCCTTAAAGTAGAGGCTTTTCAAAAGACTGGAAAAGAAACAAGACTAAACCAACATGTTACTCAGCTATGAAAGTGAAACCAGGGATGGTTTCCACAACAAAGTGTATCAGCCAGTTTTTTAAAAGCTACAAGACAATATTGCTAGTTCTACAGAACTGGAAACTGTGATGTGTGTACATTTCCCCATTTATCACTTAGCTGACTGCTTCACAAAGCTGTTCTGGTATTCAGCTGCTACAATGTTAGGAAACCACCAGGCCAACCTCCCTTCTGCCTCATTTATCACTTAACTGTTCCTTTGAAACACTGCTCATTTGTATTAATTTTCTGAAGTATTATTCAGCAGATCACACCAACACAATGGAACCTTCAGCCTCTGGCTGGTGCTCCCCATAAGCAATATGCAGGCTATAGACAGTAACATTTCCCTACATGTGTGTATGCACAGATACATTAAAAACATTGAAACATTTTCTTAAAGAGTATCCTAAAATGTAAGTACAGGGTAAGTACAGAGAAAATGCATGCAGAGAGAGCCCACTGCAGTACAAAGCCTGTGGGATATATAATTTTAAGTTTATATTTCCTACAGGATGGTAACATAGGTCTTTTCCTACCCAGAGGCATAATATATTTTCTGAAAACCTGGACACTGCCCATTGCATTAAATGTAAATGCTCCCTAAGTATATAAACAGTAAAAGTAAGCAAAAAAACCTTACAACACATTCCTTTGTTTAATATATCAAAAATGTTTCCAAGGCAACATTATTAAAACGACCATACACCACAGCCCCTAATACGGTATCGCGCTCCAGTGGGAGGCGCAGAGGCGCCAGGGAGGCTCCGGCCAGTCAGCGGTCTAGGTGCTCTTCTTCTCCTCGCCCAGTAAACTCACGGCGGCTTTCCTGGCTGTTAGAAGGAGAGAAAACTGTATCAGAGCTGTGTGTAACCCAGCTGTGTGCCGATGTGGCTCCTATTGTGGGTGACGCCGTGGGTGACTCACGCTCAGATGAGGACACACGGAGGTCTGTGGGCAGGGCTAGCAGAGTTTCCAGGAAATGGACCTGAGAACTCTTCAAACGCAGCTCCTGAGCACTGCAGCCAAGTTACTGAGGACCTGGCCCCTTCGAGTGACCGTGTCGCCTGTGCCACTGTGTCCTGTCCCCTCCGAGTATCGCAAGAAGCAGAGGCTCCTTGAGTGTATAGTGTCCTGTGTACAGTCAAGAAATTCCAGGTCCTCCCTGGCCTTCCGAATTACCACTTGGCTTGGAATGTGCTCTAAGAACTCGTGTGATGTGTCTGAGGGCCGCGGGGAGGGTTCTGAGAGCCTTGAGGCCTCCTGAGAGTCCAGACTGCAGCTGTTCTCAGAGCCCTGAGCGGGTGCCAGGCAAGGCTGCCCTCCTTACGCACCAGCCGCCCGACAGCGGCTCTCCCTTCATTCACTTAAAATTGTGGACTAAAGTTTACAAAGACACTGCAGGCTCTCAACTAGCTCTTTGCAAAAATGTACTTCCTGGAGAATCCAGAAACTCAGAGTCTGTAATGTGTCAACCTCAAAATCCCTCTTATTTTCACTCTTAACCTCAGTTTATGAATGTATCCTATCAAAGTAAAACAGGATTTTAGAGGACTGAAATCTAAGAGAATCAAAGGCCGAGAAATGTGGGTGAACTAGACAGAAATGACATCACCAGAGGCTGCTGGTTTGGTTAACAGCAGAGAAGAACAGTTAAGAAACCTCTTCAAAAGGAACTGGCGATCCTAGAGTGGGAGGATGTGAGGAAACGTAGGAACGCACTGAAGGAGACTGGAGCTGCGTCCGGGAGCAGGGCTTGGGGAGGACACAGTCTGCGAGGAGGAGGAGAACACACATCAGCTGGGGCATCAGGGCTGCAGCGGGCCATCTGGGGGTCTTCCTTCCCCAGAGGCCAGCTCACCTCTCGTCTCCCACTTCCTCAGGAGCGTAGAACCCTTTTTGTATTTTAATTCCCTAGTTCTATGCCCACTGTCCATGGGCTAAAACCCTTACTGTGCCCTCTGGAACTTCCGACCCATCATCAGGAAGACCTCTGTCCTCACCCGTTTCTCCAAATGGATCCTGCTTCCTGTTGCTCTTACAGAGACCTGCCTGCTCCCCAGGATACTGCCTTCTCAAGTGTCCTATGCATTTCCTTCCATGACCCTGGTACTTCTGGGTCTGGAGGTCCAGGAAGCATTGTCTTTGATCTTCATGGCTGTGTTCAGAATCTCATGGCATCAGATGACCTTTCCCAGCCGCCCATCTTTTTTCCAATTCTCTCTGACCCTTGGGCTGTGCTGCCTCATTTCTTTAAGATTTTAGCTCCAAACTTACAATCACTTTTGAGCACTGCTCTTACTTGAATTATCACTGATTTCAGTATTCTCCCAGTATCCTGGGCACTTGGGTCCTCCTCTCCAGTAACCGGGATGTTCCATTCTAGCTGCTCTGCAGCCTGGTCTCCTTCAGCTCTCCCTCTGGGCCACTCCCTTCCAGTCATACGTTCCCTGCTCTCAGCTTTCGCACATGCTAGTTCTCCCACGGGGGCTTTCTTCCCCATGGTTCCTTCCCTTAACACTTTCAAATGTGACGCAGTATTGCCTCCTTTGTGAGGATTTCCTAAATCACTCTTTAAAACTGTCACCTTCCCTTCAGCCCCTGCGCACTCCCTATCTTTGGATTTATTTTATTTTTCTCTGTATTTTGTGCTAACTACACCACGTAACTTGCTTTTTCATTGTATTCTCTCTCTCTCTCAACAAGACTGTAAGCTTCATGGGTTCATGCAGTATGGTCTGCTGGTCTGTTTGGTTCCCTGGCTCATACCCAGTGCTATGAACATGCTTGGCACATAATTAAGTCACCTCAGTAAATAAGTATTTGTTGAATGAATGGATGAGAAAGGCTGAGAGAGAGGGCATTCTCTTGCACCTCTCACAAAAGCCATTTGAACAGCAGCATAACAAGCAGCTCAACCTGCAATGAATTAGGGAGACTGGACTTGTATATAAATACAGATGACCCCTAAAATCTCCACCCACCACAGGAAAGTCACTTTTCCTAATGTGCTGAGTGAATGATGTGTTATTCGTGGCATGGCAGAAGAATGTTGGGAACAGTAAAGGCAACAGGGAAAGCCTTGGTGGAGAAATCCCAGAACAGCCTTGGCACGTGGCTGAGGAAAGCCAACAGGACGTGAAGTGAGGAAGCCCGCTGTCTGGGCCAGTATGACCCCGGCCCCTCGCACACTGAGCCAGGCTGCCCCCAAGCCATACCTTCCTTGGAGATGGTGTCTGCAGTCTCTTTGGCTTTGTCCTTCAGGTCGTTCACCACATTGTCTACTTGGGACTCGTGCTTCAGGAAGAAAGGCCGGATGATGCGCTTGTAGAGCAGGTCTGCTCCATTGGCAGGGCTGGGAGCCATGCACCACAGCAGGAAGCCACACTGCACGGAGGAGAAGCAACACGGTTACAGAGCGGGTGACATGGACCACACGCACTGCCGCCTCTGCTGCTTGCTCCACCAGCATCGCTGGTGTTTCTGCAGGATGTTAGGTGCACTTTTCTTGGTGGAGAAAACATGACAAATAATGACCTAGTAAGGAAAGGCTGCCAGGGCGTCCCTGGTGGCTCAGCTGGCAAAGACTCTGCCTGCAAGGCAGGAGACCCCACTTCGATTCCTGGGTCGGGAAGTTCCCCTGGAGAAGGGATAGGCTACCCACTCCAGTATTCTTGAGCTTCCCTGGTGGCTCAGCTGGTAAAGAATCCACCTGCAATGGAGGAGACTTGGGTTCAATCCCTGAGTTGCAAAGATCCCCTGGAGGAGGGCATGGCAACCCACTGCAGTGTTCTTGCCTGGAGAATCCCCATGGACAGAGAAGCCTGGTGGGCTACGGTCCATGGGGTCGCAAAGAGTCGGATATGACTGAGCAACTAAGCACAGAAGGAAAAACAGACTGACAAAGGCAAAACACACCAGGTCCAGCGCTTAACTTCCTTGCTAACTTGGACCACTTTTTAGTTGTGAGTCACGAGAGCTCTAGAAATGCAAACCTGCAAAGGGGCTACTACTATGACAGAGCTTGAGTTAAAACGCACAGAGCACCGCTACTGAGCGCCCTTCTGTGACATTCAAAATACAGAACGAAATGCAGGTTCTAAACACATTATAGGGGGCCAGTTTTTAAAAGACAGGAGTTACCAGGCATTGGAAAAGACTCTGATGCTGGGAGGGATTGAGGGCAGGAGGAGAAGGGGACGACAGAGGATGAGATGGCTGGATGGCATCACTGACTCGATGGACATGAGTCTGAGTGAACTCCGGGAGTTGGTGATGGACAGGGAGGCCTGGCATGCTGCGATTCATGGGGTCGCAAAGAGTCGGACACGACTGAGCGACTGAACTGAACTGAACTGAACGAGGCTGGATTTAAAAAAAAAAAAGAAAATCCCAAACTATGGCTATATAGTTCTTGCAAGAAACACACCTAAGACAAAACCAATCAGGAACACTGAAAATAAGATGAAAAAAAAAGATGTATCTGACAGATACCAACTCTCAAAATAGCTCATATAATAATAGTACATAAACACAAGGAAAAATAAGTGAACAAAATGATAAGGAAGGAAAACAACTTGTTAGGAAGAATAACTGGCCCGAACCTATGTATCTTTGAGCTATGTAAATTATATATACTTTTGTTTTTGTCTTCCCTGGTGGCTTAAATGGTAGAGTCTAACTGCAGTACAGGAGACCCAGGTTCGATTCTTGGGTCAGGAAGATCCCCTAGAGGAAGAAATGGCAACCCACTCCAGTATTGCCATGGACGGAGGAGTCTGACAGGCTATAGTCCATGGGGTCGCAGAGTAGGACACGAATGAGCGACTTCACTTTCTTTTTGTGTTGATACTTATATAATTTTAGTTTTTATAATTATGTAATTTATAATTATATGTAGTTTCTAAATACATAATAGTTTTGAACTGTATAAACTTGAAAGTCAGAATTATATAGATCAATGGACAAAATCCATGATCAATTGCTTTTTAATATTTCCATCAGAAACTGATATATTAAAAAAGCTAGAAACCAATAAGAATACATAGGAAAATACACAAAATTTAAAATCTTAATCTAAAGATATATACAGATCTCTCCACCCAACAACCTGAGACCTAAGAGAATTGTATACTACAAAACATAGAGGTAAAAGAACGGAGCTCAGAGACGCTGGTTCCAGTCTTGGCTCTGCCACTTACTGGCTGGGCAAAACTTATGCAAGTTACTTATTTGCTTAAGTCTGTTCTGACTCTATAAAAAAAAGTATAAATAGAAAAAATTTTTTAATCTATTTCATACAGGTTTTGTAAGAAAATAAGAAACATCTGGAGCATCTAGCCTAGCAGGGGCTCTGTTCCTGTCCCAAGAATACGGTGTCTTCTACCAACATCCATAAGACAGAAGCAGGCTGCCTATTAGAGTTTTAAGTCAGGTAAAATCAGATCTCAGGACCAACATACACCCTTTTTAAACAATTATTTTGTTCTTACCTCTCCTTTCACTGCTTGAAATGAAATTCAAAGTCATGAGATGCTTACACATACAATTATGGAAAAAAAAGGTTTCTAACTGGAATATGAAGAAAGAATAAAGTAAAAGTGTTTTATTTAAAAAATGTATTTTGGACTTCCCTGGTGGTGCAGAGAATAAGAATCTTCCTGCCATGCAGGGGCCACTGGTTCGATCCCTGGTCTGGGAAAATTCCACCTGCCGTGGAGTAGCTAAGCCCACGCACCACAGCGACCGAGCCCACACGCTAGGGCCCGCGAGCTGCAACTACTGAGGCCCGGCGCCTAGAGCCTATGCTTTTTTGATGCCCAAACATTCATATTTTCCATCAGTTGCTTATAAAGATAATGCTAATACAGCCACACACACACCTAAAAGTCAATAGAGCAATTTAGGAAAGTTACATTCTTGACAGAACATCAGAATTCTATGTGAACATTTTGAATCGAATGCAGTGTGGCGGCCAAGGGAATGTGCCATGTACTACTGCATACAAAGCAAGTTTCCTACCAACTATATTAACTATTCAAAGAGAAGAACTATTTGGATTTAGTTTTTAGCATCTAACATCCAATATACTTGTTATTTATATCCAGGCATTTTGCTGTATTTATTATTTAGGAGGAGAAGGGGCGACAGAGGATGAGATGGTTGAGTTTGAGCAAGCTCCAGGAAATAGTGGAGGACAAGGAAGCCTGGTGTGCTGCAGTCCATGGGGTCGCAAAGAGTCAGACACAATTAATAATTAGGAAATTGGCATAAAGTTTTAAATTGGCATGTGATACATTTTAATTTTTACTATTTAAAACTGTAGAAAATAGTCTCCTGGCTGGTATTCCTATGTAGAATATCTGATTGTCAGGAATATTACTGATGTAGACAAAGCCTCAAAGTGAAGTGGAAAGGACTCACTGGGTTAAGAATCAGGAGAGTTGGGGAGAAGGAAATGGCAGCCCACTCCAGTATTCTTGCCTAGAGAATCGACTGGACAGAGGAGCCTGGCTGGCTACAGTCCATGGGGTTGTGAGAGTCAAGACACGAATTAGCAACTAAACCACCACCCCTAAGGCATGTAAAAGAGGTATTCCAAATATTTAAAAAAAAAAAAAATCAGAGGAGAGTTGGTATCTATTTCATGACTGTAAGTAAATCAAACAACCTCTCAAAGAGTCAATTTTCTCTTCAGGATTTTTTAGGAAACTCAGAAATTAAAAAATATACCTGAAGAAACTACACAAGATACAGCTAATATTACCAAGTCCTACAGTGCTTACTGTTGTTGAAAATCTCTGAAATGTTATCTGCCTTTACATCTAACAACCCTAAGCAACCCAGAAAAGTTGACTTGTTCACCTTTTCTGGATGACTTAAGCATGGCTACCAGACAGGACCAGAGCCAAGAGCCTGCATTTTTGTACCTCTCCAATGTGATTAAGTTTATATGCTAAACTCCAGACTGTTCATTTAGTTCCTCCCAGTTCCCTCTAGGTATTGTCTTGAGACTGTAAAGTCATTACTGCTCTTTACCTACATCCAGAGCATTTTCCAGTTCTCAAATGAAATAACTTTCTCATATTAAAAATAAAGTTAATTACAGTTCAACTCTCAAGGGTGATATTCAGCTGCCAGCTTTTACAACTCCCTTTTCTTAACCTATGTACCTACCTACTCAAGAGCTCAGAAATACACAGATCTGACCATCCTTTTAATCAGGGCAGCTCACGGTGTTCCCAAGAACAAACATAAGCCCACTCTTACCCGCAGTGCAGATAAAGAGTCTGTGCTATTTCAATTTAACTCTCAGCGCTAGCAGCACTGACATACTAAATCCTTAAATTACAACAGGCCAGAGAGTTGTGTCTGTGATTCTAATGCTGCCACTATTCAATTTCCCTGTAGAAATGCTTCCAAGGTAGGGATATATTTAATATGCACAGTTTGGCACTAGCCTGGTGAGACCTGAGAGTTAATGTCTGAAAAAAATGTATTTCAACACTAGCTTCTGGTGTGCTGCAATCACTTGATCAGAAACAAGTCTTGGGAAGCCTTTGCGACACAGCCACAAAAACAGTAATGCTCAGCATGCACAAATAAAAGCTAAAAGCAAACTTGTGAAGGGCAAGACTTTTCTATCTTCTTTGCCTCCTACAAAGTTAAGAAGAAAAATGTTATGCTCTCTATCAGTGGGTCCCACCATACAGGTAACAGTCTGGATCAGGACTTAAACTTGCCAAAGTTTATTCAACCTTGTTTGAAAAATCTAGAAACTTATTTAAATGAGAATAAAGATGAGGTGCAAAGGTATTCATTGCAGCATTAGTTATAACAGCAAGATAAATGTCCTAAATGTCTATTAACTGAGGAATGAATGAATTCTTATCTATAATGGATTAGACATCTAGGTCAAAGAATATTGAATAACATGAGAAAATACTCATAGTATTGTATTAATCAAAAAAGTGAGATATAGAATCATATATGATATATATGGTCTCAACCATATATAGTAAAGCAACAACATACACAATTCTCTGTGTGTATACACTGTATCAAGAAATTTATTTGCACATTAAAAAATAGGAACACTACCCTAAGATGATAACAGTGGGAGTCTTAAAATACTATTTTACTTTCTACATAAAACATGCCCCAACACACAGGCACACATGCACACAACCACAGACGCAAAGAGTATAACAGCAAGGATTAATTCACCAAAATCCCCCTGACCTAAAACACATTCTGGCACACAGAGGTTCTAAATAAATATCTGCCGAGTAAAGAAGATATACTACTTTCACAAACAGAGAAATTATTTTTAAATAAATGCATTTATTTTTAAACCTTCCTGTTCCAAGGCAGAGCTCAGATCAAAGCTCTAAACAGGCAGGATCCACTTTTTCTAGCTCAATACATGGAACAGTATCTTCTCAACCAACCTTCGATGCCTAATCATTGGTTCCTCTTACATTCCTTAAATCCAAGAGGCTACTTTAGAAAAAAGGGGGGAACAGGTCAACAATATTAACTCTGCAAAAGATAAAATAGTAAACCTGGCCTTAGTTGCAGGTCTTTTCTTCATCCTCCCAAACAATTACCTTGTGATTGTAGCAGTAGCACAGGTAGGACCCAACTAGTCCTTAAAATGGAATACTCTCACATACAATTCTCTGCAATTCAGAGACCTTCACTGAAGCCACCCAGAATACACCACTAATACAGAAAGAAAACATTTTTATTGACAGCGTGATCAATTTTTAATCATCTCAAGTATATTATCTATCTGGAACATACGGGATAAATTCCCTCTTTCTGGATGCCATGCCATCATACAGCTGGGCACTCACTACTAATGGATGCACATTCATTTCACTATTCGGGAGGAAAACTTGCTGCACAGCAATTTCTGTAATGTACTTCAAATATAAATGACTTGCTGATTATCTTGTATTTTGGAGCCTTTCTGACTCAAGGGGCCTCCATTAGCAGAGGTGATCACGAGCAGGCTGCCGTCAGACCACTCACATTTCGGAAGTCTGAGGTCAGGTGCTGGTGTAGTGGTTCTACTGGCAGCAGACTGCTGGGGGCAAGCAGTGGGCCCGGCAAAAGCCCGGCTGCTTGCTGTTAGAGGCTGCAGTGTGACATCACTGCCATTAGACGGGTCTTAAAGGATTCAGAAGTGTTTGAAGTTTAAAGTATGGACATCCACATCAAAGACTATAAAGCTATTATTATAAATGCTAAATATCTTTGGATAACAAAACCATGAAAAATCCAGCAGCCTATGAAATCTAAATCTTCCGATAGACCAATTTTTTTTCCCATTTCTTTTGAAAGGAAAAATTTTCAGCTGTGTTACAAGGCATTCTGTGGTAACATCATTCAAACTTAAAAGAATATCCAGAAACTTCCCTGGTGGTCTAGTGGCTAAGACTCTGTGCTCCCAATGCAGGGAGCCTGGGTTCAATCCCTGGTTAGGGAACTATATCCCATGTGTCACACCTAAGACCCACTGCAGCCAAATAAACAAAGAATTGCTTTTTAGAAAGAATATTCATGTTTCCATTTAAATTTTTTAATTAAAATAGAGTTTATTTGCTTTTCTTTTAATATAAACATGAGGAAGAAAAACCACTTAAGTTGTAGCATTCTTTTCAAAATAAAACTGCAATCAATACTTGAATCTCCAAGCTCCATAAACAATATTTTTTGAGGTGGTAGATTGTAATATTTTTATATCCATTATTTATCATTTATGTCTGTGTCCTTTAAAAATGATGGAACCTGTGGCACTCAATATAATGTGAAGCCTTGCTATAAAGAGAGAAAGTATTTCTGGCCCAGAAATGCTTTGTTTACAGGCAAAATTCCTAGGATTACATTTGAGAAGGTACGAGGAGAAAGATTTTACATAGTTGAGAACACTTTTTTTTTTTTTAATGTTTCAAGTTTAGGTGACATCATTACCAATTTCCTAAAAGACTGATTACTGGACCTCCCTGTCTTTTAATGGGCTTCCTGGTGGCTAAGTGGTACCCTGTGTTTTAAAAAGCCTGAGGTAAGGGTTCCTAAGATTTATCTTTCCTCAAATAACAGAACACACCTACAGCCAGGTCAACATACAGGATAGAAATGCTGTTTCATATCACTTACTTTCCTATCGCTGCTGCTGCTAAGTCACTTCAGTCGTGTCCGACTCTGTGTGACCCCAGAGACGGCAGCCCACCAGGCTCCCCTGTCCCTGGGATTCTCCAGGCAAGAACACTGGAGTGGGTTGCCATTTCCTTCTCCATCATTTAAATTTTTAACTATCTAGCTTTTTTTTTTAAACCATAAATGGTTTCATACTGTATATAATCTATAATTTTTATAAATAATGAATTATGCAAAACTTCTGTATCTCAATAAATGAAGTATTTCTTTTAACAGTATGGATGTACAATACTATTAATTCATTTAACCATTTACCTGTTGATGGACCCTTCAGGGTTTTTTTGTAATTACCAGAATGAGAGAGCTTCTGGTATCTAATTTCCTGTATCTACATTTCTTTAGGTAGACATTTTAAATAACTGCCAATTTAATGAGGAAGCTACACTATTTGAGTATTTTAACTCACACTTCCCAGATTGCTGACTACTCATATTTTTTTCTCTTATGTGAAATATCTCTATATGACTTGTTTAATTTTTCTCTTTTTCTTCCCTGTAAGTTTTTCTATATATTCTGGATATTAATTCCATATCTGGTAGGAATGGAAATACATCCTCCTCGCCTGCTGTTATTTTTCCTTTGTTTATTTGCCCACAGTTATATAGAAATGTTTGTCTAATTTCTATTCCTCCAAGTTAGAAAACATTCTCCTATACTTTTTCTAAAGCAGAGGTTTTGGCGTAGAAGTCCTGCCTTGGGAGGGACTGAGGAAAACAGCCGCGGACTGAGTAGCCAGGGCGGTTTCTCCTCACACCCCTGCTCCAAGCCCTAGAGCTGGGAGTGACCGCCCAGGAGCACCTGCTTCGAGTGCTGCTGGGGCAGGCAAAGGCTGATGCCTGCACCCGAGGAGCTATTCTGGGGAGGGAAGGGTGATTAACTGTGGCTCCTCTGCTGCCTGGGGCTCGCCCACCCTAGTTTAGGGTGGGCAAGCCCCACACCTGCCCCCCTATCCTGAGTTTACCAGAACTAGCATGGATCGGGGTGTGCCACCTCCATTCCAGCACCCGATGGAACAGCTGATATGCCTGGAGAAGAATGAACTTACAGGCCAAAGTAACAAGGTATTTGAGAGTACAACCAGTTCAAAACACAGACAGCACAGTCAACTACAGACCTATCAGCAGCAGAAATTTTAGAAGTGACTGACCAAGAATTTTAAATTAACTATACTAAAAGAAATACAGTGACATGAAAGAACAAAAAAACACAGGAAAGAACCAAGCCAAATTACTAGGAATGAAAAATAAAATAGTTGAAGTAAACACAATGTATAGCATAAAGATCAAATGGAACAAAATTGAAACTGGAAGATCATATTGAGAAAAACTCCCAGAAAGCAGGAAAACACAAATAAATATATTTGAAAAATAGGTAAGGCCAGAGGAAAAGAAAAAATACATCCAAATTACCCAGAATTAAAAATCAAGATAATATCAATGTAGTGGTGGTTACAGCGAGGGAAATCAAAGAATGAGAGGGTTTCTGGTATCCAATTTCCTGTATCTATGTTTTTTAGATAAAAAATCTAAAAAGAGAGAGAGAACAAGATGCCGGAGGAGTAGGTGGACATGGAGTCCATCTCTTCTCCACGGATACACCAGGAATACACCTTCAGACACAGAAGTGCATGCAGCACACCAGCGGAGAGCGGACAGGAGGACCTGACCAGCGGAAAAGCACACACAGAACCACGCAAAACTCGGTAGGATGAAGGAACTCGGGGGAAAAACAGGAGTGTTAGCAGGACCGGACCTGCCCTGGGCGGGTGGGGGACTGAAGCGGGGGTCCGATCCCCACAGCGGGGCAACTGAGTCAGAGGAGAAGCATTTAAGGCTGAGAGTGAAACAGCTGATCTGTGGCAGCCTAAATGGAGTGAGAATCAGACAGTCCTTGCCGCAACCATACATATGCCAGGCAGGAATGGAGATCTACTGGAAGGTTCGATCCGGGTTCGATCCCTGGGTCAGGAAGATCCCCTGGAGAAGGAAATGGTAACCAACTCCAGTATTCTTGCCTGGAGAATCCCCATGGATGGAGAAGCCTGGTAGGCTACAGTCCACAGGGTCACAAAGAGTCGGACACGACCGAGCGACTTCACTTTCACCGAGCAGGACCCCACCCAGTGTGCCCCCTTCAGTGACTGATGTACCAAACTACAGAGCAGGACCCCACCCAGGGTGGCCTTCTAAGTGCCTGAAGCCTGAACAACAGAGAAGGACCCCAGGCAAGGGATCCCTCTAAGTGCCTGAACGGGCGGGGATACGAAGAAAGACTGGCCAAAGAGGCCCCCTGAGCACCAGCTACGAGAGGCTGGAAAAAAGCCTCTGATCGGGCCATAACTCCTGCTGAGGAGGCAGTCCGTGTCCCTGCACACTTGGCGCCACCAGGGTCCCCCCAAGACAAGCAGCTGTACCACCTTCACGCTCAACCCTCACTGGGGCAGAGCTGCCACAGGCAAAAAAAAATGTCATGTGTTCATGTGCGCAGGGTCCTGTTCAACTCTTTGCGATCTTGTAGACTGCGGCCTGCCAGGCTCCTCTGTCAGAGAGGGGGTTCTCCAGGCAGGAATACTGGAGCGTATTGGCCAATACTGGGTGCCATACCCTTCTAGAGCGCTATATTTCCTGCTGCCCTAGCTGCCAATCCCTCTGCGACCAGAACCCCTGCGACCAGTGCAGCTGCACCACCTCCGCACCTGGCCCTCACAGGGGAAACCCGAGTCCTCCAGGGCAGCCTCAGGACCTAAACCCCATGCAGAGGTGGAAATAACACCACAGGTGAAACCCAGGGGCAGTGTGGCTAGGAAGAAGACCCAAAACCTTCCCACCAGCTGTACAAGCTGCAGATTACATCCACACAATCAACTAGGCAGACTGTGTCTATGGAATATATAAAAGGCCACTGAGAGCTCCCATAGAAGAAAATGCACTAGCTCTGATAGCTGTGGACACTGGAGGCAAGAACACACAGGAGTAGGACCAGATGAGAATCTGAGCTGCCCCACAGCAGGTCCATGATCAGCACAGGAGGGCATCCTAGGGAGGCAAGGTGGACTGGGATTCCCAGGGCAGGAAAGGACTCACAGCAGAGACTCAAGATAAACCTTTATTATTTTCAGTTTTTGACTTGTTCTGTACATTCACTTGGATTTTTTTTCTTTTTTCCTTTTTTTCCTCCTCTGTTGTAGTTCTCGATTTTATTGACACTGAGAAATCCAATTAAGCTTTTGAGGCTTTTTTTATTTCCTCAGTCACATTTTTATTGTTGTCATAAACTGCTGCCTCTATGTTGGCCTTTTACAGTTCTGTGGAGTTTTCCTCTTTTATTTCTTTTCTTTTTAATTTTAATTTTTTAAACCTATTATTATTTTTTCTATATTTGTTCCTTTGTTTGCTTTTCCTACTGTTCTTTCCCCCTTGCTGTTAATCTTTAACATGTGTAAATCTTCTTTATCTACTTCTATTTAACTTGGCACATCTATTCTTTCTTTTCTTAATCTCCTTTCCTCTCAAAATATTTGTTAGTTTTATTATTGCTTTATTCTCCAATTGGATGACCCACCACCTAGAGTAATGTAAGTAAAAACAAAAGTAAACAAGTGGAACCTGATTAAACTTAAAAGCTTTTGCACAGCAAAGGAAACTATAAGCAAGGTGAAAAGACAACCCTCAGAATGGGAGAAAATAATAGCAACTGAAACAACTGACAAAGGATTAATTTCCAAGATATACAAGCAACTCATACAACTCAATGCCAGAAAAACAAACAACCCAATCAGAAAGTGGAAAAAAGACCTAAAAAGACATTTCTCCAAAGAAGACATACAGATGGCTAGCAAACACATGAAAAGATGCTCAACATCACTCATTATTAGAGAAATGTAAATCAAAACTACAATGAGATATCACCTCACACCAGCAAGAATGGCCCTCATCAAAAAGTCTACAAACAATAAATGCTGGAGAGGGTGTGGAGAAAAGGGAACGCTCTTGCACAGTTGGTGGGAATGTAAACTGATACAGCCACTGTGGAAGACGGTATGGAGATTCCTTATGACCCAGCAACTCCACTCCTACACGTATACCCTGAGAAAACCAAAACTGAAAAAGACACATGTATCCCATTGCTCATTGCAGCACTATTTACAGAAGATAGAACATGGAAGAAACCTAGATGTCATTCGACAGATGAATGGATAAAGAAGTTGTGGTATATAAACACAATAGAATATTACTCAGCCATACAAAGGAATGCATTGGAGTCAGCCCTAATGAGGGGAATGAACCTAGAACCTATTATACAGAGTGAAGTAAGTCAGAACGAGAAGGATAAATACCATACTCTAACACATATATTGCATGGGAATCTGGAATGTTAGGTCCATGAATCAAGGCAAATGGGAAGTGGTCAAACAGGAGATGGCAAGAGTGAACATCGACATTCTAAGAATCAGTGAACTAAAATGGACTGGAATGGGTGAATTTAACTCAGATGACCATTATATCTACTCCTGTGGGCAAGAATCCCTTAGAAGAAATGGGAGTAGCCATAATAGTCAACAAAAGAGTCCAAAATGCAATACTTGGATGCAATCTCAAAAATGACAAAATGATCTCTGTTCATTTCCAAGGCAAACCATTCAATATCATGGTAATCCAAGTCTATGCCCCAACCAGTAACGATGAGGAAGCTGAAGTTGAAAGCGTCTATGAAGACCTACAAGAACTTTTAGAACTAACACCTCAAAAAAGATGTCCATTTCATTTTAGGGGACGGGAATGCAAAAGTAGGAGGTCAAGAAACACCTGGAGTAACAGGTAAATTTGGCCTTGGAGTACAGAATGAAGCAGGGCAAAGGCTAATAAAGTTTTGCCAAGAGAACGCACTAGTCATAGCACACACTCTCTTCCAACAACACAAGAGAAGACTCTATCATGGACATAACCAGATGGCCAACACCAAAATCAGGCTGATTATATTCTTTGCATCCAAAGATGGAGAAGCTCTGTACAGTCACCAAAAACAAGACTGGGAGCTGACTGTGGCTCATATCATGAATTCCTTATTGTCAAATTCAGACTTAAATTGAAGAAAGTGGGGAAAACCACTAGACCATTCAGTCAGTTCAGTTGCTTAGTCATGTCTGACTCTTTACGACCCCATGAATTGCAGCATGCCAGGCCTCCCTGTCCATCACCAACTCCAGGAGTTCACTCAGACTCATGTCCATTGAGTCGGTGATGCCATCCAGCCATCTCATCCTCTGTCATCCCCTTCTCCTCCTGCCCCCAATCCCTCCCAGCATCAGAGTCTTTTCCAATGAGTCAACTCTTCGCATGAGGTGGCCAAAGTATTGGAGTTTCAGCTTCAGCATCAGTCCTTCCAATGAACACCCAGGACTGATCTCCTTTAGAATGGACTGGTTAGATCTCCTTGCAGTCCAAGGGACTCTCAAGAGTCTTCTCCAACACCACAGTTCAAAAGCATCAATTCTTCGGCGCTCAGCTTTCTTCACAGTCCAACTCTCACATCCATACATGACCACAGGAAAAACCATAGCCGTGACTAGACAGACCTTTGTTGGCAGGGTAATGTCTCTGCTTTTGAATATGCTATCTAGGTTGGTCATAACTTTCCTTGCAAGGACTAAGTGTCTTTTAATTTCTTGGCTGCAATCACCATCTGCAGTGATTTTGGAGCCCCCCAAAATAAAGCCTGACACTGTTTCCACTGTTTCCCCATCTATTTCCCATAAAGTGATGGGACCAGATGCCATTATCTTAGTTTTCTGAATGTTGAGCTTTAAGCCAACTTTTTCACTCTCCTCTTTCACTTTCATCATGAGGCTTTTTAGTTCCTCTTCACTTTCTGCCATGAGGGTGGTGTCATCTGCATATCTGAGGTTACTGATATTTCTCCCAGCAATCTTGATTTCAGCTTGTGCTTCTTCCAGCCCAGCATTTCCCATGATGTACTCTGCATATAAGTTAAATAAGCAGGGTGACAATATACAGCCTTGACATACTCCTTTTTCTATTTGGAACCAGTCTGTTGTTCCATGTCTAGTTCTAACTGTTGCTTCCTGACCTGCATATAGGTTTGTCAAGAGGCAGGTCAGGTGGTCTGGTATTCCCGTCTCTTTCAGAATTCCACAGTTTATTGTGATCCACACAGTCAAAGGCTTTGTATGACCTAAATCAAATCCCTTATGATTATACAGTGGAAGTGAGAAATAGATTTAAGGGACTAGATCTGATAGAGTGCCTGATGAACTATGGATGGAGATTTGTGACATTGTACAGGAGACAGGGAGCAAGACCATCCCCAAGAAAAAGAAATGCAAAAAAGCAAAATGGCTATCTGAGGAGACCTTACAAACAGCTGTGAAAAGAAGAGAAGCAAAAAGCAAAGGAGAAAAGGAAAGATACACTCATGTGAATACAGAGTTCCAAAGAATAGCAAGGAGAGATAAGAAAGTATTCCTCAGCAATCAGTGCAAAGAAACAGAAGAAAACAATAGAATGGGAAAGACTAGAGATCTCTTCAAGAAAATTAGAGATACTAAGGGAACATTTCAAGCAAAGATGGGCTCAATAAAGGACAGATATGGTATGGACCTAACAGAAGCAGAAGACATTAAGAAGAGGTGGCAAGAGTACACAGAAGAACTGTACAAAAAAGATCTTCACAACCCAGATAATCACGGTGTGATCACTCACCTAGAGCCAGACATCCTGGAATGGTAAGTCAAGTGGGCTTTAGGAAGCATCACTACAAACAAAGCTAGTGGAGGTAATGGAATTCCAGTTAAATTATTTCAAATCCTAAAAGATGATGCTGTGAAAGTGCTGCACTCAATATGCCAGCAAATTTAGAAAACTCAGCAGTGGCTGCAGGACTGGAGAAGGTCAGTTTTCATTCCAATCCCTAAGAAAGGTGATGCCAAAGAATGCTCGAACTACTGCACAATTGCACTCGTCTCACACATTAATAAAGTAATGCTCAAAATTCTCCAAGCCAGCCTTCAGCAACACGTGAACTGTGAACTTCCAAATGTTCACGCTTGTTTTAGAAAAGGCAGAGGAACCAGAGATCAAATTGCCAACATCTGCTGGATCACTGAAAAAGCAAGAGAGCTCCAGAAAACCATCTACTTCTACTTCATTGACTATGCCAAAGCCTTTGAGTGTGTGGATCACAATAAACTGTGGAAAACTCTGAAAGAGATGGGAATACCAGACCACCTGACCTGCCTCTTGAAAAATCTGTATGCAGGTCAGGAAACAACAGTTAGAACTGGACATGGAACAACAGACTGGTTCCAAATAGGAAAAGGAGTATGTCAAGGCTGTATATTGTCACCTTGCTTATTTAACTTATATGCAGAGTACATCATGAGAAACGCTGGGCTGGATGAAGCACAAGCTGGAATCAAGATTGCTGGGAGAAATATCAATAGCCTCAGATATGCAGATGACACCACCTTTATGGCAGAAAGTGAAGAACTAAAGAGGTCCTTGATGAAACTGAAAGAGGAAAGTGAAAAGGTTGGCTTAAAGCTTAATATTCAGAAAACGAAGATCATGGCATCTGGTCCCATTACTTCATGGGAAATAGATGGGGAAACAGTGGAAACAGTGGCAGACTTTATTTTGGGGGGCTCCAAAATCATTGCAGATGGTGATTGCAGCCATGAAATTAAAAGACACTTACTCCTTGGAAGAAAAGCTATGACCAACCTCCTCCATCCATGGGATTTTCCAGGCAAGAGTACTGGAGTGGGTTGCCATTTCCTTCTCCAGAGGATTTTCCCGACCCAGGGATTAAACCCGGGTCTTCTGCATTGTAGGCACACACTTTACCGTCTGAGCCACCAGGGAAATCATGACCAACCTAGACAGCATATTCAAAAGCAGATACATTACATTGTCACCAAAGGTCCATCTAGTCAAGGCTATGGTTTATGGTATGTATAGTGGTCATGTATATGTGAGAGTTGGACTATAAAGAAGGCTTAACGCCAAAGAATTGATGCTTTTGAACTGTGGTGTTGGAGAAGACTCTTCAGAGTCCCTTGAGGGGTTGCAAGGAGATCCAACCATCCATCCTAAAGAAGATCAGTCCTGAATATTCACTGGAAAGACTGATGTTGAAGCTGAAACTCCAATCCTTTAGCCAACTGATATGAAGAGCTGACTCATTTGAAAAGACCCTGATGCTGAGAAAGATTGAGGGCAGGAGGAGAAGGGGATGACAGATGATGAGATGGTTGGATGGCATCACTGACTCAATGGACATGAGTCTGGGTAAACTCCGGGAATTGGTGACAGACAGGGAGACCTGATGTGCTGCATTCATGGGGTCGCAAAAAGTCGGACACGACCGAACAACTGAACTGATCTTAACTGAATACATATATACAGAATCTAGAAAAATGGTACTGAAGATTTTATTTACAGGGCAACAACGGAGAAACAGACATGGAGAATAGACTTATGGACATGGGGAGAGGGGAGGAGAGGGTGAGATGTATGGAAAGAGTAACATGGAAACTTACATTACCATGGGTAAAACAGACTGCCAACGGGAATTTGCTGTATGGCTCAAGAAACTCAAACAGGGGCTCTGTATCAACCTAGAGGGGTGGGAGTTGCAAAAGGGAGGGGATATATGTATACCTAGGTCTGATTAATTTTGAGGTTTGACAGAAAACAGCAATATTCTGTAAAGCAATACCCTTCAATAAAAAATAAATTAATTAAATACATATAAAAGAAAACATTGTAGGAAGGAAAAAAAAGTCTAAAAAGAAAGCAAACAAAAATGTAGACATTTAGGACAAGTTAAAATAACAAGGACACTCAAAACAGGTCTAAATATACAAAGGAAACAATTAGATTTGAGGGAAACTAAAATAACTTTTAAGAGAGGCAATACAGGGGGCAGGAATGCAGATCTTCAAAATTCTTCGAGAATTACTTGAGTCTTTAAACTATTTCATATGTAACTCAAACTATTTCTTGTGTAACTTGACGTGTATTCTTACTTGAGTCTTTAAACTTTTTCACTTGTAACTCTTACTAAAACAAATACTTAAAGAGTATGAAGGGAAAGAGGAGAACCCATAATTCGTAAGAGCTGGACTTAAACCCCCTGCAGCTTGGCAGCCTGGCTCAGTGAGCCCGAGGCACTTTGCATCCTATGACGTTCATGGGAAGCAGGGCCTCTTCCACAGAAGACATTCGAGGACTCACCATTTAGAGAGAAAGAAGCAACCACTCTATTAAAAGGTATGAACTTCTTCATTGTCATTTGCCTCTGATGCAAGTCCAGAGTTGACACAGGCCCATTAGGAAAAAGTTCAACTTCCTACTGCCTTTCCTCACATAGTTGTAACGAAAGTGAGTCCTCTGCCAAACACAAGGTGTGGAAGTGCTGATGCCAGACTAATGGACCTGCCAGAGTTATTAAAATGACTTCCTCAGCTGATTTCACATCTTCTTTTTCCAAACCTATATAAGAAATGAGTATTTTTTGTCCAGATATAAAGACTCCAGCACACAACTGTGAATAATTGAAGGACTGATAAAATTTGCAATGTTCATGCATCAAACACAGACAACAGCGCATGAAGATAGGATTTTGGCAAAGAGCAACGCTTGTGCTAGTTCACAGTATTTCCATCTTTCACTATTATCAAACACATGTTACAGACATAATTGCTTTGGCTATTTCCAAGGTCATACACAAAATAGTTAGCTATATTGAGTTCTTTCTTCCTGTTTACATAATCTGAGGCAGAGCCAGAGATGTCTAACATTCAAACATCTGTTCCTATTCATTGTATATAAGTCCTGAGATTGAGTTTATTCTAGTGGTAGGGAGCAAAACTAAAACAGATGAAAGAAAACACGGCAGTGCAGGAAAAGCCAACGTACCTTCAGCATGTAGTAGAAGGGGAACCAGGACAGGAAGAGGTCAGAGAAGAATTCGACAATGCTGAACACACCATATACTACCCAGTAGGTCAGCCACTGGGTATCATCTTCTTTGTTGGGGCTTTCTATGGCTTTAATTCTGAAAGGCAATACAAAAGCAAGTGTATTATGTAGTAAGATCTCAATGAGACAATTTTGATCATTATACTTTCACGCTGCCCTCCAATACCAACTGAAAAACTCAGGCAATATATGTACCATGACACTAGATGCGTGAATTCAACACGAAAACAGACAGCAAAGCAGAAATATCAAGACAAGCTTTATAACCACTTGTTACCAGTCCTCTGGTCACCAAAGACGCCAGCACCAGTTGTCCCACGAGTCTCCACCTTGCCTGAGCCTCCACCACAGCTCCAGGAAATAGCACTAATGACTGGAAACTAGAGTGATCCCCATTTTCAAGTGGGGTCCTGCCGCTAGGGACTTATTAAGAATTCACTCATGTACTTCAGTTCTTATGCACTTTAACTGAAGTACATCATGAGTGAGTAGGCATTTCGATAAACAATATCTTGGGAAACACAGTTCCAGAACGCTTTCCAGAGTTCATAACATACTTCGTAACAAACAGGTGAAAACTAACATTAGTTCTGACTGTCGTCACGTGATCCTCAGGCGGTGAACTTTCCTCCCCTTATCAGTTAACACTAGGACCTTCTCAGTATCAACTACTTCTTAAACAAAATTCATTCTGTAAATAAATAGAACTAAATTTAGAATAACCTTCTTTTACTTCTGAATCAGAGGAATTTCTTCTAGTCCTAAAAATCCCTTCATTCTAAGACCCGATTCCATAATTTTTTATCCTATCCTGACATGTCTGGATACTTAAAACTGAGCTGTACTGCATCAGTAAACTAGAAGAAATATGAGTCTTGTTTAGCTTATGCAATGGGTTAACTACTGAAAATACATTGGCTACTTGGTAACAGGGGTTCGCCAAAGAAACAGTCTGATGAATCATGCTGAATCATCCCCTAAGAAACCCTCTGAATTAATCAGAAGCAGCCATGGGTGTATGTGTGCCTGCCTACATGTGTGTTCTAAGAAAATGACCAAGTGGGGGAAATTATAGCTGACTGCAATGACTGTTAATGACATGAGGAAAAGGCGAGGAGAGGGTGATGAAGTGAATGTGTTTTGAACATCAAGAGTAAATACAGAACCACAAAATAAATTGAAGAGAGCTAATTATAAAATAATGGCTTGTCACATGTAGACTGTGTCTGTGTTTTAGCTTTCCTCAGAAACTAGCCAATGTAATAGGAAGTCAAAGGAAAAAGTAGGCAAGCACGTGAACCAAAGAGCTAACAAATGTACATCCGTTACATGGGAGGTTTTTTTATTCCTGCTATGCTTTAAAGCTCAACATTTAGAAAACGAAGATCATGGCATCCGGTCCCACCAATTCATGGGAAATGATGGGGAAACAGTGGAAACAGTGCCAGACTTTATTTTTCTGGGCTCCAAAATCACTGCAGATGGTGACTGCAACCATGAAATTAAAAGACGCTTACTCCTTGGAAGGAAAGTTATGAGCAACCTAGACAGCATATTCAAAAGCAGAGACATTACTTTGCCAACAAAGGTCCGTCTAGTCAAGGCTATGGTTTTTCCATTGGTCATGTATGGATGTGAGAGTTGGACTGTGAAGAAAGCTGAGCACCGAAGAATTGATGCTTTTGAACTGTGATGTTGGAGAAGACTCTTGAGAGTCCCTTGGACTGCAAAGAGATCCAACCAATCCATTCTGAAGGAGATCAGCCCTGGGATTTCTTTGGAAGGAATGATGCTAAAGCTGAAACTCCAGTACTTTGGCCACCTCATGCGAAGAGTTGACTTACTGGAAAAGACTCTGATGCTGGGAGGGATTGGGGGCAGGAGGAGAAGGGGACGACAGAGGATGAGATGGCTGGATGGCATCACTGACTCGATGGACGTGAGTCTGAGTGAACTCCAGGAGTTGGTGATGGACAGGGAGGCCTGGTGTGCTGCGATTCATGGGGTTGCAAAGAGCCGGACACAGCTGAGCGACTGATCTGATCTGATCTGATCTGATGCTTTATTTGGTATAGAATATAGTTTATCTGGGGAAGATCCCCTGGGGGAAGGCATGGCAACCCACTCCAGTATTCTTGCCTGGAGGATCCCATAGACAGAGGACCCTGACAGGCTACAGTCCATAGGGTTGCAAGAGTCAGACAGGACCGAAGCGATGTAGCACAAGCTTGCATGGTTTATCTATTTACATTTAAGTTGATTTTTAACAAAGTATGATAAAAATTTGTTTCTTATACATCTTACCCTGGACAAAGGGCCAACAAACATTTACGAAACCACTGATATTTTTAGTTCCATTCTATGTCATTATTACTTTTTTTACTGAAGTATAGTTGATTTACAATGTTGTGTTACTTTCTGGTGTACAGCAAAGTGACTCAGTTATTTATGTGTGTGTGTGTGTATTTTTCTATTACATTGACAGATATGATAGATATTATATTGACAGATTGACAGTCATGTCCGACTCTTTGCAACCCCATGGACTATACAATCCACAGAATATTCCAGGCCAGAATACTGCAGTGGGTAGCCTTTCCCTTCTCCAGTAGATCTTCCCAACCCAGGGACTGAACCCAGGTCTCCCTCATTGTGGGCAGATTCTTTACCAGCTGAGCCACAAGGGAAGCCCAAGAATACTGGAGTGGGTAGTGTATCCCTCCTCCAGGAGATCTTCCCGACCCAGGAATTGAATCTGGGTCTCCTGCATTGCAGGTGGATTCTTTACCAACTGAGCTATGAGGGAAGCCCCATTATATAGGTAGTTTATTATAGGATATTGAATATAGTCCTTTGTGTAATACAGTAGGACCTTGCTGTTTATCTATTTTATGTATAACAGTTTGCATTTGCTAATCCCAAATTCCTAATTTAATCTGATTACCCCACCCTTGGCAACCACAGGTCTGTTCTCTGTGAGTCTAAGTTCATTCGTGTTATATTTTAAACTCCACATAGAGTGTTACCGTATGGTATTTGTCTTTCTCTGTCTGACTTCACTTAGTATGATCATCTCTAAGTCCATCTATGTTGCTGCAAAGGGCATCGTTTCATTCTTTTATTTCATGGCTGAGCAATATTCTGTTGCATATATGGATCACATCTTCTTTATCCATTCATCTGTTGATGGACATTTAGGCTGCTTCCATGCCTTGGCTATTGTAAATAATGCTGCTATAAATACTGGACACGTATATCTTTTCCAGTTAGAGTTTTATCTAGATAAATGCCTAAAAGTGGGATTACTGGATCACACGGCAACTCCATTTTTAGTTTTTGAAGGATCTCCACACTGTTTTAGACTGTGGCTGCACCAACTTCCATTCCCACCGACACTGTAGGACTGTTTCTTTTATCAGATTCGTATGCTGATTTGCTTAGTTAGGCTGTGGTGGGTCTCCCTTGCTTCACCCGGGCTTTCTCTAGCTGCAACCGGCAGGGTCTACTCTTCATTGTGGTGCACGGGCTTCTCATTGCAGCAGTTTCTCTTGTTGCAGAGCAGGCTCTAGGCCTCAGCAGTTGCAGTGCGTGGGCTCAGCAGCCGCAGCTCACGGGCTCTAGAGCACAGGCTCAGTAGTTATGGCACATGGGCTTAGTTGCTCTGCGGCATGTTCGATCTTCCCGGACCAGGAATCAAACCAGTGTCCCTTGCATTGCAAGCAGATTCTTAACTACTGGACTGCCAGGGAAGCCCTCTAGACTTTTTAATAATGGCCATTCTGACCAGAGTGAGTTGGTACCTCATTGTAGTTTTGATTTGCATTTCTCTAATATTAGCATGCTGAGCATCTTTTCATGTGCCTATTGGCCATCTGTATGTCTTCTTTGGAGAAATGTCTGTTTAGGTCTTCTGCCGATTTTTTGATTGGGTTATTTAGTTTTTTTATTACTGAGTTTTATGGGCTGTTTGTGTATTTTGGAAATTAATTCCTTATCAGTCATATTGTTTACAAATATTTTCTCCTATTCTGTAGGCTATCTTTTCATTTTGGTTATGTTTTCCTTTGCTGTGAAAAAGCTTATAAGTTTGATTAGTCCCACTTGTTTAGTTTTGCTTCTATTGCCTTGGAAGGACTACAATTATTTTTAAAATGTTAGTTCCACAGATTCAGAAACCAAAAACTAAACAGTACCCTATGTATCTCTTCATCTGGTGATTGATTTGTTTCCTTTAATCCTTTTATAATACAATGGTCATCTAGTGAGTTCTGTGCTTCATTCTAATTAAACCTAAGGAGGGGATGTGGGAACCTCTAGTTGACAGCCAGTTGGTCAGAAGCACAAACTAACAACCGGGGCTTGTTACAGGTGCTTCAGGTGTGAGGAGGTCTGTTTGGACTGAGCCTTTTAGCCTTGTAATTTGATTCTGTCTCTGGGTAGACAGTGTCAGAACTGAGTTGAACTCTTGGACTCTTGGGCTTCCCAGGTACAGTGGTAAAGAATCCGCCTGCCAATACAGGAGATGCAAGAGATGCAAGTTGGATCCCTGGGGGAGGAAGATTCCCTGGAGTAGGACATGGCAACCCATTGCAGTACTCTTACCTGGAAAAGTTCACGGACAGGGCAGCTCAGCGGGCTACAGTCCAGGACTGCAAAGAGTTGGGCGTGACTGAGGACACACACTTGGATCCTCTGCTATTATCTGAGGATCGCTGGCGGACATGGAGAAGCCTTTGGAATTGGGCCCTTTGCTTTGACCACTCTGCTGCCTTTTATTTACATTTGCTAAACAGTATTTTAACTTGTATCAGAATGAAGATATATCAAACTTTCAGGCAACATACAGGATTCAGGAAATCCTAAGATGCAACTCTATCCTTACGCCCTTTGTAGTTTTTGGTCTTCAGCTAAAGAGGCAAAGATAAGGAATGGGAAGGACAGGAACTTAATAATTATTTAATTTAGCCTTCAGAATAGCCTATGTAACAGGTAATGTTATTCTCATTTTTGAGAGAAAGAAACTGTGGCTTAGGGAAGGAAAACCCCATCGGCAGGGGAGCCAGAAGTGTACTCCCACAAAGCCTGTGTCTGTCTCTCTATCCCAAGTTGTTTTCCTAGTTGGGAGAACTACTCACCACCCTGTTGCACAGTACTTAGCAAAGTGTCTGGTACTAAGTGGGCAGTTAGTAAATGTTTGTTTCATTCATACAGATACAGAAAAGTTCATAATCTGACTTTTGGAAGGGACAAGAGTCCTCTATTGGAGAAAATCAAGGCTTGGAGAGGTCAACTTGGGCACAGAGCAGACTAACAGGGGGAAAGGTCATGGTCTCAACATCCAGATTCCTGAAGGGCCATGCATCCTGCTTCCTTGAGGTGGAGGACCATTAGAAGTGAACGGGATGTTCAAGTTGGTGTTCCAAGTTGGTGTCCTAGTCCACCAGTTCTCAGACTTAGATGATGATCCACATTCACCTCAGGAACGGTTAAAAAATATATACACTATATTTTTATAGTGTATAAATATATAAAAGATAGTGTATAAATATGTAAAAACTATATACACCAGGTCCTTCAGACCTAGTGGCTCAAGCTCTCCAGCATGCACAGGTATGTGCTTTTAGAAACGTATGCAGGTGATTCTAACACACAGCTAAGTTTCAGAACCACCAGCTCCAAGATCCAGTTTCAGTACCACTTGGTCATATCATTTCTAAGACAGAAAAGCAAAATGACTGAATCAATTCCAAAAAGCTATGGCCAGAGGGTAGGCGACCCCTTTCCAGCCAAGAGAGGAGAAAAGCTCGATCCTAGAGGGACTCGGGGATTGTCGCCCCAGTGGTTGGCAACAGTTCCCCTGTGCTCTCAGAGCCCTGGGCCACGCTCTCTCCAGTGCCACGTCACCCTCGAACGGCAGACGCCAGCAGCGACCGTGGGCTCAGAACTACTGCCAGGGCAGCACAGTCCTGCACCACTCTCTGCCCACGGTCACGGCCACCTAAACTCAGCGCTGTGCCTCCTGCTCCAGGGGCACTGGTCAGGGGCAGAGTTTCACCTCCGTCACGCAGGCAGCAAAAGGAAGCAAGGCCTGGGTGAGCAGGAGACGGGCCTGCGGTGTGGAAGATGGTTGGCAAGCAGTTCTAAAAATTCACTGAGCAGAATTAGAAATTGTAGACTGTTGAATTGGAAGATGTCTTAAAGTTCTAGTTCAAGTTCTACATTTTATAGACACAAAATAAAATGAACTTCAGAGAGGAAAGAGTGATATTAAAATGACTTTCAACTCAAAGATTATAGAAGAAGAAATTATAGAAGCATGTGTTTATACTTATTTTTTAAGGGAAGGATGGATTGTTTAAATATATTTGGGTATATCCATACAGTGAAATATATCTGAAGCCTTTAAAAGGATATTCCTTAACAGGGAGAGATGTCCAAGATACAAGGCTAAGTGTCAAAAAGAGATTACTAATTTTGTTTTTAAAAGAAAAAAGAAAACGACCTGTGTTTATAGACCAAGAATGGCATTCAGAAATACTTTTTTCAAGTTGAATACAGTTAAGCCTCAGTATTGGGATTGTAGAATTTTGGTTTTTTAAGATCTTTCAATGAGCATGTACCATCTTTTTTAAATTGAAGCATGACTGGTGTACAATATTATTACAGGTGTACAGTATAATTACAGTTTTGTTTTTTTTTTTATAGTCAAGAAAAGGTTTATTCCCAAGGCCATTAAGGGAGAAAATGGTAGAACAAGTCTCAGATCTGCCTTCTCAAAGTCGAGAGGCTCAGGATATTAACAGAAAAAAAATAGAGTACTCTTAGACATAAGTAAAGGTGATTGGAGTCAGGGAAAAAGTATTCTGCGTAGGTACATCTGGGTTACATGCTTCTGCTTATTCAAAATAGAGGTCCTCAGCATGATTGATGAGTGGAGTTTTCTGGTCATCTGAGGTCAACAGGCCATTCATCAGACACAGGCCTAGTTTTAGAGTTGGTGTCCAAATCAACCTTAACTGGGCAGGAAGTGACACCAAGTTCCTATAGAACAGCAAGTTTGCCCAAAGCTGGATATAAGCAGTGAAAGAAAGGGGGGAAATGAAAAGCTAAAGTGAACTTAATCAATGAAGGGAATTTTACAAGCAAAGGCGTTTTCAACAAGCTATTTGCTCATCTATTATTCTGTCAGACTGGCTTAAGAATTTCTATTAGTTATCAGCTTCTGTCAGCCTATGGGGCACAGTTTCACTCTCCATCCATTTGGTCTCCAGAAATGATGACTTTTAACTCTTGCAGAATTTTATTCTCTGGTTGTTTCTGATTACAGGAAAACAATTATACATGTAAAATCTCTATCTATCTATCTATTGTCTTATTTTTGTGTAGCAAATCATATGCATGCATACATACTTACGTATAATTTTTCCTTATTTTAATTTTTTTCAGAATAGTATTTGTTCATAATATAAAAACAGAAGATATCACTCCTGAATCAAATGGTATACCATGATTATGAATCATCTCTCATATAACTTATGTTGATTTTCCTTGAATAATTCCTTTATTATTTTCTTAGATTTCTCTCTATGTCTTGAGCTCAAATTCAGCAGTTTGAAGCATTACACCCCTTTTTCATAGGTTCCATGTCTTCTTCCTGTTTCCATTTTCAATCTTTGGGCATAGAAGATAGCATTTGAAATCCTTGTATTTAGAAATGTCTTTATCCTGCATTTATACTTGACTCATAATTTGACAGAACATTGGATTCTGGGTTTCAAGACATTATCAGAATTTTGAGGGCACTACTTCATACATTAGCATTTTGTAACTCAAAGTACACTCAAGGAACCAGCAGCACCATCATCTGAAAGCTTGTTAGAATCAACCTCAGACCTAATGAGTCAAAATTTGCATTTTAACAAGACTTTCAGTGATTTGTAAATACATGTAAATATTTGAGAAGCACTGATCTAACCTGAAGTGTTGCTATTCATTTTTGGTTTTGTTTCATTTGTTGGACTGAAGATGCAATGAGTCATTTACAACTTGAGAATCATGTCATTTGTTTCTGGGCAGTGTCCTTGTACAATTTCTTGATAATTTCTTCTTTGCCATTTTGTCTCATACTTACAATGTCTCCTAAATGGATGTGGAATCTCCTGGATTGATCCTCTAAGTTTTCATCTTTTCTCTCCTTTTCAACTCTTTTCATCTTTATTATTTCTTGAAACTCGAGAGGAACTCCAGGAGTCGGGCCACCAGTCGAAAAGACCCATATGTCCCCATCTGCCGGGGTCCAGCCCCAGCGGATCCAGGGAATTCGAAGCGGGGACGGCCTCAGAAGATCAGGAAACAACTGCTTAATTAAACTTTAATTAAGGATATAAAGAGTAATAGAATAAGGATAGCTCAGTGAGGAAATTCAGTGGAGAAAAGAGGCTGAATAATTCAGCCAGAAGGTAAGAGAAAGAACGACATGCTGAGACCAAGTTTCGGTGAACAAGGCCCTAATTACAATTTTTAAAGGTTATACTCCATTTATAGTTATTACAAAATATTGGCTATAGTTGGCATTGTACAATATATTCTTGTAGCTTATTTTATACTTAACAGTTATACCTCTTAATCGCCTAGCCCTATATTGCCCCTACCCGCTCCCCTCTCCTCACTGGTAACAATGACTTTATTCTCTATATTTGTGAGAATATACTAGCATCTTTTAAAAAATTTTTCTATAACTAACTTACAATGTTAGTTTCAGTTGTAGAGTAAAGAGCATCAGTTATACATATACAGCATGTACTACTTTTAATAACAAAAGTGAGGACAAATATTTCTATTTGAGGGGAAAAACAGGAGCACCAGACTTTATATAACTATGGTCTCCTATGAGAGTAGGTCTCTTTAGGGCCTTGTTAAAAGAAACGCTGAAGTGAACAGCAGACACATTCATATAATTTCTCTCTTGAGAAAACTGCTCATGATTTTCTAACAAACTTCCCTAACAATGATCAGACACAATCTATTGTGTTTTAGGGCATTTAAAGTACTTCACTCCACACAGATGGCTCAGACAGTTAAGAATCTGCCTTCTTGAAGGAGACACAGGCTTGATCCCTGAGTCAGGAAGATCCACTGGAGAAGGGAATGACTACCCACTTCAGTATTCTTCCCTGGAGAATTCCATGGACAGAGGCGTCTGGTGGACTATAGTCTGTGGGGTCACAAAAGAGCGGACACAACTGAGCAAAAAGACACTTTTTTTCACAATACATAGAATGACATAGAGGGAGAAAAGAAGTCACACCACCCATCATATGAATTGACTCATTCTAATTTCCTCCTCATGACCAACCTAGATAGCATATTCAAAAGCAGAGATATTACTTTGCCAACAAAGGTCCATCTAGTCAAGGCTATGGTTTTTCCAGTGGTCATGTATGGATGTGAGAGTTGGACTGTGAAGAAAGCTGAGCGCCAAAGAATTGATGCTTTTGAACTGTGGTGTTGGAGAAGACTCCTGAGAGTCCCTTGGACTGCAAGGAGATCCAACAAGTCCATTCTAAAGGAGATCAGTCCTGGGTGTTCTTTGGAAGGAATGATGCTGAAGCTGAAACTCCAGTACTTTGGCCACCTCATGCGAAGAGTTGACTCATTGGAAAAGGAATTGGAGGCAGAAGGAGAAGGGGACAACAGAGGATGAGATGACTAGATGGCATCACCGACTCAATGGATGTGAGTTTGAGTGAACTCCGGGAGTTGGTGATGGACAGGGAGGCCTGGCGTGATGCAATTCATGGGTTGCAAAGAGTCAGACATGATTGAGCGACTGAAATGAACTGAATTTCCTCCTCATTCTAATTTCCTAGAAAAAGAAATGCTAAATGGCAAAATGGTTGTCTGAGGAGGCCTTAAAAATAGCTGTGAAAAGAAGAGAAGCAAAAGGCAAAGGAGAAAAGGAAAGATATATGGATTACATTTGAATGCAGAGTTCCAAAGAATAGCACAGAGAGATAAGAAAGCCTACCTCAGTGATCAATGCAAAGAAATAGAGGAAAATAATAGAATGGGAAAGACTAGAGATCTCTTCAAGAAAATCAGAGATACCAAGGGAACATTTCATGAAAAGATGGGCTCAATAAAGGACATAAATGGTATGGACCTAACAAAAGCATAAGATATTAAGGAGAGGTGGCAAGAATACACAGAAGAATTATACACTAAAGATCTTCATGACCCAGATAATCACGATGGTCTGATCACTCACCTAGAGCCAGCCATCCTGGAATGTGAAGTCAAGTGGGCCTTAGGAAGCATCACTACAAACAAAGCTAGTGGATGTGATGGAATTCCAGTTGAGCTATTTCAAATCCTAAAAGATGATGCTGTGAAAGTGCTGCACTCAGTATGCCAGCAAATATGGAACACTCAGCAGTGACCACAGGACTGCAAAAGGTCAGTTTTCATTCCAATCCCTAAGAAAGACAATGCCAAACAATGCTCAAACTGCTGCATAATTGCACTCATCTCAAACCCTAGTAAAGTAATGCTCAAAATTCTCCAACACAGGCTTCAAGTGGTACGTTAACCATGAACTTCCAGTTGTTCAAGCTGGATTTAGAAAAGGCAGAGGAACCAGAATCAAATTGTCAACATCCTCTGGATCATTGAAAAAGCAAGAGAGTTCCAGAAAAACATCTATTTCTGCTTTATTGACTATGCCAAAGCCTTTGTGTGGATCACAATCAACTGTGGAAAATTCTGAAAGAGATGGGAATACCAGACCACCTGACCTGCCTCTTGAGAAATCTGTATGCAGGTCAGAAAGCAACAGTTAGAACTGGACATGGAACAACAGACTGGTTCCAAATAGGAAAAGGAGTACGTCAAGGCTGTATATTGTCACCCTGCTTGTTTAACTTATATGCAGAGTACATGATGAGAAATGGTGGGCTGGAAGAAGCACAAGCTGGAATCAAGATTGCTGGAAGAAATATCAATCACCTTAGATATGCAGATGACACCACCCTTATGGTAGAAAGCGAAGAAGAGCTAAAGAGCCTCTTGATGAAAGTGAAAGAGGAGAGTGAAATAGTTGGCTTAAAGCTTAACATTCAGAAAACTAAGATCATGGCATCCGGTCCCATCACTTCATGGCAAATAGGTGGGGAAACAATGGAAACAGTGAAAGACTTTATTTTGGGGGGCTCCAAAATCATTGCAGATGGTGATTGCAGCCATGTAATTAAAAGATGCTTGCTTCTTGGAAGAAAAGTTATGAACACCCTAGACAACATATTAAAAAGCAAAAACATTACTTTGCCAACAAAGGTCCATCTAATCAAGGCTATGGTTTTTCCAGTGGTCATGTATGGATGTGAGAGTTGGACTATAAAGAAAGCTGAGCACCAAAGAATTGATGCTTTTGAACTGTGGTGTTGAAGACTCTTGAGAGTCCCTTGGACTCCAAGGAGATCCAACCAGTCCATCCTAAAAGAAATCAATCCTGAATATTCATTGGAAAGACTGATGCTGAATCTCCAATACTTTGGCTACCTGATGTGAAGAACTGACTCATTGGAAAAGACCCTGATGCTGGGAAAGATTGAAGGCAGGAGGAGAAGGGGACGACAGAGGATGAGATAGTTGGATGGGATCACCAACTCAATGGACATGAGTTTGAATAAACTCCAGGAGTTGGTGATGGGCAGGGAGGCCTGGTGTGCTGCTGTCCATGGGATGGCAAAGAGTCAGACACAATTGCGCAACCAAACTAAACTGAACTGAATTTCCTACTATAAAAAGAAAACTAGTAAAAGATGATTAATTTCATTGAATTATGAAATAGCCAGGCTTTCCCCTTCATTTCTTCCCAATGCTCATCTGTCTTTACATTATTTTACTATTCTTGGCTTATAGTTTTGTATCCTGGAGTTACCACTTACTAGATACATGACCTTGGGTGAGTTTTTCTGGGCCTTAGTGAGCTCATCTGTTAAGTAGGGATGACAAACCTCACTGTGTTGCTATGAAGATTAACTTAGTTAGTACATGTTAAGCACTTAAACAGGGTAAGCACTCAGAAATATTACTTTATTAGGTAGTAATTACAATATGGTGATAATTTATTATTATCATAGGAGGCAAAGGATTAAAAAGAAAAGAAGGCAATAAGAACACTCCAGTCCTTCTGGCTAAGCAGAGCATAAAGGATTAATAGCATTGTTAATACAGGAAAGAGGAGATTAGAGAATTACTCAGGGATTTTAATTGTACTTCACTCTCCAAATCCAAAATGCTACAGAAAGTAAAGGGTTGGGTGAAATCCAAAAAATCCTATTTGCAGGTCAGTGTAATAAACCTGAACGCTGCTTAAAACATTTTTCAGGCCTACATGGAGACTGGCCAAAAGTCTTGACACTGGTATTGAACTGGCACTGACAGAGATGTAACCACTGGCCAGCCCTCATCCAGACTACCCAGCCCCAGTGACTGTACTGGCTGCCTCCACCTTGTTGAATCATCTGTTTCTTTGCTGCTGCTTTCTAAAAGTAAGATCATGAACCAAAACCAGCCAAAGCATAGCATTAAACAGATGTAAAACAACCAAAGTTCGAGTAGACACGTTCTATCAGCATTTTCTCCCTCCAAATTAAGAGTCTCCCTCCAAATACTTACATTCAGAGAATATAAGTATTCTGTGACCCACAGACATGAGTAAACTGTAAATTCCCTAAGTACTTCATTAGAAAGAAATCATGTAAACTAAAGACAGTTGATGTGAAATTGAAAGTCACTCAGTTGTGCCCAACTCTTTGAGACCGCATGGACTGTAGCCCACCAGGCTCCTCTGTCCATGGAATTCTCCAGGCAAGAATACTGGAGTGGGTTGCCATGCCCTTCTCCCGGGGATCTTCCCAACCCAGGGGTCGAACCCAGGTCTCCCACACTGCAGGCAGATTCTTCACCTTTTGAGCTATCCAGGTAGCCCCTGCAAGTTAAGCATTTTTTACACTATAATAACTTTTTCAGACTCTAAGTTTATTCCTGGTTAATGAGTATTTCAATACATTCAAGTCATTAAGTTAAAAATGTCCATTCTCTACAATAGTATGGAGTATAAGCTGTGTGTACATTATATTTAGTATTATATACGCGTATGTCTACAATGAAGGGGAAGCATAATAAAGATGATAAATACAAAAAGCTAGGTAAGCCATTTTGCAGTTATTTATTCCTATGTCCTATATTTTAAATGAGCTACTTTAAAAGTAACTTCTAAGAGGGAATAAGACTATCTGGCTTAATCTTCTTTGTTGTAATTTTTCTTAAGATAAAAAGGCAATGAAAAAATAGATAAGATTCTTTACCATCGGTACAAACCAAACCAGTGTTACTTTTCTCCACTCAATTCTTGGTGGTAAAATGGCCAGAGGCCCTGTCTAGGTAATCCACCATGACTCTCAGTGACAGACCTGTTCAAATGCACGCATATGTGGAGCACTGACCATGCATGACACTGTACTGAGTTCTGGGGCCAAAACAGTGACGCTCCAGGGCCGAAAATCAAAAACAGTCAAGTGATACTTCCATTCTTAAGTAAGCAGCACAGTTGTGCTTGGGGAAAGGTCCAATGAATGAGAAGACAAACTAGAAACGTCAATGGAAGCAAAACAAAGTAAAAAAATAGATTTAATATTTAAAAACTGTTAGTAACAATTATGCCCAGTGCTTAGGAACAAGCATACTACTGTACCAAAACAAGAAAACCACTAGCCATAACACATACTTATAACTTGGAAAAACAAAACCTTATTGTACCTTATTGCTCCTTAAACAATGATGTCTTAAGCTGCTGATATCTAAGTACAGGAAAAAATAACACAAGGAACAAAAAACAATAAGCAGAAAAAATAAGTTAAAATATGACTTGAGAGGTTTTTCCTTAATCATTTAAGTTCAATGATATGAGTAAGAGAACCATGACTATGATTAAGTCAGTTTTCCCCTGTATGTTAATTAAAAGTTCAGTTGAGTTCAGTTCAGTCGCTCAGTCGTGTCCGACTCTTTGCGACCCCATGAATTGCAGTACACCAGGCCTTCCTGTCCATCACCAAATCCCGGAGTTTACTCAAACTCGTATCCATTGAGTCGGTGATGCCATCCAACCATCTCATCCTCTGTCATCCCCTCCTCCTCCTGCCCTCAATCCCTCCCAGCATCATGGTCTTTTCTAATGAGTCAACTCTTAGCATGAGGGGGCCAAAGTATTATTGGAGTTTCAGGCTCAGCATCAGTCCTTCCAATGAACACCCAGGACTAATCTCCTTTAGGATGGACTGCTTGGATCTCCTTGCAGTCCAAGGGACTCTCAAGAGTCTTCTCCAACACCACAGTTCAAAAGCATCAATTCTTTGGTGCTCAGCTTTCTTCACAGTCCAACTCTCACATCCATACATGACCAATGGAAAAACCATAGCCTTGACTAGATGGACCTTTGTTGGCAAAGTAATGTCTCTGCTTTTGAATATGCTGTCTAGGTTGGTCATATCTTTCCTTCCAAGGAGTAAGTGTCTTTTAATTTCTTGGCTGCAGTCACCATCTGCAGTGATTTTGGAGCCCCCCAAAATAAAGCCTGATGCTGTTTCCACTGTTTCCCCATCTATTTGCCATGAAGTGATGGGACCAGATGCCATGATCTTCGTTTTCTGAATGTTGAGCGTTAAGCCACCTTTTTCACTCTCCTCTTTCACTTTCATCATGAGGCTTTTTAGTTCCTCTTCACTTTCTGCCATAAGGGTGGTTAATTAAAAGTAACCACCCTTAATTAAGCAGTTCCTAAAATGTTGATTCTGTTAGTGTTTAACTTAAATTATCCCCTCCTTTTACATAGAGAAAATTGAATATTATAAAAGTTAATCTACTTGCCCAAGGGTTAATTCAGCTAGTAATTATCAGGTGCATTATATATGCTTCTGATCACTCACACGAAAGAAACCTGGGTATACACTCCCCAGACTCTATGTGGTTCACATGTAACTTAGTCACTATAGTTCAAACTAGCCAAATGATGTAAAATTAAGTATTAATATTAAATGTCTTCAGAGCACTGGCTTTACTACTGAAACTAGTTGTGCTCATCAATAGGATTTTGATTTTAATAAGTTATTATATTTCCAGACTGACACGACACCAAAAAAAAAAACAAAAACCATTCACGAAAAAGGCCTATAACAATAAAAAGCTTTGAGATGTGTTGTTTGTAAGGAACAGAAAGGAATTTACTTCTGGTCCATTTGCTTTCTTCTATTTCAAATGTGGTAAGTTACATTTAAAAACAAATATTCCAGAGTTTGAGATATATTATTTGAAGCATGAATATGAAGAATAGGGACCAGAACGTTAATAACCCTTTCTGATACAGCGGACACACGCTGTGAGCACTATGCACAGCACTGCTTCCGGCAGTCCTTTGCCAGAATTTCTCGGAGAATGTGAAGTAGGAATTCCTGACAGCTCAAAATGGTTTTCCTATTTCCTATTACCTCTGTTTCGGAGTCTGTCATTTCAAATATTATTTCACACATACAGTGTGTCAAATTAGAAGGAAAAAAACACACATTTTAAGACGTGAACAGTATTTATTTCCATGCCAGTAAAGAAGAGATTAAATTACATGCCAGTAAATTAGGGATACCAAGGGAACATTTCATGCAAAGATGGGCTCAATAAAGGACACAAATGGTATGGACCTAACAGAAGCAGAAGATATTAAGAAGAGGTGGCAAGAATACACAGAAGAACTGTACAAAAAAGATCTTCACAACCAAGATAATCACGATGGTGTGATCACTCACCTAGAGCCAGACATCCTGGAATGTCAAGTCAAATGGGCCTTAGAAAGCATCACGATGAAAAAAGCTAGTGGAGGTGATGGAATTCCAGTCGAACTATTTCAAATCCTGAAAGATGATGCTGTGAAAGTGCTGCACTCAATATGCCAGCAAATTTGGAAAACTCAGCAGTGGCCACAGGACTGGAAAAGGTCAGTTTTCATTCCAATCCCAAAGAAAGGTAATGCCAAAGAATGCTCAAACTATGGCACAATTGCACTCATCTCACATGCTAGTAAAGGAATGTTCAAAATTCTCCAAGCCAGGCTTCAGCAATACGTGAACTGTGAACTTCCAGATGTTCAAGCTGGTTTTAGAAAAGGCAGAGGAACCAGAGATCAAATTGCCAACATCCTCTGGATCGTCGAAAAAACAAAAGAGTTCCAGAAAACCATCTACTTCTGCTTTATTGACTATGCCAAAGCCTTTGACTGTGTGGATCACAATAAACTGTGGAAAATTCTTCAAGAGATGGGAATACCAGACCACCTGACCTGCCTCTTGAGAAACCTATATGCAGGTCAGGAAGCAACAGTTAGAACTGGACATGGAACAACAGACTGGTTCCAAATAGGAAAAGGAGTACGTCAAGGCTGTATATTGTCACCCTGCTTATTTAACTTATATGCAGAGTACATCATGAGAAACGCTGGGCTGGAAGAAGCACAAGCTGGAATCAAGATTGCCGGGAGAAATATCAATAATCTCAGATATGCAGATGACACCACCCTTTGGCAGAAAGTGAAGAGGAACCAAAAAGCCTCTTGATGAAAGTGAAAGAGGAGAGTGAAAATGTTGGCTTAAAGCTCAACATTCAGAAAACGAAGATCATGGCATCTGGTCCCATCACTTCATGGCAAATAGATGGGGAAACAGTGGAAACAGTGTCAGACTTTATTTTGGGGGGCTCCAAAGTCACTGCAGATGGTGATTGCAGCCATGAAATTAAAAGACGCTTACTCCTTGGAAGGAAATTTATGACCAACCTAGATGGCATATTCAAAAGCAGAGGCTACTTTGCCAACAAAGGTCTGTCTAGTCAATGCTATGGTTTTTCCAGTGGTCACATATGGATGTGAGAGTTGGACTGTGAAGAAAGCTGAGCACCAACAAATTGATGCTTTTGAACTGTGGTATTGGAGAAGACTCTTGAGAGTCCCTTGGACTGCAAGGAGATCTAACCAGTCCGTTCTAAAGGAGATCAGCCCTGGGATTTCTTTGGATAGAATGATGCTGAAGCTGAAACTCCAGTACTTTGGCTACCTCATGCAAAGAGTTGACTCATTGGAAAAGACTCTGACGCTGGGAGGTATTGGGGGCAGGAGGAGAAGGGGATGACAGAGGATGAGATGGCTGGATGGCATCACTGACTCAATGGACGTGAGTCTGAGTGAACTCTGGGAGTTGGTGATGGACGGGGAGGCCTGGCGTGCTGCAATTCATGGGGTCCCAAAGAGTCGGACACGACTGAGCGACTGAACTGAACTGAAGTGAACTGAAAGAAGAGATTTTTCTTCATGGAAATAAAGATCAGAAACTATGGACACTCAGAAAAGTACTTGTTTTTTTTGCTGCAGAGTAGGTGTACTTTCAAAACAAGAGAGAACACCAACCGAGAAAGAGATAAATAAAGAAAAAACTAAACAAGTAAAGAAGTAAAGGAGCAATTTGCTTCTTTACTGTTTACATGGTACCCAATCCTCCTCCCTACCCCAAAGAAGGATACAATCACTATAGCAAATCTGCTTCTTAAATATGTAGAAACCATCTTCTAAGATGACTATACAAGAACAATGAAAAAATATACTATGCTCCTTTAATTTTTAATAGTGTTCCCCTATAGTACAAAATGACCGACTTAATGAAATGCTTAATATAATACAAGCTAAATTTGCAGGCAAATGTATATCAAGATGACTCTATAAAACAACTCTAATGGAAGTTGAAATACAAAAAAGCCAAAAACAGTCTTTTAGTGGTCAAATATTTTGGTGTTTAATTATGGTGATCATATCTGCCAACTGTTTGCTTTTTTTTTAATGCAAAATGGAAGTGTCAGTAATGGTTGAATATAAAGCATAAGGAATGTTGGCAGTGGGCAGGCCAGGGGAGTCAGATACCCTTTCCCTACACCTGATTTTGTCTTAACAGACTTGTCAAGTAAGTCGTAAAACTTGATTTTGTCACCTTAGTTTCCAAATATGTTAAAGGTAGCTACAGTTCGAGCAGCTTGATCTCTAAGACCTCTTCTAGCTGCTGCTGCTGCTTCTAAGTTGCTTCAGTCGTGTCCGACTCTATGAGACCCCAGAGACGGCAGCCCACCAGGCTCCCCCGTCCCTGGGATTCTCCAGGCAAGAACACTGGAGTGGGTTGCCATTTCCTTCTCCAATGCATGAAAGTGAAAAGTGAAAGTGAAGTCGCTCAGTCGTGTCCGACTCCTAGCAACCCCATGGACCACATTTTATAATTCAAAACAGAAAGCATTAGACTATTCACTAGGCAATATTAAAAGGTGAATGCCCGAAGCAATAAAACAGCAGATGCAAACAACCAGGACCTACTATACGGCACAGGGAATTATATTCAGTATTTTGTAATAATCCATAATGGAAAAAATATATACATGTAAAACTGAATCACCTTCTGTACACTAGAAGCTAACACAGCAATGTAAACCAACTATACTTCAATAAACGAACAGGAAACACCAGCAGATGCAGATTCTACTGGGACAACCCTCTGCTGATAAAACTGATGGCTCTGTAAATATAATATCTATGTCAGGTATGTATTGGAAAATTTAACTTACACTCATGCACCCTTACAACCTCTGCCGGAACAACCTGAACTGACCTTTCCCAGATGAAAGAGGGCCACATCAAGATGTAGAGAGCAATCTAGAGTTACCTCTGCCATGTAAGTGATCCCTTCACTAGGTCACCTGGCCACACCAGCAGAAGTTGTAGGATATATATAGTGGCCTTGTGAGAGGGACAGATGACAGCTCCACTCCCAGGAACCAGGAAGTGTTAGTATGAAGTCAACATAGGTTTCTGCAGCCCCAGCTTAGATTTCAACTGCTAGAAAAGTAATTTCATTAGCAATTTTTGAAACTATTTTTAAACTTCTGCTATACTGATTTATTCTCAAAACTTGGTAATATAGGTATTAAATATTAATATTAAATATTAATATTAAGATATTAAATATCTTAACGTGTCCCATAAATATTTATATTTGTTTAATTTTATTTTTTAATATTTTTTTGTATCTATTTGGCTGTCCTGGCTCTTAGTGTGGCATGGGGAGCTTCGATCTTTAGTTATAGCATGCAGGGTCTTTTAGTCATGGCATGTGGCATCTACTTCCCTGTCTAGGAAATGCATCTGGGCTCCCCGAATTGGGAGTGTGGAGTCAGCCTCTGGACCATCAGCAAAGTCTCTATACTTGTTTTAAATACTATTCAAGGATATTAACTTGAAAAATGGAGTCCTCATTCAAAGTCCTAAAAAAAGAAAGCTCTGGGACAGGGGGAAGAGGAAGGCAGCTCAGAAGAACAAATAGATCTTATCTCCAGGGCCTCCATGAAGAGAACAAAAAAACAGTTCATTAAAGTTCACAGGGAACACTCCAGAACAGAGTCTAGAATGAAGTCTCCCTCCACAACTGCTTCAGAGCCCAGAAACTACATTATGAATAAATCATTCAAATCATTCATCTTATTTGCTCCTCAAAACTTTCTTTTCTCTATGACACAGGCAAAAGGAAAAAAGCAAAAACATAACCAAAGTACTGGCTGTAATTATCTACAAAAGAGTCACGGGTGCCTATAAGGATAATTTATTAGGATTACGGTTTTCTCCATAACTCCTTCATCTTAAAATAGTTCAGTAATACTAACCATAATACAAAGTGAAAACAACCAGCAAACAGCTGACAAACGTAAATTTTACGACCTCAGTGGTGCTTAAGGCAACATTTACAGACTGTCAGTTGTATTTTTGGTCCAAGTACCCAGTAGGCCAGAGAAGGAAAGTGTGGGCATGCGTCGCCCTGCCCTGCAGCTCTCCTAACAAGGAACACACAGTTGCAGAGAGAAAAGCGGGTGTAATGGGGACATAAGCAGCTGAGTGGAAAATATATCTGCTCCCAAGTGCTCATGAATGTAAAAGAAAAAAGATAATTACAAGTTATATAAAAAACACAAGAAAAAAAACACATTCCTTACTAATAAGTCTATGAGAGACACACAAATACACATCCTTCAGCACCATTAGGGAAGCCTAGCTCTGGTTCACAAGACTTGCTCTCGTGAGACGGGAAGTGATTCAGAACTGTCAGTCACACCACGGCGAACTTCCTAAACTCCCCTCTGGGTGGTGAACCTCTGTTCAGGGGTCTGCCACTGCAGACTGTAACTAGCTAGATTTCAACCCTTTTTAGCCTACCTTTCCTCGTGTTATCTGCTGCGTACTGTCTGCTAAAATGCTATAGCTTTCACTTGTGATTGACTGTAGTACAACCCTTGTAGTTATTCTGACTGTATTCCCCTTCACCATCCCCTTTTCCAATCTGACTTCATACAGTTCAATTCAGTTCAGTCCCTCAGCCGTGCCAACTCTTTGTGACCCCACAGACTGCAGCACGCCAGGCCTCCCTGTCCATCAACAACTCCCAGAGTTCACTCAAACTCATGTCCATTGAGTCAGTGATGCCATCCAACCATCTCATCCTCTGTCGTCCCCTTCTCCTCCCGCCTTCAATCTTTCCCAGCATCAGGGTCTCTTCAAATGAGTCAGCTCTTCGCATGACGTGGCCAAAGGATTGGAGTTTCAGTTTCAACACCAGTCCTTCCAATGAATATTCAGGACTGCTCTCCTTTAGGATGGACTGGTTGGATCTCCTTGCAGTCCAAGGGACTCTCAAGAGTCTTCTCCAACACCACAGTTCAAAAGCATCAATTCTTCGGTGCTCAGCTTTTTTTATAGTCCAACTCTCACATCCCTACATGACAACTGGAAAAACCATAGCTTCGACTAGACAGACCTTTGTTGGCAAAGTAATGTCTTTGCTTTTTAATATGCTGTCTAGGTTGGTCATAATTTTTCTCCCAAGGAGTAAGCGTCTTTTAATTTCATGGCTGCAGTCACCATCTGCAGTGATTTTGGAGCCCCCCAAAATAAAGTCTGACACTGTTTCCACTGTTTCCCCATCTATTTGCCATGAAGTGATGGGACCGGATGCCATGATCTTCGTTTTCTGAATGTTGAGCTTTAAGCCAACTTTTTCACTCTCCTCTTTCATATTCATCAAGAGGTTCTTTAGTTCTTCTTCACTTTCTACCATAAGGGTGGTATCATCTGGATATTGGAGGTTATTGATATTTCTCCCGGCAATCTTGATTCCAGCTTGTGCATCATCCAGCCCAGTGTTTCTCATGATGTACTCTTCATTTAAGTTAAATAAGCAGGGTGACAAGATACAGCCTTGACATACTCCTTTCCCTATTTGGAACCAGTCTGTTGTTCCATGTCCAGTTCTAACTGTTGCTTCCTGACCTGCATACAGATTTCTCAAGAGGCAGGTCAGGTGGTCTGGTATTCCCATCTCTTTCAGAATTTTCCACAGTTTGTTGTGATCCACACAGTTGAAAGCTTTGGCATAGTCAATAAAGCAGAAATAGATGTTTTTCTGGAACTCTCTTGCTTTTTCCATGATCCAGCAGATGTTGGCAATTTGATCTCTGGTTCCTCTGCCTTTTCTAAATCCAGCTTGAACATCTGGAAGTTTATGGTTTACATACTGTTGAAGACTCACTTGGAGAATTTTGAGCATTAATTTACTAGCATGTGAGATGAGTGCAGTTGTGCGGTAGTTTGAGAATTCTGTGGTATTGCCTTTCTTAGGGACTGAAATGAAAACAGACCTTTTCCAGTCCTGTGGCCACCGCTGAGTTTTCCAAAGTTGCTGGCATATTGAGTGCAACACTTTCACAGCATCATCTTTTTAGGATTTGAAATAGCTCAACTGGAATTCCATCACCTCCACTAACTTTGTTCATAGTGATGCTTACTAAGGCCCACTTGACTTCACATTCCAGGATGTCTGGCTCTAGGTGAGTGATCACATCATAATTATCTGGGTCGTGAAGATCTTTTTTGTACAGTTCTTCTGTGTCTTCTTGCCACCTGTTCTTAAGATCTTCTGCCTCTGTTAGGTCCATACCATTTGTGTCCTTTATTGAGCCCATCTTTGCATGAAATGTTCCCTTGGTATCTCTAATTTCTTGAAGAGATCTCTAGTTTTTCCCAGTCTATTGCTTTCCTCTGTTTCTTTGCATTGATCGCTGAGGAAGGATTTCTTATCTCTCCTTGCTATTCTTTGGAACTCTGCATTCAAATGGGTATATCTTTCCTTTTCTCCTTTGATTTTTGCTTCTCTTCTTTTCCCAGCTATTTGTAAGCCTCCTCAGACAGCTATTTTGCTTTTTTGCATTTCTTTTTCTTGGGTATAGTCTTGATCCCTATCTCCTGTACAATGTCAGAAACCTCTGTCCATAGTTCATCAGGCACTCTGTCTATCAGATCTAGTCCCTTAAATCTATTTCTCACTTCCACTGTATAACCGTTAGGGATTTGATTTAGGTCATACTTGAATGATCTAGTGGTTTTCCCTACTTTCTTCAATTTAAGTCTGAATTTGGCAATAAAGAGTTCATGATCTGAGCCAAAGTCAGCTCCCAGTCTTGTTTTTGCTGATAAAAGAATATAATCAATCTGATTTTGGTATTGACCATCTGGTGATGTCCATGCACAGAGTCGTCTCTTGTGTTGCTGGAAGAGGGTGTTTGCAAGGATCAGTGCGTTCTCTTGGCAAAACTCTATTAGCCTTCACCCTGCTTCGTTCCGTACTCCAAGGCCAAATTTGCCTGTTCCTCTGGGTGTTTCTTGACTTCCTACTTTTGCATTCCAGTCCCTTATAGTGAAATGGACAGTTTTTTGGCGTGTCAATTCTAGAAGGTCTTGTAGGTCTTCATAGAATCGTTCAACTTCAGCTTCTTCAGCATTACTGGTTGGGGCATAGATTTGGATTACCATGAATTTGAATGGTTTGCCATGGAAATGAACAGAGATCATGCCTTTGTTTTTGAGACTGCACCGAAGTACTGCATTTTGGACTCTTTTGTTGACTACGGCATTTCTTCTAAGGGATTCTTGCCCACAGTAGTAGATATCATGGTCATCTGAGTTAAATTCACCCATTCCAGTCCATTTTAGTTCGCTGATTCCTAAAATGTTGACGTTCACTCTTGCTATCTCCTTTTTGACCACTTCCAATTTGCCTTGATTCATGGGCCTAACATTTCAGGTTCCTATGCAATATTGCTCTTTATAGCATCAGACCTTGCTTCCATCACCAGTCACATCCACAACTGGGTGTTGTTTTTACTTTGGCTCCATCCCTTCATTCTTTCTGAAGTTATTTCTTTTCTTATCTCCAGTAGTATATTGGGCACCTACCGACCTGGGGAGTTCATCTTTCAGTGTCCTATCTTTTTGCCTTTTCATACTGTTGCTGGGGTTCTCAAGGAAAGAATACTGAAGTGGTTTGCCATTCCCTTCTCCAGTGGACCATATTCTGTCAGAACTCTCCACCATGACCCACCCGTCTTGGGTGGCCCCATGGGCATGGCTCATAGTTTCATGGAGTTAGACAAGGCTGTGGTCAGTGTGATTAGATTGGTGAGTTTTCTGTGACTGTGTTTTTCAGTTTGTCTGCCCTCTGATGGAGAAGTATAAGACTTCATACAGATCATCCCCAAACATCTCGCCTCCCTGAGATGTGCTGCCTCCTGACAAAGAACTGAAGGCAAGCCGCATTTGCTCAGAAGACCCAATGCAGTGTGCCATCTGGCTGTGCACAGTTAAAAAAGAGGTTTCTGCATATAACGATGTATAGTGCTGCCATCACAAATCAATGCTACATCACATCGGACAAGAGAAAGAACTTGTTAGTAATATACTCTAATCCACAGTTATAACACACTGCAAATTATTGTGTGTGCAGATATGATTTGGAATGGTGGTACCTTGAGAAACATACTGCCTGAAGTTGATGTATTCGCATTGACAGTGTCAAATGGATAAAGAAAAAGTTAAATCAACAATTAATTTTCATCCCTATGGAAAGTTTTGGCCTCTGTGGGACACTTAAAGAGCCATATGGGAAGCAATTTAACAGAAGTTTAAAACATGGACTCTGCGGCCAGACTCCCTAAGGCTAAAATATCAGTTTAATCATCCACTGTTGTGAGACCATAATCAAATTCCGTCTGTTTCTCTGTTTCCTCATCTGTAAAACAGGAATAATCATAATACTTACATCACAGGGCTGTCATGAGGATTAAATGAGCTATATTTGTAAAGCACTTAAACAGAGATATTTAAGTGTTTATTAAATTATTCAACAGCCCCACAAGGAGCTAAAAGCAGTCACACTCCTTATACTGATAGTAGAAGCTTAAATCGGGCTGGTGAGGACACACAGAAGATAAAATGACACATCACCCAAGAGAGTATGAGATCTGAAAAATGCTGCCAAACATTAGATTAAATATAGACATTAAAATGCTGGACTCAGAGCATCTAGTATCTTCTCAAGCTTGGTGCTAAAATACGCCTGAACGTGCTTTCATATTCCTGCGCACTTAACTGAGGCTCCAGACCAAGCCTAGCCTCTGTGTGACCTTGGAAAACCTTCTAAACTCTCTCTGGATCTTTTGAAAAGCGTTGATGATCAGACTACCCGTTTGAAAGCTAAGGCCCAACTCTGATAGTCCCAGGAAGGTGGCCACCTGATCCTTAACAAAAATACGAAATAAAAAAGAGGAAAAGCAATAGATGTTTTAATAGAATTTCAAACAAAAAGGTTGCTGGGTTGTACAGAAAGCAAGCCCTCCTCCTTTCCCTTATCTTCAGGACAAAGACAAAAACAGAAAGCCATTGGCCTTTCCCTCCTATTATATTTGAACAGAAAAGCAGAGTCAAGAACAGCCACCACATTCCAGGACCATCGGGAGGAGGTTATCTTGGGTCTCAGCTCCAACTTTGATGCGTCATATAGTATACACTCCTGAGAGGTCTCTCAGACAGACTTGTTAATAAATGCAGGGCCACCCCAGAAACAAACAGCCACATAAGATATGATTCGGTTTGTATGAAATGTCCAGAACAGGCAAATCCGTACAGACAGAAAGCAGGCTGGTGATTGCTGAGGACTGGAGTGTAGAAGAAATGAGGGATGACTGCTAAGAGGTACAGGGTTTCCTTTTGGGGTGATGAACCCGTTCTAGAAATAGGCAGCGGTGATGGCTGCAAAACTATAAATATATTAACTGCTAAATTTGTATACTTTAAAAGGGTTGCATGAGACTTCTATCTCAGCAAAAAATGGGGGAGGGCCAGGTCCACTGTGGTAATAAAGTTTCCTATGACTATCCAGTAGTCTGCTTTCTCTTATCAGTAATAGAAGGAAGTAGGGAGATTAAAGTCTTTCTGTCAACAGCTCTTGATAATGAGAAGGCTGGGATGACATTTCAAACTGCCTATACAGGGTGGCCAAAAAGTCTGGAAACATAGAGGAAGAGGATAAAGGTCCTGCTCTCAAAGGGAAATTATCTGCACAGAAAATAAGAGTAACCAGTAGGAAAGGGCCTCCTGATAACAAGCTGGTTCCACTGCCTGGAGGCCTGGCCAGGCCTCTAGCTGTCTTTGGCTCCAACACGCCGCCAAGACCTGGCAGGAAGCCAGGAGCACCTCAGCCCCACCCACAGATTTCCCAAGGTAGTGAGCCAGGAGAAAAGCTGGGAAGACAGACAAGCTTTTCCAAATTTTATTTCTGCACCCTGCAGCCTCTTGGTCAACCAAGCTTGACCATTGTTGGCCACCCAACAGGGACCATTAACTAGCACAATCTGATGGCCCAAGGAGATGAAGCGGCAGAAGTGAACACAGAAAGGTGAGAAAGAAAGGGATTAGCAATAGTTTGGCGGGATCACAGCAGCCAGAATGACCTTAAGAATGTAAATCTTCACGTCACCTCTTATTTCGAACCCATCCAAGGCAGTCAGAAAACATGCAAATTCCCCACAACTACCCGAAATAAACTGCACACTGGACGTGCCAGCCAGTAGCCGTGGCTGGCTGACGCCTGCCCTCACGGGCCCTCCTTCGCCCCTCTCCCCTCTCAGAGCTCCCAGTGCACCAGTGCCTCCAGGGCCTGGTGCACATTGCTTCCTCCTCCAGGGTCTGCTCTCAGCTGGCACCTTCCCATCCATCAAGTCTTAACTCCAATAGTAGCTCAGATGAGTAATCTGCAGGGGGTCCCTGCTGTTAGCCTCTCCCACAGCTCCCTGTGAGTGCTCTGTGGAGGACTCACCACACGGTCACTATTTCATTATTTACTGCAGTTTACTATGTGGTCTATCCGCGCACAGATGGGGACTATGTCTGCCTTAGTCCCTGTGTATCTGAGATGCTGCCACGGTGCATGGACAGCATTTGGTGTTTGCTTAATATTACTAGATGAACCAGTATTTAAAAAAAAAAAAAAAACCACTCTGGCTGGCAAGAATTCCAACAGACGAGAGCAATTAGAGTGATGACAGATCACATCTTGAGTAACGCTGATTTAGGTGCTACTAATAGCACCATTTTCAAGGACTTTCTTTCTGACAATTACACCATCACATTGGTTAAGCAATGAATAGACTTATTAGGCTAATGTAACAGTGATTGCCTCAAATGTTTCCTAACTGGGGGTCTGTATGCTTTATTGTGCTTACAGTCTCCTTGAATCTCTTTCACAAAGCAGAGGCCAGGTGGGCCTCTAGACCCTCCCCAGGGTCTGCAGGCCATTCTTCCACCCCTTCAATCCCCCTCTTCAAGTATATTAAGCACAAGCTATGCTGCTGCTTTATACTGGGGCTTCTCAGCATGACCTTTAAAAATGAGACTCCTTTAAAAATTCCAAAACCTAGGTTGCACCCGAGAGCAATTCATCATAATCTTCAGGGGCAGGGCCCAGGAATCAGTAATTTTTAAGGCTCCTCAGATACTTCCAGTGGGCAGTCAAGGCTGAGAAGCAGTGTTTTAGGGAAAAATCTAAGCACCCACAGAGACCAGCCTTCACTTAATGATACAGAATCCTGTATTCATTTTAAATGAGAGTCCCTTAGACAGCAAGATCAAATCAGTCAATCCTAAAGGAAATCAACCCTGAATATTCACTGGAAGGACTGATGCTGAAGCTCCAATACTTTGGCCACCTGATGCAAAGAGCTGACTCATTGGAAAAGACCCTGGAGCCAGGAAAGATTGAAGGCAGGAAGAGAAGGGGGTGACAGAGGATGAGATGGTTGGATGGCATCACCAACTCAATGAACATGACTTTGATCGAATTCTGTGAGATAGTGAAGGACAGGGAGGCCAGACGTGCTGTAGTCCACCGGGTCACAAAGAGTCATATACCGATTTAGTGACTGAACAACCATATTCATTTTAAAAGTAAGAATTCGGTCTACCAAAAGGAAACACCCTATGAATAAATACTAATAGACGTAGGTACTCATCAATTATCCCCTGAATTTTTATTTAAGTCATTAAAACCCCTTTATTAGATTTCTAATACTCATCACTCCTGTTAAATTGTACTACAAATGTCACTTTGCCTCAGAGTACTCAGAAAAGAAAATAAAGTGTGTCTACTTGATGAATAGAGAAATTCTAAAATATATAAAGCCCATTTACCTCAGAAATATGATCATGTCTACCATTTTAAATAATTCCTAGCAATAAACAGGAACATTTAGCTTCTTCTAAATAAAAACAGCCAATAATATTCAATGGACTATGTAGAAAATGAATAAAAAAATGACTTTAAACAAATGATAAAACTTAAATTGACTCACTTGAAATTACTTTAAAATATGACTTTTAAAATGGCTGGAATTAATCCAATAGGCCAAGGAAAAGCTTGTCCAAGCTCTGTCTGCCTTTAGTCACATCCACTTCCAGATACACAGGTCTACACACCCTACCGAGAAACGGACTTCTACTTTTCTAAAGCCTATACCAATGATCTAATCGCACCAACAGACAAGGTTATGGTTCTCACAAGATTATACATCAAATGGCACTGAATGTGGAGAAAACATTTTTTAAGCTCTGCGGTATTTTTCAAGAGCCATAGTCTCTGCTAGTTTAAAACAATTCAAGCAACTTTTATAAACCTTACAAAAGTGTTCCCCAGAGAAAAGCGTTTGGTCCCTGAATCGGGAAGATCCCCTGGAGGAAGAAATGGCAAATGTTTCCAGTATTCTTGCCTGGAAAAATTCCATGGATAGAGGAGGCTGGCAGGCTACAGTCCATGGGGTCACAAAGAGCATGACTCGACTGAGCATGCACAGGAGATAACTTTTTCATTGATCTGAAAGTCAATCCAGTTTTTCTGGTCGGTCTTCACCATTTGGCATACACAAACAATATGTATGGTATTTTAGCAGATAATGCTGGGGCTGCTGCTGCTGCTGCTAAGTCGTTTCAGTCGTGTCCGACTCTGTGCAACCCCATAGACGGCAGCCCACCAGGCTCCCCCGACCCTGGGATTCTCCAGGCAAGAACACTTGAGTGGGTTGCCATTTCCTTCTCCAATGCTGGGGGGGATCTCCAAATTCAAAACCAAGTAGTAGCCTATCTGTAGCTAGATTTTCTGGAGCCACTAAATGTCTGTACCTGACTAATTCAGTAACTACTACTTAGGTACTTTCGATTTAACTGTTCAGGTCAGAACTAACATTTTCCTAAAACACATTTCCACTTTCTAGTCACATATTAAATTCTAGCCAGGTCTATGATAGACAAGGTGTAATCATGTATTATTGGTGTCTTAGTCTTCCAGCTGACATTTTTTTCCTTTATTTTTATCCTTATGGTTGAGGAAAGTTGTAGAGACCAACTCAATGAAAGTAAAACCCATCAGAGTTCTCAGGAACAGCTGTAGAGTAAAACAAAATTCATTTAAGGGAAAGAATAATTCCTAGTTCAATGAATGGGGAAAAATGAAATCGGACAATATTTTTAAATTAAACACACTGTAGAGTAAATCTGAATTAAGTGAAAGTGAAGTCGCTCAGTTGTGTCCGACTCTTTGCGACCCGTGGACTGTAGCCCACCAAGCTCCTCTGTCCGTGGGATTCTCCAGGCAAGAATACTGGAGTGGGTTGCCATTTCCTTCTCCAGCTTTACTATGTACATAAATATAAGGTGAAATGCACATTTAAATAATTATTAGGGAGAAGGAATCTACTCTCTGTGCGAGTTTCCCTGGAGGCTCAATGGTAAAGAATTTGCCTGCCAGTGTAGGAGAGGTGGGTTCCATCCCTGGGAGGGGAAGATCCCCTGGAGAAGGAAATGGCAACCCACTCCAGTATTCTTGCCTGGAGAACCCCAAAGACAGAAAAGGGTGGTGGGTTACAGTCCATGGGGTTGCAAAGAACCAGGCATGACTTAGCAACTAATACAACAATAATCCACTCTCTGATCTTGGTGAGATCTCCTCAAAAGTAAAGGTCCACTTTGTTCTACCTTTCACTTGTGGAGCTGTTAGAAGGCACACACCCTGCCACTATAAGCTGATGAAACATACATTTTGGCTAGTCATCAGGAGATCAGATGTTAAGGCTCTAAAATGTGTAACCTTAAGCGGTGAGTTACTCCTCTCTGGTCCTTTGACCACTCTCCCAGGAAAATGGGGGATGTGATGTAACTAGGACCGCTCTGGATGGGGGAAGGGGAGGAAGGGACAGTTGCAGGGGGAGTCACTTACGAGACGTAGGCTGGGTAACCAAATCCTATCAGGTTGCAGAGGAGAGAGGCTCCATAACCAAACACCAGGTACAACGCCAGCAGCCCGATGACACCTGGAGACGCGAGGACAGAAGTGGGTCGGGTGGCACACTGCAGCCTCAGCCCCCACCCACAGCGCACGGCTTGGCTCGTTCTAGGCGATGGAGAAAAACAAACCGCACCACGGCAGAGCCTGCGCCTTCGCGGAGCTTTGCCTCAGGTCTGAGGATACCCGGCAGGCCTCCTATTTGTGCCCTTCCTTCCACCATCCTCCCCTCAAGGGGCACACCAGCTGGAGGAGCCGTTTCTTTCCTTCCCCGAGGGTCTAGAGAAGTCGGGATTCCCTGGCCGGCCCGCAGCCCCTCCGCTCCCGCGGGGACACCCCTTCCCGGCCCCGAGCCTGGCGGGTACCCGGTGTTCCGCCACGGGCACCGCGCACCCTCCCGCAGGGGCCGCGCCGCTCCGCGCCAGCCCTGCGCTCCGCCACTGCGCTTGGCGTCCGGCCGCGGGGCAGACACGTCAGCGTCAGCGGTCCCCGCGCCCGGCGCCCTGGGCGCCCCTTCGCCGGGCGGCTCTGGCCTGTCCAGGCAGCCAGTCCCGTCCCTGAAGGTGCCCGCCGCTCGCCCCCATCTGTCGCCGACCCCGCGGTCCCCGTGGGCCTGCCCGGCAGCGGATGAGACAGCTGCCCCCGGGCCAGGCGGGGCAGGACCCCGCGGGCACCGGCCCTGCACTCACCGAGCGCGATGAAGCTCCGGTTCACGCCGGTCTTGGCCTCGATCTTGGCCAGGAGGTCAGTCATGCAGTTCTTCTGGTGCAGGAACTGGTCGAACCTCTGCCTCATGGCTGCAGACATGGCGGGGACCGTCGCGCTCCGCCTGGTGCTGTTCCTGGTGCCGGTGGCCGCAGAGCGAGGTGACTGCGCCGGGGCGGCGGGGCGGGCGACTGACGCGTCCCCGGCGGTTCTGCGCAGCCCCGCTCCGGCCCCGCCCGCCCGCCCGCCCGCCCCTCTCGCGCCCGGGCGCCGCGCCCGGCGCCACACCCTGGGCGGCGGCCCTGCGCCCACGGCTCCCTGCCCGGCGGCCGCCCCTCCGCCCCCACCTCTGTTAACTGAGTGAGCCCCTTTCAGAAATCGGACTGGACAGAAGGACAGAAGGAAAGTGGAGGCAGGCGGCCTTGTTGCTGCCACCTACAAAGTAGGAGGACTGGTTTGATGGACCTACACTGCTGTGTTATATCTACTAACACATTTTCCACTTAAATACTGAAAGGCACGACCAATCCCCAAGAACTGTTTGATTGCAGACCTGCTTTTTCTTTCATGGCCGGTACTCGGCATAGCTTTTCTTACTTATAGATAACAGTCTTTTTGAAAAAACCCTTAAAGAAACAAGACACCCTCCTCTGGGGACACCATTTCCAACAAAAGTACTGCACAACTTAAACCATTTCATGGTGGGCTTGGCATTTGCTTGATCTCTGATACCACGGAAATGTTTCTAGCCTCAGAGACAGTACCGTTTGCTTGCCTTGTGGTTGTCTAGTCGCTCAGTCATTGTCCGACTCTTTGCGACCCTATGGACTGTAGCCCGCCAGGCTACTCTGTCCACAGGAATTTGCCAGGCAAGAATACCAGAGTGAGTTGTGATTTCCTACTCCAAGGGATCTTCCTGACTCAAGGATTAAACTCTTGAGCCATCAGGGAAGCCCCGTTCTTGCCTAGAAGCAAAATTACTCTGGAGAAAATAGGTCCAAGTCTTAGGGCAGGACTTCGCTTTTCTTCCTTCAGAAGGTCCGGCTCCTGCTCTTCATCCACCTAAATATAAGCTCTTTTTATGGCTCCTATCGCACCCCTAGGAATGGTGACAAGGAGGCAATGGCACCCCACTCCAGTACTCTTGCCTGGAAAATCCCATGCACGGAGGAGCCTGGTAGGCTGCAGTCCATGGGGTCGCTAAGGGTCGGACACGACTGAGCGACTTCACTTTCACCTTTCACTTTCATGCATTGGAGAGGAAATGGCAACCCACTCCAGTGTTCTTGCCTGGAGAATCCCAGGGACGGTGGAGCCTGATGGGCTGCCGTCTATGGAGTCGCACAGAGTCGGACACAACTGAAGCGACTTAACAGCAGCAGTAGCATGTTAATTCAGGAAACTCCCTTTGAAAGTAGTCTTTCTGACTCCTGTGATCTGTACCCTGCTGCAGAGTTTTCCTTGTTACTTAAGCTTCAACGTCTCCCCATCCCTTACAGACCAGAGCTACGATTCCTTAGGAAAGCATTCACCGGCCCCCAACATTCTCTCTTTACCCTCTTTCAAACTGACTGCCTTCCACTTCCACAAAAAGCTCCCTTGCCCACTCTTAGGCTTTTCCTTTTATGCTAATTCTCCTTCCTCTTTTCTTCCCCAGATTTTAGCTCAGTTCTCTCACTAGCCCCATCACTACCCAGCCAAATCAGTGACCAAATTAAACAAACAAAAAGCAAATATATAATAAGATTACTGTGATTACCACCCTGCTGAGGTGTCCATTTCTGTCTTTCTACCTATGGACAATTCTCAGTGTGGCAGCTACTTGGGTCTTTCTAAATTGTGGGTCAAGGTGTGCTGTCTTTTTGCTCTTAACCCTCCAGTAGTTTCTGTTGATGGAAAGAATGGCCTCAAAGTTACAGGTGGTATGTGTATGGTTTATCCTTCTCCCCTCTGATCTCATCTTGTATTGTGTACTTCCTAGCTGTGCCTCAAACAAGCTGAGCACACTCCTGCCCCGGAGCTCTCACTTTCCTTCTACCTCAGTGGTCCTCAACCAGCAGTGATTCTGTCCCCCCAGGACATGTGACAATGTCTGGAGACATCTTTGCTTGTAAGAAAGGTGGTCACAACTAGGGTGGCAGATGCTACTCAGTTGCAAAAAGCATCTAGCAGGGATGCCGCTAAACATCCTGCAATGCACAGGTCAGGCCCCCCGAAAAGAAAAATCCAGCCCCAAATGTCAGTAGTGCTGAAGTGGGGAAGCCCTTCTCTATCTAAAACCTCCAGATAAGCACTTAACTGTCTTCTCCCATTCATCAGGTCCTTGCTCAAATGATGAATCTATAAGGTCCCCTCTGATCCAGAATTGCAATCCTAACACTCTCTAACCTGTGACTTGCTTTTGTTTTTTTGTTCTACAACACTGACTACTCTCTGCCATTCTATATGTTCTACTTTTTGTATTTTTTTCTTCCCCCAATAAATTATGAGATCCACAAAAGGGGGTATCTTTGGCTGTTTTCTTTATGTCTGTATCTCAAACACCTAGAATAGTGCTTGATACTTAATAGGTGTTCAGTAACAATTTGTTGAATTAATGAATATCTAACATGCATTGTGCTACTAAGTATTCTAAGTGTTTCATGCATGGATTCATGTAATTCTCATGACAGCATGGGGTAGATACTGTTTTATCCTCATTTAAAGGAGGGAAATGAGGCATACCAAGGTCTCAAAATTGATAAACGTCAGAGCTAGAATTCAGACAGGACTCTTACCCCTCAATGCACTACTGCTGTAGTAGTTCAGTCCCTAAAGCGTGTCTGACTCTGGGACTCCATGAACTGTAGCACACCAGGCTTCCCTGTCCTTTGCTATCTCCTGGACTTTGCTCAAACTCATGTCCATTGAGTCGGTGATGCCATCTAATCATCTCATCCTCTGATGCCCTCTTCTCCTTTTGCCTTAGATCTTTCCTAACATCAGGGTCTTTTCTAATGAGTCAGCTCTTTGCATCAGGTGGCCAAAGTATTGGAGCTTCAGCATCAGTCCTTCCAATGAATATTCAGGGTTGATTTCCTTTAGCATTGCCTGGTTTGATCTCCTTGCAGTGCAAGGGACTCTCAAGAGTCTTCTCCAGCACCCCAATTCTAGAACATCAGTTCTTCAGCCATCAGCTTTCTTTATGGACCAATTCTCATAACAGTGCATGACTACTGGAAAAACCATAGCTTTGACTATACAGACCTTTGTCAGCAAATTGACGTCCCTGCTTTTTAATGCACTGTCTAGGTTTGTCAGTTTTGCTTCCAAGGAACAAGCAGCTTTCAATTTCATGGCTGCAGTCACCATCAGAAGTGATTTGGAGCTCAAGAAAATAAACTCTGTTGCTACTTCCATTTCTTCCCCTTTTATTTGCCATAAAGTGATGGGACCAGATGCCATAATCTTAGTTTTATGAGTTTTAAGCCAGCTTTATCACTCTCCTCTTTCACCCTCTTTAAGAGACTCATTAGTTTCTCTTCATTTCCTGCCATTATTAGAGTAGTATCACCTATCATTTAGTTTCACTTCACTGCCATTATTAGAGTGGTATCATCTGCATATCTGAGGTTGTTGATATTTCTCCCTTGATTCCAGCTTGTGATTCATCCAGTGTACTGCTGATATGGGTCAGATAGTGTCTTCAAAAAAGATAAGCTGGAGTGATAATCTCCTTCTCATTTGGAGGTAGTATCTTTATAAAGGTAGTAAATTAAGATGAGTTTATCTGGGTGAGCTCTAATCCAGTATGACTAGTGTACTTATAAAATGAGGAAATTTGGATGAGATAGAGACAGACATGGACAGAGGAAAGACAAGGTGAAGACACATGGGGCGAAGCCAGACTTCTACAAGCCACAAAGAGAGACCTGCCCTCATAGATCTTGAAGGAAACCAGCTCTACCAACACCTGATCCTGGCCATCTGGCTTCCGGAACTGTGAGACAATACATATCTTTCACCGAAGACAGGCAATTTATAGTTTAGTCATGTACAGAAGGAAAAGATAAAGGGAGAAATGCCATGCAGAAATTTTACATTTTACATTAAAATTTTACATGTTACAGCAGCCCTAACTGATATAACTGGCTACCAGAATAACTGAATTTTAAGTTTTTAGCCAGTTGTGAATTTAATTTCCTAAGTAAATACAGTAATTACTCATTTGTCTGGAAGTCAAGGTCATGTTTTTGAGAACTTCAAATGATTCACAATTTGATAGTATTATTATTTTTTAAGCCAAGGAGCAATGTCCTTTAAGTGTTCAAATCAACCTATATTTTTATCTCAACTTTTCATATTGTGTCAACATTTGTATAATATCAGCTATGCATGAAGTATCTAGAAGCATACTATTCATTTAGAATTCTTTTGTAGAAATTTTTCTACAATTTTCTAAAATTCTGAAATTTTTCCCAATTTTCTGTGAAGTTAGATTGCAAGTTTTTCTCTCTTTCATTATAATACTGGCAAGATGAGGCAGCATAGTAAGGCGTAGTGTGTGTGTGTGTGTGTGTGTGTGTAGCACAGCCTCTGGACGCGGCCTATATGGGTGAAATCCCAGTGTATCATTTAGCTCTGTGACTTTGGGCAAGTTACATAAGCTTTCAGTGCCTCTAGGGGTGACATTAGAATCTATTTCACAGGGTTGTCATGATGATTGAATGAGCTGCTATTTCTAGAGTTTTGGGAAGAGTTCCTGATGCAAAATAAGTGTTTCTTAAATATATATAAATACTTTTTGGCTGCACCACATGGCATGCAGGGTCTCTAGTTCCCTGACCAGGGATCGAACCCATACCCCCTGCAGGGGAAGTATGGAGTCTTGACCACTGGACCACTGGTAGTCCTTCTTAAGTAATTTAAGAAAGAAAGAAGGACAAACATAACCAGATGCTAAAATTGAGCTAAAGGAGTACATAGTTCTTGCCTTTAGGAAGTTACAGTCAAGTTAGGCAATGTGGGACCCTTAGCTCTTTCAGTCATCACCACAAAGCTTAGACTCTTTCAGAAATAAGAAAAGAGATGCAGAAGATAAGAACTCAGCCTTAGGTCTCAGACCATTCACCTACTCATATTCATGGAGTATATCCTGGGTGCCCCATGCTGACAGACCTGAGAACCAGACAGACCAGGTCTCTGTCTGGAAGGCCATGGAGCAGGCTGGCCTGAAGCAGGTTGACTTTGGCAGTTCCTAAGAAGGAAGTCAGGCTAACCTGGGATGATGCAAATGATGTTACTCCAGCCTTTTCTGAGCTACAGAACAAAATTCTGCCAGAGACCTATGATCAGGTCACTTTAGTTGTCCACAAGTTGTATCTTCAGGTTAAGATAACTTCTTAACTGCTTGAAATTATTAATATATTTCTGTTCTACCTCTCATATATGTTAGGAAGAAGTTGCACTGCATAGTTTGCCTCGTAATCTCTTTGTTACCCTCCCTCCACCCCAAATATGGAGGCGGAACCCTGCATGTTCCTGGATCCTGCCACCCAGGCGGTGGCTAGCCTTCCCAGTCAGGAGACCCTCCGACCCTGTGGACACAGCCCTATTGGCGCACAACCCCCATCCCTCTGCTGGAGGAGGTTAGTGGTGACATCATCAAAATAAAAAGAGCAAAAGACAAAGGAAACAAAACCTGAGGCACAGACTTTCCAGATGACAGGAGGAAAATGCAGAGGCTTAATAGAATTTAAGAAAGATTATTGAAAGAAATAAAATGTGAAGATTATTGTGCTTCATTGAATACATTGGAATTACATTTTATTTGCTTCATTTGTCTTCAGTTCAGTTCAGTTCAGATCAGTCGCTCAGTCGTGTCTGACTCTTTGGGACCCCATGAATCACAGCACGCCAGGCCTCCCTGTCCATCACCAACTCCCGGAGTTCACTCAGACTCACGTCCATCGAGTCAGTGATGCCATCCAGCCATCTCATCCTCTGTCGTCCCCTTCTCCTCCTGCCCCCAAGCCCTCCCAGCATCAGAGTCTTTTCCAATGAGTCAACTCTTGACAAGTCAACTCTTGGCATGAGGTGGCCAAAGTACTGGAGTTTCAGCTTTAGCATCATTCCTTCCAAAGAAATCCATTTGTCTTAGTCTTCAACATTTTCTACTGAAAGTATGGACAGAGCATTGTATTATGTGTTCCCATTTATCAAACAAGAAATTCAGTAGGTTCGGTCTTTAAGTTGTGTCCAACTCTTTGCAGCCCCATGGACTGCAGCATGCCAGGCTTCCCTGTCCATCACCAACTCCCAGAGTTTGCTCAAACTTGAGTCGGTAATGTCATCCAACCATCTAATCCTCTGTTGTCCCCTTCTCCTCCCGTCTTCAATCTTTCCCAGCATCAGGGTCTTTGCCAATGAGTCAGTTCTTCACATCAGGTGGCCAAAGTATTGGAGTTTTGGCTTCAGCATCAGTCCTTCCAATGAATATTTAGGTCTGGTTTCCTTTAGGATGGACTGGTTGGATCTCCTTGCAGTCCAAGGGACTCTCAAGAGTCTTCTCCAACACCACAGTTCAAAAGCATCAATTCTTCGGCACTTAGCTTTCTTTATAGTCCAACTTTCACATCCATACATGACTACTGGAAAAACCATAGCCTTAACTAGACGGACCTTTGTTGGCAAAGTAATGTCTCTGCTGTTTAATATGCTGTCTGGGTTGGTCATAGCTTTTCTTCCAAGAAGTAAGCATCTTTTAATTTCTTGGTTGCAGTCACCATCTGCAGTGATTTTGGAGCCCCAAAAGATAAAATCTCTCACTGTTTCCATTGTTTCTCCATCTATTTGACATGGAGTGATGGGACTGGATGCCATGATCTTCATTTTCTGAATGTTGAGTTTTAAGCCAACTTTTTCACTCTCCTCTTTCACTTTCATCAAGAGGCTCTTTAGTTCCTCTTCACTTTCTGCTACAAGGGTTGTGTCATCTGCGTATCTGAGGTTGTTGATATTTCTCCTGGCAATCTTGATTCCAGCTTGTGCTTCATCCAGTTCAGAATTTTGCATAATGTACTCTGCATATACATTAAATAAGCAGAGTGACAATATACAGAAAGTTGAATTCTAGAAAATAACTTCTCACAAATGAAAATAAGTCAACCTAGGCATATCCTTTTGTTCTTCAAAACATTTGTAGTCTGAAATTGAATATCATGTGTCGTTGGTATTGCATATAAATCTAGAGATTTTCACCAGGTATAAAATGTGCAGTGCATTTCACCCTTCCAGTTCTCTCATAATGCCTGCACAGGAGACAAATAGGAAATAAGTCACTGGTAAGTTGTTTCTCTATGTTCAAGACCAGTTAGGCCAGTTCTGGACAAACCATAGCATTTGGATTCCATACTGAGATTGTCCACTGACCCTGGGGTCTGTTTCCAACCATAGAGAGCAATCCAGATTTACCTCATAGCCTGCAGGGTGGTGTGCATTTTTTCACTCTTCTCTCCATGTAGGAGAAGGATGAAAAAGATACACTTTTGTGCACTTCTCTTAAGTGCATCAGGAAAATGCACTTAACTTGAATGAAGGAATTGAGCAGTTGTATTAATTTCCTTTGGCTGCCTTGACAAATTACCACAAACATGGTGACTTATAACAGCACAACTTTACTGTCTCATAGTTCTCTGTATCAGAAATCTGACAGACGCCTCACTGGGCTAAAATCAACATGTCCTCAGCAAGGCTACTTTCCTTTCTGTAGGCTCAGAGGAAGATTTGACCTTTGGTTCATTTTGGATTTTTGGCAACGTGTAGAGTCTTGTGGTTGTAGGACTGAGGTTGCCATTTCCTTCCTCATCTTCAAAGCCAGCAGCTGTCCGTTGAATCCTCTCATACTTCAAACTTCTCTTCCTTTTTCTTCCGTCTCATCTCTCAGACACATCTACCTTTCACTTCCATTTTTAGGGTCATGTGATTATGTTGATCCTACCCACATAATCTAGGATAATCTGCCTATTTTAAGTTCCATAAACATAAAAACATCCCTTTTGCCGTGTAAGGGGACATAATCACAAGTTCTGGATATTAGGACAAGAACATTTTGGAGGGGGTGGTCATTATTCTGCATGCCATAACAACATACACGGAGCATCCAAAACCAGCATCAAGGTCCCGGAAAGAACGAATACGTTAAGCTCAGTGAGCTGGTGTAGCCTTTCATTCACATTGAAGGCCTGCCCAGGATATAGCAAAGGCTTAATTCAGGCCCTGGAGTAGATGCCCTGGCTTACTAGCTGCATAATCATATGAAACTTCTCCAACTCCAAAAACCCCACTTTCTTCAGTGTATAAAGTGAAGATAATGTTAGTGTCTACCTGCTATAGGCTGAATGTTGTGTCCACCCAAAATCCATGTGTTGAAACCTCATTCCCAGCATGATGGTATTTGGAGATGGGATCTTTTGGGAAGTAATAAGGTCACGTGGGTGGAGCTCTCCTGAGTGGATCTAGCACCCTTGTAAAAGATTCCCCAGAGAGCTCTCCTGATCCTTCCATCATATGAGGACACAGAGAAGAGATGGCCGTCCTTGAACCAGGAAGCCAGTTCTCACCAGATATCAGATCTAGCGGCTCCTTGACCTTGGATTTTCTAGCCTCCAGAACTGTGAGAAAGAAATGTTGTTGTTGAAGTCACCCAGTTGATTTTTTTATGGCAGCCTAAATGGACTAATATACTACCTCATAGGGTTGTCGAGATAAATTGCACACTCCAAAAAAAAAAAAAATTTGCACACTCCATCTCAAGCATTTCTTAGAGTGCCTTGCCTCATGAATGCTGATAAAATTTTAGCTCATCTGAGAGATTCATATATACATGAAGTAGCCATAAGAAGTAATGTCAAAAATTCCTCTCTTGCCTCATCCTTTCGATTTCAGTATTTGGTATCTGTGAAAATGAAAATTCTCTAAAAGAAGTAAGAGTACATTTTCATAAGCAATTATGGGGAAGAGGGAGGAAAACAAGAAATTTTATCAGTCACCTATTTTGCGTTAGCAATTTGTGTCTATGAAGGATATGAGTGCTTTTTTTTTTTTTTTTTTTGCTGCGCTGGGTCTTCTTTGCTACGTGAAGCCTTTCTCTAGTTGCGGCCAACAGAGGCCACTCCCTTGTTGCGGAGCACGGGGCCTAGAGCCTGAGTGACTCAGGTAGTTTGGTGCACAAACTCAGTCATTGTGGCAAATGGGCTTCTTCGCCCTGTGGCCTGTGAAATCTTCAAAGACCAGGGATCGAACCTGTGTTCCCTGTATTGGCAGGAGGATTCTTAACCACTGGGCCACCAGGGAAGTCCCTGAAAACAAATCTTAATAAGGTGGAGGCACCAGGTGCATAAGGGATTAGAAAGCAGGCTTTCACAGGTACACAATAGTGAAATCAAATTGCTAATTTCCTATTACACTTAGGATCCTTTGACTAGTCAATGGCCAAAGGAAATGAACTCTCCAGGCCTGCACAGATGGGAGCAAGTAACTGACCTAACAACGTGTGCCTGGTCAAATCAAACTGTCCTCTGACATGTGGCAGGCAAGCTGCTGTATGTAGCTCTTAATCACTTAGCAGTCCCCAGATGCTTCCTCTCTCTCCTCCGGCTCTGTCAGCCTTTTCTGGACAAGTTTTGGCCCAAGATCCTCCAGCTCTTGGACATCAGTCATACTGTGACCACACTCATTGACTCAAGAGCGTGCCTCTTCCTTAAAATACATAAATAACTTTTGCTTTATAATGCACTTTGCCATGAACTTAGGAGAGAATGATTTGACCATGTAGCCTTTTGCTTACTATCCAGCGTGGTCTCTGTAAAACTGACACTGATGTAGATTTATGACTAGCTGGTATTGAAGGATTTGGAATAAGATTTAGGGGTACAGGCTGGATTTTTTTAGTTCCCTTTGTTTCTGATAACTCTTACCTATTGGTCACCATAGCAAAAACTCTCTGCTGAAAGTGAGAGAGTATTAGTATAAAAAAATCATGATGTGTGTATGAAATGATTATCATCTTAACTAGCTTTACACAATTTACTGAAAGTCAGTGCTGAGACTTTTGATGACCATTCTTATGCAAACAGTTTGAACTTGGAAACATTAATCATTCAGCTGTAACCTCTAGTTTTATACAATTGTCACTAAATTTAGGTTTGACACAGTATACCAAGTCTACATCACATGCATATTTGGTGTGTTTATAACACAATGGTATAGGAGATGGATTAAAGGAGGAGCTTCCATTTCCGGATTTTGTGGGACTGTGGTTACTTACAGTGTATGTCTTTAACGTGTAGGAGGAACTTAGATTGCTTGATAGCAGCTTCACAACTTTAATGTTAAAGGATGCCATGATTCGGATTAGACATAAACATCTTAAGCTACAAAAGACTGCAACATTACCTAGAGGATAGACCATTATCTTGATAAGCTAAAAGAGGAAAACATTGGCTCAATTTCAGAGTGCTCTTTTATTTATTTATTTACGGCTGCGCTGGGTCTTTGTTGCTGCCCTGGGGTTTTCCTCGTCGCAGTGAGTGGGGCCTGCTCTCTAGTCAAGGTGCATGGACTTCTCGTTGTAGCGGCTTTTTCTGTTGCACAGCACAGGCTTTAGGGTGCAGAGGCTATGGTAGTTGTGGCGTGTGGAACCTTCCTGACCAGGGATCGAACACGTGTCCCCTGCACTGGCAGGCAGACTCTTAATCACTGGACCACCGGGGAAGTCTCTTTAATAAATTAAAATAAAGTCTCTGTTTTAAATCATTTTAAAATAATTTTTATAGTTACCTCAAATAACTTTTTACAATTTTTATTCACATTTTTATTATAATGTTTTATTCTGTTCAACTTAGCCTGAATATCTGCATTATTTTATAGAGTATGATTTCATTTGCCTTAGATTACATCCACATTGACAGAGGAATGTAGAGAGTTAAGCAATGCTCTTTGGATTTTACCAGTAACAACTATACGAATAATAATTTAGTGTAGACAGTCCCACGCTATGACTTTTTAACAGAAAACAACTGGACATGGGTAGATTTTTCAGGATGACTTAGTGTGAAACCAGAGAATGGTGAGTGCTGTTTTTGTCAAGTATAAAAAAGATTCTAGAATAAAGTCTTCTGCCCTTAAATTCACTTTCCGTTAGTATTAGACCTATTTAGATTTAATTTGCTAAAGGCTGTAGACTCTTTTCAGAGGCTACTGAATCATCAGTACTTAATATTCACTCATTCAACAGTTGTTTACTGAGCCCTTTCTGTCTGCTAGGCCCTGAATATACACCAGAAGCCAAGATAGATGAGGCCCATCCTTTCTGGATCTCACATTTGTTGTTGCTGTTTTTCAGTCACCCAGTTGTGTCGATTCTTGGAGACTCCATGGCCTCCTGTCCCTCACCATCTCCTGGAGTCTACCCAAGTTCATGTTCATTGCATCAGTGATGCCGTCCAGCCATCTCATCCTCTGATATCCCCTTCTCCTTCTGCCCTCAATCTTTTCTAGCGTCAGGGACTTTTCCAATGAGTCATCTGTTCACATCCGATTACCAAAATACTGGAGCTTCAGCTTTAGCATCAGTCCTTCCAGTGGACTGAATATTCAGGGTTGATTTCCCTTAAGATTGATTGGTTTGATCTCCTTGCTGTCCAAAGGACCTTCAGGAGTCTCCAGCACCACAGTTCTAAGGCATCAACTCTTTGGCATTCTGTCTTCTTTATCTGCCTTCTGGTTCTCATAATATTTGAGGTCTATCAGTGAGAAATTGAAACTTTATATCTTAACCCAAAACTTACTTTTTTCATCACTTAAGAGAAAACCATTGTTAATTTTAAAAACATCTCAACTTGACTATCTTATGGTACCGTTTGTTTGCTCTTCACCAGTCACCTTCTACTGTCTGTCTTTCCCCTTGCCCCAGATTCGGCGGGAGTTAGGGGAGTGCTGACCTCATGCTTGAACCAGCACTGTGTTGCAGGAAGCAGGGCCCCTTCCATGGCTGAGAATGGGCTCTTGTCTAACCCTTGGCAGTGAACTGTCTGAGGAGACACATGTGCTGACAAAGCAAGAGGCTTTATTAGGAAGGGGCTCCCAGCTGAGGAACCCAGGAGAACTGCTCTGCCACATGGCTTGCAATCTGCAGTTTTATGGTGATGAGATTAGCTTCTGGGTTGTCTTTGGCCAATCCTTATGACTCAGGGTCCTTCCTGGTGGTGCATGCATTGCTCAGTCAAGATGGATACCAGCAAGAAGGACTCTGGGAGATGGTCGGACACGTGGTGTCTGCTTTTGACCTTTCCTAAGTGCTTCTGGTTGGTGGTGGCTTGTTAGTGCTGTGTTCCTTACCAGGACCTCCTGTCATAAAATAACTCTTGCGAATGGTTACTATGGTTCTTGGCCACGGGGGGTGGTTTCAGTCAGTGTGCTTCCCCTAACAATTGTGCCACTTTATATAATAAATTTATACGTGCCGACAGTGGAAAAAACTAAACAATGGGAAAGATCCGCTGTTTATCCAAATACTTCCCTAGTGGGGTCAGTTGTGAAATGATCAGACCTCTGAGGAGTGGAAGGGAGAGCTCATCATTGACCTGCCCGAGCAGCTGATTTTAATAATCTCTTTTTATCCTTTAGGGAGATATATTCAATTGTATAAAAAGACATATCATTGTTTTACCTTAATGCAAAATGTGTTAGCAATTAGCAATTGTTTGTTATACCAGTGAACCAACATCTGTTAACAATGAGATTCTGGCATCCCATCCCACATGAGTAATTCTGAGGAAAGAACCCAGAATAGCAGAGTAGCAGTCACCCCCAAATAGCCTGAGACTGCAGCTTTGGGCACAACAACCCACAGTCAGAGCTGAGGTGAGCAGAGTTGTCTATTCATGGGCTCATCTGTTTCTATGCATCTCTCTATGGTGGGTGTGATGGCGCTCAGCATCGTGCTTAAAGAGGAGCAAGATGCATTTCCTGTCTGAAGAAACTTCTAAATTTTATCTTCCTTCCCCTAAATATTATTTTCCTCTACACCCCCTACATGTCCAATATCCTCTCTTCTTCTTCTCATCTATTGTGAAAAGCTCTTCTTAATTAACTACAAGTTGGGAAGAAATTGACCATTAATTCGTACTATAATGTAAAAGACTATAATGGCTTAATTCATTGTATTCTACTGTCTTTCTCAGAGGTGCATGTGTGTTCAGAGAAAGGAATCCTTGAACCTGAAGCAGTGGAATTAATGGTAGAGCTGTAGACATCAGTGAAGCAATAACAGAGACTTTTTCTCCCAAATGTATATAATTTCCCAAGGTCCACCAAGTATGAATAAGGCTACACTTGACTTTGAGTCCTGAATATTCCGTTCACTTTTCAACGTGAGTCCTAGTAAACCAAGCTGGCTACAATTTTTGGTGAGTTGATATAATCAAACCAATATCTTTTAGATATTAGAGTACATTTCTCCTTTATAATTAAAATTTTAATGACTTTTAAAAGCACTTTTCTGTATTATGCACTTTGTCATTCAGTTGTGTTCAACTCTTTTGCAACCCCATGGACTGTAGCCCACCAGGCTCCTCTGTCCACAGGATTTCCCAGGCAAGAATACTGAAGTGGGTTGCCATTTTCTTCTCCAGGGGATCTTCCTGACCTGGGGATTGAACTCATATCTCCTGCATTGGTGGGTGGATTATTCACCACTGAACCACCTGGGAAGCCATATATATATAATGTAAAAAATTTAAGCTTCCTCCACTTACCCACCCCTCCACACTTCCATCCTCTTCCTTGATCTTAAAAGTTTGGTTTGTACCCTGCCAGATCATCTTCTGTACAAATAAAATAATATATCTGTAAATCTAGATTTATTTTTAGATATAAGCATATAGAATTTTAAAGCAAAATATGTTCAGACTATGACTCCTGAGAAATCTGTATGCAGATCAAGAAATAACAGTTAGAACCAGACATGGAACAAAGGACTGGTTCCCAACTGGGAAAGGAATACGTCATGGCTGTATATTGTCATGCCGCTTATTTAACTTATATGCAGAGTCTATCATGCGAAATGCCCGGCTGGGTGAAGCACAACTGGAATCAATGTTGCCGGGAGAAATATCAATCACCTCAGATATGCAGATGACACCACCCTTATGGCAGAAAGTGAAGAGGAACTAAAGAGCCTCTTGATGACAGTGAAAGAGGAGAGTGAAAAAACTGGCTTAAAACTCAAAATTCAAAAAATGAACATTATGGCATCCGGTCCCATCGCTTCATGGCAAATAGATGGGGAAACAGTGAGAGACTTTATTTTCTTGGGCTCCAAAATCACTGCAGATGGTGACTGCAGCCATGAAAATTAAAAGATGCTTGCTCCTTGGAAGAAAAGCTATGACCAACCCAGACAGCATATTAAACAGCAGAGACATTACTTTGCCAACAAAGGTCCGTCTAGTCAAGGCTATGGTTTTTCCAGTAGTCGTGTATGGATATGAGTTGTACCATAAAGAAAACTGAGTGCCGAAGAATTGATGCTTTTGAACTGTGGTGTTGGAGAAGACTCTTGAGAGCCCCTTGGACTGCAAGGAGATCCAACCCATCCATGCCAAAGGAGAGCAGTCCTGAGTATTCATTGGAAGGACTGATGCTGAAGCTGAAGAACCAATACTTTGGCCGCCTGGTGCGAAGAACTGACTCATTTGAAAAGACCCTGATGCTGGGAAAGATTGAAGGCGGGAGGAGAAGGGGATGACAGAGGATGAGACAGTTGGATGGCATCACCGACTTGATGGACATGAGTCGATGGACATGAGCAAGCTCTGGGAGTTGGTGAGGGACAGGGAAGCCTGGCATGCTGCAGTCCATGAGGTTGCAGAGTCTGACACGACTGAGCAACTGAACTGATGAACATATATGTATTGCTCAGTAACTTATTTTTTCCTTCTATAACACAGCAAGAATATCTGTGATATACTGTTTAAAAATAAGGTTATAAACAGCTTATTTAGAATGATCCTGCTTTTGTAAAGTGTGTATGTGCACCTGCAAGTGTGTTTTTAGGCCAAGAGAAGAGTCTAGGCAGAGAGATCTTGGTGGAGAGAGTGAAGTAATTTTTAGATATATATATATTTTTAATCTATATGCTTGTTCCATTGACTTTTTAAAATAATGAATTTGAAGTACTTTAATGTTACTTTTATAGCCAAAATAAAATCTGTTTTCATCACAAAATTAAAAAAAAAAAAGTACACCTGGAAAACATGTGATGTAACATTTCTTTGAGGTCTTATTTTGAAAAGATGGAGTAGTGCTTTTATGACCTAGATGGAGTAGTACTTTTATGACCTGTCTTCTCACAGTCTGAAAACTAAAATTCATATTCTGTGTCTTAGTAAGTCAAAGTATGATCTGTACTATAGTCTATAATTAGTATGTATATAACATAAATTATACTGCATTTTTGAACTGAGTTGTGACTGAAAGTAGGATTCCTGTTTCAAGATCAGACAGATCTTAACTTTTGGGGGGTTTGTTGACTTGAATGGCTATTTCTAATAAAACTAGCAATCATGGGACAAACTGCAGCTGCCGTAAGGGGAAGAAATTAAAAACCATAATCATTTTGTTGCCATTTTTGTTAGAACTGTAGATGGTGAGATTGATTTCCTTTCTGCATCCAGTTAAGTGAGCTATAAATGAACTTTCCAAGGTGAACAGAGGAGAACTTCTCTCCATGTGGCCTTCTGCATTCTGTGGCATCCATTTCATTGCCCTGAATGGGTGCAAGGAGAAGGGCTTGGTATATTCTTGTAAAACTGCCTGCATTGAGGGGTTTGCTGAGTCACCTCCACAATCCCTTCAAGCCCTTTCTCCTCTGGGGTCCGATACTCATCCACTCTCACTCTCATTTTCTTTTTAAAAACTGTTTTCAGAAATTTAGTTGTAAAGTGTCACTTCGTGTGTGCGTGCTCAGTTGCTCAGTCGTGACTGACACTCCACGAACCCGTGGACTGCAGCCTGCCAGGCTCCTCTGTCCATAGAATTTTCCAGGCAAGAATACTAGAGTGGGTTGCCATTTCCTGTCACTTCAGCCCAGAGTATTTGTATCCAGACTGGGAACAAACCTTAAGGCAAAGCAAGAACTAGAAGGACCAAGTCTGAGACAGTCTCCAGACCTTGATTTATCAGCTGAAAGGGAAAATGCAAAGAATATACTGTCTCCTATTTCTACATAGAGTGGTGAATTTGTAGCAGTAGTAAGATTTTACTCCATTACATACTGGATGTGGGTGTTTATGCCTTTTTGGATGTCTCTCTTCTGTATGTATCAGTCTTTGGTTTTGCCATGAGATATTCAGAAATATTGTGTTACTTATTGACTTTATCAGTTAATTACATTTTCTATATATTTTATGTTAGGAATGAAACGGCTGTTGCTTATTTGGAGGTTTGGGATCAATCATCCATTACACTTCTTTATGGCACTTATCTCTGTCATTGTATTGTGCATTATTGATATATTTCTACCTACAGAATACAGTCTCCCTGAGAGCCAGAATTTCATTTTGTTTTCAGCTTTATCTGAAGTGGGTCCACATGCCAGGCACCCCAGCAGTGCTTTATGTATCAATCCCAATCTTTCCCCTTTCACCTAAAAATAACCACATCTTGACTTGTATGGTCATCTCCTTGCTTTCTATATAAACTGTCACCCAAGATACATCTCTAATCCCTATAGTTTTAAAAAAATGTACATCTTTTAAGTCTCTTCCAATTCTCCAAGTACATTCCAATCTTCCTTTGTCTCACCTTTTTCCTTCCAACTTAGTTCTGGAGGAATCTGGGTTGTTTGATTTGCTTGCAGAGTTTCCCACAACTGGATTTTGTTATTAATAACTGCATTTCCTGTTATTCTGTCTCTTGTATTTTCTACAAATTTGGAATGAGATTATGAACTTGATCAGATTCAGGTACAGTTTTGTTACAGACTCCATTGTAGGTGGCATGGAGGAGACGTGTAATAGCCAATTGTCTTTCTTTGTGTAGTGGCAGCAATTAATTAGTTGATTAGGCTTTGCAAAATGGTGATATTCAAATTTAATCACTCTTTTTAGTTGGAGAAATACTTCGGTAATGAGAAACTTCTCTATTTCTATAAATATGTGAAATACAGAAAATAGATATACAAAAGGAAGAAAATATACTACCCATAGACCTACAGGAAGAGACCTAGTAAAAGATGTTATTTCAAAAGAAGAATAATAAACCCACAGAAGAGAAATTAGTTGCAAGAAAAAAATAGTGAGCACAGAAATTAATTACTTTTTATTGACACAGTTGATTTACAGCATTATACTAGTTTCAGGTGTAAAGCATGATTAAAATGATAGATTATATTCCATTTAAAGGTATTCTGAAATACGGGTTGTGTTCCCTGTGCTGCACAATGTATCCTTGTGGCTTATTTTATACTTAGTAGCTTGTACCTCTTCATTCCCTACTCATATCCTTATCTTGCCACTCCCTGCTGCCCTCTCCCATCTGGTAACCACTAGTATTTTCTCTGTATCTATGAACCTGTTTCTGTTTTGTTCTATTCATTTGTTTATATTTTAGATTCCGCAAATAAATGACAACATACAGTGTTTGTCTTTTTTCATCTGAGTTGTTTCACTAAACATAACACCCTCCAGGTAAACTATGAACGATAGGGTACATTTATGTTTTTGAATTTTTGTTTTCTTTGCGTATATACCTAGGAGCAAAATTGTTGGATCATATGGTAGTTTTAGATTTTTCAAGAAACTGCTATACTCTTTTCTACAGTGTCTGTACCAGTTTACATTTCCACCAACAGTGTACCAGGGTAGCCTTTTCTCTTTGTGGTTCAGTCGCTCAGTCGTGTCTGACTCTGCGACCCCATGGACTGTAGCTTGCTAGGCTGCTCTGTCCATGGAATCCCAAACCCGTGTCCTCGACATTGGCAGGTGGATTCTTATCCACTGTATCACCAAGGAAGTCCTCTCACTGTGTTTTTTATTTGCATTTCTTTGATGATTAGCAGTGATAAGCATCTTTTCATGTGCTTATTGTCCATCTGTGTATCTTCTTTGGAAAAATGTCTGATCAGTTCTTCTGCCCGTTTTTTGATTGGGTTATTTGTTTTTCTGATACTGAGTTGTATGAGCTGTTTATATATTTTGGATATTAATCCCTAATTGGTCATATCATATGCAAATATCTTCTCCCATTCAGTAGGTTATCTTTACATTTTGTTGATGGTTCTGTCAGGCGAGTGTATGCTCCTCAGTTCTGTCTCTTCATAACAAAGATTTGGAGTAACAGACATTAAAGCCCTCGGCACATCACAGCTCTCAGGTCTTGGACAGACCGTGTTATAGCTTTTAGACAAATCAGTGTTACAGCTCTATTTGATTTAGAAAATAGCAAGAGAATCCATCCTCCAGGCGTGAGGGCATGCGGACCCAAAGATGCGAAGAGAAGAGAATAGGGGAGTGCGCCAGTGTGCAGGAGAGACAGAGCGCTTGGCTCCTCTTTTTATATGTTTTTTCCTCCCCTCGGGCCTGCCCTATGTAATTTGGGCTAGCCAGGAGTGCTGTTTGTTCTACCTGAGGTCCATACTCCGGTCCTCAGACCTTCCTTTGACCTTCCTTTGTTCTATTTTCGTGGGCTTTTCCCTTCCTTGTCTTTTAGCCACCACCATTTTGGACTCCTGTTTCCCATTCTAACTACCTAACAGTTTCTTCCTCAAAATTGAAAGTATCAGTACCCAGAAATCTACTTGTAGGCATACACCAAAGAGAAAGTCTTCTGTATGTTTGTAATTGGATATGAACAAAAACATTCTTTGCAGCCTTTTTTTTGAACCTGGGTAAAACTGGAAGTAGTTTAAATGTGCATCAACAAGAAAACGGCTTTACAAAAATAAAATTCTAGATACTTGAATTATTCACAGTTATATTAACATGAGATAAATTACAAATATATATTGTGAAGAGAGAAAGAAGAGGTTGCAGAATAATGAGTAGAATATGATAACACTTAAAATATACATGACAGTAATAGAATATGTTATTTATGGATACATACTAATATGCAAACATTTGCAGGAATGATATTCATAATTTTGAATGTCTTTTTTGTTTGTGTGTTTATTTTTTGGCCCTGTCACATGGCATATGGAATCTTATTTCCCAATCAGGGATCAGACCCGTGCCCCCTTAAGGTGAAGTACAATTAACCACTGGACTGCCTGGGAAGTTCAGGAATGATATTCAATGACATTTATAAAAAGATTTTCCAAGAAATGGAGAAAGAAGCTTCCAATACTTAAAATAATGGTGTCACAAAAAGTCGGACATGACTAAGCATGCATGCATATGCATAGAATGATTATTTATAGAGTGAATACTGTATTTTATAAATCTGCTTATAAAATGTGTGTAAGCTTACTTAAGCCAAGTTTACACAAGTCTAAGAAAATTGTAGTCACTGGAAGGGGCATACATAGGCTTTCAGAATTGCTGCAGTTATATCAATAAGGCAGTAATCTTTATTCCTTGGGAATCCTGGCAAATGTGAACCACATGTTGGTTTCAGCCAAGTTGTCCTTCCTTAATTTGTGGCTTTAAATATACCCATGTTAAGTCTGATTTTCATGGCTTAGGTAGAATTAATCAGTCAACAATTATACATTTATTAAGTAGTGTATCTACAAGTTTCTATAGGAAATTTTAAAAATATAAAATATTTTCCCTATACTCAAAGAACTTAAAATCTAATTCTAGAAATAAGACAAACTGAGGACAGTATGAAACCAAATTTAGGCTAACTTGTATGTCATGTGTCATAAGAATTTAGAAAAGTTGGAGATCAGATGAAATCTGATAGCAGCAGATGAAGCTTCATGAAATAAGTGAAATGTGAGTTGGGCTTTTAAAAATGAGAAAAATAAACTCTGGTGCAGAGATGGAAAAACAAGAATTTTTTTGGACTGTGTTCTTTTTCCAGATGTGAGGAAAATTCATCCCATCAACTATTGGCCCTGTATTTAAAAACAGGTCAAATCATAAACACTTGTTCAGTGGGGAAGCTTCTGGTTGGATAATTCAGTGCTCATGTCTTTTCCTGCGTCAACTGTTCACTAGGTTGAAAATTGACAAGAGAGTAAGGATTATGCCATGCCTCTTTCTGTCCCCCTTGAAGTCTGGTATAATTTATGGCAAGGAGCAGAAACACATACAAACATGCAAAAGTGAAAAACAGGGGCTTATTGAATGCATACTGAGGTTTAGTAGATGTGAATGCTTGCATTCAAAGGGCCTGTGAATTGGAAAGTTGGGCTTTGAAATCTACTCTTTCTCTTCCATCTCTTTCTTCTCTTGATTTTCCTCTTTCTGCCTCCTTCATTGTTATCTGCCTTCTTCTGTTCACTCACGTTGCGCATAGCTCAGAATAGCAGACTTGATCTGTCAAAACTTCAGCTGGACATTACTTTTGCTTTTGCAAATTCATTTCTTGGAATATATGCTGCAAATATACTCACACAAATGCACAAAAATAAATGTATAAAAATCTCTGGAAAAAAAAAAACAGAAGTAATCTAAATGTCCATCAATAAGAGACTATTTAAATAAAATTATGGTATAACAATTCAGTGATATGTTTGGTAGGTGAACCTGGTGTTCACCAATATTTCTTAGTCTCTTCTCCTGAGTCCATGAAGCGAATACACTTTCCTGCCCCTTTGAAGTCGAGCACACTGATGTGATTTGACTTGGCCCCTGAGATTAGACAAGCATTTTAAGAGCCCGTGGCTGATCCTCCATGCTCCCTTCTAGTGTGGCATTTGCAGAAATACACATTGGGAGGGAGAGTCATGAGACAGAAGCAGCCAGACTGAGCCTTGACAGCCACGTCAGCAAACTTCACATGCACAGGAAATCAGCTTTTGTGTTAGGCCACTGAATTCTGGTGTTGTTATGATAGCATAAGAGAGATTATCCTGACTGATACTGTCTACTAAGCGCCAGTAAAGTGAATGAGGCAGATAAAAATGAGTTGAAATGGAAAACATCCAAGATAGACTAAGTGAAAAACACAAGGGACATAGATTTATACAGAATTATTCTAAATTGATGCTTTTGAACTGTGGTGTTGGAGAAGACTCTTGAGAGTCCCTTGGACTGCAAGCAGATCCAACCAGTCCATCCTAAAGGAAATCAGTCCTGAATATTCATTGGGAAGACAGATGTTGAAACTGAAACTCCAGTACTTTGGCCACCTGATGCAAAGAACTGACTCATTTGAAAAGACCCTGATGCTGGGAAGGATTGAAGGCAGGAGGAAAAGGGGATGACAGAGGATGAGATGGTTGGATGGCATCACTGACTCAATGGACATGAGTTTGGGTGGACTCCGGGAGTTGGTGATGGACAGGGAAGCCTGGTGTGCTGCAGTCCATGGGGTCGCAGAGTCGGACACAACTGAGCAACTGAACTGACTGAACTATGTACGGTTTTATGAAAACATATCTGTAGAAAAAGACAGACTGAGGAACTCTTCCAAATGAAGGTAATGAAAGACGCATGCCAACTAAATGCAGTGTATGACCTAGTACTGGATATTGGACCACAGAAAAATACCTTTTTTTTTTTAATTTGATTTCACGGAGTCTTAGTTGTAGCACTTGGACTCTTAGTTGTGGCTTGTGGGATCTAGTTCCTTGACAAGGGATCAAATCCAGGTCCCCTGCATTGGGAGCTTGGAATCTCAACCACTGGATCATCAGTTGGTTTTTCTTTTGCTATAAAAGACATTAGTAAGATAATTAGTTACACTTGAATAAGATCTGTAGCTTCAGTTCAATTCAGTTACTCAGTCATGCCCAACTCTTTGTGACCCCATGGACTGCAGCATGCCGGGCTTCCCTGTCCATCACCAACTCCTGGAGGTTACTCAAACTCATGTCCATTGAGTCAGTGATACCATCCAACTATCTTCTGTCTTCCCCTTCTCCTCCCACCTTCAATCTTTTCCAGCATCAGGGTCTTTTCTAATGAGTCAGCTCTTTGCATCAGTGGCCAAAGTGTTGGGAGCTTCAACTTTAGCATCAGTCCTTCCAATGAATATTCAGGACTGATTTCCTTTAGGATTGACTGGTTGGATCTCCTTGTTGTCTAAGGGACTCTCAAGAGTCTTCTCCAACACCACAGTTCAAAAGCATCAATTTTTGGTGCTCAGTCTTCTTTATAGTCCAACTATCACATCGTAAGTGACTACTGGAAAAACCATAACTTTGACTAGACGGACCTCTGTTGGCAAAGTATTGTCTCTGCTTTTTAATGTGCTGTCTAAGTTTGTCATAGCTTTTCTTCCAAGGCACACATGTCTTTTAATTTCATAACTGCAATCACCATCCACAGTGATTTCAGAGCCCAAGAAAATAAGCTCTGTCACTGTTTCCATTTTTCCCCCATCTATTTGCCATGAAAGGACTTCCCTGGTTGCTCAGATGGTAAAGCATCTGCCTACAATGTGGGAGACCCTGGCTCGATCCCTGGGTTGGGAAGATCCCCTGGAGAAGTGAGAGGGTAACAGTCAGGAAGGCCAGGGGTCTCCAAAATAGGAAATAGGCTGCAAGTGTCAGACATTTTTTTTTTCTCTCTCTCTTAAGTGGCAGGAAGAAACAAACTAGTGTTACATTTTTTTCCCCTTCTCTATACAAATTTAAAAAGAGGTTTCTCTTAAAACTCTGTGTTTCCATAATGACACCTGGTTCCTCCTGAACTTTTCTCAAACCTTGAGCTAACCAATGCATTTTTTTTCTCATGGAAATATTTGTCTTAAGCTATGTTAATATACTATGCATTTACCCCACACTCTGTCTTCAAGTCAGTTCTGCCTAAAGGCTCAGAACCAACTTGACAAACCAGAATGTTATACTAATACATTGTTCTCCTAATCTATGTTAATGAAACTGCCTTTCTTTAAGATTCATGTCAATCATTTTATGGCCAGAGATGACTCACCTGGTGCCAAGATTATCTCAAAATGCATCTTGTGGGTGAGGGGCCTGGTGCCATTCTCTGAGTTTTGAGACGTTTCCTTTCTTAAATTAGCAGACTGCTAGTAGTGGCACCCCACTCCAGTACTCTCGCCTGGAAAATCCCATGGACAGAGGAGCCTGGTAAGCTCCAGTGCATGGGGTCGCTGGGAGTCAGATACGACTGGGTGACTTCACTTTCACTTTTCCCTTTCATGCATTGGAGAAGGAAATGGCAACCCACTCCAGTGTTCTTGCCTGGAGAATCCCAGGGATGGGGGAACTGGTGGGCTGCCATCTATAGGATCCCATAGAGTCGGACACAACTGAAGTGACTTAGCAGCAGCAGTAGCTATATAACATCCAGCTAAAGACTAGCAGGGGGGTATTCTTTTTGCCCCCTTCTGATGTCTACGTCAGAAGCTTTCTCTATATCTTTTATACTTTAATAAAACTTTATTACACAAAAGCTCTGAGCGATTAAGCCTTGTCTCTGGCCCCGGGTTGAATTCTTCTCTTCTGGAGGCCAAGAATCCCGGCGTCTTTCGTGGTTCAGCAACAACCTTTCAGAAGGAAATGGCAACCCACTCCAATACTCTTGCCTGGATAATCCCATGGACAGAGGAGCCTGGTAAGCTCCAGTCCACGGGGTTGCAAAGACTCGGACATGACTGAACGATTTCACACATTCACTCACTCTCATCTTCCATGAAGTGACGGGACTGAGTGCCATGATCTTAGGTTTTTGAACATCAGATTTTATGCCAGCTTTTTCACTCTCCTCTTTCACCTTCATCAAGAGGCTCTTTAGTTCCTCTTCACTTCTTTCTGCCGTTAGGGTGGTATCATCTCCATATCTGAGGCTATTAAAACTTCTGGCAATCTTGATTCCAGCTTGTGCTTCATCCAGTCCAGCATTTCGTGTGATATACTCTGCATATAAGTTAAATAAGCAGGGTGACAATATACAGCTTCTACATACGCCTTTCCTAATTTGGAACCAATCTGTTGTTCCCTGATTCTAACTGTTGCTTCTTGATTCTTATACAAGTTTCTCAGGAAGGAGGTAAAGTAGTCTGGTATTCCTGTCTCTTTAAGAATTTTCCACAGCTGTTGCAATCCACACAAAGCCTTTACCATAGTTAATGAAGCAGGAGTAAATGTTTTTCTGGAATTCCCTTGCTTTTTCTGTGATCCAACGGATGTTGGAAATTCTCTGGTTCCTCCACCTTTTCTAAATCCAGCTTGTATATCTGCAAGTTCTCAGTTCACATGCTGTTGAAGCCTAGCTTGATGGATTTTGAGCATTACCTTGCTAGCATGTGAAATGAGCACAACTGTGCAGTAGTTTGAATATTCTTTGTCCTTCTTTGGGACTGGAACGAAAGCTGACCTTTTCCAGTCCTATGGCCACTGCTGAGTTTTCCAAATTTGCTGTCATATTGAGTGCAGCACTTCAACAGCATCATCTTTTAGGATTTGAAATAACTTGGCTGAAATTCCATCACTTCCACTAGCTTTATTTATAATGATGCCTCCTAAGGCCTATTTGACTTTGCACTCCAGGATATCTGGCTCTAGGTGAGTGATCACACCATCATGGTTATCTGGATCATTAAGACCTTTTTTGTACAGTTCTTCTGTGTATTCTTCCCACCGCTTCGTAATATCTGCTGCTTCTGTTAGATCCATACCGTTTCTGTTGATGCCCATTTTTTAAAAGTGAAATATGGTTGATTTACAATGTTCTGTTAATTTCTGCTGTACAGCAAAGCGATTCAGTTATACATATATATTCATTCTTTGTTATATTCTTTTCCATTATGGTTTATCAAGGAATACTGAGTATAGTTCCCTATGCTATAGAGTAGGACCTTGTAGTTTTTTCATTCTATATATAACAATTTACGTCTATTAACCCCAAACTCCTAATCAATCCCTCCTCCTTGGTAACCACAAGTCTGTTCTCTGTGTCCCTGAGTCTGTTGCTGTTCCATAGACAGATTTATTTGTACCATATTTTAGATTCCACCTGTAAGTGATGTCATGATATTTGTCTTTCTCTGTCTGACTTACTTCACTTGATTTGATAATCTCTAGGCCCACCCATGTTGCTGCAAATGGCATTTTTGCATTCTTTTTTATGATGAGTAGTGTTCCATTGTGTGTGTGTGTGTGTGTGTGTGTGTGTGTGTGTATGTATACGACATCTTCTTTATCCATCTGTCGATGAACATTTAAGTTATTTCCATGTCTTGGCTATAGAGCTGCTATGAACACAGGGGTGTATGTATCTTTTTGAATTATAGTTTTGGTTGGATATATGCCCAGGAGAGGGATTGCAGAATCATACGGCAACTCTATTTTTACTTTTTTGAGAAACGTCCATACTGTTTTCCCATTGATGCCCATTTCTTGATCTTTATAATTATACTATTCAGTTCAGTTCAGTTCAGTTCAGTCGCTCAGTCGTGTCCAACTGTTTGCGACCCCATGAATCGCAGCACGCCAGGCCTCCCTGTCCATCACCAACTCCCGGAGTTCACCCAGACTCACGTCCATCGAGTCAGTGATGCCATCCAGGCATCTCATCCTCTGTCGTCCCCTTCTCCTCCTGCCCTCAATCCCTCCCAGCATCAGAGTCTTTTCCAATAGAGAAAAATGTCTGTGTTCTCAGGAAATACATACTGATGGATTTAGTGGTAAGGGGGCATCATATTTGCAACCCAATTTCAAATTTTTCAGAAAAAGTGTATATAGAGAGGATAATAAAACAAATTATGGCAAAATGCTAATATTCGAGGAGTCTAGGTGACAGGTATTTATTTTCTGTGCCATTTTGTAAATTTTCTATAAGTCTGAAATTATTTCAAAGCAAAGAGCCAAAAATATATCTTTACATATATTTATATCAGTTTTTATATTCTTAGACATGTTTCAAAACTATTAAAACTCACTATCTCTGGGTATATGAATGAATAGATGGATGCAAAGTCCTGGGGTAGAAGGAAGACCTTTCTTTTTTGTAGGAGAGAAAAGTTTATTGCAGGTCCAAGCAAAGAGGACAGGTGGCTTTTGTTAAAAAATCTTGACTGGACTTTTACTTTTCTTGGAGTACTTTGATTCTACTTGAATTCTCCAGAGAAAATACATATTTGCTGTTGTTTTCAGATACAGAGATTTGGGGTAATTTGGCTTGCAGCAAAAGATAGCTAATGTATCTGGTGCCTCCTAGCAAAATAGAAATAATTGCAGGAGAATGATGATAACCTGAACCACAACCCCAAAAGCCAGAGAATTTAATGTGATTCAATTATAGCATGAAAGAGAATTTCTGGGAATATTAAGGATAATTTTCTAGATTTAAAATTTATTAGATAAATTTAAATAAAGGATGGTAATGTAGAAACCTGAATTAGTGGTCTGGAAAAGGAAAAAATGGAGTACGAACCACTCCAGTATTCTTGCCTGGAAAATTTCATGGACAGAGGAGCCTTGCAGGCTATAGTCTGGGTATAGTCCATAGGGTCAAAACAAAGCATACATGACTGAGTGACTGAGCACAAAGGGAAGAAAGATTTCAAAACACAGAAGGAAAACAGCAGTAGAAATGGAAAAATAAATAAATAAATAAAGACGTGGAAGACAGATACCAGAAATGCAGTGTGTAAATAATATTACCAGGGAGAGAGAAAGGAACACATGGAGACGAGGCAATAACTGAACCAATAAAGGGAGAAATTTTATATGAGGTAAAGAACAATTTGAATCTGAAAATGGAAAGGTCTTCCTGAGTTCCAATCAGATTGATTAAAACATGGTAGTAACAAAAAAACAAACATATATTTACACACAAGTATGTTCTAGTAAAATTCCTAAACTTCAAAATCTTTTTTTAATTAATTAATTAATGTATTTTTTTATTGCACTGGGTCTCCGATGCTGCACATGGGCTTTCTCTAGTTGCTGTGTGATTCCTATCCACTGTACCACCAAGGAAGTTCAGCAGTGCTCATCTTAGAATCTGCTGGGTAGAAAGAAAAAGTTACTCAAAAAAGAAAACTATCAGGTTGGCACCAGGTTCCCCATTAAAAGTCTTAAGCTAGAGAAGATGAAATAAAGTCTACAGAATACTGAAAAAACAAAAACAAAAATCCTACCCAAGGACCTTTACCCATCTTAGATAGCATTCATTTAAGATGGGAAAAATGTCTGTGTGGATCCACGAGGATTCAGAGAGCACTCCACAGAAGTTCCCTATGACACAGACAAGCAAATCAGAACAGGGGCAAGGGGACCCGCAGACTGTTTACCATGAGGTGTTAAGAAATCTAGGGTCAGACAGTAAAGAATCTGCCTGCAGTGTGAGATACCCAGGTTGGGTCCCTGAGTTGAGAAGATCCCCTGGAGAGGGAATAGCTACCCATTCCATTATTCCTTCCTGGAGAATCCCATGGAGAGAGGAGCCCTGTGGGCTACACAGTCTATGGGGTCACAGAGAGTCAGACAAGACTGAGTGAGAAATCTGATCCAGAACTGCTGTGTGTGCATTCAAGATAAAATTAACAAAAATGAATAAATACCCAACTGTCACTTCTGTTTTTTCAAAATTGAAGTATAGTTAGTTTACATTGTTGTGTTAGTTTTAGGTATACAACTAAGTGATTCAAAGTATTCAAGTAACCCATATATATGTGTGTGTATATTTATTTATTTATTCTTTTTCAGATTCTTTTCTATTATAGATTGTTACAAGATATTGAATATAGTTCCCTGTGCTGTACAGCAGGTCCTTGCTGTTTATCTATTCCATATATAGATAGTATATACAGAATATAAATATATATTAATCTCCAATTTATTCTTCCCCTCCTTTTCCCCTTTAGTAACCATAACTTTATTTTCTATGTCTATGAGTCTATTTCTGTTTTGTAAATAAGTTTCTTTGTATATCACTTTTTCTTTTTTTCATTCTTCTTTTTCTTTTTACAAACTCTTGTGTGCTACTTTCAATAAATCTCAGCAAGAGTGTATCATTTCTTTTAGATTCTACCTATAAGTGATATCATATGATATTTGTCTTTGACCTACTTCACTTGATATGGGTCCATCCATGTTGCTGCAAATGGCATTATTTTATTGTTGCTTTTAAAGAATATTTTTATTTCTTCCTTTCCAATTTTTATTCCTTTTATTTCATTTTCTTTTCTTACTGCACTGATTATGGGCTTGCAGTATAGTGTTGAATAGGAGAAATGAGAGTGAACATCCTCCTTTGTTCCTGATCCTAGGGAGAAAACATTCAGACTTTCACCATTAAGTATGATCTTTTAAAAAATGCATTTATTTAATACATATTTAAGGCCTTCATCACGTCTTAATTGCAGCCCTCGGGCTCTCTGTCGTGTTGCATGGGCTTAGTTGTTGCTGCATGTGGGCTTAGTTGCCCCAAAGCATGTGGGATCTTAGTCCCTGGACCAGGGATCAGACTTGCATCTTCTGCATTTGAAGACTGATTCTTAACCACTGAAGCAACATGGAAGTCCCAATTTCATTCTTTTTTATGACTGAGTAATATTCCATTGTATACATTAATATATACCACATCTTCTTTATCCATTCCTCTGTTGATGAACACTTCAATTGCTTCCATTTCTTGGCTATTATAATTAGTGTTGCTATGAACACTGAGGTGAATGTACTTTCTGGATTATAGTTTTCTCCAGATATATGCCCAGGAGTGAGACTGCAGGATCAAATGGTAACTCTATTTTTGTTTTTTGAGGAACTATTTCATACTGTTCTCCATAGTGGCTGCACTGATTTGCATTTCCACCAACAGTGTAGGAGGGTTCCCTTTTCTCCAGCATTTATTATTTGTAGACTTTTTAAATAATGGCCCTTCTGGGGGCTTCTCTGGTAGTCCAGTGGCTAAGATTATGCACTCCCAATGCAGGGGGCCTGGCTTTGATCCCTGTTTGGGGAACTAAGATCCTGCATGCTGCCTGGTGAGGCCAGAAAAAAAAAAGGCCATTCTGACGGGTGTGAGATGATACCCCATTGTGGTTTTGATTAGCATTTCTCTAAGAATTAACAATGTTGAACATCTTTTCAGGTACCTGTTGGCTGTTGGTATATTTTCTTTGGAGAAATGCATATTTAGGTTTTCTTTCTTTTTTTTTTTTAACTCCTTTTTAAAATTGATTTGGCTGCACCAGGTGTCAGTTGGAGCATATGGGCTCTTTTACTTGTGGTATGTGTGATCTAGTTTCCTGACCAGAGTTTGAACCTGAAACCCCTGCATTAAGACTGCAGAGTCTTAGCACTGGACCACCAGGGAAGCCCTTCTACCAATTTTTTGATCAGGTTGTTTGTTTTTTGATATTCAGCTGTATGAGCTGTTTGTATATTTTAGAAATTAATCTCATTAGTAGCATTATTTGAAAATATTTTCTCCCAGTCCATAGGTTGTCTTTTCATTTCGTTTATGGTTTCCTTTGCTGTGAAAAAGTATTTTAGTTTAATTATGTCCCATTTGCTTATTTTTGTTTCTATTTCCATTATGCTAAGAGATGGATCCAAAAAAAACATTGCTGCAATTTATGTCAAAGAGTGTTTTATCTGTGTTTTCCTCTAGGAATGTTATAGTATTTGGTCTTATTTTTTGATCTTTAATCCATTTAAGATTACATATGTATATGGTGTTAGAGAATAATCTAAGTTCGTTCTTTTACACATAGATGTCTAGTTTCCCCAGCACCACTTATTGAAGAAACTGTCTTTTCTCCATTGTATATTCTTGCCTCCGTTGTGGTAGATTAATTGACCATAAGTTTGGGGGTTTATTTTGGGGTTTTCTATTCTGTTCCATTAATTTACATTTCTGTTTCTGTGCCTGTACCATACTATTTTGATTACTGTAGCTTTGTAGTATAGTCTGAAGTCAGAGAGCATGCGAACGCCTTTTATCAAGATGCAATAATTGAAAAGAATAGTAATGCCTATGACTGGTGGCAATGGAGGTGAGTGCAGGGGAAGGCACACTCATACATTTCATTTAAAACTGTGAATTCAATACTGTGCATTGGGAAAGCAGTCTGGGAATACCTATTAAAATTTAAAATATGCACACCCTTGACCAAGTTCTCTCACTTCTGCTAGAAATAAAGGCACCTGTACTTAAGGACTTGCCTAAAGGACTTTTATTGCAGAACTTTTTGCAAGGACAAAAGACAGAAAACACTGTGTATGACATCAGTGGGGAAACAATGGACTAAACTGTGCTATAGCCACCTCATAAAATGTTAAGAAACACAGAATATTATAAATTTAAAGAATGAGTGGGTTCTTTATCAGTTGACCTGGAGAGATTTCCACATACTTTTACTAAAGAAAGAAAATTTAAAAAATTTTATAACCATCATTTATTTTGTAAGACAATGAGGAGGAAATCCTCATGTATATATGTTTGTCTAATTAAAAGAGTAGGGAGGGAATTCCCTGGCAATCCAGTGGTTAGGAATCTGCACCCCACATAGTGTGGCCAAAAGAAAGAAAAAAAAAAGAGTAGGGAGAAGGCATGCAAGGACATGTAAAGGTTGTTAACTTGCTCAGAGTAGGGAAAATGGATTGTTGCGGGGAAGGGGAGAGAGGAGGTAAACCAGACTAGGGATAAAAGCGGGACAGGGGAAATGAGCAATAATTCATTCAATAATTCAGGCTACTCGTAACACCTGTATCAAGTGGGCTGATGGTTTGCAAATAAAACTTTAAATTTGTAAAAACTAACATATGCTTTTGTATAGCTTTTATGGTTGTTTTCTAACTATGGATTTCTGGCAGAATGGGTGTTTTACCTAAATTAGAGATGCATGCTGTACACGCCAAGTTCAGCAATGCAAATTCTCTTCTGTAGAAAATTAAACAAACAGACTTTAATGTAGGTACTGATGCAAGGGCAAACCAGTTCTTTGAAACCTGGCAGTCTACCTCCTGGGTGTTATTTGCCATTCTTTCCTAAACAAATACTTCTGAAGAAATGGCACTCAAAAGCTGGAGTAGATAAACTTTAAAACACGAAATTCTGGAAACTATAAATTTATGGTTCGCATACTCCACTGTCATGAAAATAATAATATGTATGGGCAAATGTACAGAAATTAACAATCTATTTTTGCATATTAATGGTATCACAGTTTGTACTTTTTCAGCATAAAACTCCATACATTATTTAATCCCAGAATGAGTTCTCCATTGATTTGCATGAATTTTTCATATTCAAAGTTAGGAAAATTAACTTTCAGAAAGTTGCTTACTAGTAAAAACAATAAAGCTCTTTTAAGAAGTAAAATGGAGAAGGCGATGGCACCCCACTCCAGTACTCTTGCCTGGAAAATCCCATGGACAGAGGAGCCTGGTGGGCTGCATTCCATGGGGTCACAAAGAGTCGGACATGACTGAGCGACTTCCCTTTCACTTTTCACTTTCATGCATTGGAGAAGGAAATGGAAACCCACTCCCGTGTTCTTGCCTGGAGAATCCCAGGGATGGGGGAGCCTGGTGGGCTGCTGTCTATGGGGTCACACAGAGTCGGACATGACTGAAGTGACTTAGCAAGAAGTAAAATGGAAAGCACTTAATTTCTGCTTAAAAAAAGAAAATTCTCACTAACAGTGTCTATGTGTAGTCGAGTTTAATGTATTAATGCTCTTTGTGGACATTTGCATTTTTAGAGGGGAAAAAGTGTTAGGACAAAGGTCCAAGTTTCTAAAATGGCATTTCCAACACTAATGAAAATGTGGATTTGGCCCTTCGTGTGCAGGGAGGCCCACGCAAAATTAGGACCAAGTGCTGTGGGCCCATCCTTCAACCAGCCCCACCCCTCAGAGCCTAAGACAACAAAGGCCATACGCAGACGTCACAGTTTGATTAGAACAATTACCAAAATCTCTTTGTTCATTTACAATGAACAATTTTTAATTACGAATCTTTTATTACTGTTATTACTTTTATTGCTGCTGCTAAGTCGCTTCATTCGTGTCCTACTCTGTGCGACCCCATAGACGGCAGCCCACCAGGCTCCCCCGTCCCTGGGATTCTCCAGACAAGAACACTGGAGTGGGTTGCCATTTCCTTCTCCAATGGATGAAAGTGAAAAGTGAAAGGGAAGTCTCTCAGTCGTGTCCAACTCCTAGCGACCCCATGGACTGCAGCCTACGAGGCTCCTCCATCCATGGGATTTTCCAGGCAAGAGTACTGGAGTGGGGTGCCAGTAATAAAAGTTTTGCTGACTCAGAGACTGTAGCGCCCTCACCCTTCCAATTCCATACCCCGTTCCCAAACTCTGGTTCTGTATAGGACCCTCCAGACCTGGCCTTGGGCCCTGGCTTCTGACACAGTTTGACATTGCCTGCTCTCAAAAGGTTTTAATACGAACTTGCTCCCTCTCCTTTGCAGGGCCTTGCGTCACCCTTGACACTGCTGATGGAAGGCTACAAGTGATATAAAATTGTAATCTTAAATGGCTGGAAGAATGCTGAATTGAAATAGCACCTAAGTTGAGTAATTTTTTAAGGTTGAAGGTCCCATCACAGCCATTATGTGGAAGTACTGCCAAGCAGATGGTCAAGTTGGATACTCAGCATGTATCCAATCTATGGGACTTGGAGCTGCTGCTGCTGCTAAGTCGCTTCAGTCGTGTCCGACTCTATGTGACCCCATAGACGGCAGCCCACCAGGCTCCCCCATCCCTGGGATTCTCCAGGCAAAAATGCTGGAGTGGGTTCCCATTTCCTTCTCCAATGCATTAAAATGAAAAGTGAAAGTGAAGTCGCTCAGTCGTGGAGGCAGTGTCAAATTCTGCATCTCAAATTTCTTTCAGGCTTTCCTCTCTATGCCTTTTGTTGACTCACTGTTTTTTTTGGAGATGTGAATAATATTAGCCAACAATCTGATTCAGCTCTTCCCGCTTGGACATATGAGACAGTTTTCCGCATATATCATATTTCATTTAGGATATATTGACTTTACTGGTGTAATGAGAGTGCTCTCAAGTTCTCCAGGTTTCAGAGGTCATTCTTGTTGAGTGTCAGAGTAGAGGTTTTAAGCTCTCATCTCCATCACTTGCTTTTGGATTGGTGTTCCATTCCTGCCAATCTTCTCTTGCTCTCATAAGCTTCTTTTTACGCTGCTTTGCTCCCCTAATAAACATATACTCCACATGTAGGCACACACTTCTTCCTTGATTCCCCCAAATACAGGAGGACCAGACTTGCTGTGTATGTCAGTCAGGACTCAGGGTTGTAAGAGACAGACACACTCATCTTGAGAGGGTAACAGGCAGGAAGGCTAGGGGTCTCCAAACAGGAAATAGGCTGCAAGTGTCAGATGTTTTCTCTCTCTCTTAAGCGGCAGGAGGAAACAAGCTACAAGTGTCAGATTCTTTTCCCATCTCTATACAAATTAAAGAGGAGATTTCTCTTAAAATTCTGTGTTGCCGTGATGACACCTGGTTCCACCTGAACTTGTCTTTTCTCAAACCTTGAGCCAATGAATGAGTTTTTCTTATGGGGGACAACTCACCTTGTGCCAATGTTATCTCAAAATGCATGTTGTGGGTGAGAGGCCTGGTGCCAGTCTCTGAGTTTTGAGACATTTTCTTTCTCCAATTAGCAGCCAGCTAGTAGCTATATAACATCCAGCTAAAGACTAGGAGGGGAGCACTTCCTTCTGATGTCTATGTAAGAAGCTTTCTCAATGTCTTTTGTACTTTAATAAAACTTAATTACACAAAAGCTCTAAGTGATCAAGCCTCGTCACTGGCCCTGGGTTGAATTCCTGTCCTCTGGAGGCCAAGGATCCCCGTGTCTTTCACAGCTCAGCAACAACCTTTCAATCTCAAACTGGTTTTAAAGAGTAACAGCACCTCCATAAATATTAGAGAATGTATTGGCTAAGGTAATGAAAAATCCAGGGGGTACACGTATTTCAAGGCTCGGTTGTATTCCAGGGTTCAAACAATGTGACCAGAAATTTGTTTTTTTTCCGTCTCATATCCTTGTTTCCTCTGTTTTGGCTTCATTCTCTGGCAGGCCCTCCTAAGTGATAGCAGAGAAGGCACTGAATTTCCAGGCTTATGTTCTGAGCCCTTTAGCAAGCAGAGCAGAAAAAAGGCTTCCCTTTCCAACAAAGTCCCCCAAATGTCATAGCACTGGGTCTACGGAGCATGACTTGGTTCCTAGCTTAACCCTTGAGTAATCACTGTGACAGATGTTCTTGGATATTGGGGACTAGGATGAAGGGGTTGGGGATAAGGAATCAACCCTTCCCAAAACACAAGGGTGAAGATGGGGGAGGGGGTGCTCCTGAAGAAAACATAGCTTCATGTTACCAGACAGAAAATGGATTCTGAAAAGAAAAAAAAAAGAAAAGATAAGACAGATGATCACTACACTTGGACATCAGCAGAGAGAATTCCCCGCAGGGAATAAAAAAAGAAATCTACCTTAAAATCAGTGCATACTGATATCCTGGTTCCCAGATCCATCTCTGCAGGAGGCTGTCCCACCAGCTGTCACTCTCCTCAGGCCCTTGGGTGGCAGAAACATCTTTGAGAGAATAGATGATAGATTTGGGAATCTTGAACTTAAATTCAGCCCAGGGTCAGGCCCTCAACTATACGCTTTTTTTTTTTCCCTCTTCTAAAATGAGAAGAAATCTTTCTTTTCTGCTTCTTATCCTTTCCACCAACTTTGTAACCCTCTTTCCGTAGAGGCTCAATTCTGCTCAAAGGAAGAGAAAATTTTGCATCATTCCACGGAGCTGGTTACCTTCCAACTGTTTCAAACTTTTCAGTCTATGATCATTTCAGGCCTTTAATTTTATATGATCAAAAGCCTATTGAAGTATTTTTTTTCCTCCAAATCAAAACAGCAGTCTCCAGACTCAAATGAGAACAACCTTTGCCTCTAGATAAGGAGAAGCTTGCTTATGTAAGTTTGGATTACTGTCTGCATGTAAGAGAATAAAGCCCAATATCTTGGCTTAACAAGATAAGTTCACCTCTTCTCTCCTCTCTCTGTCTCTCAGTAAAGTACTACAGGAAGGTACTCCAGGTCTGATTTGGTTGCTTCAATGCATCAGAGTCCATAGCATCTTCTATTTTACTTCTCTGACCACAGGGTCAGTTGTTGGCCACAGGAAGGTGTAAAGAAGGGCTTGCCACTTTTTAAAGAAAATTTATTGAAATCCTAGACTACCCTATGCATACATCTTCTTGGCCAAAAGTAGTTGCTCTATCAAATCACATAGAGTTGTGAGAGGAGCCAGGAAATGACGGTTCTTAAATGAGTCCTTAATTTTTTATTTAATTTTTAAAAATCAAAGTATAGTTGATTTACAATGTTGTGTCAATTTCTGCGGAACAGCAAAATGATTCAATTCCCTACATCTATGAGCCCATGTCTGTTTTGTAGATAAGTTCATTTGTGTCATATTTTAGACCCCACGTATAAGTGATATCACGTGATATTTGTCTTCCTCTTTCTTACTTCATTTAGTATAATAACCTCTAGGCCCATCCATGTTGCTGCATTATCTCATTCTTTTTTATAATTCCGTTGCATATATGTACTACATCTTCCTTATCCTTTCATCTGTCACTGAGCATTTAGGTTGCGTCCATGTCTTGTCTATTGCGAATAGGGCCACTATGAACATAGGGGTGGCATGTATCTTTTTGAATTATAGTTTTGTCCAGATATATACCCAGGAGTGGGATTGCTGAATCACACAGTAACTTTATTTTTAGTTTTTTGAGGAACCTCCATACTGTTTTCTGTAGTGGCTGCACCAACACATATTCCTAAGTGCCGGGGTCCAGCCCCTGCTGATCCAGGGTGTTCGAAGGGGAGACAGCTTAGGCGACCATTTAAATATTCATCAAAGATATAAAGAGTAATAGAATGAGGATAGCTCAGTAGGAAAATTCAGTGGAGAAAAGAGGCTGAGTAGCTTGGTTTATGCGGGAGACCAATAAAACTTCAAGACAAGAAGCTTGCACCACTTACGTAGGCCGCAGGCGTCCTTCCTTCTCCCGAAGGGGAGGAGACACTGAGCCCTCCCCGGTTGGATCTTAGAAGCCCAGGCATAATTAGTAAGCATGGCGGGTTCCGCGCTCCAGATGGAGACTCAGCCAGAGTGAGAGAGAGAGAGAGACATGGGGAGACCAGTGTTTCGAGGAACTGATCCCAATTCTTTATTTTCCAGAGTCTGTTTTTATACACTGAGATGTTATACAAAAGTCACATGGGGACAGCAGTCCTGACTTTTATTAAAGTCAGGTGCTTCATACAAATGTATACAGAGGTCTTAGGGGTGTTACATCATCTTCTGGCCAGGGGGGCCTGCTGACAATTTATGATCCTCTCCTTGTGACAGTGGTCAGTCAATCAGAACACTTTTTTCTCCAAGGGTGATTATTCTTAAAACAGACGCCACCCAAATAAAGTTACATTCCTATAGGGTGAGGGTGTAGTGGGTTTTAGTTAAGGAAAGAATTTACTTAGCCTAAGGTCTAATGTGATTAATATCAAAGGTTAATACTTATTTCTTCCATATATTCATTAATGTGTATAAGGGCAGGGGATGTGGAGTCTTAGCAACAAACATTGGCTCAACAAATGAAAAACCCTTCCCCAATACAGTTTTTAATCAGCCCATTATACTTATACTAATAGTTTTCTAACTTTTCTAAGGAACCTGTTTTTAGAAGGTTTAAAGCATCTCGTGCCTCTCACAGTTGGGAGGCTGTGAGCAATCACATGTGGCCAGACGAGCCTGTCAGGCAGGCTAGAGAACCTTCAGAGGAGTTTGTAGGTTGAAACACTCCTATCACGGCCAGGAATTATTATTAACTGGAGCTCTAAGTTAACTCCTTCTCCGAAAGAGGTGGTGGGGGACAGCCCCCCGTAAAGTCAGAGGTGTAGGGGAGAGCACAAAGTAGTAAAGTAGGCAGGCTCTGGTTATGGGGGTAGATGCTCGAGGATTTCCAGGGGGACTCCTGAGGCTCGATCCCGCCTTTGCGTATGTCGAGCCTCCTTCCTCATGACCTTTGCCACGGGCGGAGCGCCTCACGCTGGCCCCCAACACATAGGTGGGTGCTTTAACTGAAGGGAAAGGGGAGCCTGGATGTTGGCAGAGGCCACTGGCAGTAGCAGTGCTTATCACACAGCTGATGCCTCCTGGCCATCCCGGTGGTGACCACAGCTGCTCTGCAGCCCCACCACGCTGCTCTGATACTGGAGTTCCAGGGTGCCTCTCCACTATGCTGTGCACTGCTCTCAGTCCCTTATTTGAGCTCATATTTTGCGGTCTGTTTATGGTTCCTAAAATTTGGCCAGTTCAATTTTAGGGTTATACCAGGCAGCATGTTTAACAGCTCTGAAAAATAGGTTTTGGTAATTTTAAGCAACTGCCAGTTAAGTCCCCAGAGAGGGCAATGGTACCCCACTCCAGTGTTCTCGCCTGGAAAATCCCATGGACAGAGGAGCCTGGTGGGCTGCAGTCCATGGGGTCACTCAGAGTCGGACACAACTGAACGACTTCACTTTCACTTTTCACTTTCATGCATTGGAGAAGGAAATGACAACTTACTCCAGTGTTCTTGCCTGGAGAATCCCAGGGTCAGGGGAGCCTGGTGGACTTCTGTCTATGGGGTCACACAGAGTCAGACATGACTGAAACGACTTAGCAGCAGCAGCAGCAGTTAAGTCCCTAAGCAAAGTTGAAAGGAAGGTGAGTAAAATCGATGAGAGGGTCTTCATTTGTAATACACAATAACACCTGTTGCCTGCACAGAAACTACTGATTGTAAAAGGGCATCATGAAGGATCCTTAAGGTTATGAAAACATGTGCCTTGACTGTTGATTCAGCCTCCTGGTTGTGATATCCTGCTACAGTTTTATAAGATATTACCATTGTCAGAAACTGGGTAAAGGGCATATCAGAGGTCTCTTCTTAAAACTACACATGCGTCTCCAGTTTTCTCAAAATAAAAGGTTTAATTTTACAAAAGTTGCATCTCGTATATTATATCTCAATAAAAATTTTAAGTTAGCTGCATTTCCAATTAGTGCACTAAAAAGGATATGTTTAGCATACAATTAAAAAAAATATTGATTGATTGACTGGTGTGGCTGTGCTGGTCTTAGTTGCAGCATGAGGGAATTTATTTGCAGCATGTGGGATATTTTTGAGGCATATGCACTCTTAGTTGCAGCATGTGGGATCTAATTCCCTGACCAGGGACTGAACTTGGGCGCCCTGCCTTGGGAGTGTGGAGTCTTAGCCACTGGACCACGAGAGAAGTCCCTAGTATGCAGTTTGGGCTATTCTTATCAATTTGTTTCCACAAATATTAAAAAAAAAAAATCAGGAGGTCAACTGAATTCAAATGTTCAATTTTTAAATTATGAACATTTGAAAGTATATACAAAAGAAAAGAATATAAAGAAACTCCATGTACTTACCACCCAACTTCAAAAATTATCACCCTTTTGCTTACCATATTTTATGTTTGCCTTGCAACTTTTTCCCCTGGTGGATTATTTTAAAGCAAATCCCAGACATTATTTTACCCTTAAATAACAACTTTTTTAAAGCTAGGTGATCCCACACGCAATAAATCAGTTCAGTTCAGTCACTCAGTTGTGTCCAACTCTTTGTGACTTCATGGACTGCAGCATGCCAGGCTTCCTTGTCTATCACCAACTCCCGGAGCTTGCTCAAACTCATGTCCATTGAGTCAGTGATGTCACCCAACCATCTCATCCTCTGTTGTCCCCTTCTCTTCCTGCCTTCAATCTTTCCCAGCATCAGGGTCTTTCCCAATGAGTCAGTTCTTTGCATCAGGTGGTCAAAGTATTGGAGTTTCAGCTTCAGTGTCAGTTCTTCCAGTGAATATTCAGGACTGATTTCCTTTAGGATGGACTGGTTGGATCTCCTTGCAGTCCAAGGGACTCTCAAGAGTCTTCTCCAACACCACAGTATAAAAGCATCGATTCTTCAGTGCTCAGCTTTCTTTATGGTCCAACTCTCACATTCATACATGACTACTGGAAAAACCATAGAATAAAGGAGCTAAAGCTCCATAATTTCAATTCACTAAAACTATCAATTTTCAGGCATCATGACATTTGTCAGTGGTTCCTAGAAATGGAAGTAAGGGGGTGGGTAGCCATAGCGAAAAGCTATAAAGCAAGGATACCTATAGAGTGTGAGAAGCAGACTAATGCCCCCAAGATGTCCATTTTAATCCCTGGAATCTGTGACTATGTTGTTAATGGAAAGGGGCGATTAAGATTGCTGATCAGCTGGTTTTAATATAGGGAGAGTGTTCTAGATTATCTGGGTGAGCGCATTGCAATCACTGGACTCTTTAAAAATGGAGGAGGAAGTAGAAGGAGTCAGTCACTGGGAAATAGGACTGTGAAAGCAGGTCAGAGTAATGTGATGTGAGAAGGAATTGACCAAACATTGCTGGCATGAGAGGGGAGGAAGAGAAGCATGAACCAAAGAAAGCAGGTGGTCTCTAGAGGCTGGAAAAGGCAAGGAAACTTACACTCCCTTAGGACTGCCAGTAGGGAACACAGCCTTGTCAACACCTTGATTTTAGCCCGGTGGGATCTGTATTGGGCTTCTAATCTACAGAACTATAAGATAATAATATGGGCTTCACTGCCAACTCGGTAAAGGATCCACTTGCAATGCAGGAGACCGGGGTTTGATTCCTCAGTCCAGAAGATCCCCTGGAGAAGGGATGGGCTACCCACTCCAGTATTCTTGGACTTCCCTTGTGGCTCAGCTGGAAAGAATCTGCCTGCCATGTGGGAGACTTGGGTTCAATCCCTGGGTTGGGAAGATCCCAGTATTCTGGCCTGGAGAATTCCATGGACTGTATAGTCCAGAGGGTTGCAAAGTGTCAGACATGACTGAGGAACTTGTACTTCATAAGTTAATAAATTTGTATTGTTTAAGCCAAGTCTGGTAATTTGTTAGGGCAGCGAAAAAATATATAAAACTACAGCAGAGAGTGAGATTGTATCACCCTGCTAAAGGGCTGCCATGACTATAGAATGGAGAAGAGAGGCCTAACTTTAAGAGAGGAGTTTTATTATGTGGGAAAGGGCTTTTTTAGATATCTGAATCATTTAACCAGATAATAATATAATTATCTGAAGTTGTTAGAGTGGAGGTTCAGTTTTCAAGTCCAGCTCTTGTGCTAAAAAGATGAGAAGGCAGTATGATATATTTTAGAAATGGGAAAAAGGAATGGACACTCACTGGTGGTAGAGATAAAACAGACTTCTGGTGTTTTGGATTCTGCTTTCCTTGTGTTTTCTGGTAACAGTTAGGGCTTCCCAGGCTTATCCCAGATGGGGCCTCTGTTGGGGAGATTAATGGACCAACTCTGGACCATGAGCTCCATGTTGACCATGTGGAACAGAGATGGAACCCAACTGAGCTGATTATTTTGATAATGAGTGATTGGAGGAGTACTTAGGGCTTGCCTGCTGTTGTTTCAACCAAAATTTATTTTAAATTCAATGTGAGATGTTTTGAGACTAACAGCTTTTCCCAGTTAAGATGCTTACAAGGTCAATTAATGAAAGAAAAACAAAACAGACTCCAGCCCGCTTACTCAACAACAAAATTTATTCAAAGAATCAACACCATAATTAGGGCCTATTAGTAATTTAGTTTCTGAAATTTTAGTAAAAAAAACAGCCCTTCATCAGTGATAGGGAATTAATAAGAAAATTCTTAAGAACTCTTACAGAGATTATATTTCTGATTTTAAAATATTAAGAAACTATTTCTAAAACTGGAAAATCCTGAAACAGTTTTCTTTTTCCTGAGCTATCCTCATACAAAAAGAAGTTTGTTTGCCAACAGAGGAGAGCTTTTTTATTTGAATCTGGTAAGTTTACTTTCTCTTTTTGAACTGCCTCCTACAATTCTGGGCAAACTTATTAGGGCATGGAAGTTAGACATGACAGAGGAGCAGGAAGGGGAAGGGTAAAAGTAAAGGGAGATACATTAGAGTTCTAGCATCAAAAGTTGTTTTTATATGTATTTATACATATATTTCGGAGAAGGCAATGGCACCCCACTCCAGTACTTCTGCCTGGAAAATCCCATGGATGGAGGAGCCTGGTAGGCTGCAATCCATGGGGTCGCTGAGGGTCGGACACGACTTGAGCAACTTCATTTTCACTTTTCACTTTCATGCATTGGAGAAGGAAATGGCAACCCACTCCAGTGTTCTTGCCTAGAGAATCCCAGGGACGGGGGAGCCTGGTGGGCTGCCGTCTATGGGGTCACACAGAGTCGGACACGACTGAAGTGTCTTAGCAGCAACATACATATATTTATGTTTAACACACATAGGTATGTATTATATATTATGTTGTATATTATATTTCATATCTATTACATATATTTATATTATATATAATATATACATATATATAATATAGATATACAGATACATAGAGGAAGAGGGAGCAAGTGAACTCTGCATTGATTAGAACTCTTTGGTACAAGTATCAAAAACCCATCTGTTCATCTGTTTCAACAGATTTCTGGGCGGAGATGTACTTTTTTAAGGAGATTCACACTTACTCATGTTAAGATTTTGCATCTCATCACTTCTTCCTTAGTAATCTCAGCATACATTTGGTGATAACTTACTCATTTGCCTATTCTTGACTAGCAACTGTTTACAGAGTGCCTGCCATGTAACGAAAGCATTCTAAGCACTGAGAATTCAATGAATAACATGGAAAAGATCCCTGCTTTCCTGTAACTTATGATATAGTTGGGGAGGGGAAAAAACGAGTTGAAAAAAATCACATTGAGGAGCATAGTATAAAAGGAAAGAGAGGAAGGCGACTGATAATAGCAGTAGAGACTCGTTATGACGGGCAGGGAAGGATTTCTGAAGAGGTGACGGTTAAGTTGTACGTAAAGGATGAAAAGGAGGAAATTATAGATGGAGTGGACAACATTCCAGGTAGAGGGAATGGTATGCAGAAAGAGTTTCGAGTTTTGTGTTTTTTTGACCACACAGCTTTTGAGATCTTAACTCCCTGACCAGGGATTGAACCTACGCCCTCAGCAGTGAGAGCATGATATCCTAACCACTGCACTGCCAGGGAATGCCCAAGAGTTTGGAGTTTTTTATGAATTGGAAGAAGACTAGGGAGGCTGGAGTGTAATGAGATGAAAATGGGACATACGAGGAAGTGAGAGTGATAAGCAGGTGCACCACCTTATAAAGTCTCTTAGACTATGTCATGAAAATTTGATTTTCCTCTGAGGGTCAAGCAGAAGAGCAATTTGATCAAATTTGTGTTTTAAGAGGATCACTCTTGCTGCTCTGTGGAGGCCAAATTAAAAGATGGCAAGAGCAGAAGACAGGAGAGCAGTTAGGAACCCATCAAAGTTGTCCAAGTGAGAGATGAGGTGGCTTGGACTGAGGTGGGGAAAGCTGAAGTTGGAGAGAAGGGGATGGGTTTTATTTATTGATAATTTGTATTGAAATATACTTGCTTTAAAATGTTGTGTAGTGTCAAGTGTACAGTAAAGTGGTTCAGTTACATGTATATAAAGAGGGTGGGTTTGGGATAGGTTTGGGAGGTAGATTGGACAGGACTCACTGATAGACCGGAAATGGTGAGAAAGACAGGAATTGAGATTCACTCTTGGGTTTCTGGTCTGAGCCTCTGGCTGGCTAGTGGAACATATCAGTTGAAATGATTTGGGTCCATGTAATAGAAAGCCTTGCTGAAATAAAAAGAAATGTGTGGGTTCAGGTAGGTTCGGAGGTAGCACAGGTTTCAGGGTTCACAGAATTCTGCAGTTCTTGAGGAGTCTGGCTTACAGTTAAAGACCCATGTGGGATTTTTCAGGCCTGTTGCCTAGCCTGGAAGGCCTCATGGGGAATGTCCGCTTTCCCTCCACAGCCTTGGTGCACAACCAGTGCCCTGCAGTCTGGGAGAGGGGGCTGCTGTCAAGGCCTCAGGCCTCAGACTCCTGTGCTTCTGTCTGTGCATTCCTAGCTCCAAGGCCTTCCATGCGAGGTCTCTTTACTCAGCAGTGGCCACAGGACTGGAAAAGGTCGGTTTTCATTCCAATCCCAAAGAAAGGCAATGCCAAAGAATGCTCAAACTACTGCACGATTGCACTCATCTCACACGCTAGTAAAGGAATGCTCAAACTTCTCCAAGCCAGGCTTCAGCAATAAATGAACCGTGAATTTCCAGATGTTCAAGCTGGTTTTAGAAAAGGCAGAGGAATCAGAAATCAATTGCCAACATCTGCTGGATCATCGAAAAAGCAAGAGAGTTCCAGAAAACATCTATTTCTGCTTTATTGATTATGCCAAAGCCTTTGACTGTGAGGATCACAATAAACGGTGGAAAATTCTGAAAGAGATGGGACCAGACCACCTGACCTGCCTCTTGAGAAACCTATATGCAGGTCAGGAAGCAACAGTTAGAACTGGACATGGAACAACAGACTGGTTCCAAATAGGAAAAGGAGTTTGTCAAGGCTGTATGTTGTCACCCTGCTTATTTAACTTCTATACAGAGTACATCATGAGAAACGCTGGGCTGGAAAAAGCGCAAGCTGGAATCAAGATTGCCGGGAGAAATATCGATCACCTCAGATATGCAGATGACACCACCCTTATGGCAGAAAGTGAAGAGGAACTAAAAAGCCTCTTGATGGAAGTGAAAGTGGAGAGTGAAAAAGTTGGCTTAAAGCTTAACATTCAGGAAACGAAGATCATGGCATCTGGTCCCATCACTTCATGGCAAATAGATGGGGAAACAGTGGAAACAGTGCCAGACTTTATTTTTTTGGGCTCCAAAATCACTGCAGATGGTGACTGCAGCCATGAAATTAAAAGACACTTACTCCTTGGAAGAAAAGTTATGACCAACCTAGATAGCATATTTGGAGAAGGCAATGGCACCCCACTCCAGAACTCTTGCCTGGAAAATCCCATGGATGGAGGAGCCTGGTGGGCTGTAGTCCATGGGGTCACTAGGAGTCGGATACGACTTGAGCAACTTCATTTTCACTTTTCGCTTTCATGCATTGGAGAAGGAAATGGCAACCCACTCCAGTGTTCTTGCCTGGAGAATCCCAGGGACGGGGGAGCCTGGTGGGCTTCTGTCTATGGGGTCGCACAGAGTCGGACTGAAGCAACTTAGCAGCAGCAGCAGCAGATAGCATATTAAAAAGCAGAGACATTACTTTGCCAACAAAGGTCCGTCCAGTCAAGGTTATGTTTTTCCAATGGTCATGTATGGATGTGAGAGTTGGACTGTGAAGAAAGTTGAGCACCAAAGAATTGATGCTTTTGAACTGTGGTGTTGGAGAAGACTCTTGAGAGTCCCTTGGACTGCAAGGAGATCCAACCAGTCCATTCTAAAGGAGATCAGTCCTGGGTGTTCTTTGGAAGGAATGATGCTGAAGCTGAAACTCCAGTACTCTGTCCACCTCATGTGAAGAGTTGACTCATTGGAAAAAACTCTGATGCTGGGAGGGATTGGGGGCAGGAGGAGAAGGGGACGACAGAGGATGAGATGGCTGGATGGCATCACCGACTTGATGGATGTGAGTTTGAGTGAACTCTGGGAGTTGGTGATGGACACGGAGGCCTGGCATGCTGTGATTCATGGGGTTGCAAAGAGTCAGACATGACTGAGCGACTGAACTGAACTGAGACATCTCTAAGGCACCTCTGCTGACACTTCCTTGTCCAGGAAGGGGGAATACTTTTTCACTCCTAACTCTTTCCTTCTAGTCTTTTTTCCCCAGGGTCCATAGAAGAGCTGGAGCTTTCTGTTCAGTGAATTCACCCCCAGCATAGATGAATCTGAGCTAATCCACCTGACCTTGACCATTGCTCTGTTCCATGGAAAAATGGGAAGGTCTGGTTTTAACCTTTTTGTCACACTGTCACAGGAAGTGGTTAAAGGTTTAACTCCGCATTTTTTCTTGCTGGTTTAATTGGCTACTTTGACACCTGGCAGCTCTCACTCTCTCCTCTTTTTGTTGCGTGTCATCAGATCAGGATATGATGTCTGGGACTACCAGGGCCAACTCACCAATGTCCTGAGTTAACACATGGAGTGGGGCAGAGCTGGAAGACCTACAGGGCTGTCAGGAGCTCGGCTGACTTGAGAGAGGCCAGTAAGCTTGTTCAGTTTTATTTTTAGAATTCCACAAACAAGCTTTTTTTTCTTATGAGGATTATTGTACCTGGAAATAATTTTCTATGATAGTATGCTGTACAGACATCAGTAATTATTATTGTGTTATTCTCCTTGAAGCAGAATTCCTGCTAATTAGTTCTGAACATCTGAATTCTAGCCCTGCCTCCATTACATACTTTATTTAATCTTTATAAGTCACTTAACCTTTATAAGCCTCGTTAATTGCTATCTGCCTATCCCATGTCATTATAAAGACTAAATGAGATAGCATATTTTAAAACCATAAATATTTGATCAAGTCAACTATTTAAACATCATATCAGTATTTAAAAAATATTTTAATTATTTATTTGGCTGTACCAGGTCTTAGTTGCAATATGTGGGATCTTTGATCTTTGCAGCATGTGAGATCTTTTTTTAGTTGTGGTACTTGGATCTTTTACTTGTGGCATGTGAACTCTTAGTTGCAGCATGTGGGATCTAGTTCCCTGATCAGGGATTGAAACCAGGCCCTCCTGCATGGGGAACGCAGAGTCTTAGCAACTGGGACCACCGGGGAAGTTCTCACATTAGTATTATAAGTTAAGAACGTTAGCGGCTTCCTTTCCCTTAACTGCAAACTCCAGTTTATTTTCCACTCTCAAGCCACAGACTGCTGTGGACAGTTGGGTTTGAATGAGGCCTTGGGTTCTTTGGAAGTCACAGCTCAGAGGGCTGCTGCACTGTTTAGGAGCCCAGCTCTGAGAAGTGTGTGGAGAGGAAGCAGGGATGAGCTGGAGAATGGGCAGGAAAGTAACTTGGAAGATGTGTGCCTTCAGACACTGCTAGAATTCTTTGTGGGGAAGATCAACTTAGCATTGTGAGAGTTTGGGGACTTCTTGGCCCCTGAAAGTCAAAAAAGGAGTCATGTAGCTGCCTCTGAGTTGGGAGACTGTAAAGAAGTAGGGGAGCAGGAAGAGTTCCTCTAGATTCCTCAGTGGGGCTGGGAACCTGAGTGCTTTTGTACCATTGGCCACTTGGGGATAAACACCTCTTTGCCTTCCACCATGGTTTGACTGATGCCATTTGTCATTTAGAGTACTCTAAAAGCCAGACTTGAATTACAAGTGGACAACTAGGAAAAATAGCCACCAAGATGCTCCCCAGACAGAGAAAAGAAGATCAGTTAGTGTTTCTGAACTCAGGTTTATCTTCTTGGTGCTTGAAAGCCAGTACTTGAGAGACAAGTGTTGGTAGGAAAGGAAAGACAATTTTATTTAGGAGGCCAGAAATCTGGGGAGAACGCAGATGTGTGTCTAAAAGCCAATTACTAACTGCTGAGCTTCCAAAGGGGAGTTTTTAGGGGTGTATAGGCAGAGAGGAGGCCATGTGCAGAACAGCATAGTGAGCTCTGACAGTCACCTTGAAATTGGTCATGCAGTGGTTTGATCAGTGTCATCTTGATTGTTTTAAGTACAGTTAATCTTCAGTTCCAGGGTTGACTGTTCCCATCTCTTTGAAGTCAGTTCTCAGAATTGTGTAAGATGGAGAAGTTTATGTCATTACTAGTCTGGTCGTTGTGTAGTTAGCTTTTTCCACCTGATCAGAGTTTCAGTATCTGAATACAGATACAGAATACAGAATATTATCTGTAGCCCTTGAAGAGAAACTAAAAGTCTTTAACTTTGTTCAATGGCTAAATTATTATCTTGTCTGTTTGTTTTCCTTTGCTTTCGCGTTTTCTTACTTCTCTGATTAAATTTAATCTTTGGCTAAAGTTTTTCTGCAGAAAGAGACAAGTAGAGGACATGGGGAGTGGCGTCTATCTCAGGAAGGCCCCTGGGGTCCTTCTTGTGACAGTAGAGTAGAGAGAATGAACACCCAGCAAGACGGAACTGCTGATGGGGCTCTCCAACATCCTCATTAATCTGCTACCCAAGCTGCCTGCATGCCTCCATCATCAGGCTGTTTAAGATGGCTCTTCTCTTGCTTCTTGTACATCCCATGCTTGTCCAGTTTCTGTTTCACTCACACGACAGTCCAATCCTCTTAAATATAGACCTTAATTAGTCACTGAGCCCACCTGATGTCAATTCTACCTACAAATGGTAGCCTCCTTTGCCTCCTGTCATGTCCTACCTACCATCTGCTGCACGTGGTAGGGTCATTTCAGAGTCACTTGTGTAAGATCCTCCTGTTCAAAATACCACTGATGCTTCTGTTGCTGTCTCCAGGGTCATCTTTTGGTCTCGAGGCTGAGCAACCACAAGACTAGCATCTGGTCATCATGCAATTAACTTTTTCCACCTGATGAGGGCTTTTTCTGGTCACCAGAGCCTTCCTTGTTGACCATGTGGCAAGCTGGGGTGATGACACCCAGGGCAGTCCTGAACAAATATCTGATGGAAGTTAGTATCAGTATCATCTTTCTCATCCCTTGAGTAGGATAACCCTTGAAGTGTGCTTCATGCTGGCCTTCAAGGTTCTCCGGTAGGATTAGCTCCAATCAACCCACAGTACTATGTTGATAAAAATCCTTTCATTGGCTTTCTTCCCTTTCTTGACTCACCTCCCTTCTCTGCCACAAGTCTTGCCCAGGATCATCTTCCAGATAAACTACTTGCACTCAAATCCTTGCCTCAGGGCCTGCTGCTGCTGCTGCTGCTGCTAAGTCAAATCAGTTGTGTCCGACTCTGTGCGACCCCATAGATGGCAGCTCACCAGGCTCCCCCATCCCTAGGATTCTCCAGGCAAGAACACTGGAGTGGGTTGCCATTTCCTTCTCCAATGCATGAAAGTGAAAAGTGAAAGTGAAGTCGCTCAGACGTGTCCGACTCTGAGTGACCCCATGGACTGCAGCCCACCAGGCTCCTCCATCCGTGGGATTTTCCAGGCAAGAGTACCAGAGTGGGGTGCCATTGCCTTCTCCGGCCTCAGGGCCTATTTCTTAGTAAACCCAAAATAGACTAGAACTGTGGCAGGGAGGACTGAAGAGAGCAAACAGAATATTCCAGCTTGTGCTTCCCTACTTGACTCCCAGAATACTTCAGTTTGACCTGAAAGGATTTTCTCTTTAGGGACTCTGACCAGCTAGAAAGAATGACCTACAGATTCCAATGCCATGTTTTCCCAACCAGCAGCCCAGTCAGATCATCCTATTGTGAAGCTCGAAAGTCCCACCCACACGCTGGGAGCTTCCAGTCAGCTCTTTTTTAACTTTTAATTTTGTATTCGGGGCATAGCTTCCCAGGTGGCCGCAGCGGTAAATAGCGGCCTGCCAATACAGGAGACATAAGAGACTCGGGTTTGATCCCTGGGTTGGGAGGATACCCTGGCAAAGGAAATGGCTACCCACTCCAGTATTCTTGTCTGGGAAATCCCATGGACAGAGGGGCCTGGGGGGCTACAGTCCATGGGGTTGCAAAGAGTTGGACACGACTGAGTGACTTTACACACACACACACACACACACACACACACACACACACAGACGATTCAATGTTGTGGTAGTTCCATGTGAACAGCGAAGGGACTCAGCCATATATATAAATGTATCCATTCTCCCCAGAATTCCCTTCCCCCAAACTCCACTCCAATTAGCTTTTATAGCACTTGACTTCAGTTTTTTAGTTTCATACTTAAGTATGAGTGAATAATTGAGCATCATCAGCAAACTTCTGATATGATAGGTGGTGACCAAATTAATAGAAAAAAGCAACTGAGATGAATAAAAGGCTATTCAGGAAGAAGAAAGCTTTTAAATGTATTAATATCCTCATAATAATATGGGATTTATGAATCATGGCTATGACACCATGACTAAGAGACATTTGAAGAATGAAAGAAAATTCTAGAAAAATAAAAACTACAGATGGCTGGAAAACAAACTTGAGGAATATTCCAATAAAAAGCAAAAAGATAAAGATGGAAAACAGAGTAAAATAGATGGTAAGATGGCCCCTATATCAGATTTGGGCTTGACATGCATCTGAAGCTGAAAAGATAGTCATCTGTTCATATCTGGACAAAACAAAACTTGGGCAGTTATATAGGCTTAGAATGGAGGTAGAGGTAGTACTGATTAGGCAGCTCTTGGACTAGTGTGGAGAATTAATATGAACTTGATATAAAGGCAGTGTGTATTTTATTAAGAGAAAAGATGGGAGATTAAATGGTTCAGTTCAGTTCAGTTCAGTCGCTCAGTCGTGTCTGACTCTTTGCGACCCCACGAATTGCAGCATGCCAGGCCTCCCTGTCCATCACCAACTCCCAGAGTTCACCCAAACTCATGTCCATCGAGTCGGTGATGCCATCCAACCATCTCATCCTCTGTCGTCCCCTTCTCCTCCTGCCCTCAATCCCTCCCAGCATCAGAGTCTTTTCCAGTGAGTCAACTCTTCTCATGAGGTGGCCAAAGTATTGGAGTTTCAGCTTTAGCATCAGTCCTTCCAATGAACACCCAGGACTGAACTCCTTCAGAATGGACTGGTTGGATCTCCTTGCAGTCCAAGGGACTCTCAAGAGTCTTCTCCAACACCACAGTTCAAAAGCATCAATTCGTTGGTGCTCAGCTTTCTTCACAGTCCAACTCTCACATCCATACATGACCACTGGAAAAACCATAGACGGAACTTTGTTGGCAAAGTAATGTCTCTGCTTTTTAATATGCTATCTAGGTTGGTTATAACTTTTCTTCCAAAGAGTAAGCATCTTTTAATTTCATGGCTGCAATCACCATCTGCAGTGATTTTGGAGCCCCCAAAGATAAAGTCTGACACTGTTTCCACTGTTTCCCCATCTATTTCCCATGAAGTGATGGGACCAGATGCCATGATCTTAGTTTTCTGAATGTTGAGCATTAGGCCAACTTTTTCACTCTCCTCTTTCACTTTCATCAAGAGACTCTTTAGTTCCTCTTCACTTTCTGCCATAAGGGTGGTGTCATCTGCATATCAAATGGTAGAAAGAACTAAACTCACTGCTGAGCAGGTGTGTGTGGGCCAATGAGTCTGATATAAAAGGAGCAAGTTGAAAAATGGATGGATCCAGAGTTTCTCCAAGGATCCATTAAGACTCCATTAAACATGATTGTGAAATAATGATGACTAGTACTCTTGCCTGGAGAATCCCAGGGACGGGGGAGTCTGGTGGGCTGCCGTCTCTGGGGTTGCAGAGAGTCGGACACGACTGAAGCGACTTAGCAGCAGCAGCAGCTGGCTGGAGTGATGTGAGCTTGCAGCAGGTGGAATGAAGATTCCCGAGTTCAGGTTTAATCAATTCATATTTCACAGGGTGTGAAATACTGGGATAAAACCCCCTGTCTTCACAGTTAGGACTGGGCGCCTGCAGAGTGAACGAGGTGAGCCACCACAAAAATGACAACTCTCTTCGGGGGGTTGTAGTGAAAGGATACACCCCTTGGAGGTGGTGGGGGCGGTGGTGAGAGTGTGTGCGGGGTATCTGGTGACAGAAACCATGCACGCACAGTAGTGCTGAATGCGCCCACAGGCTCTGCACTGCAAAGGTTCGGAGCGCCTGCTCAGTCACGGAGAGACTGTGCGGAAGACCACCGAGAGGGAATACCAGTACCCACCAGACTTCCTAGTAGAGTCAAAGAGGGATGATGCGCATGCGCCTATCCACCCAAGGCCCAGGACCAGCGGCGGGAAGTTGGTTTACTGAGTGGTAACTGAGCAGCTTGAAGACGGATTGGAGCCGACGGACCAATAAACAAACGCCTCATTGGCTTAGCTTGCTCAGGGTCCCAGTACTCTACCTTCCCATTTGCTTAGCTTGTTCAGGGTCCCAGTTCTCCACCTTCCCATTGGGTCTTTCAAGCAGAGCAGGGGCGTGGCTCTCTGGACTCCGCCCCCCGCCTCGGCCCAGCCTCGGGGTCCCGGGCTGAGGGAGCCGGAAGGAAGTGAGCGGGTCCCGCCCCTTTCCCCTTCTCGTTTCCGTAGGAGCCACGGCCGCTGCTACCGCCGCCGCTGCGTGTTCTCCGGAGTCTTCCTGCAGTACCCTCGGTCCCCGGCCGCGCGGAGCCGGGATGCACTGCTCCTGCTGTGGGTCCTCATCATGGAGACCAAACGGGTGGAGATTCCCGGCAGCGTCCTGGACGATCTCTGCAGGTACCGTGGCACCCCGCGCTGCTTCGGCCCCCTGTCGTCCGCTGCTTTTCTTTTTGCCCCCTCTCAGTTTCGGCGACCCCGGAGACCTCCGCGTCTCCTCTCCCGGTCCACATCCTTGTCCCGGCTTTCCCGTCCCGCTTCTGCTCCCTTTCCCTGTCGACTTTTATCTCCGACGACACCAACCTTCTTTTTCCGCTGCTGCCTCCCTGTTTCTCACGCACTCTCCTCCATTCCTCCTCTCGCAGCGCTGGGATTTCCTCATTTTCTTAGTTACTCAACTAGTTTGCTTTCCCGCAAGCGAAGCAGCTTCGCTAAAGCCTGGGTCTTAGGCATTTTGGGGGCTGCCCCTCCCCCTCCCGTTGCTTTTTCTGACTGACTTCTGCAGACCGTCTTACTCTCTCTTCCCTCCATCTCATTCCCCAGTTGTGTTGAAAGATCCCAAGGTTTTTAAGTCTTGGAGTCCCAGCTTTTCGGACCTACGTAGAGAAGTTTTCAAATTTACCCCCCGCCCCGGGGGGGTATTCTTATACGTCCGTGGCGTTCTCTGTAAATTGCTGTGAAAAATTACTCTCTTGTTCATTCCCAAACTTATCCTTGGGAGTGAGGGGAAGAAAAGAAGTCTAGAGTTGCTTTTTCCCTCCATCTCTTCATTGTCCTTCTTGAACGGTATTCTCAGCTGCTGGGTTTTAACGGATGGTATAATTTTACAAGAGAAATTTTCTGCGTTCTTCTCTCTTGTTGGCTATAATTTCAGATAGCCAAGCAAGTGTACTTTCACTTTCAAGCATGTGTAAAATAGACTTAAATTTTTACTTCAGGAAAAGGAAATGTTTTTGGTGTAGTAATAACCTGAGTTGTCGCTGGTGTAAGTGGGTTGTGAAATAATTTAAATTACAAATGAATACAAGCTTTGATTAAAACGACCACTTTTCACTGTATTTATGTCTTGAAGTCTGGCTTTTAGTAGTTGTGTTGCATTCACGACTTTAAGGGGAAAGGAAGAACTGATACTAGTGGAGTTACCGCTGCTAAGTCACTTCAGTCGTGTCCGACTCTGTGCGACCCCATAGACGGCAGCCCACCAGGCTCCCCCGACCCTGGGATTCTCCAGGCAAGAACACTGGAGTGGGTTTCCATTTCCTTCTCCAGTGCGTGAAAGTGAAAGTGAAAAGTGAAAGTGAAGTCGCTCAGTCGTGTCGGACTCGTCGCGACCCCGTGGACTGAAGCCTACCAGGCTCCTCTGTCCATGGGATTTTCCAGGCAAGAATACTGAAGTGGGGTGCCATCGCCTTCTCCGTGTGGAGTTACTACTGGGTGCCAACCAGACACTGGCTGCTCTCTTCACGTGTATCATTTAATCCTCAAAATAACCCTGTTTGGTAGATGGAGTTTTTTCCATTTTCATCTGTCAGACTCACATTGTAATTTATACAAGGTCATTTTCATCTTAATTTAGAAAATCAGGATTTGCCTTTTTCTTTCTAATGCCTGTGCCTTTTTTTCTTAACATTGGTGGATGAAATAGAAAGTCCTCTCTAATGTTATTACTTCACAAAAGTACATGTAGGTAAGTAAGACTAATTCTGCAACCACTAAGAATTAACGTCACTGTACTTTAGTGATGATACGGTTATAACTTAAGAAAAAAAGAGGTTTGATGTTTGTTAGATAAATGACTGGGAGAACATGTCAAAAGTGGAATTATGGTTTTTCTGATTCATCTTTCCAAATTTTTTTTAGAGGATGTACATTTTATAGTCAGAAAAATTAAATATGAGTAGTATTAGGAAAGATGAGCAATAGTTATGTATGAATTAATAGGGATACAGGTGGTTTAGAAAAGATAGGTAATTTATACTTTTTACAGGCATCTAAACTAATTGTCCCATTGGTGGTGGTTTAGTCGCTAAGTCGTCTCCGACTCTTGTGATCCCATGGACTTCAGCCTGTCAGGCTCCTCTGTCCATGGGATTCTCCAGGCAAAAATACTGGTGTAGGTTGCCATTTCCTTCTCCAGGGGATCTTTCTGACCCAGGAATCGAACCTGGGTCTCCTGCATTGCAGGCAGATGATTTACCAACTAAGCTATGAGGGAAGCCCAATTGTTCCATTAGTATTGGGTTTATATTGTATATTACGGAAGACTGCATCATTTAAAGAAGTCATATCGACCCTTATGAAGGTGATTTGATGTGTGTAATCCTACTTAAAAATAATGGTGTTTTGTAGACTTCATGTTAAACATCTGTTAAGTGTTAAAGATTCTTACTTGATTTTCTAGTTAGTGTATATTAAAACTATTTTATACAGATCTTTTGGAATAGAGAAAACTTTCTTTTTTTCCTTTAAGGAAATTTTTGGTAGTTACTGTTTTTTGGACCCACGTGGTTGATGTGTTTAAAAATTAGGGCTAGCTACTTGATAAACTAATAGGAAACGGTTATCCAACCAAATTTGGGTCTACTTGCTTGACATTCAGCAAAGCCTGTACTGATACAGAATTGTGGTACAGGGAAGTACTGGTGCTTTCACTGCTGGGCCTTGCAAGGAAGAATGGCAGTTCATGCTTAAAAGGCAGACTTAAGGGGAAGATGAGGGACAGGGTCGTGAGTCATCAGCTCATGGACCTCTTTCTGATTAGGTGGTGGTGAGGTAACAGGGTGGCATTATAGAATTTCAAATTATCAGCCTGGTTTTAAGGGTCTGAGGTCTGCTTGGTGGTGGTTAGCATGTAGTTGGCTTCTTCCACCTGGTGAGGGTTTTAGTTTTTACAAAACAACTGAAGGATATGGCTCAGGATACTACGTACAGGCCTTGCGCAGGAACTAAAGGTCCTTGACTTTGTTTTATGGTTAAGCTAGTATTATCTTGTCTTGCTTAACTGCGTTCCTTAGTCTTCTGCATTTTCTTGCTTCTCTGAATCAAATTTAGCTTAGGAGGCTAAAACTTTCCTTTAAATAAGAGGTGAGAGAGAGAGGGTGGGGATGTCCTTGATGACTCCTGCTCCATTTCAGAACCAAATAACCATTTCTTAAAACTTCAGGTTTTAAAAGTAATACCATTTTCAGGTTAATGTTCACAATATCTTTGATTAATTTAAAGATTTTTAATATTAACACTTCTGGCTTTTGCTTATGGGCTCTATCAGAAAATTTCACACTTATTTTCTATGAAAATAAAGCTTAAATTGAAAAAGTTTAGTTTTTTGTACTTTTTTAACATCTTTTTTTTCTATTTTTTTGTACTTTTTAAAGTGCCTCTTGATTTACAAGTTTGGTTTTGACTCTTGTTTTCACTCCCTTTGTATTTTCTCCAGTTTTAGTTCTTCTTTATTGGTATCTTTAAGGTTTTTTCCTTTTATTATTTTGATCTTTGATAAAACATAGTCCTGCTAATCATGTCTAGTTTAGTTATTGACCATATGTTTTGGGGAAATGTAAAATTTGAGAGTGATTTTTACATGAGAAATTAGAGCAAGAGACTTAAATTTTCAAGATATGACTTTGTGACCATTAGACAGCTTACCTAAGAAATGGAATGTTATTTTTCAGGTAGTTGAGTATGGGGTATTTCATTTACAGGAATATTGTGCAGCCATTAGAAATTCCTAAGGCAGTTAGCAAACAGTAAACTGAAGGAGGGTATTTGTGTCTTGAAAATGTACGCAATATACTACTGAGTGTAATAACTAGTCATTTGGTGCTCTGTGTTAAATTTTTAAATGTTTTTGTGAATACATGTTTGTGTGCATGCACAGAATTGTGAAAGTATATACACCAAACTGACGAAACTGGTAACTTCTGGGTGAAGTGGAATTGGAGGACAGCAAGGAAGACTTGTCTAAAATGCTTTGGTGAACCAAAACTGCTTTATAATACAGTATGTTTGCGAATGTAAAAGTAAATCAGCACCACTGTATGGTGGGTGATATTCGTCTTTGGTGCACCATGGTTTCTTTTTTTTTTTTTTAATTAAAAATTTTTTTTTACTTTACCATATCGTATTGGTTCTGCCACACATCAACATGAATCCGCCACGGGTGTAAACTGCACCATGGTTTCTAACGTTAAAAGTTAAAAATATTTTTCAGTATCATTTAAATAATCTTATTAAAGATTTGGAAAGCATGATTTTAAAGTAAAAACTGAGAACTGCAGTTTGGTAAGTTGTTCCTCTTAAAGAAGAGTTTGAAGTTATTTATTTAAGTCCCTTTAAGAATTAAATGGTAAGGTCACTCCTGTGTTAAAAGGAGAAAGGTATATTCTGGCAGCTAATATTGCTATTTTGGTGATCACATAGGTTAATGAAATAACCATTTAAGTTTTCATTTCACCTGAAACATTTTTGTGGTAATTTCAGTCCCTGAGCTAATGCTTTTTCTATCTGTGGAAACATTGAAAAGATGACTTTTTTGTGAGGTGGAGAAATTTTTCCCATAACAAAATATTGTGAAAAGCATTTTACTTTAGCTTTTAAAATATACACATGTATGTATATACACACACTTTTAAATATATAAAACACATCACAAACATTCACAGAATGAAAGCATTGAAGTTTAATTTTCCTGTGTAAAATTTTTTTTCTTAAAAGTTTCTAAAAAGTTTGCCTTTAACTTTTAAAATGTACTCATCTGTAAGGTATTTTTGTTTTTAAATCAAACAGTACAGATGACTTTGTGAACTGAAAAGCAACAATCTCTTGCCCTACCCCTTACATCCTAGTTCTGCTCTGCAGACTTTACCTGTTTTGTGAAGTTTTCTAATGGCTATTTCAGTATTTTAAAGTTTACTTGTACCCCTTTCTATCAACTTTAGATTGAGGATTTAGTGTCTCTTGGTAGACTATTAGGTGGGACTGTAGTTTACACTTACTGTTGCTCTTGTCCTACTTCCAGTGCAGTTATATTACTACTTTAAATCGTTCCACTGGTTATCTTTGTGACTTTACTATGCTTAAACGTTTTATTTCTGTTCTGTGAACATCAGTGTCTCTTGAGTCTGTATTTGGTAGGGTGAGGCAGTTAGTGCCCCATCATTTCTTCCGTTTCTTTTCTTACCTACTCCCTCAGCTTCTATCCAGGTGACTTACAAATTAAGATCGATAGTATTTATGTTACATTTTGTAACATTATGAAATCTTAAACATTCTGCTACTGGTTGATTGTAGGGGGTGAACAATAATAAAGGCATTTGTTATACGTCATGACTGTAAATACTTTTCATAGAAGAGGCAAGTCTACAATGGCTAGGATTCTGAACATAGTCAAGATCCTTTTTTAAGAATCTTGAGAGAGAATGACCAAGTAAATTCTTCTTTCTTATATTCTGCAAATTGCTCTAAATGATACCTTTTAGTTTTTTCTTTTGGATAAAGACGCATATGCTTTGTTCATTATCCCCTGGTTCCTTCTAACTGTTCTTTAATATTTTTCCCCCTTTTGTTCTAACTTTGCTTCATGTTTGGACTGTGATTCTCTTGTACATTTACCCTTCTCCCTCAAAATGCCCGTAGTTTCTAGCTGCCTTCCACCATCACACCCTTATTTGCTCCTTAGATATCCTTGGTCTTGCTCTCAGTTATACCATCTGCTCTTCTGCTGAATCCTTTTTTCCTAGGGAATGCTGTCTTGGAGATCTTCACTGTCTAGTCCAATCTGCGCTGTACTAGAATTCCTTTTCCCAGCTCTCCCAGGTTGTGTCTCTTCTCTCTTGAATCCTGTTTATGCTTTATTTTCATTCTTGTTTTGCTGATTTACATTCTAAAGTTGTTTCTCTGAGAGGATCATTAGGGAGCAAGCTTTCTGAGCCTGTATGGGACTGAAATGTCTGACTGAAATGTTTCTCTTCTCACAGTTAGGTTTCCAGGTGGCCCAGGGCCCACACTTGCAGTATCAGGTTCCAGGAGATATCCTTGACAACACTTTTCTTCAGAGCCAGTTTTTTAAAATGAGTTTAATTTTTTCTTTGTCTTGAATTAGGTTTTCCTGAAACGTTGGGTGGTTTTTTAAGATGTTTAAGATGGGGCTGTAGAGGCTTCTTTATGAGAATAGATAGGGAGCTGGCTCATAAACGGTGGGGAACTTTTGAATACCAGTGTGCAGGAGTTTTGTTTTGGTGTGCCAACACTCAAACCTGTTTTCTAAAGTTAGGCAAGAGTCTTGGGTGTTGTTCTCCCTCCCCTACCTTTTGTAGGAAAACTCCTGACTGTCAGGAATGAAGGAAGTGTGGATGGTCTCCTACTAATAGACTTTGCTGTTATGTTAGCCTTTTTAAAAGTTTTATTCTCATCTTGCAGTGTATCTGCAGGACTTCTCTGGACTGGGATGGGACTGGGATTGCATTTCTCTGTTTTGGGTGTTTTTGTACCCATTTTAGATCGTGGTGAGTATCCTCCCGAAATGTGTTGTCATATGGATTTCTAGTTAAAGATAGTAGATTGTGCACAAGCATCTGCTCCACTAAAAAGTAAAAAATTTCAAATGTATAACCCCACAAGAAAGGGAAGAATGGATGAAGAGATGAGCCACAAAATTTGGAAGCTATACAGCAGAAGTGAAAGTGGCGTGTGGCTTAGACCCGACAGACTTGTGACAGAGCGAATATTGTAGTGGTCACTCTGCTTCAGAATGAGAGGATGTTGGAAGGCGGCAGAGATGAGGTGGCGAGTACTGTGCACATCCTGGAAGCCGTCCCTCTTCCCCTGCTCGGCTCCCAGAAAGTGGCAGCCTGGCCTTTGCCTCCTGACGGATCGGAAGGTTTTTGTCTAGGTGATCTGACTAGCCCATGAGGAAACACCTGAAGATACTGACATTGGAAGTTACTCTATCAAATGGCTCAGCCTAATCCCCTTTAATGGTCCCTCATGTTTGAGAAGCCTCCTAAGAAAGCTTTGTGGTCTGTTGCATTAAGTATGAATATCTGAAATAGGCCTCAATGCAGAATGTAGACCTTAAAACTAGCAATGAGAAGGAAAAACAACTGGAAAGAATCAAACTGTGCAGGTAGGAGAAGAAAAAAAACCCAAAACTACTCCTTAGAGAGAGAGGTTTTTATAGTCATGTAATAGAATAATCTATGAAAACATAATTTAAGCAATTAAAAATAGCCTTTGGAATTTTAAATATGAGAGTAGAAACAAAAAGCCCAGTAGGTGGTTTGCAAGAGACTGTTTCCCAGAAAGTAAGGGTTTTAGAAGCTAGAGGTAGGACATAACAGAGAAAATTGGAGACTCAAAGGATCATTGCACAAGTCTTACAGTACTGAAGGAGGTGAGCTTCCAAGTAGATGAAGTCCATTGAGTGAGTGATACAGTGGATGGAAAAGAGACAGCTAGGGAATTTTAGAACATGAAGGACAGAAGGAAGAAGCTGGAAGCTTCCAGTGAGAAAAAAGGTTGGACAAAGGAATTGAGGTGGCTTCAGTCTAACACATCAAAATTGTAGGCTGGCAGGAAAGAGCACTGTCTTCAGGATTCCGAAGGAAAATGATTTCCAACCTGGAATTCTTTACCTAGCCAAATTGTCAAGTGTGAGGATAAAGATATTTTCAAATTCACTATGTCTTCATATTTATCTCTCCTGCATTCTTTGTCCAGAAGGCGTGGAAGGTGGTACTAAGTGAAAATAAGGAAGTACCTTAATCAGGAGGAAGACAGGGTGTAAGAACATGAGGTCTAGTGTAGGCCAGAATCGTGGGGACCATAGGATGCTAGTGAGCGGACAGCGTAGGATGACAGATGTGTAGCAGATGCAGGGACGGTCACTCCAGATTGGAGCAGGTCACAAGGCTCAGGGATAGTCTTTAAGATGGAACTGGTGTGTCTGAATGAACACCTCGAGAAAAGAGCTTAGAAAACTAGTGAAAGATTGAGTTACTGACAGATGCAGAGGAAGTAAAGCAATGACAAGACATTTATTAATTAGTGGGAGAACTTTTGATTGTGCTTCAGAGGGAAAACAAGGACTTCCCTGGTGGTCTGGCAGCTAAGACTGCTGCCAACGCAGGGGGCCCAGGTTTGAGCTCTGGTCAGGGAACTAGACTCCTGCATGCTCCTGCTGAGAGTTTGCATGCTACAGCTGAAAGATCCCATGTGCCACAACTGAGACCCCACGCAGCTAAATTAAGTAATTTTTAAAATGGGAAAAAACTGGCTTATCATGCGGCTTAGTTGTGAATTGTATTTATAGAATCACAGTGTGAAGACTTGAATGCTGATCTAACGCTGTGGTTATAGACTGGGACTGAGTTTTGCTCCTCTCGAGAGACGTTTGGCAGTGACTGGAGATCCTTTTGGTTGTTGCAGCTTTGTGGAGAGGGCTGTTGATACCTAACAAGCAAAGGCTATGGATGCTGCTGAACATCGAGAGCATACAGCATAGCTCCTCTCAACATAGAGTTATGTGCTCCAGCTGTCAGTAGTGCTGAAAGAGTAAACTAAGATACCATTTGTTGGGATGATGGAGAGAGGAGAATGGTGTGTAGAATATTGAAAAATGGCAGAAACCGAAAGCCACTTTACCATGTTTCTTGTGACTCTCTCATGCCTGGGACCACATGGCTGGAGATTAGAAGAAAAATAAGCAATGGATGTTGACCCTACTCTGTTGGGACTGCACAGTTCTTGTGATCGGAGAGGAAGGTTCTTGTCCAACAAAGTTTTAACTTCTGTGGATCCCTGTTGTAGTCACTTGCTGCCAGCTCTAACCAGTATGGCATTGCTTGGTGCTGTGGCATGAGAGAATGGAGGAGAGGGGGAATTTCCCTCACTGTCTCTAAGCGTGGAGAGATTCCTTTAGATTCCTGTCTTGATCCTTGAGGCAGAACTTGAGGGCTCCTGGAGCTCACTTCTAACCCCCAGTTCACCTTAGGGATACTGGAGGGTGGAAAAATGGTAAATTCAGATATTTGTCATCCTCCTCAATCTTCCTGCTGCTGTTCACTTTTCACAGTCCTCAAACAGCTGGTCTGTGTATTTCATTCAGGGTTTATAGCTGCATTTTGTGGGAAGGACAGAGTGGAACATGCTTACTCCATCTTATATTTCAAAGATAAAGTGTAACTGCCAGTATGTTACTCTAGTATGTGTCAGACAATTTGCTAGACTATAGGAATAAAAATACGCAAAGATCAGTTAGTTCATTCGCTCAGTTGTGTCCGACTCTGCGACCGCATGGACTGCAGCACGCCAGGCCTCCCTGTCCATCACCAACTCCTAGAGTTTATTCAGACTCATGTCTGTCAAGTGATGCCATCCAACCATCTCATCCTCTGTTGTCCCCTTCTCCTCCCGCCTTCAATCTTTCCCAGCATCAGGGTCTTTTCTAGTGAGTCAATTCTTTGCATCAGGTGCCAAAGTATTGGAGTTTCAGCTTCAGCATCGATATTCCAATGAATATTCAGGACTGATTTCAGCACCTTATCTCAGTGAACTAACTTGAAACAGTTTATGGACAGTAATGGTGGTAAAGAATTGGCCTGCAATGCAGGAGACGTGGGTTTGATGTCTGGGTCGGAAAGATCCCCTGGAGAAGGAAATGGCAAACCACTCTAGTACTCTTGCCTGAAAAATCCTATGGACAGAGGAGCCTGGCGGACTACAGTCCATGGGGTGCAAAGTCTTGGACATGACTTGGCGATTGAGCATGCACGCAGTAATAAAAATCAGATAGTTGCTTTAATGGAGTAGGAACTGAAAGAGTATATAAATCTATTCAGAGGAGTCTGATATACCTACCACTGTAGGAGACGCAGTGTTTGTAAGTCATGAGGAATGAATTAGAAGAAATGAATGAAGTAGGTAATTCATAAGTCATTCCTCATGACCTATAAGTAAGTCATGAGGAATGAATTATAAGAAAAGGAGAGGAGAGAGATAGTATGTGGATGGTGATTTAGTACATTTCTAAGAATCAGGTGTCACTGGGTATAAAGAACTTTACAGAGGGACAGAGGCTGTGCAGGTGAGCAGGCACTGCATCTTAAATGCCATGTGGAAGAGATTTTTATGTTTTAGATAATGCCATCAGGGTTGCGTGTTACCTGTCTTGTTCTTAATATAGATGTGGTTTAGGCTCATTTCCCCATTGTTTTTCTAGATTATTGTACATACATTTGTCTTAACTTCCACTTATCCAGTTCCCTATTGGAATGATATATTTTTATAATTTTTACAGCATTGTTTTGAGATTTGATTTGAAACTTGAAAACAGCAAAGAACATTTATCACTAATGTTACAACTAGTGAATAGTGTAGGTCAGAGGCCCCAGAGGCTGGGATCTGTGCCTGGTGATCTGAGGTGGAGCGGATGTCATAATAATGATAGAAATAAAAGGCACAGTAAATGTAACGCACTTGAATCGTCCCCAAACCATCCCCCTTGTCCCAGTCCATGGAAAAATTGTCTTCCATGAAGCTAGTGCCAGAGAGGTTGTGGACTGGTCGTGTGAGTGATCAAATTGGGTGATGCTATTTTTAATTTTAAAAAGTAACTGTAGACACCAGTGGGTTTCTTTTATGTAATTCATTCTGTCTCTAAAAGTCACTAGAAAAAGGTTACAGAAAATGCTAAGTTAAGCATGGAAGAATGTTAATGGTGGTTGCTTAATGTGTCCTATAAATCACATAAATTTTGGTTTGTTGCACAAAAAAGGGGTTCATTATCTTAATCATACATAAACATTTGCATATATAATATGGTGTATATTGTATATATAATATAGTGTATTATAACTATATATAATGTAGTTAACTGTTTCTTCCTCCCTCAGAATGTACTTAGAAAAGACAGTTTAGATTTTTTTTTTTTTAAAGTGAGTGTGTTTGAAAGTTATTTTGAACTCAGTTTCTTCAGATGAGCTCTTTGGGAAGTCTGGTCTATTAATGGTTGCTTTTACATTTCTTTGTAGTACTGTAAATATAAAGATTAAACAGTTAATATCTTTTCTGTTTGAGCGTATGAATTTATTTGCATATATTCTTTGAAAATGTTACCAGACATGGGAGGGAATCCTAGTGTTTTTTTTTTTTTTCTTTCTTTTTTTTTGTCCGCACCACATGGCTTGTGGGATGTTAGCTCCCCAGCCATGGATGAAATCTGTGCCTGTTTCAGTGGAAGCATGGAGTCTTAACCACTGGACCTCAGGGAAGTCCCACAAGTTTGTTTTCTTGCTCACCTGTAATTTATTGTTAGTGAGCTCTTAATCTCTACTTGTGAACAGAGGATAGATGGCCTCTTAAAAAAACTGTGTTATGATTCATAACTCATTTTCCCTGGTTTCCCTGATGGCTCAGATGGTAAAGAATCTGCCTGCAGTGCAGGAGACCTGGGTTTGATCCCTGGGTCGGGAAGATCCCCTGGAGAAAGGAATGGCAACCCACTCCAGCCTTCTTGCCCGGAGAATTCCATGGACAGAGGCTACAGCCCATGGGGTCGCAAAGAGTTGGACAGACTGAGCGACTAACAAACACTTTCACTTTCCTGCCAATTTTGCTTCCTTGATCAGTACTGCTTTTGGTCTGTTTTTGTGTTGGTGGGTCAGGAATGAAGCAATTAAAAAGGTTAAAATGAATTGTTATGGTTTGTAAATGTAATTTTTGTATGTTTTTTGTTTTTGACAGCCGATTTATTTTGCATATTCCCAGCGAGGAAAGAGACAATGCTATCCGAGTGTGTTTTCAGATTGAACTTGCCCATTGGTTTTACTTGGATTTCTACATGCAGAACACACCAGGATTACCTCAGTGTGGGATAAGAGACTTTGCTAAAGCTGATATCCTTTTTATTACTATAATGACTGTCTTTCATTCTTGTTAATAAGATGTTTTAGCACAAATTTTCTTTTGCCTATCTTTGAGATTTATAATCTTTTAAATAAAACATAATGATTTCTAAAATTTGTCAAATACATAAAGCATATGCATACGGTTTGTGCCTGATGGTGGTAGGCACAATTTGATAGCAGGGCTGTACCTTGGTATTCCTGGGGGTGGCTCCAGGACCTCCCCTTCTCTCCAGGATACCAGAATCCATAGATGTCCCTTGTTTAGTCACTAAGTCGTGTCCAGTTTTCTGTGACCCCATGGATTATATAGCCCATCAGGCTCCTTTGCCATTGGATTTCCTACGTGAGAATATTGGAGTGGGTTGCCATTTCCTTCTCCAGGAGATCTTCCTGACTCGGGGATCAAACCCACGTCTCCTGCATCGGCAGGAGGGTTCTTTACCGCTGAGCCACCAGGGAAGCCCGCTCAAGTTTCTTTGATGGTGTAGAATGGCATGGTAGAGTCAGCGCCGCTATCTGTGGGTCACACATTGTTGCAGGGAGAAGTCAGTTCCGACTCCATGTTGAAACTGTGTCTTTGACTTGCTTTACATTGCCTTTGTTATTACTACAGTCATACATAATGGCCTGCCTCGGAGAAACCTGCCTCTCTGCCTGACTGTTAAAGTGCCTTTGTTCAGAACCAGCCCCTCTCCCTGCCACCTGTGGTTGGCAGGAAGGAAGAAATGAACACCCGCCTGAGGCTGGCCATTCTAGGAGATAACTTGCAAGATTAATAGTCTTTTTACTTTGTTTCCTCACCTCCCCCCATCTCTCTCTATAAAAGAACCTGGCATCCAGACCCCGGTAAAATGATTATTTTGAGACATTAGTTGGCCATTTTGGTTAGCCTCTGAATAAATCAGATTCCTTGCCTCAGCCTTGTGTCTTGGACTCATTGGCCTGTCATGTAGTGAGCAGAGTGAGCTTGGACTGGTAACACCTGTCGATACTGGAGTGACAACTGTATTTTTATTTATGTTGAGGACCCCCTAAAATGTATAGTGATAATTTTTGATTTTCTTTTCTTTCAGATATAGCTAGCCTGTTTCTAGAACTGATCTGTTTTTGTTTTTTTTTTTTTACATTCCTCTTGCTGTTCCACTTAACTGAATGATCTTTATTGAGATTACTACCTTTCTGGTATAGATAATTCGTAAGTAATTATTGAATACTTCCTGTGTTCAAAACAGTTTTTGGTTTTATGGCAGATTGCTTGCCTTCTGAGAAGCTTTTGTTCCTCCCTATTCACAAATAAGATAGAAACTTGTCATAAAAGATTCACACGAATATTTAAGATTATAAAAGGAAGCTGTGTCACAAGGCCAAAAACCTGGTAAATTGCTAATGCTCTTGATACTGTTTTTAGAATTTGGCAGAAGGTGGAAAGTTTTATGCAAGTTTAAGCAAGGCTGTGTTTTAAAGGGAATGTAGAATTTTCATTCTATATATTTCCTCTAAGCAGGCTGGAGTGGGAAATACATTGCAGATAAAGAAAAGGGATGGAGCAAAATTGGGGAGTTGGAAATGATAAGCAATACCTTGGAAAGTAAATTTTTACTAAGATTCTTACAGGGATCTAAGAGGAGATAGGGACGGAAGTTATGTAGGGGAATTTGTGAGTTTTAGAGCCAAAATGCTTTGATTTTTATTCTCTTGGTCATTGTTTTTCAGCATAAACCATGTGTTGACGTGGAACTATACCCGTAAGTGCACTGTAGTACACTAGAGGGAGTGGGAAGAGGTGATTTAAAATAACCCTCATACTCAACTCCCTGTGCTTTTTCTTAGCTGCATGAAATAAGGAACCCCTGCAGAAAATGAATGAAACTGTTTATTCTATATAGCTGTTAACCTTTGAAACTTTTTCAGCAAGTATGGAGAAGTAAATGAAAAAAGGAGGAATAGAAGTATTGTGGAGCACTATCTTTGTTAGAGTCTTGGTAGCCGATTTTATGAGGAAATCATAGACCACTGTTTTTAAGGAGCTATAATCTAATTGGAGAAACATGGATAAAATAAGAAGGCTGTCTTCTTTGGTTTTGGTCTGTTTTGCATAGACTTGGGGGTCTTACAAGAGCAACTGTACATATTTTGGGGTTCTGGATAGGATTTTGTGCTTATCTGGATAATCTGGATAAGATTTTGTGGTGGTTTAGTCACTAAGTTATGTCCGACTCTTCTGACCCCAGGCAAGAGGTTGGAATTCTCCAGGCAGGAATACTGGAGTGGGTTGGCATTTCCTTCTCCAGGGGATCTTCCTAACCCAGAGTCTCCTGAATTGCAGTTTTTCCTGAAACACAATTGCAATTGTGCTTATATATATGAATTTTTAAAACTTTCCTTATTATTAAAAAAAAAAAGTGCCCCTGTTTTAGTTAAGTTTCTTTTAATTCACTACGTGGAAGAAAAAGCTTCTTCTAATGTGGTAGACTCCATTAAATAATTGAGTGCTTCCTCTGTGCCAGGCATTGAACAAGGTATATTTGGTTGCTGTCTTTAAGATGACAGGCAGGAAAGGACGTGATTACACTAAAGTCTGATAGGTTTTGATAAGGTAGCCTAGGGTTCATTAGAAATAGTGAAGCGAGTAATCCCACTCCAGTTTGAAAATAGATAAAAATCTTCTTTGGAGGCAGAGTCTAGTGGGCCGTATTTGTCTGGACTTTACCCATAAGGGTAATAAAAGAATGTAGGAGATTAAAAAAAGACTTCAGGAAAAAAGTGTAACTTGCAGAGAAGTGGAAAGAATGTTAAATCAAGTGCCATCATGCCCTTTCTGTGTATTTGCCCATTGTTAACGTTTTGCCACATTTCTTTACTTCTCTCTAGGGACGTTTTGAAAAACATTCCTGAGACAGTGCAGGCAGTGAATTGGAGGAACATCAGATTGAAAGCCTAGTTAAGATGCTGTTTCATTAATTTATGAGAGAGAATTGGAAACTTCTGATAGAAGTGAATAGAAGATACTAAATTTCAGTGATATTTAGGAGGTAAACTTTGTCTTAACTTGAATGTCTGAGGAGAGGTAGAGGAAGGAGTCAAGGATGGTATCCAGGTTTCTGATCTGAGCGATTGAGTGGATGGGTGTGCCGTTCCATTTGTAGAGAAATAAAGGAGAAATTTTGTGGGGGCATGACGGACGCACTGATCTGTGGTACCTGTGAGACTAGAGTAAAAGTTAATAGTATGAATTCCGGAGTCACATTCCTCGCGTTACCATCCCATCTTTGCCATTTACCAGTCGTGCAGCCTTGGACAAATAGTAGGGCTTTTCTCTGACTCTGTTTTCTTGTGTTAATTGTGCATAGTCCTGTGACTTTTCTCTAGTGGCTACTCAGGTATAGCACTTAACTGAGTATGTGCCAGTAGTACTTGCCTGAGTATATACTACATACCCCAGTATGGGTATAGCTTGACTGTCCTGGACTTGCTTCTGGGTTGAGGTTTTGCTGGGGAGCTATATTCATAACTGTGGCAAAAGAATTTTGAATATTGCTAAGACATTAATTAAAGTGATGGACCGTATTGTGGAGAGAAGAAAATAAAAGCCAGAGGGTGCTAATATGGAGACAGGAGAACAGTCAAAAATAGATGTAGAATAACCATATATTGTGACTACTTAAAAGACTGCTGTATAAAATTATGGCCAAGATGTTTTATTCTAATCAGAGTACTGTAATAGAACTATTACAGTTCTATTGTGTTGCCATCAACAACACCTTGTTGATGGCAAGGTGCAGATTGTTGCTGTGGGAGTTAGTCCCAGAAGTGGGCGTGGATGTGAAGGACAAGGAATACAGGGAACTGGGGCTACAGCTTGACGAGTTGTCCCGAGAGGACATTGATGTCGTCTGTGATAACAGAAGGATTTTGGATGGCAGTTACAGTGAAATGATTATCTACAGTTAGAGTATATTTTTCATGTTTTTGCAGAAATGTTGAAAAGAGTCTACTGAAGAATCACTGAATTGTTAAGAAAGGGGATATGTGTAATACAAGTAGATATATGTGCTTAAAGCTTCTTCCATTCTTTATGTAATCAGTGTGATCTTCAGTCTTTCTCTTAGAAATGTTGGTAAGGCCCAGTAAGCCAAGATTGAAGATGGAAAATAATTTGGTTTGATGGTTAAGAAAATAAGGCAGTAGTCAAATAATAATTTAAGTAAAAATTAGAAAATAATTATCATTACTCAGAGCATATCATAGGGTTTTTTGAGTTAAGTACATTGTCTCATTAAATAAAAGTGGTGTTTAAAAACTCTCCACTCCAAAAAAACCAAAAAACAAAAAACTTTCCACTCCATTGTTGGAATGAATTACTTTATGTACTGTTGAATTTGGAGGAAGATTGAAGAGTTGTCTTCATTGAAGAAATTGATGTCATTTTTGGATTGGGTTCTGTTATTTGCTAATTGTGTGGACGTGAGCAAGTACTTTTCATCATTAATTCCAAATATATCTTGGTCTGCAGTTGATTGGTTCATCAACTTACTCTTTTTATGGTGATTTTGGGGTAGGGAAAAAAATGGGTAAATGAAGAGTATAGATAATTTTCAAGACTATGTCGGTTGATTTTAATTTGTTATTTTTGAAGAAGTTGTTTAATGGGTAGAAAGATGAGCTAAAACTTCATTATAGAGACACTAATGCACTGTGAAATTATTAGGAATGTTGTAGGGAGAAGGAAGAGAAAGGAAAAAGACGAGAAAAGTGTCTTCCTCTTTGACACTTCCTCTTTGACACTATTGGAAGTTACTTCTATTTCTGGGTTATTTTCATATTTTTCCCCCTGTGGTTAATTTTTAATGGAAAAATATCCATTTATTTAAAAGATATAGTTAGATTAAAAAATAAAATCTGTGGTGACCTAAAACACATAAGGAATTTTTACTAAATATCTTAGACTTTTAATGAGAAATAGCTTTCAGAATTATAGGAAGCTGGAATCTTCCAAAATTCTTCCATAGAGCTTTATGGAATAGTTAATATTATATCCACATGATTTCCCCACTCCCCAAATGAAAGCAAAGACTATTTTTAACCTAGTGCTTGCCTATTTAATACAGTGTTGTTATAGATGGTTGCCTTTTTTGAGCTCTTTGAGAACCTTATTTCTTACTGCACTATAAAACCAAAGCATATTTTTAAACAGAAAAAGGTACAGCTCATAAAATTCGTTTTCATAAAATGAATTTATCGTGATGTTTTTGTTTAACTCAGTAGTTAATGTGAATATAATGCTGACTTCTTTGAGGATGTTGACGTGTGTGTGCTACAAGTTTTCCCTGCACCTTTCTTTGCCTTATCTGTTACAAAACCTTCCTTTCTTACATTAATATAAAAATGAAAAGAGAATATGTAAGCATTCACAGCACTTGAAAACCCTTGAGAATGTCCTCCGTTTGAGAAACACTGTTATAAATTATAATTTGCCCACAGTTTTCATAATTAACAGTGTTGTAATGAGGCATTTGGTAGCATATGAGTATTGGAAGCCTAAGCATATACTTTACCGGTTTAGGTTTTATTTACTTTAGAAAAAAATTATTTTACTCTGCTCAGTTTTGGAGAGACATACCAGTTTCTTTTGAAACAGGCCATACTTTCCTTAATACTCATTCTCTATAATCCTTAATCTTCATCTTTAAAATGTTTTAAATTATGAAAACAATACATACACATGGTAAAGAAAAATATTCAGCCCTGTAGAGTGGCATGCTTCATTCATTTCTAGTTCTGCTTCCCAGAGTTAGAGTTAGCTACTTCTGCTGCTTCTTTTTTGGGGGAGAAGGGCGGCTGAGAGGCTTGTGGGATCTTAGTTCCTCAACCAGGGATTGAATCTGTACCCCCTGCAGTGGAAGCAGAGTCCTAACTATTGTACTGCCAGGGAATTCCCACTTCTGGTTACTCTGATGGCTCCTACCTCTTGCTGTGGGTACTGTGCTTATATTTCTTGCTGTCAGTTTCAGTATCTGTTGACTCTTAATATGATAAATTCGACACACTTAGTGATTGTAAGTGCTAACGTGGCCCTGAGTTTTTTGTTGTTAACTTAGGGTGTCAGAGTATGTGTATTCAAAGTTTACTTGATTTGTGCCTAGGCTAAATGCAGAAGTTAGAAATGTTTTGTTCAGGAGAAAAAAAATGTGAAAAGACAAGAAGGATACACTTAACTGAGGTGAAGATGTGAGTAATTGTATACAATAATAATAAATAATATTAATTTAAATAAAAAATGTTTTTTTATTAATTTAAATAAAAAATATTTTTAATAAAAAATAATAAAATACAAAATTCATTTTAAAAGATCTCTTTCTGTATATATGTGCTTAAATTGTAAGGGAGAAAGTAAATGGCTTCCTTAACACATGGTGTACTCTTCAATCATTGTCCATTTTTGCTGCCTCAAGGTGAAGATGTGGAAAAAATTTTGGATGAATGGAAGGAATATAAAATGGGAGTGCCAACATATGGTGCAATTATTCTTGATGAGACACTTGAAAATGTGAGTGAGAGTAATACAGAATTTTTAAGTGAAATGGTAATCAGCTGTTTTCATCCTAATGTTATATCTATAATGTTCTGAACTGAGGTTTTAAACGTATACTTAGATTTTTAGTGCTACAAGGCCAAAATTTGCATATTTTGTCTGCATTCTGGGTCTTAATAATTCATACCTATTGCAGTATGGCATATTGTAAAGGAACTTGATTGCTGAAGAAATACTTTAAAATGGGCAGAATGCCTTTCTTCATAGGAAAAGTAATATTATATCTAGCCTCCTGGAAGATAGTTAACCAAGTAAAATTGTTGGCGATAAGAGTTATCTGAAGTAAGGAGAAAAGCACTTCTGGCTTTTAGAAAGGAATATGGGAAAGGAGAGCAAGTTTTATTTTTACCTCTTGATTGTTTTGCAGGTACTACTGGTTCAGGGGTACCTCGCAAAATCAGGCTGGGGATTTCCAAAAGGAAAAGTAAATAAAGAAGAAGCTCCTCATGATTGTGCTGCTAGAGAGGTGAGTTACTGCAGTTTGATGCGTTTGGTGGCTGTGCTTTGAGTGTTGTTTTAGCTTTGGAGACTGGACTTGTTTGGATCATTTAATCCTCTTTCCAGAACTTGAATGCCTGCATGGAGTAATATCTTTTGTTATGTAACTGTTAATTTGTTTGTCTACCTCTGTCATTTGTTTTTCTCTCATTTGTTTCATTTTCTTTCATTGTACATATTTTATTATTTAACCTTTTTTGTAATATCCTTTCCACTTTTCCTTTTAGAATTGGATTAAATATTTAATTGGATTAAATAAATAGATTAGTTAAATATTTTGGCTATTATAACCTTTGTTTTATGTTTATAGTCTGGGCGTCTAGACAAACGCACAATTTCTGAGACATTTACATTTATTGGTAAAAACCCACTCTAGCTTGCCTCTGCCTGTAGGATGAAGTTTAATTCTTTAAGAATTGAAACTCCATTTCCTACCCCCAACACAAAACTTAGCCATTCCTAAATTTGTCTGTCTTTATTCTTAGTCAAGAAGAAAATGAAGGAAATGGCAACCCACTCCAGTGTTCTTGCCTGGAGAATCTCAGGGATGGGGAGCCTGGTGGGCTGCCATCTATGGGGTCGCACAGGGTCAGACACGACTGAAGCGACTTAGCATAGCATTCTTAGTCAAATAATTTATTCTTTGTCCTCTGAATTGATTGATTTGTTTTATCCACTAAGCTTTTGCTTATGTGATTTTCCTACCTGGAAACGCCTCTCTTCTGCCCATTCAAATCATAACTGGGTATCTTTGTAGATGGAGGTCACTTTTTCCCCAAAAGACTGCCACAGACTAGCTGTCTGTATGGGGCCTTATTTTCTTATTTGTAAAAGGAGGATGTTCACTCTTACTTAAATTGTTTATCACATGTAACCAGTTGGCTGTAGCCCACAGTAATACATTGTGATACATTGTATACGGTATTCTTATTTATCAATTTACACCAGTACACCTTGTCCTTGACATTTGAGGAGTTGAGCTATGAGGAAATATGATAAAATGGAAAGAGAACTGGACTAGGAGTTGAAAGGGGTTTGTTCCATTATAGTTTTAGTATATGTTGCTCAATAGCCTAGAGAAACTGGACAAATCTCTCTGTAAGATATAAAATTATTAGGAGTCTAACTCAAGGACTTGTTTCTAAAAGCAAGATATTCATAACTAGAAGTGGTATCTTTCTAGAGTCTAAGCTGGTAGTGATTGAATTTTGAGATTTTTTTTTTTCGAGATGGCAGTATGGATTTTGTAGCATATTTTATTTGAATCTCTTTTTTTTTTGCTCCATGTTTTTCTAGAGCAGTGTTCACCGCCTGGTTCGAGTCTATTTGTTAGTGAGGGATAATAGTTAAAATTCTTAAAAACCACTAGTGGTCATTTACTGTAGAAAAAGTATCAATGCTTATTTACTTTGGAGTAAGATTTTTAAAATGACTGAAAATGCTGCATTTTAAATTGAGTGTGGAACAGCTTATCTGAGCAAGTATTTTGCAACAGCTTATAGCAAAGACATTTTATGCCCACCCTTTAAAATTGATAACTATTTAGGGAGCAGGTGAGGAAATGCCACATCCTCTTAAGAGCTTTTCCTTTATTTTCTGCAGATGGCAGGAGATGAAATGGAGTAGTTAAAAAGTCTTCCCTTTTGTGTCTTCAGTTTTTGTAGTTGTCTTGCTCATAAAGAAAGGCAAAATGGGAGCCATACTGTCCTACCTGGTGGAGTTAATCCATACGTCTTATACAAGGAGTAGACTTCTCCTACAGTAGTGAGATAGTTGTCCAGGTCCAGAAAGAAATATTAACTGCAGTAACAGAAATTTCGGCTAAATTAGGTGGTATGGGCTATCTTCATAATTGGATCTTTCCCGAGGAATCAAATGCCTAATCTTGGAAAACTGAAGAAGGACCCTAGATCCAAGGGCTCTGCCTGCATCTACTGCTGGAATGCTCCATCTCATGAATTTTATACACGATATTATACAGTCGGGATGATGCAGAAGTGGGGTATTTGGGATAAAAAGAGAAAGTTAACCTGTGAACCAGGACAGTTTTCACCTTGGTTTCTCTTCTTTGTTCTCTGCTCTGGGATACTGAGATAAAAAGTTATCCTGTCTGTCTGGTGCTGATTCCAGTGGATCACCATAATTTGTAAGAAAGTAAATAAAGTTTATTCTTGGGGCTGGGGGAGTGGGAGAATGGAGAATCCTGTAGGGGAAGATGCAGCCTTTATGGGAAGTTATCTCTATTTTTAAAGGTGGGTAACTGAAACAGAGCTGTTGAGTACTCAGTAAGCACAAAACAGAGATGCAAACCCTAGTATTTGGGTTCTGGAGTTCATGTTCTTGGCTGCTATTTAATATATAGACAGTCAGGAATGTTTGTAAATTGGTGAGAATTTCTAAATACATACACAGATGTAAACAGAAGAAACTTGATTTTAAGTACATATATCTATTTCCTGATAACACTTAGCTCTCTTATTTGGACCAATATGAATCTCCCCCTGCCTCCCGTGTTTTAAAGATTTTGTCTTGCTCTGAGGAAACCACAGGTGTACTTAGGAACCACAGTTGATTAATTTCGGGGAAAAAATGTTCCCTTTGATAATAAGAATTAATCCTAACTTCTAACTTTTCTGAACTAAATAATAGCCTCTTTTAGCCGATAAAGGAACTTTTTAGAAAAGACTTTTTTTAATTTCTGTTATTTTAAGGGCTAGAATTTTTAAAGGCAAATCTTTTGATTTTTGTTCCTTTTAAGTGAATGCTTTTCTCATAAAGAACAGATTGTGGAATTAAGGTGTAGCATTGCTGTATTAATCCATTCAGGCTGCCATAACAAAATACTGCAGACTGGGTGGCATAAGCAGTAGACGTTTATTTTCTACTCCTGGAGGCTGGGAAGCCTAAGAGCAAGCTGCCTGTTGGTGGATTTCCTGGTGAAGGCTCTCCCTCCGGCCTGCAGTCAGCTGCCTTGCCTCTGTGTGCCCGCGTGGTCTTCCCTGGGTGACTGAGAGCCCAGGGCGCTAGTTTACCGGTGTCTCCTCCTCTTAAAGGGCACTAGTCCTGTCGGATTGGAGACCCACCTGCATGACCTCATGTAACCTGCACCACCTCCTCACAGGCCCCGTCTCCAAGTACAGTCATTTTGGGAGTTAGGCCTTCCTAAGAATTTTGGAAGGTTCAGTCCATAGTAATTGCTATTTTTGAGTGTTGAAGTATTCAACCAGCCATCCTAGAGTTGCAGTGTATCCTTCTGCCACTTGGTGGTGCTGCAGCACAATAGAAGCAACACTGAGGGAGGGGGAGCGCCATCAGTCTTAGCTGAAAACCAGATTGTTATTCCATTTATAGGAGTTAATATTACACTTTTCATTTTCACTTGTATGAATACATATGGAGAAGTTTTGTCTTAATTTTTAGCTATCATTAGGCTTAGGCTGATGTGTTAAGCACTTTTTCTCTTGTTTTTACCATGTTTTTTTTCCCTCTGGTTTCTACCATGGGTTTTATTTTAGGTTGCTTAATAACTTTTTAATTTTCTTTATTGTAATTGTATCAGTGTTATTTCATCGTGTATGAGTGTGTAGAAGTGTTTATTTTGCTACAGCAGAATCTGACACCTTCTGTAAGGGCTGTGTGTGTGGACTGGGCTGAAGAATCAGTGGCAAGCAGGCCGCTCAGGGAGAAGCTGTGAATAATCGTCAGTTGAAAGCTAATGGCCGTCGTAATTAGTAGTTTCCAATCTTCTCTTTGATCACTTGGTTCACCTTTGTTAATTGGGTTATTTCTGAACACTTATTCAGTAGTCAAGTAGATGTACGATAGAGATGTGAAAAATGTTCTCTAGGTTTTATTGAAAGCCTGTATTAAGATAATCTTGGTATATTTTTGTTACCAATTGTGGTGAAACAACACCTGTTTTTGAGAACATGGAATACTTGGCAGTTCATATGTGGTTTCGAGATTTCATGTTGCTGCTTATTATTTGGTAGAACAGCATTTTATTATGATGACACTTACTTTAATGTGCCCTTATGTGATTTAATCTTGATAGAATTTGTACAGAGGAATTACTGGTTTATTCTACCACTTGTAGGCTTACAGGACATAGATTTTAGGCAGAGGATTTGATTGTCTATGCTGGTGTTCTTTGGGTAGCACATTTTTTTACTCTTACGTAGAGATTTTTATCTGATATCGTTTGAGACGTTAATCCTATTCCATGCGCCAGGAACGTTAACTCTGAATTATCATACAGAAAGGGATTTGATTCACAGAAGGTTTGGTATTAAAAATTGGTTTTAAATTTTATTTTTTTAATTGGTGGGAAATTGCATTATAATTTTGAATTGGTTTCTGCTGTACAGTAATGCAGATCAGTTATGTGTGTGTGTATTTGTGTATGTGTGTGTATATATATAATTTTCCTCCTGAGCCTCCCCACCCATCCCCAGCCATGAGATGACCCCTCCAGGTCATCACAGAGCACTAGGCGGGGCTTCCTGTGTTATTTAGTAGCTTCCTTCTACCTGTTTTATGTGTGATATTGTGTATATAGGATTTCCCTGGTAGCTCAGACGGTAAAGAATCTGCCTGCAGTGCAGGAGGCCCAGGTTTGATGCCTGCCTGGGTCGGGAAGATCCCCTGGAGAAGGAAATGGCAGTCCACTCCAGTATTCTTGCCTGGAGAATCCCATGGACAGAGGAGCCTGGTGGGCTGCAGTCCACAGGGTGGCACAGAGTTGGGCACAACTGAGCGACTGACACTGCACTGTTGTATGTAATTTGCCCCACCCTCGCCTTCCCCAACTGTGTCCACAGTCCCGTCTCTGCTATGTTCATTAGTACCATTTTTCTAGATTGCGTATATATGCGTTAACATACGACACTCGTTTTTCTCTTTCTGACTTACTTGGCTCTCCAGCACAGTCTAGGTTCATCCACCTCACTACAGTTGACTCAAGTTCATTGCTTTATGGTTGAGCAGTACTCCACTGTGGAAGTGCACCGCAGCTTCTTATCCATTCACGTGTTGGTAGGCATCTAGGTTGCTTCCGCGTCCTGGCCGTTGCCAGTAGTGCTGCAGTGAACGAGGGCCACATGTGTATTCTGGCACTGTGGTTTTCTCAGGGCGGGAGTAGTGGCCCAGTAGTGGGGTTGCTGGGTCATACGGTGATTTTATTCCTACTGTTTTTTATTCCTAGTGTTTTAAGGAACCTCCGTGCTGTTTTCCACAGTGGCTGTATCGGTTTATATTCCCACCAGTGCGGGAGGGTTCCCTTTCTCCACACTCTGCAGCATTTACTCTTGGTAGATTTTTTTTGATGATGGGCATTCTGACTGGTGTGAGGCGATAATCTCATAGTTTTGATATGCATTTCTCTAATAATGTGTGATATTGAGCCTCTCTTCAAGTGTTTACTGGCCATCTGTACATCTTTGGAGAAATGGCTGTTTGGGTTCTGCCCATTTTTTGACTGTTCCTTTTTTTTTTTTTTTGATTTTTTGATCTTGAACTGTATGAGCTGTTTATATATTTTGGATATTAACCCTTTGTTGGCTGTAGATTTGTTATCTGTACATAAAAGTGAGCTATTAAAATTTTTTCCTGGTAAATGCTTGTTGAGAATGAGTACCTTATTTTAGAGGTGAACCAATCTTTATCACTTTTAGAATTAAGAAGTCTTGCATTGTATTATTGGAAAGGGCAATGGCAACCCACTCCAGTACTCTTGCCTGGAAAATCCCATGGACGGAGGAGCCTGGTAGGCTGCAGTCCATGAGGTCGCGCAGAGTCGGAGACGACTGAAGCGACTTAGCAGCAGCAGCATTGTATTATGTTTATTCTAAGTATGAGAGAAATATCAATAACCTCAGATATGCAGATGACACCACCCTTATGGCAGAAAGTGAAGAGGAACTCAAAAGCTTCTTGATGAAAGTGAAAGAGGAGAGTGAAAAAGTTGGCTTAAAGTTCAACATTCAGAAAACGAAGATCATGGCATCCGGTCCCATCACTTCATGGGAAATAGATGGGGAAACAGTGGAAACAGTGTCAGACTTTATTTTTCTGGGCTCCAAAATCACTGCAGATGGTGACTGCAGCCATGAAATTAAAAGACGCTTACTCCTTGGAAGGAAAGTTATGACCAACCTAGATAGCATATTCAAAAGCAGAGACATTACTTTGCCAAACAAGGTCCATCTAGTCAAGGCTATGGTTTTTCCAGTGGTCATGTATGGATGTGAGAGTTGGACTGTGAAGAAAGCTGAGCACCGAAGAACTGATGCTTTTGAACTGTGGTGTTGGAGAAGACTCCAGAGTCCCTTGGACTGCAAGGAGATGCAACCAGTCCATTCTGAAGGAGATCAGTCCTGGGATTTCTTTGGAGGGAACGATGCTGAAGCTGAAACTCCAGTACTTTGGCCACCTCATGTAAAGAGTTGACTCATTGGAAAAGACTGATGCTGGGAAGGATTGGGGGCAGGAGGAAAAGGGGACGACAGAGGATGAGATGGCTGGGATGGCATCACTGACTCGATGGACATGAGTCTGAGTGAGCTTCGGGAATTGGTGATGGACAGGGAGGCCTGGCGTGCTGCAATTCATGGGGTCGCGAAGAGTCGGACACGACTGAGCGACTGAACTGAACTGAAGTATGGTTGTACAGGGTTTCAAAGCTGCCTTTGTTACATTACACTAATGGCCTCATGTTGTACCATTTCTTCTCTTTATAATCCTTCAGCTATAGTCATTCTCAGCTGTCTGGAGTATCTTTTTCTTCTTGTCAGTCTTATAAACTTCTAGTCATCTTTCAAGTCCTAGCCCAGGTTTATCCACAGGATAGGACCCTGCTTATGACAGCCTTCCAGGTGACTACCCCAGCTCACACCTCACACCTCACCTGTGCCCAGGGCTGAGTTGATGTTCAGTCGCTCACTCGTGTCCCAACTTTTTGTGAGCCCGTGGACTGAAGCCCACTAGGCTCCTCTGTCCTTGGGATTTTTCCAGGCAAGAATACTGGAATGGGTTGCCATTTCCTTCTGCAGGCATCTTCCTGGACTAGGGATCAAACGGGCCTCTCCTGCATGGGCAGTTGGGAAGCCCCTCAAGGCTGAGGTAAGCATCCTGATTCTGTATTCCCATGGCACCCACCTACTTTCTGGCATGTATATCATACCACAGTTATCATTTCTTTTTAAGATGGAGCTCTTGAAAGAGCAGTGCTTGCTTTATTCATTTCTGAAATCAGTGCGTAGGATAGGATAGTACCTGTCACTATGCACACAGATATATTTGAATGAATACACTAAAACAACCTTACCATTAATTACATATTAGTCTTTAAAATTGTGTTAATGTTATAGTAAGAATAATAAAAAGAATAGACCCACCTGTTAATATTTTGCCGTGTTTGCTTTATTACTTTTGATACATATGGGTGTATGGTTTTTATTATTATTGCTAGATAATTTAGGAGTAAATTGTAGACATAATGTCTCTTAACCACTATTACTGCATGTATCAATAAGTTTAAAGAACTAGAAAGTTCTCTTACATAATCACGGTGTAATTATCAAATTCAGGAATGGGTTTGAAAGGTTCTTTTATCTAACGGATAATTGAGTATTCAGATTTACTAGTTGATCCATTATAGTCCTTTTCTGTAGTTTCCACCCCTTCTCCCATACAGGATCCTATCCCAGGCTCCTGCCCTGTGTTTGCATTTAATTGTTGTTTTGCAGTCTTTAATCTGAAACAGGCTCTTAGTCCTTCAGTGCTTGTTTTGTTAAGCATGTATTCATTTAGATTCTGTTTGTAACAAATAGGGTCTGCTTACAAAGAACTTAGATTATACAATTTACTTTTAGCATAGCTTTTAATTATTTTACAGACATATGTGACTGGTAGGTATTCTAATTTCTGATTATAAGATATTCAAAGAAGAGAGTTAAAGAGAATAACTGTAAAAATAGAATTAAGAACCATGTAAAAATTATTTTTTAAGCTTTTTTTGTTGATGGATAAAAGCATAAAATAAACTTAGCAGGTTATTAATTTTTATGTATGTACATGCTTGTGAAACCACCATCCAGGTCAAAGAATATTTTCAGCAGCTCAGAAGAGTCTTTGCTGCCCCTTCTTTTTTTAATTTTGGCTGCACTGGGGCTTGGCTGTGGCGTGGGCTCCTTGTTGCTGTGCGAGGGCTTTCTTCTGTTGTGGAGCTCTGGGGCTTTCGGGCTTCGGTGATTGCAGCTCCTGGGCTCTGCAGTGCCAGCTCGGAAGTTGTGGCACATGGGCCCAGCTGTTGCATGTCATGTGGAACCTTCCCTGACCAGGGATCCAACCTGCATCCCCTGCATTGGTGGGCAGACTCCCAACCACTGGCCCACCAGGAAAGTCCTCCTGCCCTTTCGGATCAGCACCTCCTTTTCCCACATTTCCTGGAAGGAACCGCTATTTTGACTTTTCTATTACCATCGATTATTTTTGCCTGTTCTGAGCTTCATATAATTAGGATTTCAAAATAGCTATTTTTTGTGTTTTATATTTCTCTCTCAGTGTAATGCTTGTGAGATTCATCTGTGTTATCGTGTATATTAGCAGCTGGTTCTTTTTAATCGCTCTTTGTAATATTGCAGTGTACAAATATACCACAGCTGTTTATCCATTCTTTTATGTATTGGATTGTATCCAGCTTTTGGCTATTAAGGATAAAACTGGTATAAATATGGTGGTACATGTCCTTTGAGGAAAATAAGCCTTCGTTTCTCTAGGAATGGAATTACTGAGTCATAGGGAAGTTGCCAGTGGTTTTCCAGTTGGTTGAACCCATTTATATTCCGACCACCTGCATATGAGAGTTCTTGTTGTCCTTGCCTACATGTAGAATTACCGACTTTAAAATCTTTATCCCATGTTCATGGATTATGAGAATTAATATTGTTAAAATGCCATTACTGCCAAAAATCATCTCTAGATTCAGTGTGATCCCTATCAAAATTTCAGTGGCCTTATTTTTACAGAATTAGAAAAAAAAAATCTTAAAATGTGTACAGAACCACAGAATACTCTGAATAACCAGAGCAATCCTGAAAGAAGAACAAAGTGGAAGGTATCACACTTCCTGCTTTCATGCTGTACTGTAAAGCTGTAGTCATTAAATGGTATGGCAGTGGTGCAAAAACAGATGAATGAAACAGATCTGAAACATAAACAGATCAATGATCAATGAAACAGATCAAAGAATTGAGATCCCAGAAACAAAGCCACACATGTATGGTCAACTAATATTTGAGGAGGGAGCCAAGAAAACTCAATGGAAAAAAGAGAGTCTCTTCAGTTAATGATGCTGAGGAAATTGAATATTCCCATGAAAAAGAATGAAACTAGACCACTCTCTTACACCACTCACAGAAGTTAGCTTGAAGTGGGTACATGACTTAAATGTAAGACTTGAAACCATGAAACTTCTAGAAGAAAACAGGATAAAAACTCCTTAATGTGGCTCTTGGCAGTGACTTTCTGAATATGACTCCAAAAGCACAAGCACCAAAATAAGCAAGACGACAGCGACCCAAAACGAGAAGCAGTCACAAAGTAGAAGCCTGTGGAGCGGGAGAGAGTACCTGCAAACCATACAGTGAATAAAGAGTTAATGTCTAAAAATGCATGACAAGCAAACCATATAGTTGATAAGGAGTTAATGTCCAATAAGAACTTATACAACTCAGTAGCAAATAATTCAATTAAAAAATGGGAAAAAGACCTGAATATACATTTTTCCGAAGAAGATAAATAGTTAATAAAAATGTGAGAAGATGCCCCGCATCACTAGATATTCAATTCAGTTCAGTCGCTCAGTCGTGTCCGACTCTTTGGGACCCCATAAATCACAGCACGCCAGGCTTCCCTGTCCATCACCAACTCCCGCAGTTCACTCAAACTCATGTCCATCGAGTCGGTGATGCCATCCAGCCATCTCATCCTCTGTTATCTCCTCCTCCTGCCCCCAGTCCCTCCCAGGATCAGGATCTTTTCCAATGAGTCAACTTTTCTCATGAGGTGGCCAAAGTATTGGAGTTTCAGCTTCAGCATCAGTCCTTCCAAAGAACACCCAGGACTGATCTCCTTTAGGATGGACTGGTTGCATCTCCTTGCAGTCCAAGGGACTCTGGAGTCTTCTCCAACACCATAGTTCAAAAGCATCAATTCTTTGGCGCTCAGCTTTCTTCACAGTCCAACTCTCACATCCATACACGACCACTGGAAAAACCATAGCCTTGACTAGACAGACCTTTGTTGGCAAAGTAATGTCTGTGCTTTTCAATATGCTATCTAGGTTGGTAATAACTTTCTTTCCAAGGAGTAAGCGTCTTTTAATTTCATGGCTGCAGTCACCATCTGCAGTGATTTTGGAGCCCAGAAAAATAAAGTCTGACACTGTTTCCACTGTTTCCCCATCTATTTCCCATGAAGTGATGGGAGCAGATGCCATGATCTTTGTTTTCTGAATGTTGAGCTTTAAGCCCACTTTTTCACTCTCCTCTTTCACTTTCATCAAGAGGCTTTTGAGTTCCTCTTCACTTTCTGCCATAAGGGTGGTACCATCTGGATATCTGAGGTTATTGATATTTTCTCCCGGCAGTCTTGATTCCAGCTTGTGCTTCTTCCAGCCCAGGGTTTCTCATGATGTAATCTGCATATAAGTTAAATAAGCACGGTGACAATATGCAGCTTTGACATACTCCTTTTTCTATTTGGAACCAGTCTGTTGTTCCATGTCCAGTTCTAACTGTTGCTTCCTAACCTGCATACAGGTTTCTCAAGAGGCAGGTCAGGTGGTCTGGTATTCCCATCTCTTTCAGAATTTTCCGCAGTTTATTGTGATGCACACAGTCCAAGGGCTTTGGCCTAGTCAATAAAGCAGAAATAGATGTTTTCTGGAGCTTGCTTGCTTTTTTGATGATGCAGTGGATGTTGGCAATTTGATCTCTGATTCCTTTGCCTTTTCTAAAACCAGCTTGAACATCTGGAAGTTCACAGTTCACGTATTGCTGAAGCCTGACTTGAAGAATTTTGAGCATTCCTTTACTAGCATGTGAGATGAGTGCAATTGTGCAGTAGTTTGAGCATTCTTTGGCATTGCCTTTCTCAGGGATTAGAATGAAAACTGATGTTTACAGTCCTGTGGCCACTGCTGAGTTTTCCAAATTTGCTGGCATATTGAGTGCAGCGCTTTCACAGCATCATCTTTCAGCATTTGAAATAGCTCAACTGGAATTCCATCACCTCCACTAGCTTTGTTTGTATTGATGCTTTCTAAGACCCACTTGACTTCACATTCCAGCATGACTGGCTGTAGGTGAGTGATCACACCATCGTGATTATCTGGGTCGTGAAGATCTTTTTGTACAGTTCTGTGTATTCTTGCCACCTCTTCTTAATATCTTCTGCTTGTGTTAGGTCCATACCATTTCTGTCCTTTATCAAGCCCATCTTTGCATGAAATGTTGCCTTGGTAGCTCTAATTTTCTTGAAGAGATCTCTCGTCTTTCTCATTCTGTTGTTTTCCTGTATTTCTTTGCATTGATCGCTGAGGAAGGCTTTCTTATTTCTCCTTGCTATTCTTTGGAACTCTGTATTCAAATGGGTATATCTTTCCTTTTCTCCTTTGCTTTTCACTTCTCTTCTTTTCCCAGCTATTTGTAAGGCCTCCTCAGACAGCCATTTTGCTTTTTTGCATTTCTTTCCCATGAGGATGGTCTTGATCCCTGTCTCCTGTACAGTGTCACGAGCCTCCATCCATAGTTCCTCAGGCACTCTATCTATCAGATCTAGTCCCTTAAATCTATTTCTCACTTCTACTGTATAATCATAAGGGATTTGATTTAGGTCATACCTGAATGTTCTAGTAGTTTTCCCCACTTTCTTCAATTTAAGTCTGAATTTGGCAATAAGGAGTTCATGATCTGAGCCACAGTCAGCTCCTGGTCTTGTTTTTGCTGACTGTATAGAGCTTCTCCATCTTTGGCTGCCAAGAATATAATCAGTGTTATTTCAGTGTTGACCATCTGGTGATTATTAGGCAAATACAAATCAAAACCATAATGAGATATCTCTCATGCCTCTTAGAATGGATGCCTTCAGAAAGACAGATAAATGTGGAGAAAAGGGGTCCCTTGTTCACTGTTGGTAGGACTGTAAACTGATACAGCCACTACGGAAAATTCTATGGAGGATCGTCAAAAAATTAAAATAGAACAACCGTATGATTCAGCAATTCCACTTCTGAGAATATATCCAGAGGAAATGAAAATGCTACCTTGAAAAGATAACTACAGTCTTATGTTCATAATAGCATTGTTTATAATAGCCAAGACAAGGAAACAACCTAAGTGTTCATTGAGAAATGAATGGCTAGTGAAGATGTGGTATGTATGTACACAATGGAATACATTTCAGTTGTTAAAAAAAGAATCCTACAATTTGTACTGTTATGGGCATTGAAGGCATTGTACAGAATGGATAAGTCAGATAAAGACAGATTTTGTATGGTCTCCCTTTTATGTGGAATCTGAAAAGCAAAACTCAGAAGGAGAGATCAGATTTGTGGTTCTCAGAGGGTATGTGTGTGTCTAAAAGAGAATTAGAGGAATGTGGTCAAGAGTTGGAAGATAAATAAGCACTAGGACGTAATGTACAGCATGATGACTACAGTTAACACTGCTGTGTGATACGTATGAGAAGTTCAGAGACTAGAGCTTAAGGGTTCTCATTACAAGAAAAAAAACGTATTTTTTTCTTATTCTTTTTATTGTACTTATATGAGATGATCCATATCAGCTAAACTTAGAGTAACCATTTCACAGTATGTATAAGTCAAACCATTATGTTCAAACCATTATATCTCAGTAACACTGGGGAAAAAATTTATGGTCATTTCTCAATATATGCAAAACATTATTATGTTGCGTACCTGAAGCTAATATAATGTAATATATTAATTACATCTCATTTTCAAAAAATTTTAGCCGTTATTAGGGGAACGTAATGGTCTATCATTGTGTTTTTCATATTTCCCTGAAGTTTAATGATGTTGGCCACATTGTCATATTCTTATTGGCCATTTGAATGTCCTCTATTATTAAGTACCCAGTTACATGTTACCTTTTTTTTTTTTTAAGTTGGTTTACTAGTCTTGTGGATATATAGGACTTCTTAATGCAATCTGGATTTGAGTATATTGTGAATGGCTTCTGGTTTATGTATTCCATTTTGACTTTCTTAATGGAGACTTTGATGAAGAAAAACAATTTTATGTCACTGATAGGTAAACTTTTAGGTAAACCAATTCTAATTTCTAAAGTTATAATTCTAATATCCAACCAGATTGATTTATAACAAAAACCATTTTTAAGTTATGTCTCAAGCAGTAGAGTAGGGTAGACCTTACTTTCAAAGAAAAAGAAAACCAAAGTATTAATAACTGGACTTTAATGGGAACATTCAGATAACATACATGAGTTGTGAAATAAATCCACAATTGTTAGTTTAATTATATTGTATTATGTATACAAATGGACTTCCCTGATGGCTCAGATGGTAAAGAATTTGTCTGCAATGTGGGAGACGTGGGTTTAATCCCTGGGTCGAGAATATCCCCTGGAGGAGGGCAGGGCGACTCACTCCAGCCTGGAGAATCCCCACAGCTAGAGGAGCCTGAAGGGCTAAAGTCCATGGGGTTATAAAAGAGTCGGACAGCCCTGAGTGACTGAGCACACACCGCATGTATATAAATAAATTAAGATCTGGGGAAGTGTGAAACTACAAAGTGTCTATTACTGAGCCTTCGGGTTTTTATTCTGGATAAGATGTATAGTTTTGGTTTAGGACAAGAAAGCTCTTTTTTGGTAAAACATAGGTATTTCTGTTCCCACTCTGTCATTTCTGGAAGTAGGAAATACAAATAATGTCTCTTTTCTGTATACCATAGAACAGTTTCAAGTGAGTGTATTCAGCTAGTACTTAAAATTAGGAAAAGGTTTAACATGATTGGCAGTATACAGAAATGAGTTAGATGTGTTGTGGAGGAGCTTAAATTGTGAGTTACGGCCTACACATATCTGAGAGAAATATAGATGTGCCCTTATCGAAGGAGGTAGAAAGACGTACCTACACCAACAAGAGAACGAGGGAAGAGACAAAAGGAATGGACACAAATAACTCCTCCACACCCTTACCTTGTAAGAGGTTCAGGCCTGTGCATGTTGTATCGTCTTCTGTGCCATTGATTGGGTAGGTGCTGAAACTAGAGGGAAGAAGGAATTCCAGCGTAAAAGGTGCACACTGGTTTCTAGTCAGTAAAGAACCAAAGCCTTTTTCATTTGAGGGTGAAGTGGGAAAGGACCTTGCCAGAGACCATAAATGTTATCTGAAGGAGAACGTTTAAGGCTAGAAGAGACTCATGGTTTTACTTTTTATTGGGGTATAATTGATTTGCAGTCAAATCACATTTGCTTGTATTATCTAGCAAAGTGAATCTGCTATATGAATGCCTAGCCAGTCTTCTTTAGGTCCTTTTCCCATATGAGCCATTAGAGAGTACTGAGTAGAGTTCACTGTGCTCTGCAGTAGGTCCTTATTACTTGTCTTATGTATAGCAGTGTGTCTGTGTCAATCCAATCTTGCAGTGAATCCCTCCCCCCTCACCAGTGGTTTTTTAAGCAGAGGCCCAGGATTTTAATAGATTAATAAGCATGGCTTTTCTGGTTGAAGGAGAAGGTGAGGGTTAGCTGTTGGGGTTAGCGGTAACACTTTATTCCCAGGAACTGGGGTTCCATGTCTTGGAGTTCCTTGAGGCACTATGAGGAGGGGCAGTTTTAGATCCACTAAGCAATTCAGAATGATCTCTGTTATTCAGTATCACAGAAATCCAAGTCTGTGCCCTGACCAGTAATGCTGAAGAAGTTGAAGTTGAATGGTTCTATGAAGACCTACAAGACCTTTTAAACTAACACCCAAAAAAGATGTCTTTTTCATTATAGGGGACTGGAATGCAAAAGTAGGAAGTCAAGAAACACCTGAAGTAACAGGCAGATTTGGCCTTGGAGTACAGAATGAAGCAGGGCAAAGGCTAATAGAGTTTTGCCAAGAGAACACACTGGTTATAGCAGACACCCTCTTCCAACAGCACAAGAGAAGACTCTACACATGGACCTCAAGAGATGGCCAACACCGAAATCAGAATGATTATACTCTTTGCATCCAATGATGGAGAAGCTCTATACAGTCAACAAAAACAAGACCGGGAGCTGACTATGGCTCAGATCATGAACTCCTTATTGCCAAATTCAGACTTAAATTGAAGAAAGTGGGGAAAACCACTAGACCATTCAGGTATGACCTAAATCAAATCCCTTACGATTATACAGTGGAAGTGAGAAATAGATTTAAGGAACTAGATCTGATAGATAGAGTGCCTGATGAACTATGGACGGAGGTTCCTGACATTGTATAGGAGACAGGGATCAAGACCATCCCCATGGAAAAGAAATGCAAAAAAGCAAAATGGCTGTCTGAGGAGGCTTACAAATAGCTGTGAAAAGAAGAGAAGCGAAAAGCAAAGGAGAAAAGGAAAAATATACCCATTTGAGTACAGAATTCTAGAGAATAGCAAGGAGAGATAAGAAAGCCTCCCTCATCCATCAGAGCAAAGAAATAGAGGAAAACAACAGAATGGGAAAGACTAGAGATCTCTTCAAGAAAATTGGAGCTACCAAGGCAACATTTCATGCAAAGATGGGCTCGATAAAGGACAGAAATGGTATGGACCTAACACAAGCAGAAGATATTAAGAAGAGGTGGCAAGAATACACAGAACTGTACAAAAAAGACCTTCACGACCCAGATAATCACGATGGTGTGATCACTCACCTAGAGCCAGTCATGCTGGAATGTGAATTCAAGTGGGCCTTAGGAAGCATCACTACGAACAAAGCTAGTGGAGGTGATGGAATTCCAGTTGAGCTATTTCAAATGCTGAAAGATGATGCTGTGAAAGTGCTACACTCAACATGCCAGCAAATTTGGAAAACTCAGCAGTGGCCATAGGACCGAAAAGATCAGTTTTCATTTCAATCCCCGAGAAAGGCAATGCCAAAGAATGCTCAAACTACTGCACAATTGCACTCATCTCACATGCTAGTAAAATAATGCTCAAAATTCTCCAAGCCGGGCTTCAGCAATACGTGAACTGTGAATTTCCAGATGTTCCAGCTTGTTTTAGAAAAGGCAGAGGAACCAGAGATCAAATTGTCAACATCCGCTGGATCATCAAAAAAGCAAGAGAGTTCCAGAAAAACGTCTATTTCTGCTTTTATTGAGTATGCCAAAGCATATGTGTAGATCACATATGTGTAGATTATGCCAAAGCATAGTGGATCACAATAAACTTTTGTTTATTGTGGAAAATTGTGGAAAATTCTGAAAAAGATAGGAATACCAGACCACCTGACCTGCCTCTTGAGAAATCTGTATGCAGGTCAGGAAGCAACAGTTAGAACTGGACATGAAACAATAGACTGGTTCCAAATAGGAAAAAGAGTACTTCAAGGCTGTATCTTGTCACACTGATTATTTAATTTATATGCAGGGTACATCGTGAGAAATGCTGGACTGGAAGAAATATAAGCTGGAATCAAGATTGCCGGGAGAAATATCAATAACCTCATATATGCAGATGACACCACCCTTATGGCAGAAAGTGAAGAACTAAAGAGCCTCTCCATGAAAGTAAAAGAGGAGAGTGGAAAAGATGGCTTAAAGCTCAACATTCAGAAAACTTAAGATCATGGCATCCAGTCCCATCACTTCATGGCAAATAGATGGAGAAACAGTGGAAACACAATCAGACTTTATTTTTGGGGCTCCAAAATCACTGCAGATCGTGACTGCAGCTAACTCCACCCTGGGTACAAAGGTGGTTGTAGCTGTTTTCTTGGAATCTGTCCATTGAAATATTAGTATTAATCCCAATTCAATTTTCGTGTTTGAAGAATGGTTTTCTTTGTATAAGACATTTTTCATTCTGTAGCTTGGTTATACATGTACTTTTGTGGTTACTGAATCAAATCCATATGAGGTTTATATTCCCTTGGAGTGGGAACCACTGATGTATTCTCACATAATAAGGGTTTTGGACCCAATTTTAGAATGTGTGTGTGCACGCGCATGCGTATACGTGTACGCACACGCGCAGGGGCTTTTTTCCCCCACATCAATAAGCAGGTTTTGGATATGAACTGAATGACTTACAATTCAGCTCAATTCTGACACTGTCTGCCTTGAGGTAGCGTCACATTCCAGAGGTGAAGGGTTCAGTCCTAGAAGACCATGCTTGGCTTCAGATGCCAGTTGCAAAGTCCAGGTTGTCACTTGTGCCTTTTGATCCCCCTCTTTGGGTTTGATTAGTTTTTGCTAGAGTGATTCATAGAATTGAGAAACATTTTTCTTATTAAGTTTTCCAGTTTATTACAATAAAAGGATGTAACGCAGGAATAACTAGATGGAAGACATAAATACTTAGGATGCAAGGTACAGAAAAAAGCAAAGAACTTTCTTTCTGTCTTCTCTGGCACCACTATCCCCAAATCTTCATGTGTTTTTCAAGCCAGAAACATTCCTTTTTGGTTTTTATGGGGTTGACTGAGTTTATTTCCTGGAGGTGGGGGAGGAGGGGCCCATTGAAAGTTTTAACCCTCTTGATCACCTGGCAACCAAGTTAATTCCTGAAGTAGACTCCAGAAGTCACATAATTAACAGGATGTAAAGATACTTTTGGGCTTCTCTTGTGGCTCAGCTGGTAAAGAATCTGCCTGCAATGTGGGAGACCCAGATAAAAAGCAAAGATACTTTTGCTTTTATAATGTAAGACATTCCAACCGTTTTGCTGCTGCTACTGCTAAGTCACTTCAGTCGTGCCCGACTCTATGTGACTCCATAGACGGCAGCCCACCAGGCTCCGCCGTCCCTGGGATTCTCCAGGCAAGAACACTGGAGTGGGTTGCCATTTCCTTCTCCAATGCATGAAAGGGAAAAGTGAAAGTGAAGTCGCTCAGTCGTGTCCAGCTCAGCGACCCAGGCTCCTCTGTCCATGGGATTTTCCAGGCAAGAGTGCTGAAGTGGGGTCCACTGCCTTATCCGTCCAACTGTTTTAAGAGCTCTTATACCAGAAGAGGGGACAGTGGCCAAATACATATTATTGTAAATTGCAGTATCATATGTTTCCTTTTTTTGAATAGCTGAAAAAACTTAGGCTTAAATGTGTGAGGAGGTTTTTCCATAGAGACACAGCAAGAACTAGACCCTGAAATACTGTGTTTTTTTTTTTTTTTTATGTAGTGTTTTTATGCATTTAATTTCCTGGATATTTCTGAATTTGTGACTTTGAAATAAGCAAATATTAATGAACTGAAGATCTAACAGCCAAACTTGAAAATCATCATCCAGATTTATTATTTCCAGGTCTTTGAAGAAACTGGTTTTGATATTAAAGATTATATTTGTAAGGATGATTACATTGAACTTCGGATCAATGATCAGCTTGCTCGTTTGTACATCATTCCAGGAATTCCAAAAGATACAAAATTTAACCCGAAAACCAGAAGAGAAATCCGGGTATGTAATTGAGAAGAATTTTCAGGTTGCTGGATGGTATCTAATTAAATTGCTTTTAGAAACTCCTTGATAATAACTAATTTTCTTGTGTTTCAGAATATTGAGTGGTTCTCCATTGAGAAATTGCCTTGCCATAGAAATGATATGACCCCAAAATCCAAACTTGGTTTGGCACCAAACAAATTTTTTATGGCCATTCCTTTTATCAGGTATGTTTGTATTTTTTAAAATATTAAACTTCACAATTGTGATAGTTTCTTTACATAGCCAAGTTTTAAAAGCGAATTCTTAATATCTCCATAGACCATTAAGGGACTGGCTTTCTCGAAGATTTGGAGATTCCTCAGATAGTGACAATGGATTTTCCTCAGCTGGTAGCACACCAGCTAAGCCCACTGTGGAAAAATTGAGGTAAAGAAACAGATGTGTTGGATTTTGACTTTTTGGTCTTTTTTAATACATTAGTAGCATTTTGCTTAAAAAGTTTGCAGAGGTATTGGCTTCCTTTTATAGATACTAGTTTCTTACTAGTCTCACAGATGATAGACATTTTAGAGGGGTGGTTTTTGGATGAGAGGTTAATTGAAGTCATAAAGGAGCTTCAGGCATATTTTAAAATAGTATACACAAGAGAATGTCAGCTTTTTAGATGGATAGCTAGAGTATGAGGAAAAGAAAATTTTTTTCTCTCTTTGTATGTATTCATAGTACTTGTTCTGTGTTCTCATATCTTTACTTTAGAAATAATTGGGTTTCTGTATGTGGTTGAATGTCTGTTTTTGTGAGAAGGAGATGAGGGATGCTGACGTATAATTTGTTCAGAAAGATAGCACTGTGAAGACTTGGGCTTGCACCTTTCCTTTCCCTAGTCTAGACTGTATATTATAAGGAGTGAGTATTACATGGATAAGAACTGCAAAGAGCATTTTCTTGTTTGGGACTTAATTGTATCCAAATCACAGTTATAGAGTAGGCTAAGTAATTTTCTGAAATTCAGTTCTGTTCAGTCGCTCAGTCCTGTCTGACTCTTTGTGACCCCATGGACTGTAGCACGCCAGGCCTCCCTGTCCATCACCAACTCCCTGAGTTCACTCAAACTCGTGTGCATGGAGTCGGTGATGCCATCCAACCATCTCATCCTCTGTCATCCCCTTCATCTCCTGCCCTCAATCTTTCCCAGCATCAGGGGCTTTTCAAATGAGTCAGCTGTTCGCGTCAGGTGGCCAAAGTATTGGAGTTTCACCTTCAACATCAGTCCTTCCAATATAATTTTCTGAAATAAGTGTATGTATTTGTAATCAACTTGTAGAGCTTTGCCTTGTTAGGTTCAGAGAGAGTTGCTTTCTAAATTTTCTCTAAGTTAGATGCTTTGTTTTTATCCTAGAGCTTTAAAAGTAAACAATAGGAGTAAATCACACCTACAGTCAATATTTTTTAAATACATAGGGAATATTCCATTTTAGTTGGATTTTATGAGGACAGAAGATTGGACTAAATGCCTTGAAAGTCATTTGTGCCTTTCAGAATCTGTCACTATAATCACCAAAGTATATACTACTAAATATAACTGAAGGAGAAAAAAGAAAAAACAGGAATGTAGTCATGATTTAAAAAACCCAGTTACTACTAAAGTTATGAAATAGTGATAGGGTTTGAAAAGAAATTGTGTCACTGTTTAAGAATCTGTCACCCACAGTGGTATGATACCATTCCCACATCTTTCAGTCGGTATTAGGGTTTGTGATCCTAGAGAATGGAATAAGGAGATAATGAAAAAACTTCTCAAACAAATTCCAGGTTTCTCAGGCAGGGTGATGTCTCTTTTTAACATACAGACTAACTCTTATGACATTTTGGAGGAATTACTTGAATTTTGTCTAAAGAAAGAGAGCCTGCAATTTTTTTTTTTTTTTGAGAGCCTGCAATTTAATCACAATTTTTAAATGGAAAAGGGGACAGATTCTGAAATATTCAGAAACAATCTTACTATAATATGGATCTTGGGATCAGTGACTCTGGACTGTATTAATATATGTAAGTGGTACTATAGAATACAATTTATCTTTACTACAAACTATTACAGTTGATTTCTTTGGTGTAAGTATTTGAGACTGGATCTTTATTTAATATGCTTATCTATCATTTTGAACTCCTTAATTTCCTTGGAAGAAAAGCTGTGACAACTCTAAACAGAGTATTAAAAAGCAGAGACATCACTTTGCAGACAAAGGTCTGTATAGTCAGAGCTATGGTTTTTCCAGTAGTCATGTATGGATATGAGAGTTGGACCGTAAAGAAGGCTGAGTGCTGAAGAATTGATGCTTTTGAACTGTGGCGTTGGAGAAGACTCTTGAGAATCACTTGGACAGCACAGAGATCCAACCAGTCAATCCTAAAGGAAATCAACCCGGAATATTCATTGGATGGACTGATGCTGAAGCTTCAATACTTTGGTCACCTAATGTGTGGAGCTGACTCATTGGAAAATACCCTGCTGCTGGGAAAGATCGAGAGCAAGAGGAGAAGGGAGCGACAGAGGATGAGATGGTCAGATGGCATCACTGAGTTGGACATGGCTTAACGACTGAACAGCAACAACAACATAGCTCAGTTTGTCAGATCTTAGCACGGAGGGTCCATACTGACCTGTGCAGGATCAAATTCCATATGGAAGCATCCTAGTAAAGAATTGAATTGTCTGTCTTATTATAAAAATCCACTGATACATGTGTATTCAGAGTGGCTTTATTTATTGGCTTCGTTACTAAATTTATTAAATTTGTGAAAGAAGTATTTCCTTCAGATTCATTTTTGTTGTTCGGCCAGGCTGCAAGGCTTGCGGGATCTTAGTTCTTCATCCTTGGCTTGAACCTGCGTCCCCTGCAGCGGAAATGCAGAGTTCTAATCACTGGGCTGCCAGGAAATTCCCCAGATTTTTAAAAGTACAGTCATTTTAGGAGAAGGTGGTATCAATAATTTAGAAAAGTTTGGGACTAAAAATAATAGATTATCACCCCATTCAAGAAATGTGGAGTGATAGGCATTCTTCTGGGTTCTGGCAGTAAAGCAGTAGACAAAGTCGACATGAATCCTCTGCCCTTGTGGAATTTAAACTCCAGTGAGGGGAGACAGATAGTGAATAAAGTAACATTTATAGTCCGTTAGATAAACTCTCAAGGTTTGGGAAGAAGTATCAGTAAAAATTTTCTGATTTTATTTTTATTTTTAAATCTTGTTGTAGTCGAACCAAGTTCCGCCACAGCCAGCAGTTATTTCCTGAAGGTTCTCCTGGTGACCAGTGGGTAAAGCACCGGCAACCACTGCAGCATAAACCATACAGTAATCATCACGCTGAAGTGTCTGATCTTTTAAAAGCAAAGGTGAGTGATAGTACATTTAAAGATTTTCATAACTTAAGATCCTTTGACTTAGAAATGCATCTGAGTTGAGGCCTTGCAGATTAACAGTTGTAGAGCTCTTAGTCGTTCATCCAAGGCGCCTGTCTTCCTGATTTGTGATTTGAAGCTGGGATGAGACTCCTAACCTTTACAGCTTTGGTATTAATCCAATGTAGTAAGGAATATGAATTATCAATAACATCTGATTTTGGTAAATGTGCTACCAGTGAAAGGTTCATACCGTGTTGTTCTTCAGTGTATGATCATATCATAGTTTGTTTATCCATTTTACTCTTAGTGGACGTGTTTGTTGTTTCCACTTGGGGGCTTTTACAAATCATACTGCTAGGAATATTTCTGTACATGTATTTTGATGAACATATACAGTTCTTTTGAGTATATAGAATTGTTGAAGCAGTGGATATGCCTAAGTTCTTAAGTATATACTGCAAAAAATGTTCTAAATAATTTGTATCCCCTGCAAAATATTTGAGAGTTCCATTTGTTCCATATCCTTACTGATCTTTGGTATTACCTGTCTGTTATTTTAACCATCTATTTGGGTACCAGTCTTTACTTTTCTTCTTTTACAAATATACTGGGTTCATCAGAATTTAAAACTTTCTGTGCTTGAATGGTCACTGTCAAAAGAGAAAAAACACCCATGAAATGGGAGAGTTTGCAAATCACATACCTACTGGGTTTATATCCAGGATATATGGAGACCTCCTATAGCTCAACAACAGCAAAGAAGAAACAGTTAAACAAAAATGAGTGCACAACAACTTGAATAGACATTTATTGAAAGAAGACATTTACGTGGTCAGTAAGCACATGAAAAGATGCTCAGTTGAGAAGTAATAAAAATGTAGTAAAAAATGGAAAATAATGAGTTGACAAGAATGTAAAAAAGTTGGAACCCTTGTGTATTGCAGGTGGGAATGTAAAATGGTACAGCTGCCATGGGACAGCTTGGGGGTTCCTCAGAAAGGTACACATAGAATTACCATGTGACCCAGTGGTTCCACTCCGCGGTTCATATTCAAAAGAATTGAAAGCAGGGACTCAGAGATAACTTAGCAGTGTTCATAGTAGTGTTGTTCATGATAGCCGGAAGGTGGAAACAACCTACATGTGTGTCAAAAGGTTACTCGATAAACAAAGTAAACATACAGTGAATATTATTTGGCCTTTAAAAGGAATGAAATTATACATTCGTGCTACAACATGGATGAACCTCACACACAAAAGGACAAATGCTATATGATTCCACTAATTAATATGAGATTATCAGAGCTGAGAGACAGGAAAAAACAGAAGTATTTAATAGACAAAGTCTCTGCTTCAGTGATGGAAAAGTTCTGGATGGATACTGGTGGTGGTTGCACAGCTTTGTGGCTGCACTTACCGCCACTGAGCTGCCCATTTACAAGTGGTTCAGGTGGTAAGTTTTATGTATATGGTACACAATAAAAAAGTAAATATCGAAAAGAATAAAATGAAATGGAGTTAAAGGTATGTGCTAACATGAGCTTCTGAAAGCTATTTCCCTTCCTTTCTTTAAGTTACTGTTTTCAAGCTATTTTAAGAACTAAATTTTTTCTGTAGGTAGATAGGATGTACACAAGTGTATTTATTGTAAAATAATAATAAAATTGTTCTTTGCACTGTTTTAGCTAGTTCTCTTAAATAACTGTTCTTAAGACCTTTAAGGCCAACTTAATGTTTAAAAACTGTTTTAAGTTAAACTTAATCTAACTCATGTTTAAGCAATATAATAGCAAGATGTCGACTACTGCATGTTTAGGTTTTAGGTCTGAATTTAGGGATTAAAAGTGAAAGTGAAATTCTCCCAGTCATGTCCAACTCTTTGTGACCCCATGGACTGTCCATGGGGATTCTCCAGGCCAGAATCCTGGAGTGGGTAGCTGTTCCCTTCTCCAAGCAATCTTCCCAACCCAGGGATTGAACCCAGGTCTCCCACATTGCAAGCAGATTCTTTACCATCTGAGCCAAACCAGTCTTATTTATTATTTTATATAAAAAGATTATTAAAAATTCCCTTTTATTAATAGTTTAAAGCAGGTTTTAGGGTAACAGTGATCACATCTGGTGCTTGTTTCCTGATCTAAGGACTGAAGTCAACGTGCCTCAGTGTCCTCTATTGATAGTCATAAGGTTTTCAAAGTTGTTTCTAGGGAACATTGTATTTGCTATTTTATTTTGTATCTTTGGAGGATTCTTGCTCTGTGAAGCTCTCTATAATGAAAGATGTTGATAGTGGCTCTTCAGTGTTTTAGGAAGATTTTGGGGGGCTTTGCTGAACTCTGATCGAACCAGCTAAATGTATCATGGGGTATATTGTTTTATCCTGTTACATTGTGCTGTATGTTTACATTTTATTTCTTATTGGAAAAACAGAATCAAAGTATAAGGGGAAATGGCAGAAAACAGTATCAAGATTCACCTAATCCAAAGAAAAAACCAAATGGGGTCCACAGCCAGCCAGCCAAGCAACAGAATCCCTTGGTGGTAAGAGTTAACATCATGCTGAGGCAGTTCATGCTTTTTAGGATGGGGCAAGGGCATTGTCAAGGCATTTTGAATTGCTTTATTGACAGGATTTTTATGAATCTGTGTGTGTGTGCTGTTCACCACTAAGAAATCTCTGCCTACTCTCGATTATAGATTTGTCGTTTTGATTCAGTTGTGCATCTGATCTTTACTTTTTTATGTGGGTATTTGTTTATCTGTTTGTTTATGATTTTTAACATTAATTTTTATTGGAGTATAGTTGATTTACAAAGTTGTGTTAGTTTCAAGTGAAAAAGTGGATCAGTTTATACATATATCCACTCTAGGTTCTGTTTCTGTATAGGTCATTACAGAGCACTGAGGAGAGTTCCCTGTGCTGTTCTGTAGATTCTTATTAATTATCGATATGTGGGTATTTAGACTTACTTTAATACTTTGGAAACAGTGTTAGTCAACTCTCCTAGATAAGTCCTAGGTATTCTATTTTTCTAAATAGTGTCTGTATTATTTTAATGAAGTTAAAAGTTTGGAATAGCCTCACAGTATATTTTATTTTTCTTCAAATTGATAGAATTCAGAAAATGAAAACAAAACACTCACAGCCAATGCCATAGTCATTAGACTAGGCTGAAGGACAGATACCTGTGAGCGTTTTAAGACATTTATTTCCATTCTTTTAGTCTGTGTTCCAGAAAGTAATTCATAACTAATAAGCTTCCTTGCTTATCTTTTCCATAAGTCCTGGTATTTCTATGTTGAATTTTTTTATGTTGTAGCTTCACCTGTTTTTCCTTCTTTAACAGTGTGTAATAATAGTAATTTCAGATATTTAACAAGAGTATTTTCCCTGAATTCTTGGGTGCCGTTTACTTAACCTGAAGTGTTTTGACTCCACAAGCAAGCACAAATTAAAGGTTTAATGTTGGACTACTTGCTCTCTATTATTGCACTCCACTCCAGTAGAAATAGTGACAAGAACAAAGAAGACAGTCTTAATAGATGGGCAGAAAGCTTTTAATCTGATTCAACATCTGTCCCTAACAAAAGCTGGACAGATTAAAATGATAGTATTGTATAAATGTTAATTCTCCTCAAATTAATATATAGATTTAATTCAGTACCAATCAAAATCCTTTTGGATTTTTTTGGGGGAACTTCACAAATGACTCACATTTGTCTGGAAGAACTTGAATAAGTTTTAAAAAAGTTCTTAAAGTTAATGATGAGGACAAGTATATGAACAACTTAAAAGGGAAAGCTGAAAGTGATTGATTAACATATAAATATGCAGTTCAAGAAAGTGAATTAAAATGGGATGCCATGTTTCCCCATTAGATTGGCAAAGATGAAAAGATATCCAGTTATGTATTGCTGAATATATTGAGAACACTCAAAAGTTAATAATCGGTACAACGTTCTAGAGAGTAGTTTGGCGGTATTGAAAGTGTGACTTCCTTACCACGTTTCCATAGAAGATAAGAGTGTTCACCCCATTGTTCTACATTATGAAAACATGCCACCGCTGCTGCTGCTGCTGCTGCTAAGTCGCTTCAGTTGTGTCCGACTCTGGATGACCCCATAGACAGCAGCCCACCAGGCTTCCCCGTCCCTGGGAACAATCTAAATATCTAAGAAGCTATTAACTGTAATATCATAGATATGTGCCAGAGACTACCATGTAGTCATTAAAAGTGTTGGTGTAGATTTTTATTAATTTTTTGATTTGTGTTTATAGAAAAAGGGGTGTGTTCATAGTGTATTACATTTAAAAAGGGAGTTACAGAATAGCATATACTGGATAATTCTGTTACATAATTATATGAAAGTACATTCACACATATCTTCGTAGAAAAAAAGCTGGAAAGATGTACTGTAATGTTAATAATAATGATCTCCAAGTTGAGAAATTTAATAAATAATTTTCTTTTTTTCCCTGGTGTTTCTATATTGTACATATAATCAAGAACTAAAAACAGTTTTAGGCTTAAAAAAATTACTTAAAAATGCCAATGCCGAGTGGGGATGGTGATTATATTCCTGATTTAATTTTCTTCCTGAGAAATTTGATAATGTATCTCCTTATTTATATCAACAATAAGTGAAATAACTGGATATGGTATGTTGTATGTTTGTGTTTTTTAATAGAAATGTGAAAAAAAACTTCATCCACGAAAACTTCAGGATACTTTTGAAACAGGCAAGTCATTTTGTTTTTTAAATTTCTTCCAGTTGGGATTCAGCCTGGTTTTGAAGTTAACTTGATTTAAGTAGTGTGTGATGAACTGTGATAGATAAGCTGAAAGAGTTGCACATGATCTATAGAGAGTTCATATATGTGGTCAAGTTCTCTAAATGGGAAACTGGCTAAAAATAAAAGTAAATTTATTTAAATGATCAAGATGAAATTATTTGCCCTTTCAGTATATTGTTACTGTAGTGAATGTCAGGCGTTGATGCTGTGTGTGAATATTGTAAATAAATAAATAGTTGCTCAATGGTTAGACGGTGAGTAGACCCAAGTAATAGTGAGGAGACCTCACCCTCACACGTATGTGAGGGGAGAGCTCACTTCAGAAGGGAACGGTTTCCCCCTCGTTGGAGGTAATGACCCACGTGTTACGGTGGTGCCAAGGATAGTCTTCACTAAGATGACATTTGGCTCTTCTCCATCCTCAGTTATGAAAAGGAGGTGTGTGATTTGATTTGAAAAGTAACAGTGAGGAATGTAGAAAGCTCTTTGTAAATTCTGATTGCATAGGTGTCATTCGGAAGTACAGTAGACTATTTTTTTCTTAGGCGCTATTTTGTGTGGTATGAAATTCCTCATGCAGTAGATAAGCATTTATTTACCATCTAGATTTAAGGGTTTCATCTAGAAAGCTCTTTAATAATTGAGAAGCCTTATAATCATACTCTCTTCCTTGCATTACTATTTATGATTTAAGCAAGATGGAAGCTACTTAAAAACGAGATGCTTTAACCCTGTTTTGGGAAATTAATTGGTTGTCCTCTTAGTAGGACTTCTCTGGCCACCATAGGTGGTATGGACATGATAGGCTGATAGTTGAATTAATATAACTTCAGAAACCAATTATTTCACAAAATCTTTAAAAAGCCATATGTTTAGGAACATTAAAGAAGGCACACTATAATGTGTACCCAACTCAGTTGGGCATGATACAAAAATTTTGAGTTGTCTTAAGAAGTATAAAAGGAGTTATTGTCTTAGGAAACCTCACATCAGACTTTATTTCTACCTCAGCCTTTTGGTGTCTATTCCAAACCCTGCTTTGCTCATCAGGGTCCTCTTCTACGGGGGTCAGGGTCGGGGTGGGGGCGGGTAGGGGTGGCAAGCCCTGATACGTTGGAGTTTTGTTGCACAGTGAGTTTGAAAATCTGGATTTTTCTTTAGGTTGATTTATTCTCTGAAGATGTGGTAACCTTCAGCTTTATTTTTCTAGAATTGGAATCTGTATAAATCTTATATTGTAATTATAATCTGTATAATGTTTACATTTTGATCTCTGTCAAGAAGCTCCCATGTTTACAAAATATAGGTGGTGAATAAAGTTACGCCCATTTTTGAAAGCAGGTGAATATTAAGGAACTTAAAGACAGATTAAGATGTTGAATGTTTATGTGGAATAAGAATAGATTGGAAATTCACTTTGAATATCAGTTTAGGGAAAGGAAAATATTTTGGTGGTTCTCCGTAGGTTAGATTTAGGGTGTGGGGAGGCGAATATATACTGCATGTGAATTCCTTCATAACAAAAGGTGAAGGGCAGGATTTGATTTCTTAACTGAGCTTATTTGTTTTGCTTTCTAAGCAGATGCTGTGTATGACTCGCCTTACTCCGGTGAAGACCAGTTGCTTGAACATGCCGAGGGCCAGGCTGTGGCATGTAATGGACACTGCAAGTTGCCCTTTTCATCCCGAGCTTTTTTGAGTTTCAAGTTTGACCATAATGCTATAATGAAAATCTTGGACCTTTGATAGCAGCAAATGTGGAAGTCCCCAAATCAGAGACTTGTTGCATTTGAGTGGGTGTCTCTTTGAGCCTTACCTTTCTCAGGTGTTTTAAAGAAATGCAGGGAGACGATGATGTTTCTGAAGAGATGTTCTCTGTGCAGAAGAGAGAGTGGAAAGAAACATGAATTTGCACTGTAAATGTGGTTATAACTTTTTTATACACATGTACCTTTTCAGTGTTTGGCTAATGAATTTAAGTTGCTTTTTATGAGGGCATTTTTTTCTGTGATTGTGGTTTTTATCTTGTATTCTGGTCACAGAAATAGTGTTTGAGTCATCATTAAGTAGCCAGGTTAATGGGAATGCACCATCTTCCCACTACAGTGATTGTAATACTAGTTTCCTTATACTGAAAATTTTAAAAGAAACTTAAAATACACAATTATTAAATGAATACAAGACCCAAAATGTCACAGAAGTCAAGATTGCAGGTCATCTGCTCTAGTGGCATTTTGCACATTTCTCTGCTTCTAACTGCTTAGGTTCTCTTACCCTCCTTGCTAGGAGTTTTGTTGAAAGGTATTACTTAGAGTCAGAATCTGCTATATAATGTTCATATTCAAAATGAACCCATGGCTCGTCGTTAAAGGACAAAGCCCTCAGCCTGGAGAGGGGCTTGAGCTGGTAGTAGAGAGCTGTGGCTCCAGTTTCCAGTTGCACCGTGTACTCTCAGTGGGCCTGGGAGGTTGTGGGGAGACAGCGGGGGAGAGCACAGGGCCAGGACCCCGAGACTGTGCTGTCACAACTGCAGCAGCCCACCGCCAGCCCCTGGTGATCGTATGATTTTGTTCTCGTGCATCTTGATTCTGTGTTACAGCTGTGTAAATATGTATGGAATACTGACATTACTAGGTTTCACGTTGCATGTCAGTGTTGATCTCTGGAAACTGATGCTATCTATATTAGGTCCCCATTTGCAGCAGTAGCAGAGACTGACACACTTAGTAGCATATTAAAGCCTCTGGACGATGGAGTGAAAAGGGAAGGGTGTGCAGTTTACCCAAGTACTTACTGATACAGCATCTCACTAGGGGAGGAGCAGAACATGGAAGCAACATGAGTAATTCACTCGTAGGAATGTATTTTGCTCCTTTAGGATTCTTAAATCCAAATAAGGATGGCAGTGCCCGTTTAGAGAAGGAGTTTAGCTATGTAAAGCTATGGACAATCACCAGGGCTTTAAGGGGGCTTTAGTGTTTGGGCTGCTTCTGACCTCATTGAAGGGGTTTCTTTGGGGGTGGGGGGAGAGTGTTAGCATATGCGTGTGTACGCGTCTGTCATATGGGTTTTAAAAATCTATTTTACATGTGGTATCCACAAAATATATCTCTGCTTGTAAATTTTATTGTGGAAATCTTGATTCTGTATAGATAGTCTATTTAATAGGGTTTCTATTTAACCCTGTGGGACTTTGAAAAGAAGTGCTATTGTAAGGAGTTCACTTGGTATTTCTTTGCTTTAGATTTTCAATGGCTTGATTTTAAAGGAGAAAGTCTATTTATTAATAAAAGTGTCACCCCCTTGGTGCTAAGCAGGATAATTCAGTTATAGCAGTGTGTTAGAATTAGGTTATCCACTGTCCTGCATCTTTTAATGTGACAAATTAGTGAATCCTTCTGTGACCTTTTAAAAATGCATTGTAAGATTGCTTTGGAAGCTCTTCACTGTTCTTTCTAAGAGGACAGCAGCTTTGCTTGGGTCTCCTTGAGCCATATTTATAGTTGGTCCCAGCATTCCAGGTTTCTGTTCTTAATGGAGTGAAAACTTAGTTTGTCTGGCAGGTGAGTCGTTTTCACTCATTTATTGCCGTCTGGAAACCATTTAATTTTTCATGATTTTGAATGTGTTTTTTTCTGTTTAAGTGAGTGCTTTGGTCAGTCTTTCTGGTGCCTTGAGTTGAAATTTTCAGCTCTCGACACTAAAGCAGAAGAGATTAGTTACTAGAAATACGGCCTCTGACGGCGTTGAGCCTTTTCAAGAACCAACAGATTATCTCTTTTCAATTATGGTAGTTTGACTGGTTAAATATTGCTATTGGGCTGCTTCACTTAATGCACTGTGGGTGGGACAAAATAAGGGTATTGTTGGGATGGTAATTTTGGTATTAAGGCTTTTAGCTCTCTTAACAGTTTGAGATTTAAAAAATGTTAAAAGATGAGTTAAAATTTATGTGTGTGATGTGACTTAACTATGCAGAAAATGTATAAGTTGGATGTACCTATGTTATGTACATCTGCTATACTTCTTCCCTCGAACCTGTGTGTTAGATTCTCAGTGTTCAGGTTACCTTGAAAAGGGCCATGCTTAGCACAGAACTAGATTTCTTGATTGAGAAAATTTAGCATGGTTTGAAGAAATCAAGTGATAAGGGAGTGTGCTGAATATGCAATACTTTACTTCTGTGTGCTGCGTTTTAAGAAGCTAGATGAGAATAGCAGTTGTGTTGGCTTCAATTACAGATTATGTCTTTGAGAGAAATAGGTCTTTTGAATCCATTTTTTCAGTATTCTTAGTTCCAAGGTTCAGTGTACTGTGAATCTTTTTATTTTTTTTAAATTTCCTAGGTGCTTTTATGTATAACTGTAATGATTTGTAAGATGTTCAATAAATTGTTTTTGTACTTAACCATTATAATCTAGAAGATAGGGGTATGGTTTTATATGCTTTCACATGTTTTTGTTCAGAACTAGCAAATGAATGGTTTTATTTCAAAGTGGTGGTCTCCTGAGACATGAGCATTTGGAGATATCTGAGAACCTACTAGAGCTTTTGTAGCATGGGTAAAATTTGGTTGAAGATGTTTGAAAGTGAAGTTGGATTTTCATGGGTATGAAAAGGTGAGTTTCCTATGCTGTAAAGGAATGGTGGTCACTGCTCGCTGCTTTGAACTTGGAGTATTTTCCATTAAGTATCAATTAGTAAGTACAAATGAAGATGTATAGCAATATTAATTTTATGCTATGAGATTGGGTTGGTATTGTCTTTTAAATCTTTAGTGATTTGTGTGTTAATATAAAAATACTCCTCAAGTCTAAGTGAATGGCATCCTTCCACAAGGAGGATTAAATTCTTCTATAAAACTTAATACATTGTGGTAGTCTTAGAAAATTTCAGGTCTGAGTGCATGTATGCATTAAAAAAATTAACATTTCATTACCTTTTCCCTTGCTATTTTTTTTTGTTTGTTTGTTTCCAACAGTTAACTTGAACAGTAAGGAGCAAAGTCAGTTAAAAAATTAGACTTTTTGCAGAGTTATTTTTCTTACTCTGATAATATCTCTTGGCTTTTTATCTTTATTTTTGTACCAGTGGCCCTCTGAGCTGCGTGCTCAGAGATTTTTGTTTTGATTGACATCTATTGTGTCTTTGTATTCTCTGAGGCAGTACAGTATTTTCTTTGCATATTAATCATAGTTAAAAGGTCAGATTCATTAACATTTTTTGATTGAAGAAAAATTAGGTGTTACCTAGCAATATTGAATTAGGTATTTTCTAGCCTGGGGAAGGGGCTTGCATGTATTCCTGTAACATTAAAGATAAACAAGACAAACTCATTCTGTCTGAAGGTATCAATCTACTTTATGTTTTAAGTAGCTGTCTCTAGGTAAATGGGTGTTAGTAAAGTAAGTTTTGTTAAACTTTATTCTTGGTAGTCTGGTGAAGCCTTGAGTTCCTCATTTTGTACTAGACTGTAAAATCAGTTTGTACAGTTGCTAAAAATTGTAAAAATGAGATCATGATGGGCTTTCTGAGCATCTTTTTCTTCTTAGAATTGAGTTGTTTTTGAAGTTTGTGCACCTCTGTCTTGAAGAAGGCAGATCACAAATGGACAGTACAGCTCTGTCTCGTGCTTTTGAAGCAAGTTCTGGATATCAGTTTCAAAAAATATGATAGGTTTATTATTATAGGGTAAAAAGTGCCCCGAAGGAAGAAGATAGCTATAGTTACTAGGCAAGGAAAACAGAAGGCAGAGATTTTAGAAGATAAAATCAATTCTCAAGTGCTGTATGATGCATGAGGCTGGAAATGTGACCATTGCCTAGCCCAAGCAGAGTCTCATGTGTGGCCATTACCAAGCATTTTCTGGCTCGGGGTTTAATTTTTTTCTAAGTATGGTTGCCACGGGGTCCAGAAAATCTGCAGTGATTTTTCTCACTTTCATAGTCAGTGTTTGAGACTCTGGTCCTTCCCCTGCTGGCGCTGCTTTGGGACTCCAGCCGCACTGCAGTGCTGACGCACTGCTTTCTTCCAGGGACACAGCCCGGAGCACGCCCAGCCACCCTTGGCCGCGTGCCACAGTCGCTGCTCACGGTGACCCACGGGACAAAGTATGCTTGTCCCAGACGGGGGTCCTTCCCACCTAGGTTCCCGTGACAGTGTTTGTTACTGAAATGGTGGTCTGTAGCCAGGGAGCAGAGTACAGCTACCTCCCCTGACGTGAAGGGCTGGCTTCCACCAGTTTTGTTGCTCAGACTTTATCATAAAAGTACAGAGAAGTGTAAACGAAAAACTGATGAAGTATTCAAGTTTTATCTTGAGAAACATGTTCATAACTGACCCTTTAATCTGGGTTCCTTAGGAAATCACTGGCAAAGAAATCACACTTGTCTTGGGTCTCCTGTGGTTAGCAGTGGGGGTGGCCGAGTTAGGGTGGCAGCTTGGCGGCACAGTCTGAGAGGAATCGGCCTTAACAGGGTGCTCATGTTGGCTTTGTAGTCGCTGGGCAGGTGTCTTCTGGGGAGAGGGATGGGATGCAGAGGGCAGGTGCCTGTGTGTTTTGTTTCATGTGGACCCTTGTGTTAGCCTCTGATCCATTCGTCCAGTGGAAGAAGGCGGCTCTGAACATTCACTGGCTGCTTGTTTGGTGTTTGGGTGTTCTTGTGGTGATTGGCCTCTATCTGGTGAGTGTTCTTTGAAGACCTGTTGTTCCTGAGTCCTTAAAGAGGCCATTGAGTCTGTCCCTTTGTGTCAGTTTTTTTTCTTTCTGTAACAATTTTTTTTTCTTTGTGATGCATCTCTATCATCAGTCTGCCACTGTGGGAATTTATAGGTAATAATTGTATCTTAACTTTGACCCTTGGGCCATGAGCAGTTAGGAGGGGCTGTGGATACCTTGGCTTGTTTATTTTAGTTTCATAGCTGTTAAATTGGTTTGGGAACAAAGGAAACTTCTGTGTAGTTCTAGGGCAAACTGAGCAAGCAGTGTTCTGGTCTTTGACTGGTCTTAGTTAACATTCTTAAGTTGTGGGCTTTTTGAGGTAAGATGTAACCTTTTCATGTAATGTGCTTATAATTCATTGAATCTGACGTTCTAAAACAATCTATAGCTATGGTGTGGAACGTGGGGCACAAATCTTCATGGTTAGTCATTTCTCACACTTGACGGGATTAGCTAGATCTTTGTAAAATGATTGCTTATATGTTTTTTGTGATATTTAGGAATAGACTGGATGATAGGAAATGAAAGCACAATCCGTTGTTACTGAAATTGAGAAAGGTAGTAACTCCTCCTCAGCAGTTTGGTTGGTTCGATGCTTTTGATCCCTTTGCAGCAGATGATCAGCAGTGGACTTGTACTCTTCACGTCTTACACATACGATGTGCACTGATACAAAAGCACAAAAACATATCTGCAGAGTTTCTTTGTGCATTTTGCTACTGTCCTAGGGCACTGCTGTCTCTACTGGTCATTTTAGGTTTGTGTTTGGATCTTACCTTTTAATTTCAAATGCAAGAGCCCAAAGAACTGATTCTTTCACTTTTTTGTTCATTTTATTTCAAATTTAGGACGGGAGACAGCTAACCTTGACTCTCGTTTTATAGACATTGTTGTTCAGTCACTCAGTCGTGTCTGACTCTTTGTGACCCCATGGACTACAGCACACCAGGCTTCCTTGTCCTTCACCATCTCCCAGAGTTTGCTGTTGTTGTCTGAGTCAGTGATATTTTTTCTTCAGTAAGAGGGAAGGAGAATGAACTATTTTGCATATACATATATTTGTGTGTATATATACACACAATATAGATATTTTTTCTAATTGTTTTTAAAGTTTGCTTATTAGCTTATACTTAAAAATTCATGTTTGCTGAGTATTGATTCGCACAACTCGGTTTTTTTAATTTTACCTGTTGATGTCATTGAAAATTTAAGAGTCTTCTTTCAGAATAAAATGATGAATCAAATGAAATTATGGTTCATGTATTAACTAACTAAGTGACCATCAAAATTAGTTTGGATGGGAAAGGGAATAAGAATTGATTTCTTCATGTTCCCCATCTAGTTCCAAAACAAGATTTGAAGTGTCTTTGGTGCTGTGGAGACTAGGTAATGTTCATGGAAGATATGGAGTCTTCAAATAGTTCCCTTGGGAGTCGGTTTTAGCAGACTAAGTTATGTTAATCAAATTGGAAGCTACAAAATTTGGTAGAAAAAATTGATGCAACACTTAGTTTTTACCTTAAAACTGTTTTTATTACTTTAGCTTCTAGAGCATTTTACTGTTTAGACAGGCTATGTAGGTAAACCATTGGAGTAATTCTATTAATAGTAAAGAAGTTTTTGGTGCTTGGTTTGATTAATTGTCAAACATTTAGGAAAAGCAGAAAAGGAACCCCAAAATACTGTTGTACACCATGTAGTCTTACTTTCTGACTGAATAGTAGTTTTCCTCTTTTCCCCTCAGTTTCAGTGAAAGGATAAGGACTGATTTTCATTTACCTTGAGTATATCTATCATAAGTAAAGGATTTTCAATGACTCATGTTTATGATTCAGAAGTTTAAATGTTTGCAGGATTACTGCACTTTAATAATCGACTAAAAATGCCAGCTGTACTCTCCACTGAGAAAATGAACTAAGTCCTCTGTCTTTACACTTGTGCTCTTTTGAAAGCTTTTGATGTAAATAACACCAGTTGAGAAGTGAGAAACCTTTTATCTTAAAAAATGCAGTTTGAATGATGGAAGGTTTCCTTTGTATTTTAAAACATTTTTACAGTTGAGTGTTCAAATATTGACTTTCTGTAAAAACATTATGTTAAATTTAGAGCCTTTGTAGTGCAATATCAATAAATTTTGCCTGCTTGGGCAGTTTTAATTACTACCTTAACCTGGTTTCTGCTGCTGCTACTTGTAGGTTGCAAGTTGCTGATATTTTGGCTGCATCTCTTTGGACCAATAAAAATGACACATGTGAGATGTTTATATGATAGGAAGAAATAGTAAAAGGTAGAATGTCTCTGCAAAAAATGAAAGTAACTGGTATGTATTCTCCATCTCAATTTATGGTTTGGTTGTTCACTTTCAAAGCAAGGTTATATTGTGAGCTAAATACATAAAATCCAACATTTCTTAAATTTGTATTAGAGTCAGGTTTTCTGAATGTAATGCTTTCCAGTCCTTGGATCTCAGAGGTCAAAGAAATACCATTCTTCTCTGCTAAAGACCTCAGATATATGATAGCAGGTTTTAAAAAAAATTTTTAAGAAAGGACTTCCTGTTGTGCAGCGGGGGTAGATTCTATCCCTGGTCAGGGACGTTCTGCATGCTGCAGCCAAAGGAAATAAAAGAGGAAGGTTATCAAGGTGTGTCTACTCTGACTGTCAAAGGTACTTTGCTTTGATGATGAGAACTGACATCTGACAACCACCACGCAGAGCTGCTCACCATCCTTCTTTATAGTCATGGATGACCTTCCAGCTCACAGTTACATTTCCTCTTTCAGTCATTTTTTTAAAAAGGAAAAAAGATCTAGATCCTTCGATAGATAACTAACTCCCTATTCAATCCAAATTTGGAAAGGTGGCCCATAGAAATCAGTGACAGATGGTGATGATTTCTTTGGCTCTTGGCCGTCTTGACTAATACAGTCTGTCTAGTTCCCCACTTTGATGAGGGCTCTCGATGTAACTACCGAACCTGTGATGTTTGACATTAAATGTTAGTATTGCAGAAGGAGAGTCATACCCTTCAATGAATACAGGTAAAAGCACATTATGGAATTAGAAATATTTATTCAGAATATAAGAATGTTTGTAAAATATTATAAATGTCTCTGTATAAATAAATGGAGTTTTTATTTAAAAAACAATTTTATATCAAATAACACAAAGCTATTTTACAGCAGCTAAAACTAAAGGCATCTGGAAACATTTAAAGCATACAAGTGAAGAATCTAAAAAATTACAAGGTATGGTACAGTGTTAAGTGTCAACCTTAAAATGAGATTGTAATACAGTAGAACAATACTGACAAATGCAGACTTAGTCACATGTGCTTCAGTAACTGACAGTACATTCAAGCGGCTTAAAAGCACATTTTCAATTAATAGGAAACTAAAATCACATGCAAAGGAAGTCAGTCTCGACAATGTCTAAAAACTGATTAGAAAAGTGAACATGTCTCATCCTCTTTGCATCGGGTTCAAACAGAAGCAGGTAATACTGGGGCTCCCCTTCACCTGGCCGTCCATGGGCCCTGTGAGTGAGTACCCCACAGAACGTTTTCCACATGGATTAGGTTTGCAGAACGCTGCAGAAGTGAGCAGTAGAATGAATAAGCAGGTCATGAATATGAGGGGATTTTTATCTCTAGCTTGCTCTGTACTGCTGAGCTGATGTTTCTGATGATTAGTGGATGAGTGATTTTTGTACCAACCTTGACGGGAAAAAAACCAGTGCTACTGGGCCAATGGTGTGATTATCCAGTAGCAGTTGCTGTTACTGGGATGGAAGGATTTCTTGGTCACATGCAAAATCTCACTCAGATGCAGGGTGAGAGTTTATGCAGTGTAACCCTTCACCAAAAATAGTTGTCTGTATGCAAATGTATCTTTCTCTACACAAGAATTAGGAAAACAAGAATGTGTGAACAGCTGCTATTCAACTTGTATCCTTTTCCAGTTCCTTAATATTTTAACAGCCACTGAGTGCTTACATTAATTGATAATTTTGGTGCCAGTTCTGGAAAATTACCATATGGCAGCCTAAGTGAATACAAACTTCAGAAAGTTAACTTCAGGTATGAGAAACAGGAACTTAGAAGGTGACAGGTTCAGTGCTAACTACAGTCTGGCCTGTGTGAACATGAGATCTGAGTTAACTAGAATAGGATTTGGGTAGACTTAAGTGAGAAGACATAATTTGTGTTTTGAAACAAGTGATACCTCTACAGAGTGGTGCCCAATAAGCCTCGGTGAAAGGTTATAATAGTATCTTTGCTGTCAAATAGGCCTTTCCGTTGGAGAAATAGAAAAATAATTGTTAAGTGATTTTTTTTCCAGAATTTTTTATGGTGTTACCAAGCGGCCCCTTGGTGCAGAAAAAATAATGTTTCTCATGCTTCTTTCCCTCCCACAGAATCTTTGGCAACTCTATGGGATGCATCCTAATTAAATTCAGTTCGGAAATTGCAGTCATCAGAATTCTTTCCCCTTTTGACCTCTAAAAACTGTCTAATTAAAAGCTGTTTGCTGTACTTAGAAATAGGTGCAGCTGTAAACTTGGGAAACATGATCTTTTTACTTCATACTTTCATGGATGAGACACATTTCCAGCTATGCATTTGCAAGTAATTTATGGAAAAAGCTTATGACTTTAAATTAGAAGTCAGTAATACAAGTGGGTAACTTCTATAGTCTTTACTTCACTCAAAACACAAGCATGGCACTCCCAACTCATGAGAGCTTTAAGATATTTAATAGAATTTAAAAATAATTGCAGGATAATTTCTGTGGGCCATAGGAAACAATTCATGCCATGGGTAACTATGAGGCTTTTTTTCACTTAAAATAGTAATCTGTATGCAGGTGGGAACTAGGCCACTTACCGGTGATTTCAAGATTTTCTTGAAACAGTAGACTCTTTGCTGTCTTCATCCTAAAAAGAAAGTCTCCTCGGCTCTAATGCACACTGCCTCCCAGAGTAGGAGAGCGTCCAGTCTCCGGGGTCCCTGTAAAGCTTGGCTGCAGAGGCTCAGAGGAAGACTTCCTAAGTTACACATCGCCTCACAAGAGAATTAACCAACTGTGTTTTAACTGGCACTTAGTTTTTTTTTTTTTTTTTTTTAATTGTGGCATGCCAGCAGATGGGAGTGAATATACAACAGTTACCTCCACGGGCAATGATAAAATGTCTGTGAGGTAGGGCGAGCGTGAGAAATCCCAACCTTAAGATACAATCATAAGTAACTTTTGGTTTCATCACAAAAGGGGGTCTTACTGCCTGCCAGCCCATGGCAGTTTAGGTAGCTGGTGCACGAGGGGTCTGGCAGAACATCAGCTGCATCTGATGGGCGCACGTGTTGATGGCACTACTGCTCCAGGCAGAAGTCTCTCTTACTTGAGATTCTGCCTCAGTGTGGTAGTGGGAAACTACTCCAGCGGGACTGGGAAATGGGTTTTTTCTTCTCATGCCCATTTCTCTTAGGAGCCAGAGATCGAACTCTGGATTCAAACAATTAAAAATGAATGGCTCGTTCAAGTTAGATAATGAGGATCATTGTTTACGTCTGATGGAGATGTTAATATAAATGTGCTCCTATTTAGAAAGAATTCAGGTTGTAAAAGAAAACGATCCAGGCACCTGCAATCATTTATCTCATCTATGCAATTTTAGTAAGCCTTGAAATTAGCATAATAACCAAGTGCCTGTCAGTTCACCTTCAGCAAGAATCTTGGGGAGTATGTGAAGAATACAAGGAAAGGTAATCAACTATTTAATAGTTTTTATTCTACACATTTATAAAAGTAACAGTTTTGCCAGGGAAAGTGTTCACCCAACCAGTATTATGTGGAAATTTAAACTCAAAATGAGCTAAGTAGGGGCAGTAATGCTGGGGCTCTTAATGTAGGAACTGAGGCTTCCCAGGTCTGGGATGGGTTCCAGGACTCTCCCTTTGAGCGAGAATGGTAGACAGAGGTTCTGCGCCGGCACCTTTTGCAGTGGTGGTCTCAGAGCCTCCCATCTCTGACGCCCGTTCCCCACCCTGCACAGCCCGGTTTGCTTCGGGAACATGTGTCCCCTGGGCAAGTTGGAAAAATGGGGAAAACCATGATTTCATCTGCTACACTTTTTTCTAAAAACACACTTTTGGGTCATTACATTTTCCTTGTAATGAAACTATCCAAAGAGTAAAAACTGACTTATTGTTACAAGAACAAAGTTTACGTTATCTATAACAGAACCAGAAGCTGGTGGGGGCCTTCGCCATGACCACAGCACCCGAGAGCTGGGCCTGAGGCCAGCTGATGATGACTGTTTGAAGATGGGGTGGCCTCGCTGCTGGCCTGAGACAGGACGGCCCTTCCTTGGGGGATGGACGTGCTCTGCCTTTGCAGACGGTGGCTGGGGTGTCCTTCCCTGTCAGACTGAAGGCTGCGGAATCTGTGTCCTGCCTCTCAGAACAGCTCAGTGACACCGAGACGTGAATGCAGTGATCTGGTCGTAAGCAGATCTTTGAACTGTAGCGTTGGGCGTTTTTCTTCTAAGTGACTTGGAGTGGGTCTTCAGGAAAAATGGCAAGTGGTCCTTTAAAATGTTACGTCAGCCTAGGGCGGTGAGAACTGAAAAACTGCAACAGGGAACATTACAGTAGAAAAGGGATGAAGAGCTGATTTTCAAATGGAAGACCTTCCTGAAAGAATTCAGGTACTTTGGTCCTGCCCAGTCCTGTCACCATTTTGCTGTAACTGACACCCGTGGAATCACCATCTGCCACCCATTGCCATGTTTCTGGGGGCTAAGAGGAGGCCTCCTCAGCCTTCCCTTGTCCTCTGCCCTCTGGAACAGCAGGGGCGCACTCCTGAACTGGTGCCACAGAAGCAGTCTCTTAAATAGGTGGATCAGCTGCAGAGCATTTCCCTCGAGAGAGAGGCGGGGAGCTTTGATTCGTGGAGAACAGCAGTTCTGCGGTGCCCGAGTCAGGAAGCACTAATGCGCCTCTGCTCCTGACAGTTTAGGTCCCCGACACGGATCAACAGGACTCTCAGCTGTTAGTAAGGCAGCACTGGGACAGGGAGATGCCTGTCTAAAGAGCGTTCCCTGCCCGTCCCTGCCACTACTGTGAGGTCGGACCCCACTGCTCTACCTGTAGCCTCAAACCTGGGACTGGAAGGAACACCTACGTGCCGTCCGCCTGTGATCAACCTCCCGGGACACCTCTGAGTGATAGCCGCCTCCTAAAGAGTTGATACCTGGGACTTGAAAACCAAAGCCTGGTTGCAGGAAAGGAAGCAGCAGCTCTTCTTGATGCGGAGCACTGCCTCCCCTCTGCCCCCACCACCCCCACCAGTTTTCCCTAGAAGGAGAAAGGAGAAATGTGGAATGCCTGAGGTAAGGCTGCAAAGACTGGAAAATCAAACATGATGCCTGGAGTATACCACAGATACAGAAAATATGGGCGAGGGATAGAGCCAGTGCTGAAAGCGGCAGGAAGCCCTGCGGAGCCGGTGTGCGGGGCAGGAGTCCCCATGCTGCCCACAGCCCAGGAGGGCAGGGGGGACCCTCGGGGGACAGTCTACACTGCCTCACCGGGGCCACCTGCCCTGAGCCTGAGTCCAGGGCGCCTCCCTGCCAAGAGTGCCAGCCCACCTGCCAACCTTCCCTCTCCTTCTCCCGACAGGTCTTGTCCTCTGAGGCCCCCTCCTCAGTGACTGCTAGACCCTAGCTCCATGGATAGAACCGTGGAGCTCAGGTGCTGACTACAGTGACGTTTCGTTGGTGTGAGGTCTGGAATTCTCCTCCTCCAGCAAAGCTATTCTTTGCTTGAGCATCCTCACTTGGGTCTCGTGTCTCTCCACCATGGCCATCATCTGAGACTCCAACTTCTTGAGTTTGTTTTGATGCTTCTTCTTTGCTTTCTCATAGGCAGCCACCAGGTTGCTATGTGGGCACAGAGGGAAATGAGAATGAAGGCTTATCTCAAGTAGCACTGAGACACTCACACACACTGTGCTGTCCACTGGCTGACCGGGTCTGGTGAGTACCACTCTGAAAGAACAGGCCACTGGGCCTCCGAAATAAGAATTTGAAATCAGGTGGTTAGTATTTCAACACTTGGGCTCTCCTGGTGGCTCAGTGGCAAAGAATCCACCTGCCAATGCAGGAGACACAAGTTCAATCCCTGGGTTGGGAAGATCTCCTGGAGAAGGAAATGGCTACCCAGCCCAGCTTTCTTGCCTTGGAAATCCCATGGACAGAGGAGCCTGGTGGGCTGCAGTCCATGAGGTCAAAAAAGTCCGACACAACTTAGCAACTAAGCAAGAAGGGTCACGGCACTCATGGTCACTCATGTCTTGACTTAACCACAGTTAATTTAGCCTGACTGCTAGAGGCTTGTCACTAACATTAAGAGGGGTTTAAAACCAACAATCCAAACTAACCACATCCAAAATAGATAAGCAGAAATGGTAGCTGAATTGTAAAAATCTGTCATGGAAATACAAGTAGTAGGTCTGTTGCTGTTCCAATCTTAAGTCACCTCCATAGCTCACGGACAGACAGGCCCCAGCAGCTGTCCTTGATGCTGGACTCGGTGCTCACAGGCCATGAACTAACACTGCCAGCCAAACCCAGGTCTCTGGGGGATGAGGGCAGGGGCTAAGCCCAGAGCAAGGTAAGTCTCTGTACCCTGTTTTGTGCTTAGTCATGTCTGACTCTCTGTCACCCCAGGGACCCACCAGGCTCCTCTGCCCTTGGGGGTTCTCCAGGCAAGAACACTGGAATGGGTAGCTGTTCCCTTCTTCAGCGGATCTTCTCGACCCCAGGAATTGAACCTGGATCTCCTGCATTGCAGGCGGAGTCTTTACCAGCTGAGCTATCCGAGAGGCCCCCCACCCCCCACCCTCTCTGGTCCAAAACAGCACTCCACCTCCCTTCTGTATACTGTCAGATTCTCAAAGCCCAGGACTCCCAAAGCCTTCTGAAGGGAAATGTGAGGTCCTTTATTTCTATGGGAAGCTGGGTTTTCTTACTGCCTGTGGAAGCAGATGGGAGAATCCAGCTGTCTTCTATTAAAGCAGACATTAAAAACATGTGCAAAATTGTGAAAACAGTGCCCCTCTTCTAATTACTTTCTGGAAAACTGTGATTTTTAAAATAAATGTCATTTGTGTTACATTTAGTGAGGTGGGTTTGTTTTTTTAATTTGGTAAATGAATAAAACCTTTAAAAATCTCATTTGAGAAACTAATAGACAAATTTTATTGATAATTTGAAAGAACAAAACTTTGAGGTCCTCTTTTTTTTTTTTTTTAGTGTAAAGGTATCATGAGCCTGAAAGGTTTGAGGCTCCCATCTTAGAGCATTGCTTCCTGAAGTACCCCACCTGATTCTTGAATGCTGCTCAAATAAAACGTTCTGTAGCCAGTTTTGTTTGGAAAATGCTGGCTTAAACCTGGGCTGATTTTTGTTTTTAATTGTTTGACTTCTCAGAACCTCTCCTATATGAAGGGCTAAGAGGGGACCACAGTTGGCTGCATCTGCCATCCTTAAAAAGCATTCCTCAGGTTTCTGTGGAACACCGGGAGGTAAAGCCCTAGGGAGGACTGTGCTCTAAGGAGGTGGTGGCGGTGGACACACCATTGTCCACAGTCAATTCCCAGCAATTATGGTGCGTAAGTCCAAGAACCGCTTGGATTATAGCAGTGAGGTTGTACCTGTTGGCTCGCTTTAGGTCATTGACAAACTCTGCCGATTGCTGGTGTCGGATTTCACTGCTCTTTGTGAGTCTTTCCAGGGCACTCACCAACTCTTGAACTCTGGCCTTTAACTTCTTCTCTCTGTATCAAGGAGAGACGAAGCACGCCATTTAGCAACGGAGATGATGGATCGGGCTGCTGCCCTGATGGGGGCAGAGTGGAATATGACTTAGCCGGCCCAGTCCAAAGGCTGGAGTCCTGAGCAAAGGGGAGAGGGCACAGGAGCCCAGCACCTCACTGCTGTGTTCCTGAAGGCCCTTCAGAAGGGTTCCTGAAGGCTGCGGTCGGCTCTTTTTAATGACAGAGACCTTCAGAGATGTGTGTGTTGTAAGGGAACAATACAGGAAGTTGTTTCTTATCTTACACGTGGGGAGACAAGCTCCTGCAGAAGTTCCTCTGGGCAGACCTGAGCCAGCGGGCCAGCAGAGTGCAGCCTGCCCGCAGAACCCGGGCCTGCGCTCAGGCCCTTTTCCAAGCTGCTCAGCATCTCCCGAACCACTGGGGGCTCGAGAGTACACAGCTGGTCTGGGCATTACCTGGGCCAGGTCCCCAGTCAGTGAAACCAACACGAGCCTACCTTGCAGAATAGAAAAAGGTGGTTCTCTGTGAAAGTCCTTGATCTCATTTTCCACATTTAAAAAGGATGGAAATTAAATTTGCACTTTCATTCGACTCCCCCTACTCCTCGGCTTCAAGTCTGGTGGGTCTTTATTACTACAGTGACCTGAGCTAACTGACTTGGGAGGTTTGGGGTGTCCCATTGGCTTATTGCCTTCCTCTCCCTCCTACGAGAGGAGGACATGGGCAGGGGGATGGGACTGACCACCGTCCTCCCCCTGAGGTCCCCGTCTCTGGCACTCTGTGTGCAGCATGCTTGGCACAGATCAGCACAGCCTGCATGATGGTTCAGCAAGCTCCCCACTGGCACGTAGGCTCCAGGGTGGCAAGGACCTTATTTGCCTTGTTCCGCAGTGTATCCCCAGTGCCATGCCTGAGAGAGTTTCACAGCGGCAAAAGTGAAAACAAATCACTGAAGGTATCTGGTACCTTGGAGCATATCAGGTAACCAGGATTTACGGAAGACATTCCTCTAAGAAAAACTCACGGTGTATGAGGAATGCAGGTGAGCACAATGAGTCTGGAAGGCAGTTTGGCAGCATCTAGCAAAATAAAACATGAACACATCCCTTGACTAAGTAACTTCCAGGGATCTTAGAGAAGCATGAGATTACAGTTGGATTCACTTCAGCACTGATTAGAATAGATATGAGTGGGAAACAACCAGGGAGCTGGTTAAGTTATGATCTGCTTTCGGTTCTGTTGAAATGCTCTGCACTGTTAATCAAAAATGCAGGCTGCCGTGCCCTGGAATGGAAAGGTATCTGAACACTGTCAAGCGAAAGTTGGATGCCACAAGTTTGCAAAAACGTGAATATCTGATACACTGATGGCAGACCAAAAGGCTAAATGCTCAACAGTGCTGAACTCATGCAAAGAGGGCATGGGACGCTTTCATCTTCTTCTCAAGTTGTTTGAAATGTTCCTAATTCTGGATGAGGATGGGTGTGTGGGGGTCACCTCGAGGGGATGGGCTGTGAGGAGCTCTGGGGTTCAGCCATGGTTCACCCCTCTTGGCTTTTCAAATATCTGATCTTTTACATGTCTGCCCCCAGCTACTGTAAGTGCAATTCCAACTTCCCAAATTCATTAATGAAGAAAGGTGTTGCAACACAAAAATCCAGGCCTACTTTTATGAGGATAGTGGGAGAAAGATATTTGAAAAAGTGAGCATCATACCCAGTAACTTCCTCCCACCGGCCCTAAAGAGAGCAGGAGCCTCCTGCAGAGCCTTCTGGTTAGTGCCTCCTGTTTGATGAGGCTTCTGGGTCCTGGCAGCTACCAGGAATTCCTCAGATCTGGCTGCAGTTCCCACTGGGGTCCTAGAGTGGCACCGTCTCCCACCAGGATGAGACGCATCTGGGGAGCGCGGCTCCTGCCTCGCTGCCCAAACCACCGCCTCAGCCTTGCAGGGCCCTCTGTCAGCCCGGGGAAAGTTAGGAGAGCATGGACGATCTGTCCCCTCAGCCTTCTGACTATAAAGAGAGAAGAATTATTTGTTCTACATTTCGTTACTGTTTTGATTCTTCTTTTATTCTAAAGTTGATTGATAGTGCAAAAGGAAAGAAGAAAATCATGAAGAGAATTTAACATCTAACCGTGAACTCAAATTGATAACATAAAACTGCCCGGAGCAGTACCACTCCCCACCACTGGTCATGCTCACACCTGCCCAGCTCTGGAGGAAGAGTGAGGATCTCCCAGCCTCCGCACAGCAAAGGGCTTCCTGCCCTGGGGCCTGCGGCCAGTGCCAATGAGGACGGGACCCAGGGAAGCAAGAGAAGCCTTCACAGACCCTCCCCAATCCTGGGGACTGGGGGAGATGGTCAAGGCTGAGGGTAGGAAGCCACATCTGGAAGCTGAGACCCCTCAGGCCTCAGGAAGGCAGACAGGAGTGAACTGCTGTTCAGACTCTAGAACTGCGATGCTGATTTATTTAAAGCCACAAAGACAGGCTGAAACTCAAACCTAAAACACGAGATACTTCCTACTTGTTTTTGTTTGAATCAGGCAGCTGCCTCCAGTAAGAGCCGTGCTTCCAGGGTTGCTCGTCTGGATTGAAACACAGCCCTGTGAGGGAACAATTACAGAGCCACCTCACGCCCGCCTCCAAGGGTCAGGAGCCCTTTGAGTCCTTGAGACACAGCCAGTCTGAACTGAGATGTGCTGTAAATGTGCAGTACCCAGTGGGGCTTTCCTGGTGGCTAAGTGGCAAAGAATCCACCTGCCAGTGCAGAGGACGCGGGTTCAATCCCTGATAAGCCTCGGAGCAAATAGGCCCATGTGCCGCAGCTCCTGAGCGTGTGCACTAGAGCCCAGGAGCCTCAGCTACGAAGCTCCGCTCCTGAAGCCCACACGCCCTGGACCTGTGCTCCACAGTAAGAAGCCCGCACAATGAGCAGGCCACACACAGAGTAGCCCCTGCTTTCAACAACGAGAGAAAGCCCACACGAAGACCCAGTGCAGCCAAGAATAGGCTCAACATAAAAAAGAATGTAAAATTACTGAATATACATTAAAATGATATTATTGATATTTTAGAATGTCCCTGGTTTTAATAGTTCTCAGCTACTAGAAAACACACATTACACATGTGATGTGGACAGGATTGCTCTAAAGCATGTGTCTGTAGTAACAGTGCCAGGGGTATCCCTGGATTCTGGTCAGTAGGTTTGGGTTGAGACCCAGGAATTACAGTTTTAAGAAGTGCTCCATGTGATCAAAACAGCATGGTATTGGCATAGAAATAGACATGTGGTCAGTGGAATAGAATAGAGAGCCCAGAAATAAACCCATGCATATATGGTCAGTTTATGACAAAGGAACCAAAAATGGAATACAGCAGGGAAAGGACAGTTTCTTAGATAAATGGTCACAGGAGAACTGGATGCAGGAGAATGAAACTGGATCACTTGTCTTACACCGTACAAAACAAAGTAACTCAAGGGTTAGATTAACGCGTAAGGCCGGAAGCCATCAGACTCCTAGAAGAAAACATAAGCACCTTGATACCAATCCCAGTGATGGTTTTTTGAATCTGATAGCAAAAGCAGAGGCAACAATAGCAAATAGCAAATCTAGAGGAATGGGGCTGTACTAGATTCTTCTGTACATCAAAGGAGACCAACAAAATGCAAAGAAAGCTACTGAATGGGAGAAAATGGTTACAAATCATGTCTCTAATAAAGGGTTGGTTAGTACCCATAACACAAAGAATCCATACAACTCAATAGCAAAAAAAACCCCAACAAAAACCCAGATTAAAAAGTGAGCAGAAGCTGGGGTTTGAATGGAAGAAAAAAAAAAATAAGCATAAGGTTATTTCTCAAATGTCCATTTTCTCAAAGACATATAGATGGCTAACAGGCAATGTGAAAAAGATGCTCAACATCACTGATCACTGACCACAATGAGATGCCATCACACCAGTCAGAATGGTTACTGTTAAAACAATAGAAGGACAAGAAATGACAAGTTTTGGTAAGGATACAGAGAAAAGGGAAACCCTGTGTACTGTTGGCGGGAATGTAAACTGGTGCAGCCCCTGAGAAACAGATAATGAAAGTTTCCCCCCAAATTAAAAATAAAACTAACATGATCCAGCAACTCCACCTCTGGGTATGTACCTGAGAAATTACCATCTTGGAAAGATACCTGCACCCTCACGTCACTGCAGCATTATTTACAACAGCCAAGATACGAGCACAACCAAAGTGCTCATCAGTGGATAAATGGATAAGGATGTGGTACATATAGAAAATGCAATATTACTCAGCCACAAAAAAGTGAAATTTTGCCATCTGCAACAACATGGATGGACCTTGAGGGTATTATGCTATGTAGAAATAAGAGAAAGACTGATACTGTATCATCTCACGTGTATGTGGAATCTAAAAAACCAAAAAAAAAGAAAACCAAAAACCCCAAACCAAAAAAGCTCACAGAGAACAGACTGGTTACCAGAAGTGAGAGTTGGAGGTGGGCAAAGTGGGTGCAGGGGATTAAAGGGTATACACTGCCAGTTGTAAAATAAGTCCTGAGGGTGTAGTGTATAATACAGTGATTATACTTATTACTGTATTTCATACTTGAAAGTGGCTAAGAGAGATCTTAAGAGAAATTTTTTGGTAACTATGGTGACAGATGTTAACCAGACTTATTATGGTGATCATTTTACAATATATGCAAATACTGAATCATCACACTGTACACCAGAAACTAATATAATGTTGCAAGTCCATTATACCTCAGTAACGAATGCCTCAGGCGATTTCTTCTTGTGCAAATTTTGAAAACTGGTAAGGCAGCAGGGCTCTACCTGGGTCTGCAGATGAATTTAATGTTGTCTTGAACTCTGAATTTTTATGCAGAATTACATGCACAGCTGTACTGACGACTATACAGTTTTACTCAGATTTTCCAAGGATGACTTCAAAAATGCTACAAGCCGTACACCTCAACCATTCACGCCCTGTTCCTTGTAGTTTCTAATTCACATCTGCTTGGCTTTCAGTTAAGAAAGAATTTATATGGTTTGTCTAGGTTAATAAGGCTAAAAGGAGCACTTTCATAGGCTCCACGCAGATGAGAAAGTACAACATAAACACCACATGTTCCTTTTGCCCCTTGAGTGGCAGTGCGTTCACACAGAGTTTCCCGGGATGCCCAGAACTGTGCCATCCTTGCCTTGTTCTCTGGCCCCTAGTATAAGCCCTCACAATTATGAACCTTTATTGCTGGCTCCCGCTGCTGCTGCTAAGTCACTTCAGTCGTGTCTGACTCTGTGTGACCCCACGGACGGCAGCCCACCAGGCTCCCCCATCCCTAGAATTCTCCAGGCAAGAACACTGGAGTGGGTTGCCATTTCCTTCTCCAATGCATGCAAGTGAAAAGTGAAAGTGAAGTCACTCAGTCATGTCCGACTAGCAACCCCATGAACTGCAGCCTACCAGGCTCCTCCATCCATGGGATTTTCCAGGCAAGAGTACTGGAGTGGGGTGCCATTGCCTTCTCTGCTAGTACCACCAAAACCCACGTGTCAGCACACTTACAGGTTTCACTTAAAGGTCTTCCCACCCCCTCACCCCTAAAAGGTTGAATTTGGTCATGAAAGGTCTTCTGAATCTTACTCTAGCACAGGTGCTTTTTTATCTGTTTTAATGGAAGCACAGAGTTGTTGGCAGAGGCATATACTCAGGGGATCTGAGGGGCGGACTCGTGGTGGACGTTTGCAGGCACTGAGCAAAGGCAGGCGGGCAGCCGGGGAGGGGACGGCCTTGCAGGCCTTGTGGTGAGGCTGTCCGTGGCTGGGAGTCTGGAAGCAGGGCTGCCACCACAGACGGGGATAGGGCAGGGGCTGGCACTAACCAGGACGCCTTCCAGAGGAGTGCCCATCAGACCCAGCCTCAGGAGTCGTGGCCACGGGGCCTGGAGTTTCTTGGTAATTGTGAGAATTGTCTCCTTCGGGGGTTCCTCTGCCTCACCTTCCATTTACTGGTTAACCCCCAGCCAGGCTTCTGTCTCCACTGGTAACTGTCCCGAGGTCACCAGGGCCCTGGGTGTCACAGTCTGTCCCGATCTGACCTGAAGCACCTTCCCCCTCTGCCCTCAAGCCTGGCTTCCATCCCACTTCGCCGGTCATTCCCGGCATCTCCTGTCCCGGCTGCCTGTTCTCTGCACCTCTGCCTGCTGAGAGTATCTGGGACTTGGGCCTGGACTCTGTTTTATAGCCCACCCTTTCTTGCTTCTCTCCATTCCCATTTATTTTCCTAAAAACTACATGCTAAAAACTGACTCTCACGGGCATCTTCAATTCATCAAGTGCAAAGGAGAACTGGACGGTCTGCCCCATGCACGCCTCTGCCCTGTAAGGTGTGCGGCAGTACCTCTTGCCCAGTGGCTGACACCAGTCTCAAGGCAGCCCTGACCCCCCTCTCCCTTGTCCTGCGTGTCCGCTCGGCAGCAGACCCCCACACGGGGGCCGTGCCTGTGGCCACCAGCAGGTCCAAGCTGCCGCTGTTTCTCATCTCAGCCACACTGGAGCCTCCTGCTTGGTCTGTCTGCTTCGCCTTTGTCATCTCAGCCACACTGGAGCCTCCTGCTTGGTCTCTCTGCTTCGCGTTTCTCATCTCAGCCACACTGGAGCCTCCTGCTTGGTCTCTCTGCTTCGCCTTTGTACCCCATAGTCAAGTTTCCATGGAGCGGCCAGAGGACTTTCCTAATACGTCAGATCATATTATTGCACTGCACTGAGAAGTCTACGGTCTTACTTTGCCTAAAGCCCTGCTTGACCCAGGCTTTGGTATCACCCTCCCGCTTGTACCCTGGAATCCTATCCCTTATCAGCCCACACCAAGCGTTTTTTCCCAGAACAGAACTGTGCAGTCAGTCCCCTCTCTTTGGGATGAACTTCCTCCACTACGCTATGTTTCCTCCTCCCTGTTTCAGCTTAAATGTCACCTCCTCAGAGAAGCCTACCCTGACCACCCATCTAAACAAATGTCCCAGAGTTATAACATCCCCAGCATCTTATTATTTCCCCCATTACTTATTGCAATCTATATATATATTTTTTGAGAGAAAATCTCTGCAGTGACTATGATTTTATTTATTTCCTTCATGGTAGATTGCCAGGAGAAATATCAATAACCTCAGATATGCAGATGACACTACTCTAATGGTAGAAAGTGAAGATGAACTAAAGACCCCCTTGATGAAGGTGAAAGAGGAGAGTGAAAAAGCTGGCTTAAAACTCAACATTCAAAAAACGAAGATCGGCATCCAGTCCCATCACTTCATGGCAAATAGATGGGTAACAATGGAAACAGTGATAGACTTTATTTTCTTGGTCTCCAAAATCACTACGGATGGTGACTACAGTGATGGAATTAAAAGATGCTTGCTCCTTGGAAGAAAAGCTATGACCAACCTAGACAGCTTATTGAAAAGCAAAGACATCACTTTGTTGACAAATGTCCATGTAGTCAAAGCTATGGTTTTTCCAGTAGTGTGCACGGATGTGAGAGTTGGATCATAGGGCATGCTGAGCACTGAAGAATTTGAAATTGTGGTGCTGGAGAAGACTCTTGAGAGTTCGTTGGACAGCAAGGAGATCAAACCAGTCATCCCTAAAGGAAATCAACCCTGGATACTCATTGGAGGGACTGATGCTGAAGCTGAAGCTCCAATACTTTGGCCACCTGATGTGAAGAACTGACTCACGGGAAAAGACCCTGATGCTAGGAAAGACTGAAGGTGGGAGGACAAGAGGGCTACAGAGGATGAGACAGTTGGATGGCATCACTGACTCACTGGAGCAAACTCTGGGAGTTGGTGATGGACAGGGAAGTCTGGCATGCTGCAGTCCATGGGGTTGCAGTCAGACACAACTGAGTGACTGAACAACAACAAAATGTGTGTATAGTCTAAACTCATCTTTTTAAAGAAAATCCAGCCAGCAGTAGTAGCTATCCTAACTCCTTTACAAGCTTGAAGTTATTTAATTCTCACCACAAACCTTGGAGGTCAGTCCTGTTATTATTCTAGTTTTCTAGATGAGGCACTTGAAGTGCAGTTGAAGAGATTTGCCAGTGACGCCTGTGGAGCTAGGACGCACTGGGGCTCTGTCTGTGAGTCAGCATGTCACTGCAGTGTGCCGAGTCACAGAGAGCAGACAGTAGAGCAGGAGACTGGTGAAAAGCCCAGGGCCGTGGAACTAAGAAGGGGGTGTCCCGGATAAGGATGCCTTGCAGGTGTTGACTTGGGGTGCATCTGCCGAGAATAGCAGCAAGATGGCGGCCCAGACCACGTTTCCTGCACATCTCGCCGCTGTCTTGTCCGTGCTACAGGGTCCTTTGATGTCTCCATCACTGCCTTTATGAGATCTAAGGGGAAGGCTTTCTCTCTCAGCTTTTGGAACATGGGGGAATGACGGAAAGATGAAGAAATCTCACTGACTCACCTCAACCCCTGGGATGAGAACTGATGTTTCCCTTGGCCCTGTGAGGCCAGCTCTGGAGCTCAGCCATTTATTTACAAGGTAATGAACTTACAGGCACACTGTGTATTCCATTAACATGCTAAGGCAATGGCACCCCACTCCAGTACTCTTGCCTGGAAAATCCCATGGACGGAGGACCCTGGTAGGCTGCACTCCATGGGGTCGCTGAGAGTCGGACACGACTGAGCGACTTCACTTTCACTTTTCACTTTCATCCATTGGAGAAGGAAATGGCAACCCACTCCAGTTTTCTTGCCTGGAGAATCCCAGGGACGGGGGAGCCTGGTGGGCTGCCGTCTATGGGGTCGCACAGAGTCGGACACGACTGAAGCGACTTAGCAACCACAGCAGACCCCTGTGCATTTATGGAATTCTAAGCACAACCTCTACTGCCTGATGGCTATTGTAAATCAGCCACATAGGAAGCACCAGCAAGTGCAAGTTTAAGAAAACAATGCCTTTAAAATAACGGTCCCACTAATGAAATGGTGATGATCCTACTGCCTGTGGCCTCAGCGGGGCTCCCCCTTTAAAAGGACTTCAATCCATTCCCTCTTCATTTCAATCCAGTGTGTGTGTGTGGCTCAGGAACAGTATTAATCCATAGCTGCTGGAACAGGGGTCAGTGGGTGCCATCAAGTCTGGAAGATTTCTAGAGCTGGGCAGATATTTTTTGGAACTCAGTCGTGGCTTTGAACTCCAAGAGGCTCCCTGTGGTTTGCTCTAAGGCTCTCTGACAACCACGGGCTCTGTGGGCGCTGACGGTGATGAGTGGTCTGTACCATCAGGGGCACAGAGAAGAGGTGCCTGAGGAAGCTCAGGAAGATGAGTGTCCAGCTGGAGGGGATAAGAAGGAGGGGTTCACAGCTTGAGAGAGGTGGGGTGGGGTGGGGGGATAAAGCAAAGGGCATGCTCATGGAAAGTCTGGATGAATCTGGACCACAGATAACGTGTAGGGAAACATTTGAAATACAGGCTAAGAAGTTAGGGACCTACACATGGTGTCGAAGGTCACACCATGGAAGAGCTATTTGCAGAGCCACGTGATCAGAAGTATGATTTAAGGTGGTTTTTCTTTTTTTTTTTTTTTTTGTGGGGGAACACAGGATGGGACTAATGGCAGACTAACCCACTGAGATGCTACTCTGATTTCGGAGGGGTTGAGGGCTAAATTCAGGAGAAGGCAACGGAAACTGCATGGGACAGATGGGGTTTTAAGAGGAAAAAACAATACTGTCTGCTAATAAGAGGCAGACTTTGAAGTTTTTACATATAAATAGGAATTCTGAAAAAAAGGCCAATTTCGAAGGGCAGGAGGAAACAAGATAATTTCTGTTTTGGACGTCCTGTGTTTTAAGGCTCTAGTCTATTCAGGGGAGATGTCCAGTGGGCAGAGAGAAATGAGGCTGAGATGGTTTAGGGATCACTTAGAAGGGACAGAGTCACCAGTCATACAGCTGGGTGAGTAAGCCATGATTCCTGCACCCCTTACCCGCCATCCCCCACCTCCCACCTCTCCTGCAGGGAGTGGAGGAGGGAAGGAGAAAGTGAAAGTCATGGTAGTCGCTCAGTCATGTCTGAATCTTTATGACCCTATGGACTGTAGCCTGCCAGGCAAGAATATTGGAGTGGGTTGCTGTGCCTTCCTCCAGGGGATCTTCATGACTGAGGGACTGAACCCGGGTCTCCTGCATTGCAGGTGGGTTCTGTACTCTCTGAGCTACCAGGGAATTGAGGGAAGGAGAGGCAGGCTCATAAGAAACAGAGCAATGATGTATTCAAAGAGTCTGCCTGCAATTCAGGAGACCTGGGTTCGATTTCTGGGTCTGAAAGATTCGCTGTAACAGGGATAGGCTGCCCACTCCAGTATTCTTGGGCTTCCCTTGTGGTTCAGCTGGTAAAGAATCCGCCTGCAATGTGGGAGACCTGGGTTTGATCCCTGGTTTAGGAAGATCCCCTGGAGAAGGGAAAGGCTCAGTTCAGTCACTGTCTTGTTTGACTCTTCGCGACCCCATGGACTGCAGCACGCCAGGCTTCCCTGTCCATCACCAACTCCGGGAGCTTACCCAAACTCATGTCCACTGAGTTGGTGATTCCATTCAATCATCTCATCCTCTGTTGTCCCCTTTTCCTCCTACCTTCAATCTTTCCCAGCATCAGGGTCTTTTCCAATGAGTCAGTTCTTCGCATTAGGTGGCCAAAGTATTGGAGTTTCAGCTTCACTGTCAGTCCTTCCAATGAATATTCAGGACTGATTTCCTTCAGGACTGACTGGCTGGATCTTCTTGCAGTCCAAGGGACTCTCAAGAGTCTTCAACACCACAGTTTAAAAGCATCAATCTTCGGTGCTCAGCCTTTTTATGGTCCAACATCCATACATGACCACTGGAAAAACCACAGCCTTGACTAGACGGACCTTTGTTGGCAAAGTAACGTCCCTGCTTTTTAATATGCTGTCTAGGTTGGTCATAGCTTTTCTTCCAAAGAGCAACCGTCTTTTCGTTTCATGGCTGCAGTCACCATCTGCAGTGATCTTGGAGCCCCCAAAATAAAGTCCCTCATTGTTTCCACTGTTTCCCCATCTATTGGCATGAAGTGATGGGACCTGATGCCATGATCTTCGTTTTCTGAATGTTAGAGTTTTAAGCCAACTTTTTCACTCTCCTCTTTCACTTTCATCAAGAGGCTCTTTAGTTTTTCTTCACTTTCTACCGTAAGGGTGGTGTTATCTGCATATCTGAGGTTATTGATATTTCTCAGTATCTGGCCTGAAGAATTCCATGGACTATATAGTCCATGGGGTCACAAAGAGTCAGACATGACTGAGCGACTCTCACTTTCAGGGCACACAAGAATCAATAAATAAATTTTATAGACAGGGAAGAGGCCCACACGAGCAGGCTCGGCTCACACTCAACGGGTAAGCATCCCCCTGCCAGCACACGGAGTCCAGCGGAGAAAGCAGTGGCGTGCGATTTCCTCGCGGCCTTGCCGTGTGACCTTGAGTGACCACTCAGCATTGCTGTCCGGTCTGCCCGCCCCTGCCTCCTCCGCCTCATACAGGGGATACCACCTCCTCCTTGCCGCCTCCTAAGCATGACGGAGAAACAGCCTGCTCCTCTCAGCTGTGCCCGGGTCCTCAAGGTAGGCTACATAAATAGCACAGAAGTACAAGAAGACTCCTTCCTGAAAACTGCCTCTGCTGAGCTGCATATCACAGCTTACTTCTCCGGTGGGAAGGCTGTTCAGCTGGATTTTACTAGGAACGTGAGCAAGACAGGGATCTGGGGTGGAGAAGGGCTTTGCAGCACACAACCTGTGCAGACAACAGTGGAGACAAGGTGCCCTGATACGAAAACTCCTCATGTGCAAGACAGGAAACCTGGTCATCCAGATGGGGTTTTATGGCAAGCCTGGAGCCAATATTCCCACAATAAGTGCTCACGGAAGTGGAGGGAATGAAATCAGACCAGATGGAAGTTAGATGGTAAATGTGCGATTGCCTGAAGGCCTGGTTTTGTTCCAGACATAAGAAGGTTGGGCGCAGACACACCGAGAGCAGGGTTGTGGGGCTGCAGCTGCTGGGGCAGGACAGGGACCAGGCAGCGACTGGAGCGTCGCAAGGCCCTTCCCGGGGCTCCTGCCAGAAAAGGCCATGCCGAGCTTCCACCCCAGGTGGTGCCAGTGGTAAAGAACCCACCTGCCAACACAGGAGATGTAAGAGATGCAGGTTCAATCCCTGGGTCGGGAAGATCCCCTGGAGGAGGGCGTGGCAACCCCTCCAGTCTTCTTGCCTGGAGAGTCACAGACAGAGGAGGCTGGTGGGCTGCAGTCCATGGAGTCACAAGAGTCGGACATGGATAGTATCTTAGCATGCTCAGCCTCTGCCCGCCCCTCTACACACCTGCTCTCTTCAGTCCTGTTCCTGGGGCCCACAACTTTGGTGTTTGGAAGCATCATTTTCCAAAAAAGGAATATGTCTGAAAATTCTGTGAGGAAACCCTCGACTGACTCAGCCACTAGCTTGGCGGTGATTTAACACCTTCAAGGAAGGTGGTAGTTTCCACTTGACTTTTAAAAAGAAAAACACCCCAAACCTCAGTGCTTGGGCATCTGTGATATAAACCGTCATGAAATAATGATTCCCATTTCTAAGCTATGTATACAGTATAATTATGTTATTTTCCTTTTTCCCGTAGCCCTGTGGGTTCTTTCTTGGCTCCATATATCTGGGGCTTGATTAGAAATCCATGCTAACCAACTCAAGGCTGGCTATTGGAAATCCATTGTGACTGACAGAACAAATGAGGTCTCTTTATGTTTAGTCAGCAGAATCTGCAACCTGCTTGTGCCAGCGAAGGCCTCTGAGGTTCGGGGATCTTGAAAAATGCAGGGGCTTCGCTTACAGACACAATATCCAAATGGCTCCCACTTGGAAGCGGGGGGTGGTTTGCGCCCCTAGTTTCTGGAGCAATCACGTCATTAGGATTAGGTGAGGGCATTTTCTGCACAGCTTCTCTCTTCCCTCCTCAAGCAAAGCGATTACCATTTAACCACATGGCCAGAAGCGCTGGCAGTGTAAAAACTGAGCTACTACAACTTGGAAGGAAAGAGCAAAAGTGGCAGTGAGTCAGTCAGGAGGGTAGTGAGGTTCCCTACAAGGCAGCATTCGGTCCACCTCAGCTGGAGGCCCCACTATAAAATCGACAGCCCCGGCTGGATCAAGACAGCAGCCTGAGCATGCACTGTAGCCTTCCCCTCCATTCCAAATCCTCCCAAGTGATGGCAAACGTAGTTTTAAAAAAAATTCCTAAAGAATGATGGAAACTAAAGAGCGTTCTTTGTCTGCCAGAGACCGTGAGCAATCGTAAAAAAGGAAAGGCAGGTTTTATTCTTCTTGAAAAAGGAAACCACAACTCAAAATGCACTGAAGAAAGCTGCTACAAAGGGAAGAAGGGGATTCAGGGGTGCTCTAGCCAGAGGAACGGGCGGGGACCAGACACCTGGGTCAGACATGCGGCCTAGACCTGCCGTCAGCAGGGAGGGACAGAAAGCGCAGAGCCAGAGCCAAGTCACCAAACTCAACTGTAAAGCTCACCTGTGAGGAAACAGTCAGTACAGCAGATAAGATATTAAGTACAAGTGTCCTCAGAGAGACGCAAGAAGATATCATCATTACAAGAGAGATGACAGATTTAATCAACAAAATAAACTCAGCACATCAGTCAAACACCATGGTGGCTCCAGCTAGGGAATACATTTGTTGTTGTTTAGTTTCTGTCATGTCTAGCTCTTGTGACCCTGTGGACTGTAGCCCGCCAGGCTCCTCTGTCCATAGGGATTCTCCAGGTAAGAAGACTGGAGTGGGTTGGAAAGTAGACCTTAAGAACCTCCTCAGTTCAGTTCAGTTGTTCAGTTGTGTCCGACTCTTTGCGACCCCATGAATCGCACATCAGGCCTCCCTGTCCATCACCAACTCCCAGAGTTCACCCAGACTCACGTCCATCGAGTCAGTGATGCCATCCAGCCGTCTCATCCTCTGTCGTCTCATTGTCTTCCTGCTCCCAATCCCCCCCAACATCAGAGTATAATAAGTATAAATGTACTAAATTCACAGTAGATTTTGAAAATTTAGTAAAAAAAAATTTTAGAAGAAAATTTAATAAAAAAGATTTAGAAAAATTAGAAGAAAATATCTTTTAGAGATATGGATTTATATTTTGAAATATTTTGGATGCACTGAGTGAAATACAATCCGTTATTAAGGTGGACTATATCTGTTTCTTCTTTTTTAAAAAAACATGGATCCTAGAACATTTAACATTACGGTGTGATTTGCATTACTTTTCTGCTGGACAGCCTTGCTCTAGAACCAAGTGCAAAAGGGTGGGGAGAGGATGAAAAGTCAGGATATGGAAGACAGATCTAGAAAGGACAGAGAAACAGCCACAATAGAGGAAAATGCCCGGAGGTAAATAAACTGAGGCTGTTTGAGTGGAAAGAGACCGAGATGGTGAGGTAGGCATTCTCACTGAAGGTAGAAACAAAGTAAAGACATCTGTTTGTTTTCTCTTCAGTCAACTTAATTATCTTTATATTTGAGGAATATGCTATATATATAAAGCAGCCAAAGAAACTGTTAAAAGTTCCCTAAAGAGCCAACAGAATTTACCTGCAATATTCCATCCCAGCGATACCAAAAGGCACCTGTTTTGACTGTCACCTTTTAACACAGTCCTGAGAGTCTAGCCAGTGCCATACCAGAGCAGAAAGGTGAAGAAGCAGACCTTTTTCCATCTGCAGGTGGGATCACTGTATATGCTTTCCTCTTGCACTCACCTTTCTGGCCTGCAGGCCTGTACAAGGAGGCGGTACGCGCCTCCTCTCTCCCAGGCAGCTGTGATACTCCCGGCGAGTGGCGTCAGCAGCTGGGAGAACCGACCCCAGCTGTCACCCCTGGCCTACGCCGTCACCCCTGGCCTACGCCGTCACCCCTGGTGTACACTGTCACCCCTGCATACGCCGTCACCCCTGGTCTACGCTGTCACCCCTGGTGTACACTGTCACCCCTGCATACACCATCACCCCTGGCCTACACCGTCACCCCTGCATACACCATCACCCCTGCATACACCGTCACCCCAGTGTACACCATCACCCCTGGTGTATACCGTCACCCCTGGCATACACCATCACCCCTGGCCTACAATGTCACCCCTGCATACACCGTCACCCCTGGCGTACACTGTCACCCCTGGTGTACACCGTCACCCCTGCATACACCGTCACCCCTGGTGTACACTGTCACCACTCGCGTACACCGTCACCACTGGCGTACACCATCACCCCTGGCCTACGCCATCACCCCTGGTCTACGCTGTCACCCCTGGTGTACACTGTCACCCCTGCATACACCGTCACCCCTGCATACACTGTCACCCCAGTGTACACCATCACCCCTGGTGTATACCGTCACCCCTGGCGTACACCATCACCCCTGCATACACCATCACCCCAGTGTACACCATCACCCCTGGTGTACACCGTCACTCCTGGCCTACACTGTCACCCCTGCATACACCGTCACCCCTGGTGTACACCGTCACCCCTGGCGTACACCGTCACTCCTGGCCTACACCGTCACCCCTGCATACACCGTCACCCCTGGCGTACACCGTCACCCCTGGCCTACACCGTCACCCCTGCGTACACCGTCACCCCTGGCGTACACCGTGACCCCTGGCGTACACCGTCACCCCTGGTGTACACCGTCACCCCTGGCCTACACTGTCACCCCTGCATACACCGTCACCCCTGGCGTACACCGTCACCCCTGGTGTACACCGTCACCACTCGCGTACACTGTCACCACTGGCGTACACTGTCACCCCTGGCCTACACTGTCATCCCTGCATACACCGTCACCCCTGGCGTACACTGTCACCACTGGAAGAAACTGCCCCTCCGGGTGGCGGGCTGAGTGTGCTTACCGACGGATGGCGTTCGCAAACTCTGTGGCCAGCTCGCTGTCACCGCACGCCGTCCGCAGTTCGGCCAGGGACAGGGCAGGGGAGGCGGCGTCTGGACACTCCTGAGGACGCAAAGCACCGGGTCAGGCATGCGGCTGAGCTGAGGGCGCCAACGGCAGAGCGGGAGGTGAGCAGAGCTGCAGGGCGCCCCGGCCGAGCGCCTGCAGCGCACCTAGGCTGCCCCACGTCCCGAGCACTCGCGGGCGCCCAGGTTACACACACGAGTTCCCTTGTCTGACCACCATGACGGCCCTCTGCAGCAGACACTGTCAGTATCCCCTCCTGGCCAAGGAGGACCCAACGCACAGGGAAGTGATGCTGTCCTGAGTCACTGTGAGGACTCCGCGGAACCAGGACGCCCACTCAGGTCAGCGCTCCTGTCACTCAGGAAAGACACGTGGGAAACACATGTTTGTGTGGTCCCTGCCCCCATCCCACACCCTCCGGGGAGAAATCCAGTCTCCTCTGGATTGAGGGGCTTCACTGGGTCCAGGTAATCATCTAGAAAACCTGGGAGAAGGGGAGGAAAATGGAAGTGCACCTTGGCATGAGACAGGAACTTTGACATCACCTAACCCAACTCCTCCTGTTTTACAGATCAGGACACGTAAGAGCCTTTAGAGAAGGCCTAAATCCGGCATGGAGCACAGTCCATTCATAACACCGTGACTGTGCCCATTTGAGCGGCCACTGTCTGCATACAGACGGAGAGCAGTTGCTCTGCTGTGGAATAAGCAGAGGGGGACAGTGCTCATCTAATAATGTGTTCAGCAGATACTTCCTGAGGATTTACTACAACCCAGGCTCCAGAAGAAAAAGCTTGTGACCTGTTTTACTCGAGACAGAATGTAGACAGAAGGCTGCATCTCAATGGGTGAGCGCTCCAAGGGGTCAGGGGCCCAGGGCTGGAAGCCCAGGTGACAGGAGGGGGGGGGGTGCGGCTCCGCCTGCCCGCATAGATGCGCCACACCCCCCGGGGCTCAGGAGGACAGCACCGCGTCTGAGCCCTCCTCCAGCCCCCAGCTCTGCTCTCTTCCCTCCGCTCCACCTGGTGTCTTGCAGCCCCGAGCCGCCACTGACCAGCTCTGCAATCTCTCCAGAGTCCAACACCCTCTGTGAGTACATCGACTCCCCTGCGGGGCTGACGTGTCTTCTTAAAGACAGGGCCAGCTTTGTTTTACCCAGTGCTGCTCACCGAGCATGTCTAGTAATCTCTGCTGCACACAGACAAGAACTGAAAAAACCTAATGTGATTTGGTCAAGATGTGGGACCCAGCCTGTTGGCTGAAGGCAAGTTTTAAACCAAGCATGACACCCAACCACCTCCCTACCTCGAAGCAAGAATAGGTGTTCTAAACTCCAGTCTGGCTGGCCACCTGTTTTTATTAAGGCCCACAGAGTAAGAATTATGCTTCTATTTTTAAAATCAAGGGAAAGAAATCAAAGGACTATTTTATGATATGTAGGAATCATGAAATTCAAATTTCAGTGTCTATAAATAAAGCATTGTTAGAACCTAGCCATGTGCCTCTGTGTCTGTATTGTCTCTTCCTTCGCAGTAAGGAAGAGACAATTTTGCAATGGTAGAGTTACATAGGTGCGGCAGAATCTGTATGACCCCAAAATCCTAAAATATTGACTATCTGGCTCCAGCCTCTGCTCGACTGCTTGCTTCATCTACCAACAGATAAGACCAAATGAATAGCCCAGAAGGGAGATATTATTGATAGAGTAAATGAGTCTAATTTTTGAAAGACAAAATAATCAGCTTACTCTAATTTCATTACCTGAACAACACAGGGTACTTTTATAAAAGCTCTGTACTCTAATGTAAAAAAATAAAAATAAATCATCTGGTGTTCTACGTCAAAGAGATTTCTGTTTTCTGGAGCCATTCCACAGAATACAGTGCTTCTCCCAGTCAAAATAAATACTAAGAACCAGGGGAAAATGCTCAGGTCATGGGCCTCCTGGCAAGAGCTCGGAAAGTCCACTTCCACCCCACCCTAAGAGTACATACGCAAACACAGGAGCTCTGTCCCAGAGTGACGGCTCACAAACTCAAAGGGCTGTGCGTAGATTCTGAAGCCGTTGCCACAGAATGGACAAGCCGTGTCTGTGAGCCCCAGATTCTCCCGTGTGAAGAAGCACTGCTGCCCACCCCATGGTCAGAGCCCTCAGGCACTGGCATGTGGTCTCAGGGCGCATCCCATGGTGACCTTTCCCAAGCTCAGACTGTGTCACGTCACTCCCTGCAAGAGGCCCTCTGCGATCCCTCCCCGTGCCAGGACGGCGCAGCAGGTAGGTCTCTCCAGCCAACACATCAACCCCTCCTCCCCCTGGGCTTGGCTTGTGCTGCTCCATCGGTCCAGGGCAGACTTCCGCGTCCTTCCTGGCCTCTTTATCGGGCTCGCACCCACTCTCCACTGGGTCTGTGTTCAGGAAACCTGCCCCTAACCTCCAAATCTGGATCACGGGTCTGGCCTGTGGCCTCCCCTCGCACTGGGCATTGATCTTTGCACTCTGGACGTTGTGTCCTCTGTTGTGATCATCTATTTGCCCACTGGTGTCCCACACTGGAAGCTAAAATCCTGGAACTATCTCCAGCAGCTTGCCTGGACCACATCACATCCATCACAGGAATGGATGACTGAGAAGCAGCAGGGCCTTGGGAGAGCAGCCCCACTGGGTGCTGCAACCCCAGCTCCCTTGGCACCTTGTAGGTGAGAGTGGGCAGAGGGCAGCTATGGTCTCTGGAGCAGGCAGCACAGTTCTTAGCTGTCTAGGGGAACCATTCTCTGCCACACATCATTGGCAAGGGGCTTTCTTCTTAGGGACACTTCTCTAGTGAAGATGCCTCTGCGCCTGGGCCGTGAGGGGCCACTCACAGAGCAGCAAGTCACTGCACGCCCGCAGTCCTGGGCCAGAGACAATGGGTCAGAAGAAGCTGACATTCATCAGGAACAGAAATCAGCATGCACGCAATTCCAGGACCCTGCAGTGAAGGATGTCTTTCTTTAGGGTCTAGACTATTTTTTTTCTCCAAGGCAGTGTTTGGAATTATTCTGCGATAGAGGATGATGGAATGAGCTTGAATTCTAGAAAAAAAGACTTGAGGGCTAACGAAAGTGTGAGTTTGCAAGATGATGCCACCGGCAGCCCACACTCTGCGCTCCTCGGGGTAACTCAGGGCTCGCCTTCCTCCTCCTCTGCCTCAGGCCACCTCCTGCCTTCCACCTGAAGGAAGCTGAGGAGGAAACACACGAGAGGAAGAGGACCAGAGTCGGCCAGACTGGGGTTAAATCCTGATTCTGCCATTTACCAGCTGTGAGACCACACCCCCATCTTTTAAACCTCATTTTTCTCATGTAAATGGGGATAACTCTTGCTTCCCGAGAGTCATGAGACTCAGGGGAGATGACACGTGTGGCAATCAGTACCACGTGATCAACACCGATGATCACACGGGCCAAGAGGAGGAGGTGGGGTGAGTACTGGCCTCCTGGACCACTGCACAGGCCACTGCCCAGATGAGACCGTGATCTATGAGATGCTTTACCTGCTTTATAAAGTGAGGTTTGAAAAAATGTGGACTTGGTTTCTTTGCACTCAAAATGTCCCTGTCTTTCAGATCTCTAGAATGGCTGCAGTTCCTCTGGAGATAAGGAAGCTGAGGGCAGTGAGTGTGGCTCTGCAGGAGGGGAGGCTGAGCCCGGGCCGCCCTACCTTGCCGGCCGCGTCCTTGCCTCCGCTGCTGGTGGAGCTGAGGGACCGCGTGCGCTGCTCCTTCTGCTCCTCCACCTCAGACTTGAGGTGCTCGATGTGGACCAGGTAGGCCTGCTCCTGGGCTTCTCGTGTGCTCAGCTTCAGCTCCAGGGCTTTCTTCTCCTTCTCCAGGAGGTAGAGCTGGGCCTTCAGCTCGGCCATCTCCTCCTGCGGGGCACAGAGCGTATGAGGGGCTGGTGGGGAGACAGCAGGGCCGCTGACCGCCCCGCGAGGCCCCGCGGGGGGTGTCACTTGGCAGCTGTTGTGGGGGGGCCAAGCCCCAGGGGAGACTGGACGGCTGTCTCCACACTCCCGCACCATGCCACGGGCTTGCCACTGTGCACCAGAACCGAGATCAACAGGTAGAAGGGACAGGCCTGCAGGCTTTGGCTCACACTAAGGAGCACCTTTCGAACAACCAGGAGATTCCACCTCCTCTTCCCCAGTGGTCATACTCGCCTTGCTGGAGGCCAGTTTTCTGGCAGGCAGAGGCTAACCCGCATCAGAGAGGTTGAAGCCTCTGACTAGGTCCCTTCTAAATTCCGTTTCCTTTCCCATTTTCCATGACACCAATCCATGAATATCATCACCCTCATGGCAGTTGGGTCCTGCAGCCACGCTGGGCAGCTCGGAAGCACCCACAGCAGTGACACTGGCCCCAGGTCCTATCAGCTTCAGGGCCCAAAGAAAATCCATGGAAACAGAGCCCTCCTCAGGTGACTATTCATCAGGTCACTTCTTGAAGTACCTTGGAGAAGTCAAAGGAGAGTTTGCTGTGAAGAGTAAGAAGTGACCCCAAAATGGGACAGTGCTCTCCTGGACAGTGAGAAGCACTCGCATTTACTGAGCATGTAACCCCGCTTTAAATGGTTATACTAAGCAGCTCATTAAGTCCTCTCACCCTGAGCTAGGTACTATGAATATCTCCATTCATGGATGGGACACTGAGGTGAGCAGAGCCCACAATCTCTTTTCAGCCCCCATACTGCGTAAATTATGGAGCCTGAGTTTGAACCCACGACATCCAGCTCAGAGGCCAGGTAAGCACCAAGCTACAGTCCCCCACCCCATGAACACCTGGTCAGTCTCCCCAGGTCTTTCTGGGATCCTACTTAAAAGGATTCTTCATACGCTGAGTCACTTCATACACTGAATCCCTCAGGAGGGATTCACCAAGTCACTCACTGACTGCGGTCACCCCTGAAGTGACCCTCTTCTGAGCTAACAAGCCACAGGCCTGCTGTGCTGTCTTGGGTAAGCCAGACCCGGGAGGAGATGGTCTCAGCTCCAGTGTGGGGAAACACCTGGAGGGCACCCAGCACGGCTAGTTATACTCAGGGACAGTATTAGCCATGGAGAAGGCAATGTGCTGAGCAACTGCTCAAAAGACGATGCAAACCTTTCCTGACGATGACATAAAACCAGGATGAAAGGTGTTTCCACACACTGAACCGTCTCATCTTTTGCCACTAGAAACAGGATTCTTAAGGTGCTGGCAACACTGTTTCCCGAGCTAATGTGGACAGTCACGCCCAGAACAACACACAGACGCAAGCTTGAGAGAAGGAGAGATGAATGGGTGGGTGCCAGAGATGAAGCGGGCGTTCTGCCCAAGAGGAAAGATGAGGCAGTCACAGTGCCGGTCCCTGAGGCCTCGGGTGGGGAGGGGGCCCAGGACCTGGGCTTTCAGCACCTGCACAAGGGCGGGGCGGGCAGCCAGGCCGGGGAGCCCGACGGGAGTGCTAGCTCGCAGAGGAGACTTGAAGGCTGCCTCCTGGAGGGGCGGCCAGGCCACGTGTGTCCTCACTCAGGTTTTGGGTGGGAAAAGCAAAGAAAAGCCTCCTTTGAGGAATCAGATGACAAACCTGAAGGATGCATAAATGAACAACAGGAACTCTCAGCCAAGAATATAACAAAGACCAGTCCTAAACCTCTGAAACCTGCAGGTCCGAGCAGGTCTAAGGCCACAAGTGTCTACAGGGATATCTCTACCCAGGACGACCCAGGACCACCCAGAAGACAAGAACTCCACCGAGGGCGAACTGGCGCCTGGGGTGTGATGGGGAAGGTGGCTGTTGGTGCCCCACACAGCACCAAACGGACAAGCAGGTCAGGAAACCAGGGCTCCTGTCCAAACGCTGCCCTGGCCTCTCCCTGTTCTCCCCGCCTCACCTTAACATCAGCATCCACCCGGGAAGCACCTGCAAGCATTCTGGAGACCGATCAGAGGCTGTTTCACCCCGCAGAGGCCTCTTCTGGCTTCTCCTGGGGACGAGGTGCTCCATTCTGGCCTGGGACCCCCTGAGGCTTCTCTAGAGCTCAGGGCACCTCTCTAGGAGCACTTCCAGCTCAAGGGACCCTGGACATACTGAAACCACTCCTGTCTACACACGAGGTTCTGGCTGTCCTCCTGTGGAGAGGCAACTGAACACGGATGGCTGACCAGCTTTCGAGGGGCCTTTTTATGTTTCCTCCTGATGATAGTGGAGTGCAGGGGATGAGGGTTTGAGAAAAAGCCTCCCCGCCCCCTGCCACGGATACCTTCATGGCCATGAGCTCCTGCATCAGCACCGCGTTTTCCAGGTCTAGTCGCTGGCTGTCTCCCCGGGGCTTGACGTCGTAGCTGAGAGGGTCAATGTGGATGCTCTCCAGCTCCAGCATGGTCAGCTTGACTGCTGCCCTGTCGTTCCTGAGCTGCTGGATATAGTCCTTCAGCCTTTGCTCGTCTTCTTTAGTGAACTCCGTGTCACAGCTGCTGGCTGTGGAGCTGGTCGTGCTGAGAAGACAAAACAAACCACCTCACTGCATCTCCAGGGACTGCTAACAGTTCTTTTCCTCCTCATTCTTCTCCATACCCTCCTCTCCCAATAGCACCTGGCTGGTATGCCAAAACATCAACACCAAGAAGCATTCTTCCTAGCACTGGACATCGATACCACCTTTTGGGAAAGAAACGATGTGAAGAATATCGGAAATGTCTACACCCTTTAAGACAATATGTGGACTCTAGAAATGAATTCTAAGGAAATAATTCCACAGAAGCAAAAAGATACACACATACAAAGATGTTTTGTGGAATATAAGGTTTAGTGAATTACAGTATATATCAAAAAGAAGAAAATTACGTAGACATTATGGAAATAATTATGACAATGGTGGAGAGAATTTGAGGAAACAGGATGAAAAATATGTCATAAGAATAGTTGTACCCACTGCTATATTAAAAATGGATAACCAACAAGGACCTCCTGTATAGCACAGGGAACTCTGCTCAATGTTATTGGCAGCCTGGAAGGGACGGCAGTTTGGGGGAGAATAGATACACACATATGTATGACTGAGTCCTTTCGCTGTTCACCTGAAACTATCATAGTATTAATCAGCTATACCCCAATAAAAAATAAAAAGTTTAAATTAAAAATGAAACAAAATAGGGTGCTTTTAGACAAGACTTAACAAAAGGGATACGGTAAAGGAACAGAGCGAGGTGAAGAACAAAGTATCTGTAGTATGACCTGCAGACTGTGTGCGTGCACACGCACTGTGCATACACACGCCCCAGGCCGCTGACGGCGCCCCAGGGGGCGGGAGCCGGAAAGAAGGGCAGTGGGGGCACCTTCTGTGGGTAGTATTGCCACAGCTCGGAAAGCAGGGCGCCCCCAGGCCTCCGCGGCCGTTCCTCCCCCATCATGGATGAATATAAATCCTTCACAGGGACATAGGCTGGTCTGAGGGGCCCTTGGCCACCCACACTGTGGGAATGCTAAGCAGGGGCTGGCTGTCCTAAGGAGCACCTAGGCCCAAGCCCCGGGAATGTGACAGGCATGTTTCTGTGGGTTCCAGAGTCCCACGGCAGGGTGAGCAGCACAGGAAAACTGCAGCCTGGCTCTCAAGACCTACAGGGGTTTCTCTGGACGCCCCTGCACTGGACATAGCCCGCATGGAACTGGCTTTGGAAAGATGGCAGATAAACAAGCAAGCGGCCTATTTAGCTGTCATCAAACAGGCCAGCTTGGCATCATCATCTCTGCCGTTACAGAACTTGAAGTGGAGGTTCTGAGACATTTCGTGGCTGGAACCTGGTGCAGCTGGGCCTAGGCTGACGTCGCCTCTCCCCAAGATTTCCATTGTGAGGTGCTGAGCCAGGAGCAGGGACTGGTATCCGCAGGCTGTTCCACTGCTCCGAGCCCAGACCTGCCCTCCTCACCTCACAGCAACAGGGCTAACAGGCCCCCAGTCAGCAGATGAAATCTCCTCACAACCTCGATGTGACAAGAACGTCCCATTCTTGCCTGTGACACATTATCAAGAAGTTGAGGCTTCCAGGGAGGGAAGGGTGGAAGGGATGGTAGTCCACACACATGAGGAAGAGGATTCCCTAGGGCTCTGGTAGTCTTCAAGTCAGAGAACTCCGGCCAGCATAAAAGCTCCCGATTACCACAGACTCTCTGGGGCCCCCTACCATCCCTGACTCCATCAGGACGGAGTGAGATCAGTCTGACCAACACACAACACCTCGTTAGAGGTGGTGATGGTTACTTACACGTGTCCATTGGAGGTGAGGGGGGAGAGCTGGTCAGAGAGTGTGGGGCAGAATGCCAGGTCTCATAGGGCCTCATAGGGTTGTGTTTTCTCTCCAGAATTGGATTTAGAAGCCCCCGGAGGGTCTGTACTAGAGCAGTGACAGGATTCACCTTACATTTTAACAGGCTCCCTTTGTCTGCTGTACTGAGGTGGGATGCAGGGAGGCAAGGTCAGAGACAGGGAACCCCTTTGGGGGCTATTGTAACAAGCTCTGGAGAGAAGGTGGAAGCTGAGAAGACAGGAAGGAGGTTAAAAATTATTCATCAATCAATGCTGTGTTCTCAAGCTGTATTTTAAAAAGGATGAGACGGGACAAGCAGCAACGCCCTCCAGTTGGAACGCTTCAGGTGTGACGTCATAAACAAAGCAGAGCAAGGGAAGCATGAAACAGCAACCGGTACTGCCAGCAGAGGGCGCGGGGAGCCGGCGGGGTGTCTGTGGATGACAGCTGTCCAAGAGTGGCTCGTCTTGAGGAGACAGGGTCCCCCCCTCAGCACCTCAGCCTTCTTCAGTAAAGCTCGGTGACAGGCATGCCTCACAAAGAACCACCCAGGAGGACTCAGAGCTCGCCTGCGTGGATTGTCAACACAGTGTGGAGGGATAGATGCCTATGGCCTAAGGTTCCACACGTGAGCAAAATTAGAGTGAACTGAAGTGGTGGCAGTGTTCACAGCGCATTCCACATGACTGAGGGAGGAGATGTCCTCCCAGACACGGCATGTTTAGACAGCACGGTGCTGGGAAATAGCAACACTTTTTTTCCAGTGAGTGGGGAGAAGGCTTCAGGTAGGAAAATCCTCTCCCATGAAGCTGAGACTCGCCACGAGAAGTTCACTTTACAACTTCTTTTTATGAAAAGTCACTTTGGAAAATTTTAAATATACAGAAAACCCAGAGATAAACTACTACCTGGGTGGCTTTTTTTCATGTCTTCTTTGAAATGCCTTTTTAGAAATGCAACACACTTGGGCTTCCCTGGTGGTGCAGCAGACGGGAGGCTTCCTGCCAGTGCAGGGGACACAGCTTCCACTCCTGGTCTGGGAGGCCTGCACATGCCGCACAGCAGCTAAGCCCCCCTGCCGCAACGCCGGGGCCCACGGGCTGCAACTGCGGAAGCCCACGAACCTAGAGCCTGTGCTCCGTAACAAGAGACGCCACCACCAGGAGAAGCCCGTGTGCTGCAACTGGAGAGCAGCCCCTCTCTCCACAACTAGAGAATGCCCACTCACAGCAGTGAAGAACCAGTGCAACCATGTATAATAAATACATAATTGAAAAAAAGACAGAGAACATCCTGGAGGTACCCCCTGATTCCTGTCACTTAAAAAAAGATATTTCCTACAAACTGAAGGTAACGTACACCGGTCAGCATGGCCATCATCAAAAAGTTTACAAATAGTAAATGCTGGTGAGTGTGTGGAGAAAAGGGAACTCCCCTGCCTAAGTGGTGGGACTGTAAGTTGGTGCAGCCACAGTGCAAAACAGTACGGGGATGCCTCAGAAACCTAAAAGCAGAATTACCATATGATTCAGCAATCCTAGTCTTGGACACATATCTGGACAAAACTATAATTCACAAAGATACACGCACCCCTATGTTCATAGCAGTACTGTGTACAATAGCCAAGAGATGGAAGCAACAGACGAATGGATAAAGAAGATATGGGGTGTGTGTGTATAAAATGAAATATTAGCCATCAAAAAGTACAAAATAATGCCATTTGCAGCAATGTGGATGCAACTAGAGATTATCATACTAAGTGAAGCAAATCAGAAAGACAAATACCATATCACTTATATGTGGCATCTGAAGTGGGACACCAATGAACCCACCTATGAAACAGATAGGCTTCCATGGGGTCGCAGAGTCAGACACAACTGAGTGACTGAATTGAACTGATGAAATGGAAACAGGGACATAGAGAATGGACTGGTGGTTGCCAAGGAGGAGGGGTGGGAGAGGGAAGCACTGTGCGTTTGGTGTATACAGAATGGATAAACTGTATGGTTTATATATATATTATACATAATACATACAGATATATAAAACTGGTGTATATAGGATGGATAAACAGCAAGGTGCTACTATATAGCCCAGGGGACTATATTCAATATCCTGTGATAAACAGTAGTGGAAAACAATGGACATGTATGTATAACTGAGTCACTCTGCTCTACAGCAGTAATTAACACAGCATGATAAATCAAATATACCTTAGTAAAAATTTAAAAAACTACTTCAATACTCAAAGGACAGTAGAACCTAGAGAGTTCTCCAAATATTCTGCAGGCCCTGAAAGGTTAGTATGTTGGCATATTTTCTGTTTAGCAGGACTGGTGCTCCCCAGTAAGAGAAAGAAACAGAAAAGAAGGGCAAAAGGTCTCCCCTCCAGTCTCTACCCCTGTGGAAAGCTCAGGGCTGTAATGCTTTTCCAGGGGAAAGTTTAATTCCAGATAAGCAGCCCCTCCGGGCGGCTTCCCTCTCCTTCCAGGACACCCCAGCGGGCAACGGATCAGGCGAGGCTCATTACGGTTCTGCTCTGTGCTCTCACGGTCCTACCCGGAATATGGCTCTGACAGCGCTGGGTGGAGGGGAGGCCACGGCCCTTTCTCAGTCTCCTTTAGACAAAGGCACCGTCTCCAGACAGCTGGCTGCCACTGCCGGGCGGGGGGCAAGTCAGCCATTAACCCTCGGGCTGGGAATGCAGGAGGACCGCAGGATGAGCACAGCTGTCAAGGGGGGATACGTCACTGTCCGAGGGAGCTGGGCTCCTCCTCTCCAGGGTGAGACGGATGGTGGGAGAGGGGCAGATGAAGGAAAGCCCGGTGTTTTGCTCTGGTTTCTCCAGGAGCCAGGCCAGGTTGCGTGGGTTTCTCCTTTCCCTGATGCTCTGCTTGTGCTCCCCTCGGCTGGCTCGGTTCCGAGTCCATTAGTGGCCTGCGGGATGTCTGCTCGCTGCCCGCATGGGGGCCTCCAGCGAGGGGAGCGCTTGCTGGCCGGCCTGGGGCCCCCACCCCCTGCCTGCCTGATCGCGGTGGGACTGGATACAAGAGTGGAGTTCAGATGGCCTCTTTTCTGTCCCTCTCCACTGTGTCTGCTGCTTGTCCTCAAGACAACTTCCCCTCTTGCTTTATAGGGAAAAAAATCCCATCTTTTTTTTCCAGCTTCCTCATCTTGTCTTGGCAGAAAAGAACATTTCTTTTGTCTTGAAAACCAGAGATGGATTCCTCCTAAAGTTTTTCTCAATGTCTTACATGGCTCCCAGTTACAATCTCACTTTCACCACGTGCCACCGGGGGGCCTTCTAGCTGCTGAGCATTTACAATTTATTTGAAGGGTGGCGGGGGTCAGGCCAGGTGACATTGGGCCCCACTTCTCTGAGCAGAAACTTGAGCCTGTCAACTGCTTGAACCTTTCAGTGTTGTGCTGGGTATCCACCTATGCCCCACCCCCTTTCTGACAATTCTTTGTCACAAAGGAGTAAAAATACTCAACACAGCCCAAACTTCCTAGGTCCGGATGCTCTCACATGATTATAAGAATTCTCTAGAAGTGGTTCAGGCAGGAAAAATTTTCCAAAAAAAAAAAAAAAAATAGAGCTGATGCTCAAACACCAAGTTTAAACTGTGCGGACCACTCATACCTGGATCTTTTAAAAATAAATATAGTTCTATAGGACTTTCCTGGCATAGTGGATAAGAATCCGCCTGCCAATGTAGGAGTCACAGGTTTGATCCCTGGTCCCGGAAAATTTCACATGCCATGAAGCAACTAATTCTGCATGCCCCAAGTACAGAGCCTATGCTCCAGAGCTTGTGAGATGCAAATACTGAAGCCCATACACATAGAGCTTGTGCTCTGCAACAAGAGAAGCCACTGCAATGAGAAGCCCGCGCAAGGCAATGAAAAGTAGCTCCTGATTGCTGCAACTAGAGAAAGCCCGAGCAAAGCAACAAAGACTCAGCGCAGCCGGGAATTAAAAAAAAAAAAATATATATATATAGTATTACATTTATGATGGGGGTTGGAGGAATCTGTGGTGAGTCCTGGAACGGATCCTCTGAGATTATACGGGTACGTAAAACCTGCCAGCAGATAACTACAGTCCTCAAGCACTTTCTGCTTTCAGAAACTTAGCTGACAGTGGAAGGCAAAATGAGAGACACAGTTAGGAGACAGATGATATTTCTGCAGCTATTTATAAGGTGCTGTTATGATAGTGTTGGAAACCAGGCATCTCTAAAACAAATATTAACCTGCTCCTGATTTGGTTGCTGATAACATACGGAGATAAACACCACATAGATCTGATACTTCCACTGCTGCTAATAATTTCTCTGACATTAAAAAAATTAAACACTTTACAGTCAGCACTCCCTATCTATGAATTCTGCATCTGCGGATTTAGCCAACCTCAGGTGTAAAATTTTTGAGAATAAAAGAAAAAAAAGAAAAAAAAAATCCAGGAAGTTCCAAAGAGCAAAACTTCAATTTGCCATGTGCTGGCAACTATTTACATAGCATTTACATTTTATTTACAATTATTTACATAGCTTTTACATTATATTTGGTATTATATAAGTAACTTAGACATGATTTAAAATATATGAGAGGATGTGTGTAGGTTCTAATGCAAGTATTACAATGTTTTACACAAGGGACTTGAGCATCTTTGAACTTTGGTATCCACAGAGGTCCAGAACCAATCCCTCGAGGATATCGAGGGATGACTGTAAATGATTTCCAACGTCATTAATAATTAAGAGGTACAAAGTAAAATATTAAGGGTATTTTTTTTTTGCTTAGAGATTGACCAAATTTTTAAAATGTATGTTATCCAGTTTCAGCAAAGGAGGCAGAGGTGCTCACACAGTTGCTGGATCGTGTATGGGGAGGTGTGTGGCACTAGTTGACATTTGAAATAATAGTCATTTTTGAGCCAGCACCTTCTACTTCTCAGACTTGATCCCATAGAAACTGCATCAGGGGCACAGATACAAGGACAGGGTGGAGACCGCAGCAGTATTATAATAGTGAAAGTGAAAGTGAAGTCGCGCAGTCGTGTCTGACTCTTTGCGACCCCATGGGCTGTAGCCTACCAGGCTCCTCTGTCCATGGGATTTTCCAGGCAATAGTCCTGGAGTGGATTGCCATTTCCTTCTCCAGGGGATCTTCCCAACCCAGGGATCGAATCCGGGTCTCCCGCATTGTAGACAGATGCTTTACCATCTGAGCCACCAGGGAAGTCAACAAGTAAGAACATCCAACAAGTGAAAATCATTCAGTCGTGTCTGTCTCTTTGCAACCCCATTCTGCAGCCTGCCAGGCTCCTCTGTCCATGGAATTCTCCAGGCTGGAACACTGGAGTGGGTAGCCTATACCTTCTCCTGGGGATCTTCCCAACCCAGGGATCAAACCCAGGTCTCCTGCATTGCAGGTGGATTCTTTACCATCTGAGCCACCAGGGAAGCTCAAGAATACTGGAGTGGGTAGCCTATCCCTTCTCCAGCGGATCTTCCTGACCCAGGAATTGAACCGGGGTTTCCTGCATTGCAGGCGGATTCTTTACCAGCTGAGCCACCACGGAAGCTACTACTGAGAAGAATGGCACACAGAGAGATGCCTAAACATATAACAACACTAAGGGGAAAGGGAAGGGAAAGGGCAAGATTCACGAGAGTCCAATAAACAGGATCCTTTTCGGGGTAAAATGAGATGGAGTCACATTTTTAAAGATGCCATGTGTCGGTCTGTTGACGACACAACCCTGCCCCTTCTCCTGGGACCCTCCCCTTCTCTTTGCCCCCGAGGCTCCTGTGGAAACCGCCATGACCACAGATAACTGGGGAGGTACTTGAGCCCAGCTGGGCAAGATGTTCCTTCCTAGGATTTTCTTACTTGACGCCAGTGAAACCAGTCAGCCCAGTGTACTGATGGAGGTGGTGTGTGGGTTTTCTGTCGTCTGGGGAGTGGCCTGCAGCAGGGAGGTGTGGGGGCCACAGGGCCCAGGTGAGGTCTAGTTCTCCTGCTCATCCGAGCCCTCTGCCCTCAGCCTGGGTCCACGGCTCCTGTGTGGGAGACCCGATATCCACCCCCAGATTTGAGTATGCGTCTGCCATTGGCAACCGAGGGGCTAGCAGGTAATTAAAAAATGGGCAGCTGAATCTGTGAAGACACTCTCCAGACTGTGCGCCATATTGTTTTCAGTGAGGGTCCTCACATGGGGAATTTTATGTAATGCTTGGATTTCAATTGTTAAGCTTACTTTGAATACAATGAGCATATCTTTTTTTGGGAATCAGCAAGTCTTAAGGAAAGGGAAAGCATTTCAACTCTCTATCTAGTTCCCACAGAAGCTAAATGATAAGTGACAGGACATTTCTGCAGGAGGCCTGCACACCACGCTATCATGTGGAGGACTGTGTCTGAGCTGGACTTTAGAACTGATGAGCACTCCTAAGCCTAAGTCCCAAAGACTCCAGATAGACTCTCCTGGTACTTGGGTGGGGAAAGCACCTCTTTTTTTCAGAGGGAAGTAGACGTGCCTACTCTGACAGTCAGATCGAGTCTCTCATTCCTGGAAGGTAGCTGATTTGCAGGGGGTGCATAGGCTTATCCTAACTGGACGGCTGCTTCAAGTCCATTCACCCTTTCAGTGGACACAGTTCCACTCTGCTCAGTCTTTCTTTCTGTTCCAGGGAAACTTCATCTTAGATCTTGGAAGGTGAGGGCTGGGCACCTCTGCTGCTCCACTACTCTCCATTTGAACCGAGGGAGCAGGCCTCAGTGTGAGTGGTCAGCCAGGTGGAACCCCAGTTCCCTGGGTGTTTCCCAAGCTAAATGCAAGGCTGCAATCACAGCCTCACAGGATCAGCACCTGCTGGCAGGAGAGAAGGGACCCCAGCCTCCAAAAGGGCAGACTTGCTGTGGCTGATGCTGTCTTGGCCCCTTGTCCTATTGTAGATTTAGATCAATGATCGTGCTTCTAACCAATGAGCTGAAAGTGTAATGCTTGACAAAAAGAGCAGGTCTGACTAAGAATTCCCATTCTCATTTCTTAGCAGTTTAGTCCACTTGCCTCACTGCTGTGATACACTGATAAAGCTTTCCAGGCAACCCACATTACCTGGTTACTCTGTTAAGACAATTATATTTTCTAATGAGGCCGCAGCTGTAGTTTTACAAGAAAAAAAAAAAAAAAAGTGTTTCAAAGCTGCGAGAACAGCATCTCTGGGCTCCTGACCACAGAGTCAGCTGTTGGGCTGGTTACATGTGCATTGTCCTCCCTGGGAACCGCCCCTCCGCTGCTCGGTTCCAAAACCACGACCTTTCAGCTATCGGGAGCTGCTGTGTACTACCAGTCTGAAGCCTGGCACTCAGCATTCCTTTCCTGAGACCTGGGGGACCAATGGCTGGCACTCTGATTAGAAGTCTCTCTGCCAGCTGGCTACAGCGGGAGGGGAGGGGACTGGTGGAGCCACATACAGCTCCACCTCGGAGGCCTCCGGTCTGTCTTTCGTCCGTAATCTTGACAAGCTGGGAAGGCTGGGTGGAACGCCAAGATTTACAAACAAAATCACTTATAATTATGAAAGCGTCTGGTGGTTTGGGACTTTTCTTTTTTGGGGGTACTTTTTTTCCTGAGCCGCACTGAACATAATCAGCAGGCTGCTTGTGTCAGGCCCCAGGAATGTGTGCTGCCACATGAATGCCTGGCGTGTGGTTCCTTTGTACCCACTGAGCAGCTCTGATTTGGGTGGGAATGTGAAAGGGAATTTTTAAGGAGAATTGAGTGAAATCTGACCTCTGTAAGCCCTCTGTACTTTGATGGGAAGATCTGTTTAAGACTGAATTTAATTCATATGGGCAATCTTTAACGAGGTCACCCTTGCAAATAGAAACTAAGTTCTGAGCAATCTCAATCTACAGAAATACATCACCTCAAATTAAGCTTCTTAGGTCAGGAATCAACAGCTAGAACTGAACATGGAACAACAGACTGGTTCCAAAGAGGAAAAGGAGTACGTCAAGGCTGTATATTGTCATCCTGCTTATTTAACTTCTATGCAGAGTACATCATGAGAAATGCTGGGCTGGAAGAAGCACAAGCTGGAATCAAGAATGCCGGGAGAAATATAAACTCAGATATGCAGATGACACCACCCTTATGGCAGAAAGTGAAGAGGAACTGAAAAGCCTCTTGATGAAAGTGAAAGAGGAGAGTGAAAAAGTTGGCTTAAAGTGCAACATTCAGAAAACGAAGATCATAGCATCTGGTCCCATCACCTCATGGCAAATAGATGGGGAAACAGTGTCAGACTTAATTTTTCTGGGCTCCAAAATTACTGCAGATGGTGATTGCAGCTATGAAATTAAAAGACGCTTACTCCTTGGAAAGTTATGACCAACCTAGATAGCATATTGAAAAGCAGAGACATTACTTTGCCAACAAAGATCCGTCTAGTCAAGGCTGTGGTTTTTACAGTGGTCATGTATGGATGTGAGAGTTGGACTGTGAAGAAAGCTGAGCACCGAAGAATTGATGCTTTTGACCTGTGGCGTTGGAGAAGACTCTTGAGAGTCCCTTGGACTGCAAGGAGATCCAACCGGTCCATTCTGAAGGAGATCAGTCCTGGGTGTTCTTTGGAAGGAATGATGCTAAAGCCGAAACTCCAGTACTTTGGCCAATTCATGCGAAGAGTTGACTCATTGGAAAAGACTCTGATGCTGGGAGGGATTGGGGGCAGGAGGAGAAGGGGACGACAGAGGATGAGATGGCTGGATGGCATCACCAACTCGATGGACGTGAGTTTGAGTGAGCTCCGGGAGTTGGTGATGGACAGGGAGGCCTGGCGTGCTGCAATTCATGGGGTCGCAAAGAGTTGGACACGACTGAGTGACTGAACTGAACTGAAGAAGACTGTCTCAAAATCAAGGCTCATCTATACATTAAAATATTTCTAAGCAATATTCACCCTTACAGTCTCCACTGAAGGGCTGGAGAGAAAATGTTCCCACTCCTGCCTGGCTCTACATTTGAATCTGACTTAGATTAAAGTATTATTTTTATTTATATATTTTGCAGGTAATAATTATTTTGTGGGTGGGGAGGCGTGAGCTAAAAACCTGTAAGAAACCCCTTATAAGCTATTGAAACAGCACACTATTCCTGTCAACCCAACTCTTGTGCTCACTAATTCAACAGGACAGAATTTACTGACAACGTGAGAACTGCATTTCTATTCTAAATGAATGTGGAAATTACAGATTATCTACATCTGGAAAAGTCATTAAGAAGAGCATCTGCTTTATGAGTTTAAACAAAATAATCTGGTTTTGTCCATCAGCAGATGAATGGATAAGAAAGCTGTGGTACATATATACACAATGGAGTATTACTCAGCCATTAAAAAGAATACATTTGAATCAGTTCTAATGAGGTGGATGAAACTGGAGCCTATTATACAGAGTGAAGTAAGCCAGAAAGAAAAACACCAATACAGTACACTAATGCATATATATGGAATTTAGAAAGATGGTAACAATAACCCTGTATATGAGACAGCAAAAGAGACACAGATATATAGAACAGTCTTTTGGACTCTGTTGGAGAGGGAGAGGCTGGGATGATTTGGGAGAATGGCACTGAAACATGTATAATATCATACAAGAAATGAATTGCCAGTCCAGGTTCGATGCAGGATACAGAATGCTTGGGGCTGGTGTACTGGGACGACCCAGAGGGATGGTACGGGGAGGGAGGTGGGAGGAGGGGTCAGGATGGGGAACATGGGTACACCCGTGGCAGATTCATGCTGATGTATGACAAAACCAATACAATATTGTAAAGTAATTAGCCTCCAATTAAGATGAATAAATTTAAATTAAAAAAAAAAGAAAATAAATAAATGATCATCTGTGCTTTGCTTCCTTGAATAAGACAACTGTTGCTGGAGTCAAAAGGAAATAACTCCCTTGTGTCTGTGGGCACCTGGCCAAGTGTGTTACTGGGAATGTTGCCTTTCCTGAGGCACCAGGTCCAGAACAGGTAAGTGTGCACTTGGGCAGATAGCCGGGGTCCTGCCAGCAGGAGAGACAGCTGGGATCATTATGTTCCCTTCAGGTACCGAACAAAACATCAGTATTTCTTCTTTTGCCCTTGAGATTGAATACACCCTTACGTGGTTTTGGTTGCTTGATCTGTAAGCAAACAGCATTTTTTAAGTCATAAGCTCCAACCTGGCCTAGTGAAAAGAATACGCTTGGTGCCACAGCCTGGGCTTGGGTCTGAACACCCCTCTGAGCTGTCAGTTATGTGACTTTATGTCGGCAGGCCACTCACACATCTCTGAGCCAAGTCTCTCTCACCTGTAAAAATGGGGTCATTACTCTTCCTATCTTTTGTGATGTGGTTATTACATGAGAATCTCTAACAAAGTACTTTCTAGACAGAACTGGAACATAAAGGGAAGGCATTCTATTTGCAGCAACATAGATGGACCTAGGGATTATCACACTAAGTGAAGTAAGACAGAGAAAGACAAATATATGCTATCACTTCTATGCAGAATCTAAAATATGATACAAATGAACTTATTTATGAAACAGAAATAGACTCACAGACATAGAAAGCAAACTTATGCCTACCAAAGTGGGAAGGAGGTGGGAGACATAAATTAGGAGTTTGGGGTTAGTAGATACAAATCACTATATATCACATAAACAAATAATAAGGTCCTACTGTATAGCACAGAAAACTATATTCAATATTATATAGTAAACTAAAATGGAAAAGAATATGAAGAAATATATATATACACATGGCTGGATGGCATCACTGACTCGATGGACGTGAGTCTCAGTGAACTCCGGGAGTTGGTGATGGACAGGGAGGCCTGGCGTGCTGCGATTCATGGGGTCGCAAAGAGTCGGACACGACTGAGCGACTGATCTGATCTGATCTGATATATATGAATCACTAGCTATATACCAGAAACTAACACAATATTGTAAATCAATTAAAAAAAAAGAAAGAAAAAGGGAAGGCATTCATGTTTTTAGGGATTTTGGTGACAAGACATGAGAAGATCATTGGAAAACATTTCATTATGACTCTCCATCCACACCCAGTGGAATCCAACCGCTTCAGCAAATTATGCTTAGCAAGGTGTTCACTGTTTCCCTCCCCATCTTGTTCAAGCACCCGCTTCAGTTTTCTAGATTCACAGATACTGAACTTGAACCCCAGTTCATGCTAAGCATCTGCTAAACACATGCTATAAATATGGCCTCACTCTACAGGGCAAAAGGTGGGAGAAGGGAAGCCTGTTGCCCGAGAAGGGTTTACGAAGGACACAGGCACAGGAGGAAGGGAGAGAACGCAGCCTGGAACTAGGAGGCGGTCTGGGGCTTGGATGCTTCGGGACCATTTGCAGCACATGGGCCTTCACCACCCCAGATGCTTCTTGAAAATCAAGGACTGTTAGGAAATGCAGGGCAGAACAAAGTGGGAAAGGGCACAGGACAGAAAGCAACATGGTTCCCCCCCCTTCCCTCTGGGCGGCAACATGAGAAGGCACTTTCCAGCTCTCCCACTCAGATCCCGACTCTCGGGAGGGCGCAGCCTGCCACCCTTGAGCCTCGCAGTCCTTGAGCTTGGCCAGTGGAGCCGGTGGACGCCCACCCGGCGCGGCAGGAGCGCGGACTACCTGGTATGGCTGTTGGAGGACAGGCTCTCCCAGGGCTGCCCGCTGCAGCCGGCCACCGCGAAGGCGCCCCCGCAGCTGCCGTCCAGCTTCATGAGCAAGGCCTTGGCGGCGTTCTCAGCCGTCTTCCGGCAGTCGTGGGCTCGCTTGAGCATCTGAGTAATGTTTTCATCCCCTGACTGGTCTCCTGCAAGAAACCAAGGGGTTAATTAATCAGCAATGGTCTAGATAAACAAGGCTGGGTGATGGGGCAGGCACTCAGGGTGGAGGTGGCTTGGTGGAGACAGGGGTGGAGCGTGTGTCCTGGGGCCGGTCCTTCACCTAGAAGCTGCGATGAGGAAGGCTTTCTCTTCCCCCACAGATGAAGGGCTGGCCCGTGTGAGCTTCCAGCTCTGTGTCCAGCGGTAACCCGCTCTGATTTCCTAACTCCTGAGGCTCCTGGCTGCTCCTGGCATGCAACCCCAAGACTCCTGTGCGGTCCGTCTCCCTCAGCTGCTCAGCGCTTCCTTGGGAGCGAGACCAAGGAGAAATGAGGCCCAACCTCGCCATGTTTCCACACGTCTGCAGCTTCGCTTAGAATTTCATGTAGGCATGAGACACAGAACTAATGGTTAAAACGAAAACCTTGGGATTGGCTCTGATGTCCTGCATGGATGCTCTCCCTGAGTGCAGTCATGTCCAGGGGCAAGCTCCATGCCTCTCACAGCCAGCTAATGTCTGCAGCAACACTCAGGGTGGTGGCCACCAGCACGCAGCCGGGTTGGGGATCCCCTGCCCAAGGTGGCCATGTTCTAGCTGCGTTTTCAAAAACTCTGCAGGCCAAATAAGTCATTGGTTTGTTACCTCTACAGCCCAGACCCTCAATCTTCCAATATTTATAAATGAAATCTAATGCCAAAGTCTAAGATACAAAAATGGTAAATATGAAACTGGCTTAAGTGGGCAGGGGGTATGGGGAGGGGGATACACTCAGCTTTCCCACTCTCCAAGCCCAACACTGGGGCCCAAAGAAACTCCTCCAGATTCCCAGGCACAGTTTGAAAACCACCGTCTAAATCATCCAGGATGAATGGTTGTGCAGTCAAGAAGAAACAAAGGAGAAATCCCCATAACTACACTGTGGGTGAATGTTACAACTCATTCTTGCTGTGCGGCTCCATGGCACGTTAGGGCAGGATGACATATCACTGCAACTGGGCAGAATAGAAGAGTCCGGTTTAATAGGGAGCTGCTAAAAAGTAAGCTTAAAAAGCTGCTAAATAAGATACTTTACAGACATCCACAACTGACGGCTCTCTGAATTCTGAAGAGGCATATTAACTGACTGCTCCATTTTATAAATAGACCCATGAGCCAACCAGGATTATGTGAATACAAGGCATTTTATTATTGATTTTAAATATTTAAAATGCAGATTTAAGTCCTTTTAGCTCCTATCCAAGTCACTGTGCTGAGTAGGGACAAGCTTCATATGAGGTGCCTTTCGAGGATAGCACAGACTAAGACAGTCCTCTGAGAAAAAGTAGAAATAAAATGATTGATTTTTTGCCTTTAATTGATAATTTTCCTTAATACATTTATTAAAAAAAAAAAGAACTTGACAGCAAGCCAAGATCATTTTAGGATTCTGCTTAATAGGAAGAATAAAGTTTTATGGTTTGGTTAAAAGACCCTGAAAAATGAGCTTCCTAATGGAAATGCTGGCAGAGTTTCTACTGTTGGGCTGGGAGGGTAATACTATTTAAAAAACAACAACAAAAAAACAAGAAAACTCAGAGAGAGAGGTGGAGGATGGTCACACATACAAATGGAGGCCTGCTTCCTCACTGGGTGACTTGGATATGAAACAGGAAATTAATACCCAGGATACTCCTTTATTTCAGATTCCTGTCCATGTCAAAACTGAGGAAAGGAGGGAAGGAGGAAAAGCAGGCGAGTGTTTGTTCAGTGCAAAAGCTACAGCCTGGGCTCCTTGTGGCTCAGAATGGTCAAGAATCCACCTGCCAATGGAGGAGACACAGGTTCAGTCCCTGGTCTGGAAGATCCCACATGCCACGTGGTAACTAAACCCGTGCACCACCACTACTGAGCCTGCGCTCTGGACCCCGGGAGCTGCAACTGCTGAAGCCTGCACGCCTAGAGACTGTGCTCCGCAAGGAGAGAAACCACCAAGAGAAGCCGACTCACCGCAACGAACAGTACCCCTGTTCTCCACAACCAGAGAGAGCCCAAGTGCAGCAACGAAGACGCAGCACAGGCAATAAATAGATAAATTAAAAAAAAAAAGACCTTGGAAATTCAGTTCAGTTCAGTTGCTCAGTCATGTTCAACTCTTTGCAATCCCATGGACCACAGCATGCCAGGCCTCCCTGTCCATCACCAACTCCCAGAGTTTACTCAAACTCATGCCCATTGTGTCAGTGATGCCATCCAACCATCCATCCTCTGTCGTCCCTGTCTCCCGCGTTCAATATTTGCCAGCATCAGGGTCTTTTCAAATGAGACAGCTCTTCGCATCAGGTGGCCAAAGTAGTGGAATTTCAGCTTCAGCATCAGTCCTTCCAGTGAACACCCAGGACTGGTCTCCTTTAGGAGGGACTGGTTGCATCTCCTTGCAGTCCAAGGGACTCTCAAGAGTCTTCTCCAACACCACAGTTCAAAACCATCAATTTTTGGTGCTCGGCATTCTTTATAGTCCAACTCTCACATCCATACATGACTACTAGAAAAACCATAGCCTTGACTAGAAGGAACTTGGTTGGCAAAGTGATGTCTCTGCTTTTTAAGATGCTGTCTAGGTTGGGCATAACTTTTCTTCCAAGGAGTAAGCGTAATCACCTTTTGCAGTAAGGCTGCAATCACCATCTGCAATGATTTTGGAGCCCCCCAAAATAAAGTCAGCCACTGTTTCCACTGGGACCGGATGCCATAATCTTCGTTTTCTGAATGTTGAGCTTTAAGCCAACTTTTTCACTCTCCTCTTTCACCTTCATCAAGAGGCTCTTTAGCTCTTCTTCACTTTCTGCCATAAGGGTGGTGTCATCTGCATATCTCAGGTTATTGATCTTTCTCCCGGCAATCTTGATTTCAGCTTGTGCTTCATCCAGACCATTGTTTCTCATGAAGTACTCTGCATATAAATTAAATAAACAGGGAGACAAGATACAGCCTTGACATACTCCTTTTCCTATTTGGAACCAGTCTGTTGTTCCATGTCCAGTTTTAACTGTTGCTTCCTGACCTGCATACAGATTTCTCAAGAGGCAAGTCAGGTGGTCTGGTTCCCATCTCTTGAAGAATTTTCCACAGTTTATTGTGATCCACACAGTCAAAGGCTTTGGCATAGTCAATAAAGCAGTAGTAGATGTTTTTCTGGAACTCTCTTGCTTTTTTGATGATCCAGTGGACGTTGGCAATTTGATCTCTGGTTCCTCTGCCTTTCCTAAAACCAGCTGGAACATCTAGAAGTTCACGATTCACGTATTGCTGAAGCCTGGCTTGGAGAATTTTGAGCATTACTTTACTAGCATATGAAATGAATGCAATTGTGCGGTAGTTTGAGCATTCTTTGGCATTGCCTTTCTTAGGGATTGGAATGAAAACTGACCTTTTCAGTCCTGTGGCCACTGCTGAGTTTTCCAAATTTGCTGGCATATTGAGTGCAGCACTTTCACAGCATCATCTTTTAGGGTTTGAAATAGCTCAACTGGGATTCCATCAGGTCTTATTAAAAGAAAAAAAAAAGAAAAGCTAAAGCCTGGGCAGGGAGGGAGGAGCTGGCAAGGAGGATGGGAGATGCACTCAGGAGGTACCCTGATGCGAGCTTCTTTGCAAGGTGTGTCCTGGAAGGACAGCCTTAATATGGGCTCACAGCCTAGGAGGAAAAGGATGACGGGTGGCCTGCTCGCCAGCCTGTGCAGAGTGCCCACCTTTGACTCTCGAGTCATCTGGTCAGTTTTTTGATCACTTGCTGTGGTTTCTCGGGAGAAGTTGCTGTGGTCAAGTGTAGGCTGAGGGAGCCAGGAGGCCCCAGGACTGGGGGCCTCTGTCACTGAACCTCTGTTTCCTTCCAAACACTGTTTCCACTGTTATTGTCCCCATGTTATGTCAAGGCCCACAGTCATAGTCAAGGGTGAAGTTTTGGCAAATGATGGTAACTAGGATGCCCTGCATGTGTTTTTTTCAGTTCATAGCCCTTCTAGTTACTCAGCACTGGGGCACAGTAGTCGGGGGCGGTGTGGGTCTGGAGGGACAAATGATGCCGACCCTGGGGGATGCATGACCCCTGCAGTGGAGGACGGGCAGGGAGGGCAGGTGGGCAGCAGGCCCCCGGGGTTGGCATTGGTGAAGCTGAAGATGACAAGGTGTGAAATGTTCCTCTGCATTTCTATGTCACCTGGAGAGCAGGTAGGGGGAACCCATGTTCCTTTGAATCCAAAGGAACAAACCTGGAGAAAATGCAGTGCCAGATGAGGCAAAGGCCTTGTGGGCAGCACAGGGACCCTCAGGCACCAGCACTGCAGGGAGGCTGTGGGAGAGCTGGTCCCTTTCAGGGCGAATCTGGGCCTCCTGCCCCATCTGGTCCTAGAGTCGGCCTGGGAGAGTATGTTTCCCGAGACGGCCTGTTTGTTTTAACTTGTCTGTAATGCTGTTTCCACTTCAGTTCCTGCTGCATTCAACATAAACAATTTACTCGCTCAGTCATGAGGAAAAAATGAAAAACACACTTGACAAGTGAATTTCATGTTGTTGGGAGGCGTGCCAATGCCAACAGCCGAGACGGGGGGGTAGGAGACCAGAAGAGGTGGGGGGACGAGGAGCAGGGGCTGCAGGAACCCAGCCACACTTACCAGGGGACGACCCCACACCGGCCGCCCGGAACTGCCCCAGGATGAGGCTCTGCTCGCTCTCGGCCAGAGCCAGGAGGAGTTCATAGGCTTCGATGCACTGCTCGCTGAAAGAGAAGCACATGGCGTCATCAGCTAGGGCTGAGAACTGCGAGTCCCCTGCGGTGCAGTGCGAGCCCTGCCTCTCAGCCTCCCTGCCCAGGTCGGCAAGGACACGCCCACAGGCACTCATGGACAGAGTCAGGGGATCGCTCTGCTTTGAGGCCCCCTCCCTGCCCTGCTTTAAAAAAAACAAAACAAAACTTTAGACTATGATCTAGAAAAATACAAGGGAAGCAATGAAGATGAGAGAGGCAAGTCTGCTGCTCCTTTGATGATCAGCTTGAAGGGAAAGGTGAAGCGCTCACAGCGACCAGCCTCTGGGTGCGCCCCGCCCCCCTGGATCGCCACACCTCCTGTAATCCCCTTCCGCCTGTTCCCGCTGGTTTGTGTGACTAAGAGAGTAAGGCAAAAGTGATGGGTTATCACATCCGAGGTTGGTTATGAAAGAACGGATGATTTCCATCTTGGTCTTTCTCTCTCTTTCCTCCTTTCCCTTTTCCTCTTGGATCATCCTTTTCAGAGGAGGCCAGCTGCCACGTCTTGAAGACCCTTGAGCAGCCCTATGGAGCAGCCCGTGTGGTTAGGAACTAAGGCGCCAGCCAATCTCCAGTGAAGGACCGAGGATTCTACCCGAAGCCTTTCGAAGCAGATCTGCCAGCCCCAATTAAGCTGACGCAGCTCTGGCTGAGAGCTTGACCAAAAACTCAAGAGACCCAGAGCCAGAACCTCCTAGACAAATCACTCCCAGATTCCTGACCCCAGAAGCTTTGACATAATAAACAGTTATACGATAATAGGGAATTCATATAGCAGCCCAGAAAGGGGACTGTTTTAACTGAGACCTGCCTATTCAATAGAGTGGCCGCTAGCCACATGTGGATATTTAAATGAAAAAGAACTTAAGGTAAATAAATGAACATTCAGTCTCTCTGCAGCAGTGGGCATATTTCATACGTTTAACAGCCATGTGCGGCTAGCAGTTGCTGCACTGGATAACACAGAGAACAGCTCCATCATCATAGAAAGTTTTGCCAGAGGCTTGTAAAGCTGCGTCATGAAACACTCACAAAATCTCTGACAAGAGCTGGAGTGTGGAGCGCTCTCTTCGGGTACACCAGACAGAGGATCAAACAGTGACCTCTGGAAAGCCACTGCTGCCCGTGGCCCCATAGGGACCCATGTCTGCACTGGATGGAGTGTGTGTATCATGCTTGAGTCATCCTGGCCAAATGCCTGCAGTAGTGAGAATCACCCCCAAGCAAAGAATTGATGAGCTTCTCCAAGCTGAGCAGGGGAAATGTGGCTTTACTCAACACTTAGTCAACAGACTTTTTTTTTTCTTGTCTTTACTTTTAAGTTTCTTTACTAAGAGACAGGAAAGAGAGTCCAATGACTGCCTGTGGGTGCTGGCAGCTCCCCTTCTCAAGGGCAGTTGATCTTTCAAGTTAGAGATGCTGGGACGTTGCTTCTTCTGTACAGATGAAAGGGAGACTGAGGGTGCAGGAGAGCCTGTTTCAAGAGTAGTCACAGACGATCATCTGTTTGCTTTGGTGTGTCTGTAAACTAACAGGATTGCTCTCTAGCTTTGGTCTCCTGTATTTTGGTTTGATAAATATATATATATATATATATATATATATTTTTTTTTTTTTTTTGAAGCAATGTTTCTTAAAACAATACTGAATTCTCTGAGAGGATGCCAAGAGTAAGATACCTTCACTACTCTGGGACTTTGGTAAATATGCCTAAGTGGTGACACTGATAAGTCTATGAAAACAATAATAAAGCTGAGTTTTGTAGCTATTAAACTACTTAGTAATTTAAAAATAGATAAATTCCAAAGCTGAAAAAAAGTGGTACCACTTGCTCATCAATGAATGAATCACATTCATTTAAACTGGCTTTTTTTAATGGGAAAAAAACTGGCAGCATGCCTGAAGAGACATGAAAATATTCATATCCTTTGATCTATAATTCCTACTCCAGGGATTTTATCTCAAGGAAAATACAAGAATGACAGTTTTTGTATTAATTTATTCACCATAGAATTATTTTCAATATCAAGAGTCTGCAAGAGTCTAAATATCTTTTAGAGAAATGAGTAATAATACCATATAAACTTGATGGAAGGGATACAGTCAGTCAAAATAAATGGAGACTTTTAAGCAATAATATTACAGTTTAACAAACTGAAGGAAGAGAATGAATTAGATTTACCACAATGTAGAATATAATATGAATATAAATAAAGTCTGGGAAAAAAAGACTGGAAGAACAAGAAGTGAACTTGTAACACAAAAATTGATGTTTTGAGTGATGTTGTTGTTTAATCACTAAGTCGTGTCTGATTCTGTAGCCCACCAGGCTCCTCTGTGCATGGGACTTCCCAGGAAGAATACTGGAGTGGGTTGCCATTTCCTCCTCCAAGGGATCTTTCCAACCCAGGGATCGAGCCCCCATCTCCTGCATTGGCAGGCGGATTCTTTACCACTGCCAAAGGGAAGACTTGGAGTGATATTACTTACATGAAATAATATTTCAGTTGAACATTGCTAACAGAAACATACCTGTTTTACTAATACCACACTCATTATCCTTATTTTCTTAATTGCTCCCAGGCTGCTAACTGATTTTTAATATTTATCACACCCTAGCATTTGCTGGTCCAGTTCTCTAGTCACATTTTCTAAAACGCGGTTTTCTACTTTCATGCAGAAGCTTGCTATGGATGCCCTTCTCAATGAAAGTGGCCCCTCGCCTGCCCACCCGCCTGCCCAACTTCCTACCTGTACTGCAGGGCCAGCCTCAACGCGGTGGCATTGGATTCGTACTTCCCCACCAGCATGCTCATCCTCTCGGCATTGCTCTTGCACTCTTCCAGGGTTATGGTCAGAAGGTCATTTTGGGATTTGAGGTGTTCGATACGGCTACAAAGGAAGGAAAATCACGTTCACAGTTTTACACTAGGATTATAATGCGTTGCCAAGATTTTAGTCATCCACTCTAGATTCTGGCCAAAATGCACGTTAGGATATGAGCTCATTAGATGTTTTAGCAAATGCAACTGATGAGAAGTAATAAAGCAAGCAACTCAAAGCTGAAGAATCATTAAATTCTGTGTGAATTAGAAATAAAAATTGCTCCCTGGTTATTTCCCAACCAGTCATGGATGAGCCATTTGCCAGGTAAAGTGCTAGGCTTGGGAGATACACCATGGTAAGGAGCCCTAACCTTCATGAGAGTTAAGACTCAGATGTTCCAATGAACCACCCTCCACCCTCCACAGGGACAAATGAAAAGCAACCCTTACAATAAGAGCTACTATTTGTTAAGCCCTTGCTCAGTAACTCTCCCAATAGCCCTTTGAATTAAGTAGTATTATCTCCATTTCTCAGAGGAGGCACAGAAATGTTAATCCTTGGGCTCTGAACCAGGCAGTTTGACCCCAGATCCTTGACTCAGAATGCTCACTACAGAGCAGGAGCAAAGGATGAATTAATGAGTGAAAAAGAAACTGCACTTAAGGGGTACCTGAGTGGCAACTGCAGAGTGTATCCAAAGCTCTTTCCAGCTTGGACAGTCCCCTAACTGCCTACTACTGGCAGGATAATCAGTGGATAAGAATAAGTTTTATAAAAATCAGAACTGTAAACTCAAGGCCAAAGAGTTTATGGCAAAGTCAGAAAGCAGATTAGGAAAGCCGAAGCCTTCAGCCCCTGTTTTCTGTCCCAGGACGCTGATGCTCTGGATGCAATGATTCATTCCCCACAGGACATGGCCATCTGCAGTACTCAGATCACCAAGTCTTAAAGAGACATAAGGTTTCACACACACAAAATGTTAAGAGCTTGGAAGCCATCTGCTCTGAGGATCAATCTTAGGACCACGCATCTTAGCACATATAACTAAGACCGTTGCGTGGCTTTGGCAACAAGGTCGATTCAATGTAAGGTGTTACAGGATACAGTTTTCTGTCTCTGTTCACATGACGGCCTCTTCAGAGACTTCCCACCCTCTCTTTTACTTCTTGACTTGCTCCAGTTACATTCAGTCCCTACTAATTAGATGAAACCAAACCTCCATGTGGTCAATTCTATCTCAGACAGCACCCCTGTATCGATGGCTCCTACCTTTTAAAACATTCTCCTTCATTTGGGTCACGACAGGTGTCTACTGGTTTTCTCCCTGCCGAAAGGTCATTATTTCTCCTGTCTCCTCTGCTGGCTCCCTCTTCTCTATATAATCTGTGACAGTTGACATTCCCTTAGGACTCAGTCCTAGGTCCACTCCTCTATCAATGCTCTCTTCTGAGGGTGATTTTATCCCAAGACTTTCACAGGCATTTATGTTCCCATGGCTCCCAGATTCTTAGCTCATACCTCTCTTGTAAGTGCCAGTCTCACATATCCAGGGTTTCACACAGACACTTCAAGTTTAACATGGGATTCTTGACTTTCCTCTAACCATAACCTCCTCCATCTTCCCCATCTCAGTAAATGCCACCACCATACACCCGACAACAGAGGTAAGATATCTGCGAGTCTTGAGACCGCCTCTTATTTTATACATCTGTGGATTTTTATCACCACACATACAGTGACCCCTTCAAACTGCCTCTACTTGGCTGTGCTCGTTCACTGCAGAACTGGCTCAGTTTCCACCCCTGCCCACTCCTTGCCATTCTGCACATCTGAGTGAACTTAAAATTAAAAAAAAAAAAAAAAAAAGATTTGTAAAGTGATACAAAGACATTAAAAAAATAAATAAACAAAATAAAATTTAAATCAAATCTGTTCTTCCCCTACATAAAGCACCTTAACAACTTCCAACGGCACTTGGTCTATTACCTCAAATTCCATAGCCCGCCCAGCCCTGACTACTTCAGCACCTTGTCTCACGGGGCGCATCCTTTCACTCATTCTGTCTCAGTTCCACTGGGATTGGGGGAGTTCAGACTTCATACCAGCCACTTCCCAGCCTTGAAGTTGCTGAGTTGGCCCTTAAGACTCTTCCTGGTTTGTCCCATGGCTGTTCCTTTCCCGCCTGAAAAATCTCGATTGCTATTTCTCCCCTTCAGAGATGCCTTCCCTGTCTTCGTACTTAAAATCAAGGCTACCTTTTATTTCGTCACAGTGTCATATTTACTTGGAGCTTTCTCATGTTCTAATTGGTCTGTTTTTGCTTAACTTCCTTAACAGGATATAACTCCATGAAATCTTGTCTGTTTTACTTTCTTTGGCATCCAAATAGCCCAGTATATAGTAGGTGCTTAATATCTGCATGCTGCGTGCTAAGCTGCTTCAGTCGTGTCTGACTCTGCACAACTCTGTGGACTGTAGCCCCCCAGGCTCCTCTGTCCATGGGATTTTCCAGGCAAGAATACTGGAGTGGGTTGCCATTTCTTCCTCCAGGGGACCTTCCCGAGCCAGGGATCGAACCTGCGTGTCTTAAGTCTCCTGCATTGGCAGCCAGGTTTTTTACCACTAGCGCCACCTGAGAAGCCCAAAAAGCAACAATACTTTTGAGTAGTATTTTGAGTAGTGGCAGAGGCATGACCCACCCCATGCCTCTGTCACACACACACAAACACAAGTTAAAGGCTGTCATACTTTCAGAGTGTGATAGGACTACAACTTTGAGATAGGTAGTTAAATAAAAGATATCAGAACATACTGGTAGATAATTTACAAGCACTCCCATGTTCTAGCAGTAGCTGTGATAATACAGAAAACAATGGAGAAGAGGTGGACAGACAGGGGTTGACCAGCTGGGCTATTTAATAGCTCTGGACTTGAGGCAAGTCATTCAATGTCAAAACATTTGCTTTCTAATTTGCAAAATGGGACTATTCTGCCCTCCCAAGTTGAGGATTTAGGGTTGTCTGTGAGTCTTTGGAAAGCTGTTACACTCCATGACAGTGTGAGCTACAGGCACCAAATAGTTCCCCCTTCTTTGGTCTCTCTTAGGTGCATATAACTGAAGAGAAAGGACCCCCCCCCCCTCCAATTCAACCACAGAGCAGGCTTGTTAAATCCCAGAATCTGCTGAGAGGAGATCCTCCTACACAGAGGGCCCTTGAAGGCATCTGACTTCACTAAATTGCAAAGGGCATATCTGATTCAATTTTTAAGCACTCCCCTGCCTGTGACACTGAGAGCACTGCTTGTTTACTGCTGCAAGGTAATCAGCAGGATTGTCACTCTTAACTATTTTGGATTTAATAAGGAAACCATTTAATTTCAAGATTTAAATGACCTAGATTGCCACGTTTCCTTGGTTCTCAAGTACTATATTAAACAGCTTCAAATCAGGGAGGACTAACAGGATAATTCAATTTATTCAGGTTTGCCATACACAAGGGGAATGGCATGAAGCAATGGTTGGGGGTGGGGAACGGCATCCATGTTTCTTACGGGTTGGCTCACAAGCCTCTCCAGTTCTTAGTAGGTAACCCCTGAAGACGGCTGGGTGAGGGCAGCTGCCGCATGCTCGGCCACCATTCAGCCACTGTGGGGCCAGGTCTGAGTCACAGCAGTCACCACAGCTTGGCCCTGCTCCTTCTCTTCTGCTTTTTTAACAACCCAATTTCATTGCTGGGATGACATACAAGCCAGTCTTTGCCAAAGAGGCAGGAGGACAAACTCAAATCACCTCCGTCATAAGATCTGGAAAGAACCCATAAAACTGGGCACACAGTTAAATTATTCTAATCAGGACAGTTAGACCTACTTAGAAAATCTGAACTAAGTAGGATAGGATATAGGGATGGGAGGATGTACACATTTGTGAAAAGCATAAATACGATGAGGCAACCCTTGAATGGAGCAGGGAGGGTTAGACTAGCATGCCTGGTCCACCCCAGGAATGTCTCAGTAGCTCTGGCCTGCATGCTAGGGAGCCATCTTGCCATCCTGACCTACTTGTCATTCCATATGGACTGCTCCTTAGTTTGTTAGGGCCAGTGCACAAGGAAAAGCGGGAGGGGGAATTCCCTGGTGGCACAGTGCGTAAGAACCCGCCGGCCAATGCAGGGGACATGGGGTCGATCCTTGGTCTCGGAAGATTCCACACGCTGCAGGGCAGTGAAGTCCGCATGTCATAACTCCTGAGCTCGTGTACTGTGGCTACTGAAGCCCAGAAAAGCCACCGTAATAAGAGGCCTGGGCACCGAAACTAGGGGTTGCAACTAGAGAAAGCCCGAGGGTAGTACGAAGACCCAGCACAGCCAGAAATAAGTAGATAAACAAATATAGCAGCATGTTAAAACAGAAAGAAGACAGAGCCCCTGGTTCATAAATTATTTAAAGAATTTAAAACAGTGCAACTAACACTTAAAACAGTGACAGCAGAGCACTAAAGCGAGTGTGGGATCCTTCTAAGCATGAGGCCCTGTGCATTTGATGACAGGTCACAGGGGCCCACAGAGCCGGCCCTCCTGTGATGAGCAGGGTGGTGGAAACTCGCACCTGCCAGCTCGACAGCATCACCTTAAGCCCTAATGCATCAGCCAGCCTCAACGGATCTTTGGGATGGGACTGGAGTTTCCCCTCAACACCACCACCGAATACACAGGATTCCTCCTTACCTGTTCAGCCGCTCCGTTTCCACCTCAAATTCTCTAATCTTGCTTTCCGAGATGGCAGATCCATGGGAGTAGAGAGTCTGGAAGATTTCCTGAATGTTGGAGCAGTCCTGAAGAGAGTGGGCCAGGTGCTCTGCCACGCTGCTGGACACCTGAACAGGTGAGCATTAATTCCTCTCTGGACAAAGCCACTTACGGGATGCTGGGCCCCGGGCCCTTGCTTCCCAATTTAAACCGTTCAGTTTTAAACAGTTTAAAGCTGATGTTCCTTGAGAATTGGGCACCCAATGACATAGCTACCCAGATATTTTTCAGTTTGTATAATATAATCCTAGTATAAAAAGTTAACTACTGTGAACGCAGTACACAAAACAGGGTCAAAATGCAACTGCGTCCTCTAAGCTATATCCTCAGCAGCAGGCATGAAAGATCCTGAGCCTTGGGACCTAAAATTTTGTATATTAAATAGAGTTTGGACATCCTTTCTCCTTCCTAAACCCCCTGCCACCCTCAACACTTGTCTCCTGTAGCTAAGGTGAACATCCCATTCCTTCACTTTCATAATTCAGCTTTGGCATGGAAGCTGGGTGCCTGCAATTTCTGCCCAGTGCAAAATTCTAAAATAGGGCCTTAAAAGTTCTGTTTCTGTTTTTCCCCATCCCTGAGGGTCAAACCAGTCAATCTTAAGGAAAATCAACCCTGAACAGTTGTTGGAAGGACTGATGCTGAAGCTCCAATATTTTGGTCATCTGAGGCAAAAAGGCGACTCATTGGAAAAGTCCCTGATACTGGGAAAGATTGAGGGCAGGAGGAGAAGAGGGCATCAGAGGATGAGATAGCTGGATGGCATCACTGATGCAATGGACATGAACTCGGGCAAACTTTGGGAGATGGTGAGGGACAGGGAGGCCTGGCTGCTGAAGTCCATGGGGTTGCAACAGTTGGACACAACTGGGTGACTGAGCAACATTAACAAGGATCAAATAACTGGATTTTCCAGCCTCACTCCCAAATCCTCAAAGACATCCCCAGGGAACTGAAATTATTCTCTTTTCACTATACATCAGTTCACAGCCCCAGGGTATTCGGCATTCTACAAAAGAAAACTCCAGAACTGAGCTGGAAGTTTCCGGTCTGTCCCAGCATCGGCTGTACTTCAAAGGCAGCGATCCTGCTCAGTGGAGAGCACCTTCCCTTTCAAGAGGGACGTGCGAATAATCAAGTTCTCTTAGAGCTTCCTGACTCACTCGGTCTCTGGGGAAGCAGGGTGATATAAAGCAAGTATTTCAAGACTTTGATCTGTATTGCCAGTAACAAGACCTCAATCATTTCTTTCTGAATGGTTTCAACTAGAGAAACAAAAAGCTCCCTTTAAAGCTGAAGGGGTAATTCACTACCAGCGAACCACTAAGCATTTTAACCTGACCCTTTGGAAGGAAATCAAGTATGATTTCCTATTACAATCACCCGGTTTATTGGAAGGCCCCTGGGCAGTGCTTCTGTCGTGGACGAGCCATTGTGTAGTTCTCCTATGTGACATGTCCCTTTGCAACTCATAAACACTCACCCCGATGCTGCTGATCTCTGAGCCTAGGACTGGCCGATCAGATGATGAAGATTCAGACCTGGTCTTGGAGAGCTTCACCCTCTCGGCGATCTTAACAAACAAAACAAAACAAATGATCGAAAAACAACACACGCCACTCCCCATATAAACTACTGAAACTGTGTTTATACAGGGCTACTCTTGAACCTTGGCAACTAAGCCATCAGTTCTTAAAAACGACTCACGTGTCTGATTTTTCTGCCACCTGCTTATTAACTCATGGTTTTTCAGCATTAGTACCACTGACATTTTGAGTTGGACATTCTTTGCTGTGGGGGACTGTTCTGTGCACTATGAGCACCTTGGCTTCTAGCCACAGTACTCCAGGTGTGACCATCGAAAAGGTGTCCACATAGCCAAATAGCCCTTGGGACAAAAATCGCTTCTGGCTGAGGAGCACTGGTGAGACTTCATAAACTTGACGGCTGACAACCAACCTTGTTGCAGAGACTGGCGGGGCTACCAGGAAGAGGATATGTAATCGTGTCAACACTCTCTCTGGGGTGGACTCAGCATAGGAAGGGGGTCAGGGGCTGTGGCTGAGATTGGAGGGGCTACTTCTCACAGCTGCTAGGCCTGCCCATCATTGTCATCTATTTTTCTGCTGGCAGGGCTGTCGGTTCTGGGAGCAGGTAGATCATTGGTTCATTACTCAGGGTTCCCCTCCTGGGCTGAACCATGATCCTCAAGAACAACTCTCTACCCACCTTGTGACAAAACATCTCACTCTCCACAACGACGTGTCAGCTGGGACAGGCTCTGGCCCGCTGATTAATGAGAGCTGGCATCTAGGTTGCAGCCGAGAGAGACTTAAAACTATTAGTGGGTTATCTCTTCCTGCAGCTCCAGCACGGGAGGGCACGGGAGGCCTACGCAGGACCCTGGGAGGCCCCTCAGGGCCCGCTGAGCTAATTGCATGCTGGCACAGCAGCCCTGCTGCACAAAGGCTGGGGCTGCCCGATAACGGCCGTGTCCCCGGAGCTCACCTTGGCGATGGGGATGTCATTGCTGCTGCTGCTCGTGCTCAGTTCTCCGGTGCTGGGGTTAACGGGGCGGTTGGCGGAAGTGAGGCGGCCAGGGCTGGAGGGGCCCGTGGCCTGCACGCTCTGCAGGCGAGTTTGAAGCTCTCGAACCTGAAATGACAACACCTTCAGACATGGCGGCAGGCTCCCCCGGCCCAAAGAGCAGAAGGGCCAGTGTGGGGGAGGACAAAGCTTTCATTTACACGAAGAAACCAGCTTCCCTGAAAACCGAAGTCAGCTGAGTCCGCACAAAGGGCACTGATGTTCTTAACTGGATCTGCCACGGGCTGGCCAGCATCTGCGCTTCACAAGCTGGAGGGGGACATGTTTTCTATGGTGCTGGAAGCTTCCAACACAGGGAGAAGGGCCATCTTTAAGGGATGTTCGCTCACTCAGTACACATGGCACAAGAAATGGAACCCAGGATGAAATTTGTACTTGCATGGAGTTCAGAGGACAGAGATCATTTCAAGCACATGCTCATGCTATAAACATCAATCCAGGGTGGGTGTGCAGGAAGCAGGAAAGAGGAAGAAGGTGACTCCACCTGAAGTCACTGCGGAACTGTCTTTGAGCACAGCCTCCCAGGTGGACAGGGCTGTAATGGACGAGATGAGTGAGGCAGTGGCTGAGCGGCTGGAGTGGGGAGACCGGCTTGGATGACAGGCTGTGTCTGAAGAATGGCAAATTATTAATATGCACAGGGTAGGAGAGAGACCTGCTCTGGGAAGGAGGAGAGGCTATGGCGATGAGAGGGAGTTGGTACCCATGGCTTTTTCCCAAGGGACTTCGAGATGGGATTATCCCGGGGACAGAAGGAAGGAATACCTAATTAGCCCTTCAGTGTGGAGCGACCCAGAGCCCCCTCAATTACATTTAGAACACACATCTACCTGCACAGAATTTAAATGTCCCAACTCTGTTTCTCTATGGTTATGGCTCACTGACATCCAAAGGGAGAAATGCTCCAAGCAAGTGAAGATGATTATTAGAAACCGGTCTTTCCGATGACCTGGATCACAGTTGGATCACTGTATACGGTGTCAGTCTTAAAGGGCACACTGACCGCAGCACCCAAGGGCCCTTACACGTGGGCACCAGACCCTAATGGGAAGAATCAGCACCAGGACATCTAAACCTGGGTTTCCCAACCTATCAGTGCACCAGAATGTTCCAGAGGGTTTGTTAAGACACAGAGCCCAGGCCCCACCGCAGATTCTGATCAGCAGGTGGAGACCACACCTAGGAGTCTGCGTGTCCAACAAGCGCCCAGGCAACGCCGGTGCACCCGGCTGACGGCAGTGACCTGTGGGCGGCCAAGGCCTCACGGCACTTGACATCTCAGAGACCACGGAGCAGAGCCACCCGGCTGCCAGCCCTGAGGCCTTCCAGGCAAACCGTTGTCTAAAAGCGACTGGAGAGCTTTTCATCTTTAATATCTTGGATGTCTCCACCCTGCTAAATTGGGAACCAAAAGTAATTGAAATTTCAATAATTCATCAGCATACGAGAAGCCAAGATAGGAAAACTCCCTCGGAGCAAATTGCATTCAATGGTGAAACAGCTGAAAAGTGCCCAATAGCTGGCTCTGTGGTGGCGTCCAATAACTGCGGGTTAACAGAAATGTGCATCGTCCCCATAAAGAACCACACCCAGGGCTGCCCTCAAAGCCGTCTAAACACCAGAAAAACACACGCTGTCAAAGTCAAGTGGGACTGCTGCTGAGAGATTACAGGGCTCATTGTGGGATGGTCCTGATCAACTGTGCCTCTCTGTGCCCGCGGCCGAGGGCAGGACGCGTTTCTCCATCAGGCCAGCTTCCTGGCACCGGGAAAACCACCGGCGGGTTTCAGGTTCTACCGCTGTGAAAGTCTGATGAGGTCCTGAATAAGCAACAGTGTTACCACCACTGCTGAATCTAAAGAGTATCTGGAGTGAAGTGAAAGTTGGTCAGCTGTGTCCAACTTTTTGTGACCCCATGGACTGTATAGTCCATGGAATTAATTCTCCAGGCCAGAATACTGGAGTGGGTAGCCTTTCCCTTCTCCAGGGGGATCTTCCCAACCCAGGGACTGAACCCAGGTCTTCTGCATTGCAGGCGGATTCTTTACCAGCTGAGCCACAAAGGAATCCCAAGAATTCTGGAGTGGGTAGCCTATCCCTTTCCCCAGGGGATCTTCCTGATCCAGGAATCGAACTGGGGTCTCCTGCATTGCAGGCGGATTCTTTACTAACTGAACTTCAGGGAAGCCCTAAGAGTGTCTGAATCCCTCCCCAAACAATCAGTGGTCTGGGGTTCCAGGAATCCCAACTGGTCCACTTATCTCTCTTCTTAAAACGTAAAGCATGGCCCTGGGCATTTTATAAAAACATCATTAAAACGACTCAAGTTATAAAAAATGTTTCTTCTTCTAATCACTAAAGTCAACATGTCTATTGTGGAAAATTTAAATGACAGTGGAAAATGAAGACAAAAAAAGTACCCATGTTCTTTCTCACTCTACAGAGACCATAGCGTCTGGTCATTTTCCATGGTGTGTTTGTGCGTGGGCATGCACACCTCAAATTCTGAGTCTAAATACTTATTTTCATATTAAAAGCTTTGGGCTAAGAGAATGTCTTTGAAAACTAAAGGATGATAAACATGTTTATTTTGGCCTATGCTTTATTACTTAATGATAATTGTTAGGCAGTGAAAAATATCCAGCTGAAGGGAGTGGAGTGAGCCTTCATGGAAGTTAGTTGAGTTAAAAAGCCCTTTTTCCTTTCTTGCTTGGGAAGTGGGATCTTAATTTAGATGAATACATGTTTCTTTGGAAGGAATGATGCTAAAGCTGAAACTCCAGTACTTTGGCCACCTCATGTGAAGAGTTGACTCATTGGAAAAGACTCTGATGCTGGGAGGGATTGGGGGCAGGAGGAGAAGGGGATGACAGAGGATAAGATGGCTGGATGGCATCACTGACTCGATGGACATGAGTTTGAGTGAACTCCGGGAGATGGTGATGGACAGGGAGGCCTGGAGTGCTGCGATTCATGGGGTCACAAAGAGTCGGACATGACTGAGCGACTGAACTAAACTGAACTGAACAGAAATGAAGGTTAAAGCCAATCTGCTGACTGTGAGCTTACGTAAGGCTTGGGAGAGGGGAGAGACACAGCTATTAGCATCCTTGCTTTTGTTCTCACCCACTGCAGTAAGTTGAATTGTGTACCTTACCCAAAAGACACATCCAAGTTCTAAACCCCCAGTCTATGAATGGGACCTTATTTTGAAATATGGTTTCTGTAGATGTAATTACATCAAGGATCTCAAGATGAGACCCTCCTGGAATTGGGGCAGGCCCTAAGTCTACTTATAAGAAAAAAGAGAGGGAGATTTGAGACACAGAAACACAGAGAAGGCCGTGTACAGATGGAGGCAGAGTGGCCACAAATTAGAGGACACCGGGGGAGCTACTAGAAGCCGGAAGAGGTGAGACAGGATTCTCCTCCACAGCCCATGGAGGAAGTGCAGCCTCGCCAACACCGTGATTTTGCAGACTCCAGAATGGTGAGAGAATGCGTTGTTGTTGTTTTATGTCACCAAGTTTGAGGTCATCACCTAATATACTCATCTTTCACTGAAGATATTTCATTAAAGAAAATATATTTCTCTCAACGAAATACGTGCCTTGCAGTTGGGGATAGCCAGAAATCAAAGCACATCTAAGCTAGGAACTGATAGGTGTGCCGACACCCTTATAGCCTTTCCCACTGGAGCTCTTCAACATCAGACAATGGAACATGATTTCAGTGGCCATTTCCTCGCTTCTTCTAGAGTGAGTATGTAGCCAGGTTGCTTCTAGAGGCCCAGAAGAGGAGTGTGTCTGTCACGTGCCCTGGAATCCTGATGGAGTGTGAAGGGGACAGTCTTGTGTCTCAGGGGCTCAGAGTCTAGCCAGACTTCTCGTGACGTGGGCTCCGAGAAGGGACACTGACAAGAAGTGTCAGCACGTGAAAGAAGCATTACTCTGCCTCCCGGAGTGGGAAACACTGGCCTTCAATCTTGAAGGTTGAGGAGCTGTTTAACAAGCGAATAAAGAGGAAAACAGCTCTGACAGGCTCAAGGAAGGAAATGACAATAAAATGCCAGCCCTCCGCTACTCTTAACGCTCAATGACTTCCCGAAGAGCAAAAAGGGCTTCATAAGATCATCTGACGAGAGAAGAGAATGGACTGGAATGAGGAAGAGAAAGGAAGTGAGTCAAAGCTGCATGTGAGATCAATGATGAGGGCTCAAACACTGTCAGTGAAGCGGGAGCAAAAATGGCTAGCACTCCCCAGAGCACCATCCAACAGAACTTCCTTTCCTGTAGTAATGGGTGTGTTCTCTAGCCTCACTGTCTACTACGGTGGCCATAAGCCACATGAAATGTGCCTACTGTTCCCAAAGAACTTTAATTTTAATTGTATTCTATTTTAATTAAACTCCAAGTTAAATAGTCGTGCGTGGTGAGTAGTTACTGTATTGGTCAATGCAGTTCTAGAACAATTTAAGAAAGGATAAAGATAGACAAACTTGTGGCTGGAATGACTCTGCGTATCACGGTACTTGGCAAAATGGTGAAAACATAAGAAGAAGCTGAGTTTTCAGAGATAAACAAGATGCCAACTTTGGACATACTGCATTTGAGGAAACCATCAGGCGTGTGAAGGATTTCAGTCAATGGTAGAAATGTGATCTGAGAGAAAGGGATCAGAACTGGGCTTCTGCGTGTGGATAAGGTGTAAGTGTGGAGGTGGGCGGAGAGAGGCCACACAGCTGGTTGGATTGAAGGCTCAACTGTGGACACGAAGGTACTAAGAAAGGTGTGTTTGCGAACTGCAGTTGAGGATGAAAAAAGAGGCGGCTTCCATCTGATGGCTTTTGTCTGTCTTAGAGTTAAGGTGCTCTGATAGGAGAGAGGGAGGGGATAGTAGCTGTCAAAAAAGAGAAAGGAAGGTGACCTATAACCCAAAGAGCGAGAAAGAGAAGGCAAGGAGAAACGCTTACACAGCACACTGCAGACTCAGCTCTTTGATTTTAGACAGGAGACTGAGTCAATGCATTGTTTTCTTCAAACCCTGGAGACTTCATGAAAATGTCAGCAAGGAATAAAAGCTGTAACAGTGAAGAGAATGTGCTTGGGGCATTAGCAGAAAGAAGACTTGGGCGCATTCCTTAAAGGCAGAGTGCAAGGAAGAGCACTGATGAAAGACAGACTGGAAAAAGCCCAATTCCATCAACTGCACAAGGGGAGCTGTTGTACACAAGGTTGGTAGCTTAGATGTGGTCTTGGCAGGTACTAAAAGGACAAGAATGAGAAGCAGGGCTGCAAACAGGGGACGAGGGGTGTGACTGTATACAGAACCAATGAAAATTTCCAGTGTATGACAGCTGTGGCTAAAGTAAACAGGCAGGCTTCCTATTAAGAGTGTATAGAAATGCGGCATAAAAACGAACAGTGAGAAAGAAATTCACTGCCAGGGTTCAAAGACAGACAGTAAAATCTCCAGGTGCCAGAAATGAAGTGAAAAATAAGGTTAGAGAGGTAGGAGGGAGCTGGTGCTTCAGGCAGCTGGGGAGGGGTGAGCAGGGCATGGAGTGAATGTGCCAGGACCCGGGGAGAGGACCCAGGACCGCGGCAGGTTAGGCCGCTGGAGCGGACGCTCCTGCATCCAGCTGGGAGGCTCCCTGCCAGGTCCCTCTGTGAACAGCGGACCGAGGGCACTGCCCAGGAAGCTGGAAGGCAGTCCAGGCTGTGCGGGAGTCAAACCAGAGAAACCAGCACCTCAGCCTCGGGACCCAAGAGTGTGGGGTCCAGGCTTATTCTGGCTCCACATTGTGTGCACCGCCCCCCGATCCTGGGAACTGCTCCCTGGTGGCTCGGTGGTGAAGGTCCCATCAACAAAGAAGGAGATGAAGCTTCCATCCCTGGGTTGGGAAGATCCCCTGGAGAAGGAAATGGCAACCCACTCCAGTATCCTTGCCTGGAGAATCCCATGGACAGAGGAGCTGGGTGAGCGACCGTCCATAGGGTCACAAAAGAGCTGGACACGACTTAGTGACTAAACAACAACAACAAATCTTGACAGTGGAAACTGGTCTGGATTTTGTCAGACCACTCTCCTCCCCAAAAATCTAACTGGTAAACTCCCCAATATCATCAGGGAACTGGGAGAGACTTAAGCCTCCCACAACGGTGCCCAGGACCGTGGAGCTGACTGACATGGAAGAATGGCGTCAGGGACAGGAGGATGAGACAAGACAGGCTAAATCAGGAGACGGACCCAACAGAGACAAGATCAGAATAAAGCAACCTGTAAACCACAGCACAATAAACACCTTTAGGGCCTGTAAAGAGATAAAAGGAGTAATTTTTGTACAGAATAGGAAATTGTGAAATAAAAATAGGCAGATATCAAGCAAGAATAGGCAGATGAAAAAGAAAAACCCATGGAAAATATAGTCAATGAAGTGAAATCAGGTTAAGCTCTAGACTGGGAAGAGTGGAAAAGAGTGTTTTTCAATAAAATTGGAAAGAGAAATAGTGAACAGGAACACAGCACAAAGAATTCAGAACATACCATGGGCAGCTAAATAGACATAAAAATGCAAGTGTCATTGAGAGGCTCCAACCCACTTCCAAAAGAGTTCCAGAGGACAGAACACAGGAAATGACAGAGAAACAATATTCGAAAAGAAAAGAAGTAAGTTTTCCAGATGTAGTCCTGAGACTTTAGTATCATGTCAGGTGCTAGATAGCTGTGGAAGTTTTTAGATATGTCTGCAAATGCTTTGATAGTCCCTCCATCAAAAAGTGGACTCCAGGATTTCCCTTGTGGTACAGTAGATGCGAATCTGCCTGCCAGTGGCGGGGACATGGGTTTGATCCCTGGTCTGGGAAGATTCTACATGCGGGAGCATCTAAGCCCGCGGGCCACAACTGCTGAGCCCACAAATGAGAGCCCGCGCTCTGGAACGAAGAGCAGCTCCCACTTGCCACAGCCAGACGAAGCCCAAGTGCAGCAACAAAGACCCAGGGCAACCAAAAACAACTCCAGTTCCCCTCTCCTTGCACACGCCTGGCCTGAGCCGGCATCTGATCAACAGATAGTTGTGCCAGTGATGCCACGTAACTTCCAAGGGTAGGTTAGAAAAGGCAATGCAATTCGCCTACCTCTCTCTCCGGGTGCTGGCCCTTACTAGCCAAACATGCTGCTGTGAGGAAGCCCAGGGCACACAGAGAGGATGCTTGTGGGTGTTCTGACCAACAGTCCCTGCTGAGGTCCAGACAATGGTCAGCCTCCCCACCAGACAAAGGAAGCATGCCTTCAAGATGACTGGCCACGGCCACCCTCTGACTGCAAGCACATCTGAGCCCAAGAGAGAACTGTCCACTGGAGGCCAGTCATCCCCAGAAACATGCAGATAGTCATAAACGATTGTTCTTTGGGGGCTCCATATTTGGGGTGGTTTGTTATGCAGCTGGTGCTAACCGGAAGAAGAGGAGGACAAAACTGCATATCTAGAAACACTGCACTGCAAATGTAGGTGGAAGGGAAAGGGTAAAGAGGGAATCTTGAAGCTGCCTGGTGGGAGAGACACCTTAAGCTCTGAGGGCGGGGATGTTGGTCTGCTTCACTCACTACTATATTCAACACGTGGAACAGTGTCTGACACTGTGTCAGCCTCAATACAATCTTGGATATTGCCAAATAAAACTGTCACCTGAAAACCCAAGACGTAGCTAGACTACTATAGCAGCCTGAGTAATGGCCCCCAAAGATGTCCACACCTAAATCCTGGAAATCTGTGAATAAATTATCTCACATGGCAGAAGGGAATTTGCAGGAATCATAGAAAAAGGCAAGGAAACTGAACCAAGAAGGAACACAGCCCTGATGCCTCACTGATTTTAGTGAGCAAGACACATTTCAGACATTTGACCTCCAGAACCGGAAGATAATATATCCGTGTCATCTTAGGTCACTGACTGTGGTAATCTGTCTCAGCGACAACAGGAAACTGTACACCTATCGTCAAGAGTGTGGGCAAAAAGAAAGACAATCTCAAAGATTAAGAATTAAGCCCCTATAGACCTTTGCTGAAAGAACTTCCCAAGGACACACAAGCTTTTCAGGAACAAGAAAACTAAATTGCAAAAAAGAATGTGATAAAGGGAAAAATGATAAGCACAAAAACTGTCAGGGATATAAGGGCTTTCCCAGTGGTGCAGTGGTAAAGAACGCGCCTGCCAAAGCAGGAGACACAAGAGACAGGGGTTTGATTCCTGGGTCAGGAAGATCCCCTGGAGTAGGAAATGGCAACCCACCCCAGTGTTCTTGCCTGGAGAACCCCATGGACAGAGGAGCCTGGGGGGCTACAGCCCATGGGGTCAGAAAGAGTGGGACATGGCTGAGTGACTAACACGTTCACTTTCAAGCACACGCACATGCCATGAGGTGCGTGTGGGGACTCTGCAACCTCACTCTTGGACATGTATCCAGGGAAATTCCCACACAGGACAAAGAGGACACACGCGTGGCCTATGCCCCGGGGCACTGTTCGTGGTAGAGGGAGGTCTGGACGTTGGGCATGGTAAATGTGCTGGGGACACTACAAAATGTCAGGAGGCCATTAGACCTGATGCATACGTGGCACCATGGGCAGACCTTAAAGTCAGAAACAAAGAAAGAAATGTGCAGCACAGCACAGCGGATGTAAATGAAAACACAACACTGTGTATAAGGACGCACGTAAAACGAGGGAAAGAGAGTCGGGGAGAAAAGCAGTAAATAAAAGCAAGCCTTTTCAGGATCCATGTGTCTGCTTTAACAGAGGGATGTAATTAGCTTATCTCTGGGCCCTGCAGGCCAGATGAAAACAAACAAATGAAAGGAAGTAAATATAAAGCTAGGCGCTCAGGGGCATAAGAGATTGTAGCAGCCAGATGTTGGTGAGGACGGAGAGTCGGGCTGGAGCTGTTGAGGCGTCACAGTGGTGGGTTTCCTGAAAGGGTGCAGGTCGCCGACAGGGAGGTGAGGGCAGCTGCAAGCAGGGCCAGCTGCTGGGCCTGTGCACCCCCAGGACGACTGCAGGGGCTCAGAGAGACGCCCAAGCCCTCTGACGGAGTCAGCTGAGAACGTGGGGCACAGATGAGTGACGGCAGGAAGGAGAGGTGGCACTGGACTCCTGAGTAGGAGCAGAAGCATTGCTATTAGCCATAAAGGAACAAGTCTGTGTTCCGCTGATGGTATGGAGCACTGGTCACTGGGCAGCTGTAATTTCAGGCAATTAGGTTGTAATTCATAATTTTGCTGTGTAATGGAGCTGGTGGAGACAGATGATTTGTACACTGGAGATGGCTGAGAACCGCTGAGCCGGAAAAGTTCTACTGAATGAGCTTGAGGTGGTGAGCACGGGGGGCCTCAGAAAGCAGCCCCTTCGAGGCTGGGCTTGGGGCTGTGTTGGCAGAGAACCACTGTCTCCCACTGGAGATTTTATAAGACTTTTCTTTTTTGGAGCCCTCAAGCAAATGAGAAAGCAGACTTTACTTATAGAAAATATACACTTATTCCTACAAATGTGATTTGTTTCAGCAAAATAGTATTTTATTGTTCAGGGCAATTTTGAGTCAGCTGAATCAGAAGAGGAAGAAATTATAGAACATAAGGAGGAAAGCAAACTCAGCTGCATTTCTGTTCTCTGAAGGGTGATGGGTGTACCTCGTTCTTCTTTTGTCTGAAAGCCCACGAAGGAACCTGGACCGGATTATCTAAGTGGCTGCATTGGGGAAAAAGGTCAGTGCTTTGGCTGTCTTCCTAATTTCTGACCAGCTTTCAAACAAATGTTGTCAGCTACTTGCTTTACAGCCAAGAGCTTGCCTTTACACAGCTGGACTTCCTCACTGGAGTGGAGGTGAAGGAGGGAGACAGGGAGGGATAAGTCAACACTGGTACCCACAACTAAAAAAACTGCTTCACAATTTCCATGGCACAGTTTCCATGGCACAATTTCCAGGTGTGCACAGAGCCCATTTAGAAACTGTTTTCAAAGAAGACATGAGAAAATCAGAGTTTTGTGGGTTCTCTGCCATGGATCTCTCTTAAAACTTCCTCTAAGTACAGAAAAGAGGGGAGACAAGTTTTGCCAAAAATGTTCTGTCAGGCTCACATCAAGATAAATATGTGCACAGACAGCTTGTCTATGAAACAAACTTGTTTTGTCTTCACTTGGTTTTGTTTTGGGATACCAGGGACACTGATGTGTCGTACCCTAAGGAGTCTGCCACCCACGTTATGTAAGAGAGGCTGCTTTACTTCCAGTCTGGGTAGAAGCAGGAGATGATATGGGGAAAAGCAGACAGAACATAGGAAAGGAGTCCAAACAATAGAAAAGTGAATGCTTCATCCCACTGCAAGGCTACCAGAGCCTAAGTTTTGATGCTGAGAGTTAATGTCAGCACAGACCAGGATCATTAAACTTCCGCGGGCCTCTCATGTCTAAGAAGGGTATAATAGTACCTCTCCTAGAATTATGGTGCAGGTTAAATGAGATGTGCATACATCATCACTCATCACTAGTAAATGCTCAAAACATATTCAGCATTATAATTCAGGCTCTACCATCCTGCTTTGCTTCAAAGGTATCTATTTTTAGTACAAGAGGGGTATGTTTAGTCTAAAAGCGGTCAAAGAATGTTAGTACTATCAGTATTATTAACAGGTTCTTAAAGATAAACAATCAAAATTGCACTGAAAAAAAAAATGCATTGGTAGGTGGCACCTTGTAAAACTATTTTTCTTCAACAGATGAGCACGGGAAGTTCTCCCCCACCCCGGGCAATGCCTCCTTGCCTCTGCATTCCCAGGGATCCTGTGTCCTCCCAGATTCTAGAACACGCACAGCCCTCTCTGCAGCCCCTCTTACACTCATGTGACCTTGATGAGTGGAAGACAGGGGTGGGAACCATTCCTGTCTCAGATGCAGGGCTCCTCACCACCACACTGTGGCCCTTGGAGAAGCGGGTGAGGCATGAATAGAAAGTGCCAGAAAGGCTGTGGGGTGTCCTCTCTCTTTTCACTCCACCTATGGGGAGCGGGTAAAGATGTCTGGAGAGGCTTTCGGAACATACACAGCGGGTGACTGAAGGATACCGCCTTCCGCTTACTGTCTGGGTTCTGCTAGGATCACAGCGGGGAAGTGTGTGAGGGTCCTACAGCCCATTCATTGATTCATAGCTCATGGAAGGGCCCGAGCATCAATCCTTTGGAAGAGTTTCCCAGTGATGCTGTCACACATGTTCTGAGCCACTCCAGGATGGATGCATGAAACCGCCTGATTCTCTGGCACCTGCATTCCCGTCCAAGTCTACCTGGTATCACACTCGAAGCAAATCAATCACCAGGAACATTTACTGCTCAACACATGGCTCCTTCCTATTTCTCAGCCCCTCTCCGGTGAGGTGGAGCATCTGTTTAGCTCTGGTCCATGGGCTGTGAACAGAAGCATTCAGATGAGGAGGAGTCTGTTCAAGTGATGTTTTAGGGAACAGGCTACCATCACCCTGGGTTCCTGAGGGAACACACGGAACAGAGCTGTGTGCTCCTCTTCAGACCTGCACTGGATGTGCAGTGCAAGCAGGAAATAAGCTTCTCATTTGGGAGGCTACTTTGTTACCACTGTGTATCCTATCCTCTCCAGTCACTCAGAAAAGAGCCAGCTGGGACCCCCAAACTGAGGTGGAAGGAGAAGACTGGACCAGATCGCCTCCTCTCAACTCAGGGTTGCTGTTTTGTTTTTTTAAATAAGTATTTTATGAATTTGAACTTAGCAAATATTGGCATCTTCTTCCTCATATAAAGAAACTCCTAAGAGGAAATAGAAAAGGTAAGATATGAACAAATTTCCATCAAGGACAAAACAGAATAACTGCTTCGGTGTGGATATCAAGTTATTAAGGCTGGGAGATGCCGATCACATTCCATAATTCATATTTTACTTTTTGTTTCTTCAATTTGAAAATTAAAGAAAAGTAGAAAGAAAATATATGACTCTTTTCATGGCCTAGGCTTGGCCTCTTAATATTTTAGTGTATTAGCTCCTCTTCTACTTCTATGTATCTATATATATTAAACAACACATAACTGTAAGAATACATCTGTTAGAAAAATAAACTACAGCACTGTCAAAGTGTTCAAGTTCCCTTTGATCCAGGTAGGTCCTTATCCCCTGCCCCTGCCCCCATAACGATTATGAAATTGATCTGCATTTGCTATAATCTAAATAAAATTCACAGTAAACATGAAGGACTATTTTGCAGTCCTGCATTTTCAATATCCAGACAAAAAAAGTATCACAGAGGGGGAGACAAAGTGGGAAGAGGTCACGTGAGATCTAAGGCCGAATAAGGCAAAACGGAGAGGAATCTTTATTTAACCTCTGAAAAGTGTCAACAATTTCACCTCCAGAAATATCTTCGCTGTTACTGATTTTTTCATTAAATATTCCAAAGCGACACTGATGTAGCCTACTGTGCTGTCCTTAGTTGCTCAGTCGTGTTTGACTCTTCGCGACCCTATGGACTGTAGCCCGCAGGGTCCTCTGTTCACGGGGATTCTCCAGGCAAGAATATTGGAGTGAGTTGCCATGCCCTCTGCCAGGGGATCTTCCCAACCCAGGGATCGAACCCAGGTCTCCTGCATTGCAGGTGAAATTTTTTACTGACTGAGCCACCAGGAAAGCCCCAACGTAGCCTACAATGGGAGATGCAGTGAATGGCCATTTTGGAGGCAGACAAGGCTCTGGACACCTCAGCCTGACGCTTTACATCTTATCTCCCAGTAGGGGCGGGCAGCCTAATAATAAGTATATATTATAAATGAATTAATTAGTATAAAGAAGGATATAATAAAACACATGGTCAACCTTTAAGGTCATTAATCTTTCTCAGCAGGCTTTTTCATTTAATTTAGACTCCTCTCTCTCTAGCCCCCTTAAGCATGAACACTGATTGCCAAGTGCCCTTGGACATAACTTGGGTGAATACTGAAGGCGGATTCGACTGGGTGTTCAGAAGCAGCTCAGTAGTCAGAAACAGGCGCCAGAGGATCAGGAACCGGCGGCTCTAGGCGTGGGTCTTGGGCTCACACAGGAGGACGCTGAGTACAGCATGGGGATGAGGGCCACACCTGCGTGTGCACAGGGGCCCGAGCAGGGCTGTGCTGGACTGCCACACTCACAAGACTCCTTCTGCACGAGACTGACCACAGGGGTTCAGTGCAGCGCCACCCCTGCTGACTCACAAAGGCGACCCAAAGGCATCAGCCTGATACCCCTCCAGGAAAAGGAACTGGGAAATGAGTTCATAGGCCAAGGATTCAATCAATCACGTTTACATAATTCAGCTCCAATAAGAACCCTAGATTTTAAAGTTTGGCTGAACTTCCCTGGTTGGCAAACCTCTGTCTGTGGCCACACATCACAGCGCAAAGCTTTTAGGACTCCAGGGGAAGAAGACAGCGGGACGATTTGTTTTCAGACCTCTTTCAGACGTCACCTATGTGTCTCTTAGTTTGGCTGGTTCTGATTTATATTAATCGATTTTTGCTATAATAAAACATAACTGACTGCAGGACGTTCTGAAGAAGGAATGTGTGTCACCTGTTTCAGATTCAAGGCTATGATTCAATGGGACACAGATTCATGAGCCTGTGGTCACATCCAGTTTGCTTTACTGAACTATCTGAGGAACACACTGACCATTTATGTTACATGGCAGTTGACCTAAACAATTAGGTAAAAAAAATACGTAACTGAGAGAGGCTGATCCTTTCTATGAGTTCTCAGGGTGTCTTCTGTGTTCCTGCTCCCTTTCAGCTGACATGTCAATAACTTCATATATGAAGATAACACCACTCTAATGGCAGAAAGTAAAGAACCTCTTATGAGTTGAAAGAGGAGAGTGAAAAAGCTGGGTTAAAACTAACATTCAAAAAACTAATATCATGGTATCCAATCCCATCACTTCATGGCAAATGCAAGGGGGAAAAGTGGAAACAGTGACAGACTTTATTTTCCTGGCCTCCAAAATCACGGTGGATGGTGACTGCAGCCATGAAATTCAAAGATGTTTGCTCCTAGGAAGGAAAGCCATGACCAACCTAGACAGTGTATTAAAAAGCAGACACATTACTTTGCCAACAAAGGTCCACATAGTCAAAGCTATGGTTTTTCCAGTAGTCATGTATGGATGTGAGAGTTGGACTATAAAGAAAGCTGAGCGTTAAAGAACTGATGCTTTCAAATTGTGGTGCTGGAGAATACTCTTGAGAGTCCCTGGTCTGCAAGGAGATCAAGCCAGTCATTCCTAAAGGAAATCAACCCTGAATACTTGTTGGAAGGGCTGATGCTGAAGCTCAATACTTTGACCACCTGATGTGAAGAGCTGAGTCATTGGAAAAGACCCTGATGCTGGGAAAGACTGAAGGCAGGGGCAGAAAAGGGAGACAGAGGATGAGACGGTTGGACGGTATCATTGACTCAATGGACTTGAGTTTGAGCAAACTCCGGGAGATAGTGAAGGACAAGGAAGCCTGGCATGCTGCAGTCCATGGGGCTGCAGAGTTGGACACGACTTAGTGACTCAACAACAACTATTGTAAAGACCTGTTTACTTGCCTGTCTGCCAAACATCCCCAAGGCCAGCGTCTGTATCCCGTTCATCAGTATATTCCCTCTGCCCAGCACAGAGGAGAAGACCAGTCATGTTTACAAAATTAATAAATGAATGAAAAGCCAAGTGCTTCCCTTTCTAGAGTAATTAATTTTACTTTGCCTAAATTAAACTCATTTCTTTATGCATGAGGAAATGAGTGGTTCTATTACAGAGCATGCAGAAATAAAGGATTATCTCATTTAATAATGAGCTGGGACCAATAATAAAAATTGTCTGCCTATTGTTCCTTAGTTACTGCTCTGCCAAGTAGCCCAATCTGCTCACTGACATTAAAGGTCTAATTTAATTAAATCATGTACAAGGCTCAAAAAATCTACCAAGAGCACTCTGTTTAATTACAGGCAAGGGGGTAAGCACCAATCCTATTGATCTGATCAGTTCAAATTCTATACAGTGAATGTGGGCAGTGGAAAAAAAACAACCACCTGCTTTCCAGGCAACTTTGATGAACTGTGGATTCCGAGTGGCCAGAAAGACAACAACGGCAAACCAGCCATGTCATCACGTGGAACCACAAGGATGGAACTGACCAAACCTCAGCCATTCCTCAGAGCTGTACAGCACGAGGAGAAGACAACCAGCCACAAAAGACAGATTCCTCCTCGGGGAAATGAAATACACTGGGTCATGGTAGGCAGAAGTCATCCAGCATGTAAAATCCAGCAAACTGGCACTCAACGGCCTTGAGCAGATTCTGACACCCACAACTGTCTTGGAATAAACAGAAATAAATCTAATTCATGGGTACATATACAAACTGGGAATTGCCAGTTGAAGAAGACATACAAGTTCCCTAATATATTTTTATTTGGAGGTAATTAAAATATAAACATATACATTGATATAAAATTGTATTAACTACAGAACTTACATGATAATAAATGCGATCAGAATAAAAGTTTTGAGTACAATGTATGTATGTGTATCTGTGGGTGTCTCTGCAGTTATTCAATGTCCATCTATGAATTCAAATCTATATGGATTCTTAGGGAAAAAAGGTGGTATGGTGTTAATCTTTCCAGACTACTAAACAGGTAACTCTGGACTTCACCCCAAACAATTATGGGTAGTTTTTGAGCAGTTTCTATGTGCCATGCGTTAGTCAAGTGCTTAGATAATTCATGAGGATTACATAGTGTTCCCGCACTGGGCACTATTATTATCCCCATTTCATAGCAGAGTAAACTGAGGCACAGAGAGCGTAGGTAACTTCCCAGAGACTCACAGTGGCTTTGGGGGGTCACTCTGTGGCCCCAAGCAGTCACTGAGCCCTGGCACAGAGTGTGACACCATGAGACTATGCTGTCCTTAAGACTGTCCTCCAGAGCTGGAGAGAATACTCAATGAAGGGAAACTGGTTTTTTCTCCTTTGCTAGTCACAATCAAGTGCAGTCTTGTGCTTCAGTATCTCAAGTTCGAGGAGGAAACTTATTCTAAACCACAATATGTAATTAGGCCTAAGACCAACATTTCCTTCACAAAGCAAGCACCAACAGAATGTGCGTGCTAAAAGCAAGCACACCTAATTAGGGCATTAGTCATAATGATCAGGGAATGTAACCCAGGAAATTACATGCGCTGTGGGCCTTAGCACTAAGTAAATGTCCTCAGCTTGCCCAGATAAAGTCTTTGCTGACTGCAATGATTTACACCTGCCGTTGCCAGGACTGGCATCCGATACAGCTGGGTTCTGAAAATAAGCTTATGCATGTGAGTTTAGACAAAATAACACTCAGATATGAGCGTTAGGAAATGCTGGCAATAGCCACAAATGAGGAAAAGAGTTGATAGCATTCAAAAATAGGGCTTTCTTTCATATTCATGCACAATGTCAAGTATGAACACTGTGTGGGGATTAGAAACAATGATGTACACACGCTGCTCTTGGTGAAGCAGGTTAAAGAGCGATGGCAAGACCAAGGTGTATCTTTTTCCTCCTCTGCGCAAAATCACCAGTCAGAGCACAACAGAAAGCAAGCTTCTAATTCTGCCACGATGGAGAAAGAGTAAATAAAGCAGGCCTAGTAATTCAAACCGAAGTTCAAAGGGAACTGTTTCTGACCAAAGAATTCATTGCTTCACCTCCAGTCCAATGACAAATCAAATGAACAGCCAAACAAAGAAATACTTGTGGGTTCCTAAGAAAAAACTCTATCTTTGGAAAAGTGAGTGCTTAACAACTCTGCCAAACAATTTTATCCTGAAACATCAACTCCTTTAGTAACAGCTGTATTTCCAACCAACCACCAAACAAACTGGTTCTCAAACCTGTTTGGGTCATAGGGCCATTTAAGCAGGCAGAGGTGACTACAAGGAATTACATATACACACTCAGAACATACACACACAGAGAGAGATATATAGGACTATTAACTTTAATGGGCTTCCCTGATAGCTCAGTTGGTAAAGAATCTGCCTACAAGGCAGAAGACCCCAGTTCGATTCCTGGGTCAGGAAGATCCCCTGGAGAAGGGAAAGGCTACCCACTCCAGTATTCTGCCCTGGAGAATTCCATGGACTGTACAGTCCATGGGGTCACAGAGTCAGACATGACTGATTGACTTTTTCACATTAACTCTAATGAGTGTAAAGGACATTTCATATTAGACTCACTATGGATATATGACAGCAGGTACTATAAATCTAAAGAAACATGATCAGAAGAAACTGCGAAGTGGAAATTCTTTATATTTTTGCAAATTATAAATTATTTGCCTGCTGCTGCTGCTGCTAAGTCGCTTCAGTCATGTCCGACTCTGTGCGACCCCATAGACGGCAGCCCACCAGGCTCCCCGTCCCTGGGATTCTCCAGGCAAGAACACTGGAGTGGGTTGCCATTTCCTTCTCCAATGCATGAAAGTGAAAAGTGAAAGTGAAGTTGCTCAGTCGTGTACGACTCTTAGCAACCCCATGGACTGCAGCCTACCAGGCTCCTCTGTCCATGGGATTTTCCAGGCAAGAGTACTGGAGTGGGTTGCCATTGCCTTCTCCGAATTATTTGCCTACCTTAAAGTTAGAACCTTTTATCTAAGCTTGGGGAAGATGTGAGTACCCAGAGAATGGCTGAGAATCACTGTGCCAGGATAAATTTTTGCATCCACGAAGATTTGCTGATTGCAGAGAAGAGTGTTTAAAAAAATATCCTACCTGCACGCCTCAGCACTTTCAGATGACTCTCAAGAATGACTTCATACCCAGAAAGGTATGGTGATTCACAAGAGGAGAAATGCCACCGAACCCTCAGGGCGCCCGTGGCTCAAGCAGCCGGCCTCTGGGCCGGCCTCCCCACCAGGGACTGGCACTCACCCTCCTCCGCAGCCGGTCGCGCTCCTCCCGGATGGCATTCATGGTGGCCTTGGTCCTGTGCAGCTCCTCCTCCTTGCTGCACAGCATGGCCGTCAGGCTCTCATTCTCCTCCCTCAGCCCCGCCAGCTCCTTCTCCCACCGGGACCGCTCCTCTGCCAGGCTGGGGTACAGGTCCCGGCCGAGGACCCCCTCGATCTCCTCCACTGTCTGGAAAACAGAGCCATGGAGACAAGGCAAGTGAGTTCCCTGGGAAAAAGGGGAAGGGGAGAACACAGGCTAGTCATGGGCAAGTGTCCACAGAGGGGTGGCTTCCATGGTCACTTCACTGCAGAAAGTAATCAAGATGGGCCATCCCCCCAGTCAACCTCTCCCCACTTTCAGAAGAGGCTCTGTCACGGCCTGGGTTATGGTCTGTGTTCCCCGGCAGTCTCCCCTCATAAGAAAAACATGGTCTCTTTCTGGTATTTAAGTCTGTCTGTAATGCGAACAGCCACACAGACATTTATCTCCATCCACGTTCCAGAGTCGGTGAATACACATAACCAGATGGCGAGCCAGTTAGTGATCCTGATAAAGCAAAGGCGAAGTTGCAGACTGCATACAAGATCTAACTTGAAATTTCCTAAATCACAGGTTTCCCATGTTCCAGCTTAGCGATACGATGGGTCACATCACCATTTCCAGGTTTTAGGGTCGTATCAGAACAAGAAGATGTGAATAAGGTTCAGTCCCAAGATACGAAAGATGAAAATAAACCTCAGTGACACAGAAAACAGGGAGCTCATTGTGGAGGTTTCTAAGATAGCAGGGATTTAATTAACATGACAGCTATGAGATTGAAAAGAATAGGATCTTGATAGTACTTGGACAGTTTTTTTTTAAACTCACTGAAAACATCAGTATTTAATGAAGAAGAAACATATATAAATTTGAAGAAAAGGAAGAACTCCTTCTGCTTGCTTTCAGAAACTATTCATTCGTGATTATTGTCCTTTGGAAAAGGAAGCACACCCCAAATGATTTGGAAAGAAGAGGTGGAATTACCATGTCGGGGTAGAAGGCAATGAAGAGATGTGACATGAAATAGGTCTCAGAAATGAGTGGCCTAAGGGTGCAGGGCATTCCAGGTGGCTCTAGCGGTAAAGAACCTGCCTGCCAATGCAAGAGATGTGAGAGACTGGGGTTCAATCTCTGGGTCGGCATGTTCCCTGGAAAATTGAACGGCTACCCATTCCAGCATTCTTAACTGGAGAATCCCATGGACAGAGGAGACTGGCGGGCTACAGTCCATGGGGTTGCAAAGAGTCAGACATGACTGAAGCGACTTAGCTGGCACAGGGTGCTTGCTCTTGGATGCTCACATTGGTGCCCCGATGAGGACAGTTACTCTTGCTGCCACTTTCCACATGCAGTGCTTTGTCCTTACTCTCAAATCAGAGACTTCTGCCCTATTCAGTCCTGCTCCAGGGCCTGCTCTGTCCCTTGCTGGTTGGCAGAAACCTGTGGCTTCCTCTTCCCCTTGATGCTAAGGCTTGGGCTAGTACCCAAGCTGACATTACAATCACATACAGGGCCTGGAGATTCCAGAGAGAAAAACGCTAGTGGCTGCTTCCCCAAACCACATCAACTGTATATTTATAATTGTGATGAATAAAGATGGGAAACCAGATGTATTATTAACATGAATCATGGTTTACCTCGAGATACCACAGCTCTTCTGTGAAATCCAGGATTCCTGTCAATAGAAAGTTGGGCCCTTAGTCCTCAAACATTTTTCAGAGAACATCACATTTCCGCTTGACACAGGCTCCTTTCAGACTTTTCAGTGTGAACTGATATGCCTAGGTCACTAAGCTCTGGGGAAGTAATATAAAGATACCAGAGGCCCTGTATCAAGAGGACTTGATGTTCCCACAGTTCCAAGGTGAGTTTGTGCAGATACAGCAAATTCTTCTCACCTGGTGCTCCCTAAGCAGTAAGATAAGTCAGCGAGTCAAAGTCGCTCAGTTGTGCCCGACTCTTTGTGACCCCATGGACTATAGTCTGTCAGGCTCCTCTGTCCGTAGAATTCTCCAGCACGAATACTGGAATGGGTTGCCATTACCTTCTCCAGAGGATCTTCCCTACCCAGGGATCGAACCTGGGCCTCCCTCCTTGTATCATCGCAGGCAGATTCTTTACCATCTGAGCCACCAGGGAAGCCCAAGGTGAGTGCACAGCAAAGGCGGGATTGAGGCCCAATCTAGTACGCTCAGGGTAGATGACTCATTCACACCCTTTGTTAGCACCATGAATTGATAACTCTAGAAATAATATTCTAGAAGCCTGAAAGCTTTAATAAAATTTCCAAGTTAATCTTACAACCTCAGAATGCTGTATGATGAACCAACTAAAATGACACCGTTCAATACTATTAGTCTCACAGCTTCCAAGGAAGTGGTCATTTTTGCAGCAAAGACAGTGATCTTGAGTATTGATCAAATGACTTTCTCGGATATGATTCAACCAGCAAAAATGTACAGGGCTCCAGCTTCTCCCTGGTGGCCCAACTTTGGAATGGCCTTTTTAGAAATACCCACCCCCTAATAGATATTCGAGAAAAACAGCACTTTAGACGAAAGGAATCTGATCATTTCCCTCATATGATCTGAGAGTCACACAGAGGGAGTGGGGTGGGGGGTCCTACCTTGATGGCCAAGTCACAGCGCTCGCTGGCTGTGGTCAGCTGCTCGATGTGTCTGTCCACCTCCGCCACCGAGAGGCTGCAGCTGCTCTTTTTCCTGCAGCAGACCACGTTCTCCAGCCCCGTCAGCACCCTCTGCAGCTCCGAGTTCAGGTCACTGCAGTTGTCTGCAAGCAGATGTGGACATGAGTTAAGCAGGAAGGTGGGCATGAGCGCTCTCTGTTTTGATTATGGAGAAGAACCTGTTTAGGTACAACGGACGGCAGTGCAGCTGGATGGCAAAGTTTAACACTATGCAGCCTCACCGTTTGAGGCCTGGGGCCAATGCAAAGGCTTTAAGGAGTTTCAGACCATGGCCATTTTCTAGACAGCCATGCCATGCTGCATTCTCTCACTTTTCACTCAAAAGCAGCTACAGCTCAAATTTCTCTAGTAAGAACAAAGAAGTGTCCTAGGAGGGGCTATGGGACTTCTGGTCAACCTTCCTGCTCAGTTATTCAAATAAGGACTGATTTCACAAAACGTTTTAGCTAAAAAGATCTGATAACTACTAAATGAACAAAACAAACCCCAGAGTGAGCAGAGACACTAGGTGCTTTGTTGTTGTTCAAAAACAAAAACTGTATAAGAAACAGTCAGTTTCTGCCCTCAGTCAGCTTATAATCAGGATTTTTTTCTTCTGACTGGTGTAACCAATCTACAGGCTTTACCATTGCAATTTATACCACCTTCTTCCATCAGAGGAAAAACAAACTGTTTTAACAAACTCCATATTGTTCTCCATGTGAATGCCTTGTAAGCAATTCTAATAATTTGATTCTGACTTTAAAATCTGGGTTATTTTTAATTGTGAGACACCCAAGGCCTGGTTAGGAAAAGAAAATTAATTATAATCTTAATGTGAACTAGATGTATTTTAAAAGATAATTTTGTTGGGGGAAAAATCCCCTTAAAGTCAAATGTAATACAAACAGTTCAGTTCAGTTCAGTCGCTCAGTCGTGTCCAACTCTTTGCAACCCCATGAATCACAGCATGCCAGGCCTCCCTGTCCATCACCAACTCCCAGAGTTCACTCAGACTCACGTCCATCGAGTCGGTGATGCCATCCAGCCATCTCATCCTCTGTCGTCCCCTTTTCCTCCTGCCCCCAATCCCTCCCAGCATCAGAATCTTTTCCAATGAGTCAACTCTTCACATGAGGTGGCCAAAGTACTGGAGTTTCAGCTTCAGCATCAGTCCTTCCAATGAACACCCAGGGCTGATCTCCTTCAGAATGGACTGGTTGGATCTCCTTGCAGTCCAAGGGACTCTCAGGAGTCTTCTCCAACACCACAGTTCAAAAAGTTCAAAAGCATCAATTCTTTGGCGCTCAGCTTTCTTCACAGTCCAACTCTCACATCCATACATGACCACTGGAGAAACCACAGCCTTGACTAGATGGAACTTTGTTGGCAAAGTAATGTCTCTGCTTTTCAATATGCTATCTAGGTTGGTCATAACTTTTCTTCCAAGGAGAGTAAGCATCTTTTAATTTCATGGCTGCAGTCACCATCTGCAGTGATTTTGGAGCCCCCAAAAATGAAGTCTGACACTGTTTCCCCATCTATTTCCCATGAAGTGATGGGAGCAGATGCCATGATCTTTGTTTTCTGATTGTTGAGCTTTAAGCCAACTTTTTCACTCTCCTCTTTCACTTTCATCAAGAGGCTTTTGAGTTCCTCTTCACTTTCTGCCATAAGGGTGGTGTCATCTGCATATCTGAGGTTATTGATATTTCTGCCCTCAATCTTGATTCTAGCTTGTGCTTCTTCCAGCCCAGCATTTCTCATAATGTACTCTATATAGAAGTTAAATAAGCAGGGTGACACAAGGCCTTGGTGTACTCCTTTTCCTATTTGGAACCAGTCTGTTGTTCCATGTCCAGTTCTAACCATTGCTTCCTGACCTGCATATAGGTTTCTCAAGAGGCAGGTAAGGTAGTCTGGTATTCCCATCTCTTTCAGAATTTTCCTCAGTTTATTGTGATCCACACAGTCAAAGGCTTTGGCATAGTCAATAAAGCAGAAATAGATGTTTTTCTGGAACTCTCTTGCTTTTTCCATGATCCAGCGGATGTTGGCAATTTGATCTCTGGTTCCTCTGCCTTTTCTAAAACCAGCTTGAACATCAGGAAGTTCATGGTTCATGTATTGCTGAAGCCTGGCTTGGAGAATTTTGAGCATTACTTTACTAGCGTGTGAGATGAGTGCAATTGTGCCATAGTTTGAGCATTCTTTGGCATTGCCCTTCTTTGGGATTGTAATGAAAACTGACCTTTTCCAGTCCTCTGGCCACTGCTGAGTTTTCTAAATTTGCTGGGATATCTCAGCCTATTTTGGATTCTATGTATCATTACACCACTCAATTCCTATAGCAAGACAGCTGTTAAGTATAGTAATTTACCAAAGGATACCTCTCCCTTACATTCATGAAAGACGCTTCAAGTCTTCACACTTCCTTCCTCATCCCTTCTCATCACTGGTTCCATGCAATAAAACAGCCAGTTGCCTTTGATCCTTACCTGTAGAAGGCTTCAAGAAACTCTCAACAGTACAATAAGAGGATTTCTCAGAATATTTTGTTCAATTTTATTTGATTGCCTCTATCTGTTGTTTAGCTAAGTTGCGTTCAACTCTTCGTGATCCCATGGACTGTAGCCTGTCAGGCTCTTCTGTTCATGTAATTTCCCAGGCAAGGATACTGGAGTGGGTTGCCATTTCCTCCTCCAGGGGATCTTCCTGACCCAGTGATCAAATTAGCATCTCCTGCACTTGCAGGCAGATTCTTTACCACTGAGTCACCAGGGAAGCCCCGGTATCTACAGGGAAGCCATATATCTACAAGTACCTAAATCCAGACAAAGAGAGGTCTGATGCTTTCACTGCAAACAATGAACACAATGATTCCCCCTCTTCTCCAAACTGTATTCTCCACCTCTCCCAGCTCTGTGAGTAGCAATACCATCCACCCAGTTATTCTGGGTAACTCTCATGACACCTTGATTTCCTTGTGTTTACACTCTGAACCCAATCCATCTTATGACTGCAACCTCTAAAACACCCCCAAACTGACCTCTTTGGACCATTTTCACTGACACCATTCTTGGTCCAAGCCACCATCATTTCTCCATTGAACCACCTGAATAACCTCCCACTTCTAGTCCCTGCACTGTAGCCAAAGTGAATCTCTTAAGGACATAAGCCAGACCATGTTACTCCCTGGCCCAAACCATTATATGGCTTCCCCTTCATTCAATTGAAATGGCAACCCACTCCAGTATTCTTGCCTGGAAAATCCCATGGATGGAGCCTGGTAGGCTACAGTCCATGGGGTTGCAAAGAGTTGGATACGACTGAGCGACTTCACTTCTTCATTCAACTGAAGTCTAAACTCCTTACCAGAGTCTGTAAGACTGCATGATCAACACTGTTGATGTTTCAACCCAGGCTGTACCATGGAACTCCCGGGGGAGCCTTTATAAAACACCAGTGTCCAGGCCCCACCCAGGCCAGTTAGATCACAATCTCCAGGGGAGGAGTTTCAGCACTGGAAAAAATTTTTAGGCTCATCAGATAACTCTAACATGCATTCGTGGTGGGAACCACTGGTCTCGCTGGTCCTTGTCTCCTCTGTCAACCTTCCACCTCATCACTATGCTATATTCACACTCCTGCTTCCTCTCCACCCCGGAAGATGCCAATCTCCCGTCTGCCCTAAAGCTTCCTTTTCCTTTGTTGTTTCCTCCGCTGATAAGGATTTCCACCCAAATCTCCTCCTACGTTCCACTCTCAGCTCAAACGCCACCTCCTCACCAAGCTCTTCTCTGTCTGAGGCACGGGGCTCCACCTCTTCCCCTTCAGTCCCTGTCCTGTGATCCTGTCTTCTCCATGGCAAGTATCACTATCTGCTCTGATGTAGGTGTGGGTCATGTCCTCTACTCAAGTGTAAGCTTCAAGAAAAAAGGGACTTTGATCTTCCTCCTCACTTTATCTCCAACACAGGATAGGCCGTTACAAGCTATTTTTAAAGTGAGCAAATCTAAACACGACATCATTACATATTTAAGAGCCAACAAGACTAGAAACACAGACTGTCAACAGCAGATGTTTCACACGCACCTTATGTTTTCTGTCCTCAGTATGGATCACGTGCTGAGCTGCAGACAGCAGGACAATCCCCACTGCACAAGTACTCTGGAGATGGAGGGTAGGTGCCCACCACTAACTCAGGACAAAGAGGTCCAGAGTCAGGAGTGGCGCTCCTGAGTGCCCACGTATGCTGTGGAAATGTGTGTTAATTCCATTAACAACCAGAGAAGTTTCTCCAAATGATCATTTACCTTGAGGTGCTGAGTTTCCTGGCACCCTGAGGTGGAGCTAACACACACTCCTGAATTATTTGCATGAGTAAGTGCTCCTAAGCGGGGCGAGGAAGGAAGATGCCTCTGTTCAGCCATTCATAAGGATCTCCCTAGCACAGCCCCACATGATGCAATGATCATCCTGGACATGTCTGCTGAGGGGCCTTCACAGCAGGCCTGGAGAAGGTGCCACCAGACTGGGCCCTGAGTACACTGGGCTACAGGGAACAGGAGGACAGTGTAAGGATCTGATCAGTCTTTCTCATTCTTGAACCAGCTGCTGAGCCCTGGCCTCAGGCTGGAAGCAGGGTACAGAGATGAACACCAGACTCTCAACTCTGGGAGCTCACAGGTGTACATGGCAAAAGCCACGGCCCCCTTTCCCAGCTGTCCACCACCATGCTGGGGAAAGTAACCACAGATACCACAATGCAAGTATAGGACAGGGCATCAAGAAGACAGAGGGAGGCATCGAAGTTAACATGCAGACTGCAGCTCAGGGGCATCTTCTGTTCACACTCAGAGGACGACAGATGTTTTCCTTGGTCTTAGGAAGCCCAATGCGTATCACACAGGCTGATGATGAGCCCCACACGCTCCTGCCTTCTACCCACAGGTTTTACACAAGCCCCACTAGGTGATCAGGTGACACCTGGCTGTCTTTTGTCAGTGTTCCCGGTTCAGGGCCTCACAGGATGACAGGGTGGCCAACAGGACAGATACTCTGGGTGCCCTGTCGATGCCGTCGCTTTATACCACACACTCAGCACCACTTACCCCACATGAGCGGCCTTATCCCTCAGTCTGTGGCATATTCTAAATGCAGACTGAGAACACATCTTCAATTCCTTCCCTTGGCCTCCAATGGCCTGCACAGTCAGCTCCCTACCAGGCACTGGAGCTCCCACATTGAAGGCCAAGGAAGTTGGAGTCTTTGCAAAAGACCAAAGGTGTCAGTTAAGGGACCAGAGGTGCAAGACAAGCGCAGACAGGGAACAAGTATCCCAGAACAGACAAAAGGTGCCTCCTTTATAAATCAAAGCCACAGTGAAACACCACCCTAGGCCCAAGAGGATGGCTACTAGCAACAGCAACAACACAGGTGTTGGCGAGGAAGTGGAGGAACTGGGGTCCTTGCGCACTGATGGTGGGAACAGTAAAATGGCGCAACTGCTTTGGAAAACAGCACAGCAGTTCCTCAAAAAGTAAGAGCAGAACTCCCACGGGATCCAACAATTCCACTGCTGGGTACGAGTCCAAAGGAACTGAAAGCAGGACCTCAAACAGATCCTTGGATATCACGTCCATGAGCAGCATTGTTCGTAACAGCCAAAAGACGGAAATAACCCAAGTGTCAGTTGGCAGATGAATGGATAAACAAAGTGTGGTATATACATACAACGAGGCATTATTCAGCTTTAAAAAGGAAGGAAACTTGGACACCTGCTCCAACATGGATGAACCTTAAAGACATTAAGCTAAGGGAAACAAGCAGTACAAAAAGACAAATACTTTATGATTCCACTTATATGGGGGGTCTAAGGTGGTCAAGTTCACAGAGACAGAAAGTAAGATGGTGGTTACCAGAGGCTGGGGGGTGAGGGGTGGCAGCGGGCACTGTTTGATGGGTACACTGTCAGTTCTCTAAGGTAAACACAAACGTCCTGGAGCGCTGCCGCATGCCAATGTGAATACAAGTAACGGCATGGACCAGTACACTTAAAAATGGTTAAGCCAATGTTCATAGCTGCATGATTCACAGGAGTCAAAGGATGGAATAACCCAAGTTATCTGTTGACAGATGAACAGATAAGCAAAATGTGACATAAACACACAATCTAATGTGACTCAGCCTTAAAAGGGAACAGAATTTCTATACTGCTACAACACGGATGACCCTTGAAAATATTAGGCTGTGTGAAATAAGTCAGTCACAGAGGGGCAAGTGTATGCTTCCATTGATATGAGGTACCTGGAACAGGCAAATTCATAGACACAGCAAGCAGAAGAGAGGTTACTGGGGTTGGGCGAATGGGGCAATACTGCTTAATGAACAGAGTTTCTGTCTGGGAGGATAAGAAAGTTCTGGGAATGGGTAGTGGAGATAGCTGCACAACTCTGAATGTTCTCAGGGTCACTGGTGTGAAGGGTCACCAGAGGCAGACTCACCGTGGCACCTCAGGCTGTGCTTGCCTCCTGGAGGAAAGGCAATGGCTCGGTGCCACATCCGTGGGGCAGAGAGGGTGCCCTTTGTATCAAACACACGTTCCTCCCCAGAGGTCATTTCGGAAAACACAAGACTGGGCTCAGAGACAGACTGAGGAAGCAGATGGGGCTCGCAAAGCTGCTGCGGCTGACTCTTCTACTTAGTCCTGAGCTTTCTGGTGACCACGGCAAAAATCAGAGATCTCCTGTCAGAGAGGAGGAAGCATAACAAAGGAGATGGCGTGTTCTTAGCAATAGATGCTCAAAGAATTCAGGTGCATGAGACAGCACACGTGGTGCGAAGTGATGTGACTGCCAGTTGCTTCAGCCACAGCTCACACACGCAGATTTCATATGGTTTCTTCTGATGCTAATTTTCAATTAAATTTAAGCTGTAGACCATTCAAGTACAGTGGAAAGGGAATTCTGGCATGGACTAAGCTCACACAGTCTTGGCACTCTGCCTTCCAGTTGCCTAATTAGCTGTAAAGATGAAACCAGGACACAGAAGGACAAATTGAATGACATCTCCCTTCAACTAGAGAACACAAACCAACTTCCAGTAGCCAAAAAGGTGTTTTGACTGGATGTTAGGGTTTGATATCTGGCCCAACCTTTTTTTTTAAAAAACAAAAACAAAACGATTCTTAATTGCCAACATTTAAACATTATTAGAATTTACAGCTATTTCTGTAAAATTAGAAGGTGGGGCAATCATGGGCCCAGCTCCTCCCATGCAGCAACGTGTGGAGTGGCCAGCAGTGACCCCCTTTGGACTCAGCAGGCCGCGCTCTCCACTGCTCTGCCCACTCCCCTCGCCGCAGCTGCGGCTGCTGTCTTTTCTAAACAGCAGCACCCTCCCCCGGACCCCAGTAAGACTTCTAATTGGAAGAGACAGCTCAGGTTGTTTTTCTAAGGAGAATCCAGAGCTTAGGTTTTTATGTTGCTGTTTGAGGGAGACCCAGGTACCTGGGAAGCCTGGGAAGGAGGTCAGAGGACACTCTTGGCTACGGGGATGAAGCCTCGTCAGCAGCGTTGCTTGGTTAAGCAAACACTGGTGGGCAAAGCTACTTTTCCTCTTTCTCCCTCAGGATCAACCAGGCCTCTCCCCAGTGTTGTATACAATAACCTAGAGGAGAACTGGTTCATTTTGAATCCAGTGTTAAAAGCTGGCCCTACTGTTTCTGAACCCCAGGCAAAAACCCTAATCCAGATAAAAATACAGCTGAAGAGACGCGAAAGTAGAAATATTCCCCTATTCCTCTGAATTCAAGCAGAGAGCATTTACCAGAAGATACCTGCTCCAAAATATTGTCCCAACTTCAAACGTAACTACTCCAAGGGCTCGGCACTCTCTTCAGAGGGACGTATCTGCTGAGTTTGGAAGCCTCTCATTCTCTTCTTCACAATGGTTTTTTTTTTTTTTTTAAAGATACTGGACTTTCAGAACTTATTTTTGGCTGTGCTGGGTCTTCACTGCTGCATAGGCTTATCTCTGGTTGTGGTGAGTGGGGGCAGCTCTCTAGTTTCAGTGACCGGGCTTCTCATTGTAGGGGTTTCTCTTGGTTGTGGATTCCGGGCTCTAGAGCAAGCAGGCTTCAGTAGTTGAGGCTCCCAGGCTCTAGAGCACAGGCTCAACAGTTATGGCCCCTGAGCTGAGTTGCTCCACAGCATGTGGGATTTTCTCAGAACAGGGATTGAACTCGTGTCTCCTGCACTGGCAGGCAGACTCTTGACCACTGACCCACGAGGGAAGCCCATAATGGCTCTTTTTAAAGCTTTGCCTTAAAGTCTCCTCTTCCAGGAAGCCTTCCCTGATTGCCTACAGTCTCCTATTTCTTTCTTTGAGGCATCATATTCCCTGTAATTACCTGGTATCTGAAACATGGACCCTACAAAGCCTGGATCTGGGGAATGGGGACTCTGTTCATCCATCCTCATGTTTGGAGATGCTCACACCACCAGGCATGGAGGAGTGTTTAATAAAGTCCACATGAGTTAAACATGTGGAAGAAATGACAGACTTGTTCTAAGACAACTTTTAAAAGCATCAAGTCTTTGTGAGGCTGCTTATTGACCAAATATCTTCAAATCAAAGACCTATTACATGAGAGACCACACGCTGCTAAAGCGGAAGAAGGCCTTCAGGTAATAAGAGGGATCCCCAAGGAGGATGCTTCCATGGAAGGCAGGGATATTAGCCAGTGAATCTCAGCTGGTCTGAGAAACAGAAGCAGCTGTAGGCCTGCTGGGAAATGCCCGAAAGCCCTCCGGTGTGAGCGTGGCACGTCAGGCTGTAACGAGAACCCATGTGGTCTTCCAAGGGCTGACCCACAGCCCCCACTGCTGTTCTGACCAGGCACACATCACGCCTTGTAAAGCCACTGAAGTGCAAGAAAGAGCTACAGGTTTTTCCAGCATCAAGACAGATGTTCTGCTAAGAGGCGAGAGGTGACATCCTAGGGAGGGAGGACCCTGGGTCCTGCCGGGCCCCACCGCTGAAACTAGCTGAACCCAGGAGGGTTTAGGCCTCCTTTATAGGCCTACCATCCACTCTGCATGCAGCACGGCCCTCCCTAACTCCAGCAAGGAACCGACAAAGCCAGGACAAAACAACAGAAGATGACAGAACAGTCAACTTTTGGGTCTAAGTGCCAAGGAGAAGGCAGAAGGGGCTAAGAGGAAAGGAATAAGAGAGTATTCAGAGGTTACATCCTGCATCACGTACACAGTGTCGGTGTCTACTGAAGAGGATTCATGAGAATGATGCTATAGTCTAAAAGCATCCTAACATCACAAGTAGTGGACGAACGGACATTCTGTACCTCCAGCTGCAACTCAGTAGCGAGGACACATGCATATCACCTATGCATATCCTTGCAAAAACAGGTTAATCTCAAATAAGAAAACAATCAGACCATGAAGACCGAGGGGTTTTCTATGACACCATTAACCCAGCCTGCTCAACATGTCTGTGTCATGAGAGACGAAAATGTGGGTACCTGTTCTAGATAAAGGAGAGAAGAAAGACACGGTAACTAAACAGAGTGTGTGAGCCCTGACTGATCCTGGACACTGAGCAACAGTGACAGAAGGCAGGAATGGGGCATGTGGGGAGCATATATGTGGACCGCAGGTAGTTGGTGTTCCACCAGTGGTCAGATTCTCAGGTGGGCTAACGGTGCTGAGACGTCCCTGTTCTTAAGAGGCTGGTGCTCATATATTTAGGGTGAAGCAGCATGGTGTCTGCCTCTCACCGTCAAACTGCTCAGAAAACAACATTCTCCAAGTGCAAGAGGGAAAAATGCCAAATGTAAAATGTTACCCATTGATGAGTCTAGGTGAAGGGTTTAGGCGGTTCATTGTGTCTTTTATGTCAGTTTAAAGTTTTTCAAAATAAAAAGTCGAGGTAAAAACAAATACTGCAACCCTCAAGGCAAAGAGGTCTGACAGCTTGGAAATGTTGGTAGCTAGATTAACTCAGGGGCCAGTGTGATGACTGATCTCTCAACCAGCTACAAGAACAGGATGCCACCCACATCCCCCGCAAGAACACAGATCCCGCTCAGGGTGTGAGCACAGGCAGCCAGCCCCTGCCTTGCGGGTCCTGACTTTACCGGGCGGGCAGAGCCTCCTCAGCGCTGCTTTCCCCACAGACTTCCCCTGTAGCACATCTCACCGGTCGGGGGTGTGTTCCGTCCTTGCTGCTGTCACCGTGCGGTTTTGACGCAGTGTGTTTTTCTACAGCAGTACACGCAGCCTTCGACGGCATGAAGGCCTCACCCCTGCCCCTCAGGACCCTCCTCTCAGCTGCCGCAGCCCTCACACGATCCCATCACCCACTTCACCCCGGCCTCGGAGGCCGAAGAGTTCTGACAGGGGTCTCCAGAGACCAAGGCTCTAACAAACCGGGAGAAGTTCCAACTGAACATGTGATCAGTCTACTTCTGTGAAGACTAACCACTTGAATTGGCACAGCTTTAAGAGTAAGAAAATACCCAGTATTGCAAAGGGTGAGGAGCCTTAGGGGCAGAAAGGGGATGCGATTTGGCATTCTCCATGCACAGCCTTCAAGATGGCTCTGCACCTGTGCCTCTGAGAGGTTACCCTGAAGACACAGTTACAAGTGCACTTAGAGGACAAACCCTAGCCCCTCACTACACCCCAAGGCCCCCTAGTTGCCTGCCCAGCTCGTGGACCCCACCTCTGAGCATTTCCCCCAAAGCTCACTACCCTTCAGGCCAAGTGGGCCTTTCCCCCAGGCTGGATCGTCCATCTCAGCTCAAGAGGCAGGCGGGCTCCAGCCCCGGGCGTGAACGGGGCCAGCACACAGGGGGTCATCCTGGGCCCCGCGGCTCTGCCTGTGGCGGGGCACTTCCAAAGCAGTAGGAGAAAGCGGAAGATGTGCACAGAACCTCTCCTCCCAAAACAAGGCCCACAGCAAGGGCTGGGGCTGCATCAACACTAGTGAGCGCCTGTACTTTACTTCCCTTACAGATAAAATAGGCTTTCCGAGGCTGCTCTGGGAAGCTAACACTCCTGTGTGACTTTTCTTTTTTTTTTTTAATTTATCTGGAAAATAACTGCTTTACAATGTTGTGTTGGTTTCTGTCACATAACAACGTGAATCTGATGTAAGTATATATGTGTCCCCTCTCCCGCCTGCCCCCAGAATCCCACCCTTCTACCGGGCTGAGCTCCCGGAGTTCTATAGCTGGTCCCCACTAGCTATCTATTTTACACACAGCAAGGTATACGTTTCAATGCTACTCTCTCAATTCATCTACCCTCTCCTTTGCCCTCTATGCGCTCACGTCCGTTCTCTACGTCTGTGACGCTACGGAGTTTTTGGTGTATTTTCCCCCTAGGTAAGAACTAGATTTATCATGAGAGATACACATTCCACAGACGGAGAGCAGTCCATCTCAAAAGGTGAGAGGTCTAGGTTGCTGGTTTTAAGGGAAAATATGTTATGAGTTCCAACTGAAAGAATAATCCAACCTAAGGAGATACAATCTGTTTAGAAAATAAAGCCTGCTTATCTTAGAAAGGGGTTCCCTTGTGGCTCAGTTGGTAAAGAGTCTGCCTGCAATGTGGGAGACCTGGGTTCCATCCCTGGGTTGGAAGATCCCCTGGATAAAGGAAAGGCTACCTACTCCAGTGTTCTGGCCTAGAGAATTCCATGGACTCTGTAGTCCATGGGGTCGCAAAGAGTCGGACACGACTGAGTGACTTGCACTTCATTATCTTAGAAGAGGAGTTCATGAACCTAACAGTCAAGGGAGCTCATTCTGAACAAACGTAATCAATGGCTTTCCATATCTGTCTTATATCTCAAGTCTCCTTTGTGGGCTGAAAAATCACTTAACAGTAGTTTGAGGGAAACAGTCTAAAGTAACACAAAATGACGTGGGGCAATAATCTTGTCTGCTCTCAAGCTTGGTTCCTCTCTAAGGAAAGTTCTGGAATGATTTTAGGTGGCCTCCTTGGCCACATGGCCATGGTCACATTCACAGACAGGCCTTGTATGACCAGGCTCAGATCCTCGCAAGGAAGGACATAGTCACCTTAGCCTTCTGTGAGTCGCTGTGCGAAACTTCTAAGCCTGCCCTGGGCTTGGTTTTCAGGGGTTTTCATGAACTTCTTGGGAAAGATTAAGTTGCCCAATTAAAGGAGAGAAAAGAAAAAAAAAAAAAAAAAAAAGTAGCACAGGGCTGGGCCTGTTTCATTGCCAAGTCAGGGTGCTAGTTTCTGTCCTGTCTAACATTGCCAACTTACGGACTGGTTTCTCAAAGTTTCAGAATCAGGTTACCAAGAATCTGATTCTCCTTTAAACATGCTCTGCCAGAGGACAACTGCCTCCTTAGTGCCTCATTCCTAACAGAAATCAAATTTTCTCTGGACAGGCTGCCCTGCCTTTGTAAACACTTCCTTCCTACTCTGCAGAAATCATTTTTGAAGAAGGCAGGACTGTCTTTCCCTGCCCCAAATCCCCTTTCTCCCCACTGGGAGGGGCTGCTCAACACTTTGGAACATTTCTCCTGAAGCCATTAAGCCTCATGGGTCCATTAAGCCAGGAAAATCTGGCTTTAACATTAAATGTATTTTCATAGTCACAGCTGTGCCAAACAGCCAGGTTTCATGTGTAAATTCTTCCTTGGGTGTCTTCCAAAAACTACGCATAAGGAGGAAATCTCTGTCTAAATGATCACACCAGCAAGCACAGGGGCATATGCTTCCTTCTAAATCCCACAAAAATAAGACTTTCTCACCAAAAACCAGAAGAAATTTCAAAATACAGGAGCAGAACCTATCACAGCCTGTGCAAAGGTCTGTGGGGTCAGGGATTTTGTTTTACAGACAGTTGCTCCAGACCAGCTTTGCTGTTCCATGAGCAGAGGTGGGAAGACAGCCTGCAGGAGGCAATGAACCCCACCCCCACCCCCCACCCGCAAGCCAGCATGACCACATGCCATCTCACACATCTGTGCTCGGCTCTGCTGCAGCACCTAGCATGGGTTGGTCTAAGGGTGTGGGAGCTAAGTTGGAGATCTGCAGCATCTCAATGAACAGCAGACACTTTGGTAGTAAGCCAGGAGCTCTGATCAGACAGTGGCTCCCTAAATTCTGTCGCCAGCTCTAGAGACCTCACAGGATGGTGGTAAGCAGAGCACACCAGCCAAAGGCATGTTTTCCTGTGAAAGGAAACCCACCTATAGATACATGGGTGTCAGGAACAAAAGCAAGCGCTTAGCTGTGCAGCCTGGACAAGTGAGTTGCCCTCTCCGAACTCCTGTCATTTCAGTTTTACAGGTGAGCTCTATAGCTCCTCCTTCAAGGCTGAGGACCGAACCTGAGGATGCCTGTTGATGCTCAACACAAACTAAGTGAACAAACCACATCAGCCATGATCTGCAGCCTCCCTTTTAACGAGAACTCTTTGCCAAGGTGAGGAAACAGAAATCCCAAGCCATAACTCCTACTTTATCTTTGTCTACTTAATTATCTTTATTTTACAAATGACTTCGTGACTAGGTTTGAACAGAGGTAATGCAATTTACTTGAACATGCAACATGATACCACTGGGACCTTTCTCCTATATAGGACTGCTTAGGTAGGTCAAAGCACTTTCTACATTGTGGGTTTCCTTGTCCAGGCTCTGAGGACCATGCCCTGGAGCCAGCTTATCGAAGTGGGTTTGAACACAAAAGACAAGTAATTTCTGATGAAGGGAATACTCCTATTATCTTAAATGGAAATTGGCAAATATACTGCAGCCAACTCTGTATATAAAATCCAGCTCAAAATTAACCAAGCTGGGTGGCTAATGGAGGTTTGCAAATACAGCAGTCGTAATGAAATGGATGTGTTTTAATGATTTCCTATAAAGGTGTTTATAAATGGAAGCTTTTTTCTCTGCTGAAGCAATTGAATTGGAAAATGGCACGGGAGTAAGAAGAGGCAGCCGCCCAGTTCCGATGGATGTGCAAGGGCTGTGCTCTGCTGGGCTTTCGTGAGCTGCTCCTCCTGCTGTCCTCAGGCCTGACCTCCGTGGGGTCCTGGTGGGGGCGGCTGTGCCCACGGCACTCTCCTCCTGCCCCCTCTGTGGCCGCTTGTTCCCACTCATCCCTCAGCTGTCAGCCTAGATGTGACTTCTGGCACATTCTGACGCTCCCACCACAGGCTGTGGCCCCCGTCCACCTTCTGGTGTGCTCCACTGGCAGGCATTCCGTGTTCCCTTTGCATCCTCCAAACAACCACAAGCTCCAAGAGGCTCCCCGTCACTCACCTCTCTGCAAACCTCCTGTGAATGGGCACCGCTGTGTCGAAGAGTCAAAGCCCACATGCAGCTGGCATTCCAGCACAAGGACTGACCAAGACTGGAAGTAAAGGAAGTAAAGACAAATGGGAGGTGGCATCATGGAGGGCTAAGTGCGATGAAGCGGGGTGAGGCGGGCGAGACGGGACGGACACACGGGAGGTGGCATCACGGAGGGCTAAGTGGGATGAAGTGGGGAGAGAAGGGAGGGACATGTGCAGAGTGGAGGCCAAGCACGTGCACGTGAGGGACAGTCCAGGACCCCACGAGGGGCCGGGGGAGGCTGTGACGAGGGGAGAGCAGACTGACTGTGAGAGAAAGGACGAGTGGGCATCAGTGGATGCAGGGACCCTGAGGTCAGAGACGCTGGTCAGGTCTGAGGGATAGCAGGGAAGGCCGGTGTGGCCAGAGCGGGAAGGAAGCAGGAAGAGTCGGGAAGGCCAAGGCTTGAGGTGGGGGCTCTCCAGGCTCCGTGGGCCTGCAGGTGAGAGTCAGAAGTGGGGATGTTACTCTGGGGATGAAGGGTGTGAGCCTGTGAGGACAGCGATCTGAGGGCAGGTTCTGGGTCTCACATGCCCGTCCCTAGCATGGCATTCAGCGAGCGGCTACATGAATGACTGACGGCTCTTACTGTGGGCAGAGAACACACAAGGCCCCAGGCAGACAAGGGTCCCTTCCCTGCAGGAGCCCAGGCTTGTCGGGAATGAAACTACCACCAGTTGTAATGAACATGCATTTTTACTGAGGGAAAGGACGAAAATACATGATTTGGGAAAACAAAGCCTGCTCCTGGTGCAGACGGGCGGACACTGGCTTCCATGGGGGCACCCGGATACAGGGGATTCCCCCCAATGGGAGCCCTGGGATGCCCATGGTGAAGATGCACTCCACTACCCTCCGCATCCACTGGAGGGGGTTTGCCCCCCAACTCCCCGAGTTTCTTTGATTAAGAAATTTTGTTGGAGTGTGGGTCACTTGCTTAATTTCATGAAAAACAGCTTCAGAGAACTGAATGGAGGGGTGGGTGCAGGAATGCGCCTGGGCAGTAATGGAAACTTCTCGGCTGCCTGCACACGTCTGACCGCCTGAGGCTGGAAGCCTGAGTCCAGAAGGTCGAGGCCACCAGGGTTCAAGATTATGATGCTGATATAACGGAGCCCAGAGGATGTGGGTTGGTCGCCAGGGTATGTGTGTGCTGTAACGGCAGGCCCGCGGTCTGGGTTCAGCTTAGTGTTAGGGAAGCAGCTTCAGCCTAAAGCCAAGGCCCCAGGCCCGCAAGGCAAGCCCTCTCCTCACCCCATTTCCATCTGGCTAAAGCTGGTATCAGTACCCAGCACTCAGGGACGTCGATGTACCTAAACCCATCTTATGTGGCCTTAGCAGCCAACCACGCTGGGGACCCTCCTTCCTCATGAGAGCCTTCTCCCCCCACTGCCTGGTGGGCATGGCTCTCCGCATTTCCTTCTTACGGCTTCGGCTGACCGCCTGGTTGATGGACTGGTTGACTGCACCACCCCTTCATTCAAACACGTATCTCTGAACCCACACTGCACTCTGTGCCAGGCCCTGTGGTGGGCTCTGGAGAGCCACGAGTAGAGAAAATAAACAAGCTTTTGCTCAGTGTGGTTTAGTGGGAGTGTCAGTCAAGCAAAGAAGTACAAACACATCATTTAAACTTTCAGTGTGATGTAAGGAGACCAGTGAGGCGGTGAGAGGCGGCACGGGGACGTGCACAGACGGGTGCTCGCGAGGTGCTTTGGGGAGGCGTGTTTGAGCCAAGACTGAGCCGCTAAGAGGTTCATCCCTGCTCCTGCGTCTCCTCCTCGGCTGGCAGCCCCCTACACCTAGCCTCTAGTTCTCTACACTCCGTGCTCTTCACCTCGACTTCCACTGCTTCCGTAACCATCTGCAAACAGCCTGATGTCTCCCGACTGCTTTCTTCAGCCAGACCTGTTGTGGTTTATGTGTGCCTACTGCCTTCCCAACATCTCCACCCAGATAGTTCCGGACACCTGAAACTTCTGCCCAGACAAAACACACACCCTCCTCTCCACCCAACCCATGGCCCTCCCCAACAAAACTAAATTCAGAGCAAAACCACTGAGTCTTTTTTCCTTTGCTCCCATATAGCTGATTGGCCCTGCCACCCATCCACTGGGCAAACCAAACACTTACGGGACACCCACGCATGCCTCCCTCCTTCTTCACCCTGTGATGGATTCCTTGGAAGATCTTGCCAATTTTCTGTCCTCATATGCTTTTCCATGTCTCAACGGCCACCACCTTTAATTCTGGCAACCATTTTGCCCATCTTGACTTCGGCAATGGTTTCCAGGCTGGCCTCCCCCATTCACTCTTGATCCACTGATTTTTTCTCTTCACTACAGAGTGATTGATTCAAAATGCCATCTGATCGTCTCATCCCTCCCATGCACAGCTGTTAAAATCATTCAGCAGTTTCTCCTGGGTCTCTGAATAATGGTCAGACTCCCTAGTGCTGTCTATGAGATCTTGCACGGCCTGGCTCCGGCCTGCCTCTCCCAGCCTCTGTCTCACGCCTCTGCGCCCTTCATAAAGGATGATCTTAATCACCGCCTTGAATGCATCATCCCCTCTCCCCTGCATGTCACTTCCTCTCTCATGCACTCAATTCCTACTTATCCTCCACATCTCCGCTCAGATGTCACTTCTGAGAGGAAGCTTTCCTGGAAATCTTAAATTGAATTCTTTTGACACACTGCCATGGTACTTGATGTTATAGCATGTATATAGGTTTATGCAGGTGGTTGTGAAAGTCACTCGGTTGTGTCCGACTCTGCGACCCCATGGAATTCTCCAGGCCAGAATACTGGAGTGGGAGCCTTTCCCTTCTCCAGGGGATTTTCCCAACTGAGGGACTGAACCCAGGTCTCCCACATTGCAGGTGGATTCTATAGCAGCTGAGCCACCAGAGAAGCCCAAGAATACTGGAGTGGGTAGCCTATCCCTTCTCCCGAAGATCTTCCTGACCCAGGAATCGAACCAGGGTCTCCTGCGTTGCAGGTGGGTTAGCTGAGCTACCAGGGTTATAATATACCAGGGTTATAACCAGGTTAAGCCCTGGTTATATTATAAGTTTATATAGGGAAGCCCTGGTTATTATATAGGTTTATAATTAAGCATAAATGTTTAATATTTATTAAAGTCACTCTCTCCCCAATGGAAACTTAAGTTCTAATGTAAACTGTACTATACTTTCTCTTCCTTCTCCTTGTTCCTTTCCCATCACCCCCTTATATGTGAACATTTCCTAAGATATGGTGCCTCTCCCCATTTGGACTTCACATCCTTTCAACCATAGGGAGCTCTTTACCTCGTAACTTCAAAGCCTTTATCCGCAACCCCAATCTCTCTAGAGATCTAGTTGAGCATCTTCAAGTAGGCCAGAGGTTTTACAACACTTCAATTGCAACCCATGGTTGGAACATTTCCCTTGGCAACTTAACGACATATACATATCCAAAATATATGTGTCATGAAACAACAATACTATCATTCTGGTTTTTTTTCCTATTTGATTTCATTTTAAAAACATTTTGATTTTTTATGTAATTTCAAGACTTACTTGGAAGGGTCATCCCTGTAGTTTAAAACACACCATACCAACGTGCTGTTACCAGGTATTTCCACACAGACATTTCTTCACAACCTCAAACACAATGTATTTATTTTCCAAATCATTTCTCAACCAAACTTCCTTAGTAAGGAATACAATCATTCTGAGTCACTCAGGATGAACATTTTAAAGAGTCATTTTGGATCCCTGCTTACCCCAGAGTTGCTGAACCTATTGCCTCCTCTCCTTCAGTGAGTCACTCTCCAGCCCATCCTTTCCATTCTTGCCATCACAGCTCAGTTATACTGAACTTGGAACAGTGCAATCACCTTTTTACCTGGTTCCCTACTTCCTGACTTTTCATGTAGAAGGTGACACGTTTGAATCACAACAGGCAGAAAGGCACATCAAGGCAGAAAGGGAATGCAGCTCTTTGGTTCCACTGTGACCAACAAAGGAATATGTAGAGAACTGAAATGAATGAGCCTTCACCTGCCTTCATCTACTCAACAAGCTGCTTGACTCGCTAAATCTCGATCCAGGCTGTCTCATGCTTCTAAAGTTTTGATTATAATCCAGAAACCGAGCCCTGGCGTTGCGGCAACAGCAGGCAGACTTACCCATGTCTGCAGTGACCATGGTGGACTGGTTTTCAGGGACAGACACAGAGGTCTGGTCCTGATCCACGCTGTGAGAGTCCTCGTTGGCCTCATGTTGACTCTGGCTGAGCTCTGATCGCAATTCCGAGTACTCATCTTCCTCCCTGAGAACAAAAGGGAAGTCAGACTCCACTGACAGACACACAAGACACATCCCCAGAGAATGTCCTTTAATAACAAGATAAAGACACTCAGAACACAAACAGACAGCTCTCCTCTCGGGGCCCCATGGACCAGGATTCCTTTCAGGATAACTAGATGGGCCGTGTTTGACGCTGAAAGTTTCCATATCCAAACCCACACACCCGACAAGACTCGTGTTATCAGCCTTACAGAAAACTCCCCCCTTCAAACATTTCCTAAAGAAAGTAGGCTTCTTCACCTCCTCAAATTCCAAGGCAAAGAAGAACTGAGGTTCCTAGCACTGAGGCTACAGTGAGCAGGACCATCAAGGGCCTAGTGAAAGGAGTGACTCAGAGCATCACCACCAGAGCCCCACGCTGTGCTTCCTTCTGGGAAGAGAACAGAAGGGCTGCTGAGGTTACAGAGACTGGCAAACCAGCATCCTGTCTGTGCAGATCGAAACCAGTGCTCTGAGAGGTGTAGGGGTCAGCGTGTCTGAGAAAAACCACACTTAGTTTCTCTAAAAGAAGTAAGTGGAGTTAGGGGACAGGAAAGGAGAATGGGGTGAGGGGGAAGATCAGTGAGTGAGTGAGCAGCACTCAATGGTCTGTTTCCTTCACTCTGCCTTTACTAGTAGGAAGATAACTTTGAAATTCATCCGTGTTTCATCTGCACAAACACACTCACTCCCTTCTCAGCCCCTCATGGATCCCTTGTAACCTTTGGGCTCTGAATTAGTCATGGGCAAGCTAAGAAAAGTTACAATTGCAGTATGTATTTCAAAGTACACACAGACCTCCTTCCCACGCCACTGCCATCACTACACACACACATGATACAGACAAGTAGAGAGCAAAAATTAATCTTCTTTGATGTATTTTGCAAGTGAGCCAGAAAAGAAAATTTTCAGGGGGTTTAATTATGAGTAAAGTCCGAAGGTGTCTTCTCAGCCCCAGGGGGAGGGTGTCTGTGAAGAAAGGAAGAAATTCTCTTACCCTGGCATTCACATTAAGTTGCTGACAACCGGAGGGTAAGGGCAGAAAGTCCACAGTTTTGGGTGGGCCAAGATGGTGAGTGGTGATCGGTGAGACTTGGGGAAGAGGCAAATGCCATCTGAAGCTCAGGAGACACATCTATACCAGAGAAATGGGAAGAACTCTCCAGAGTTCTTGGTTTTCTCAAGAAATGAACACCCATCCTCTCAGGGAAAGAATTCAGCTGAGTCCTTGCTTTATAAAGTATTTCTGATAAAAGCCACACACAAATCTAGGAAGACTTTAAACAGATATAAAACCAGCAGGCATGCAGAATGTGAATTAGAATGGGAGTGGTTATGGGAAAAAAATATAGGTTAATGTTATATGAATAAGTTAATTATTAGATATTTGCACAGCCAACAGTAATTAGGCTTAGGAAAGAAAAACAATTAGAAAGAACTCTTAAGCGTCACCACGTTTTTGGTCTAGAGGGTAATTGTGCTCTGATCCATCAGCTTCCTTTCAATCAGCAGTTGAAATCCTGATTTTAGTTAATGGGAGATTTTGGGTATAATGAATAAATTACCTTTGTTGCATGGCCAATGTAATCAGCTTCAGCTTGGCTGAGACTGTTTTTCAGCCAAAAAAGCTGCTGCTGTACCTCTGGTGTAAATGGTATTTGCAAAATCTTTTATAGCCACCTTCAACTGTCTTGGCTTGGCAGGTCCCAAACATCTAGTGCCTGCCAAATCTCCTGCTTTGTAAAAAAAAATTACTTTATTAGGATGGGTTTTATAAAGAAGTGAAAACGGAAGGGGTGGGAGAAGGAAGCATTCAGTAAGGAAGGGAACATTCCTTACTAAGGTGAGACCAAAGACTGAAGAATGATACCACACGAGAAATGTCACCTTAAGGCAGAGACTTTCAGTGTCATGAAATGCAAGCCAAGAATGCTCTTTCAAGGTATTTGAGCATCAAGACAAGGACAGGAAAGCGAAAACCAAGTTGATGCTGCTCTTTTGGGAGTCAAATTTTATATTCACAACTGGGCTTCTCATGTGGCTCTAGTGGTAAGAACCCGCCTGCCAATGCAGAGACGTAAGAGATGCAGGTCTGATCCCTGGGCCAGGGAGAGAGAGCACAGAGAAGGGCACAGCAACCCACTCCAGTGTTCTTGCCTGGAGAATCCCATGGACAGAGGAGTCTGGCGGTGAAAGCGACGTAGCGCACACACACGTGTTCACAACTAATTCTACCCTAAGAAGGATGCTCTGGGTGGACTGCAGCTCTGGGGCTGCAGGTGGGCAGTGACCAGGGAGGACTTCCAGGATGAAGCAGTACTACAGAAGAGTCTGAAGGTGAGCCATTTTAGATAGGTCATGAGCGTGCATGGGCACATGCAGAGCCTCAGGGGAGCCCGTGGATGTGAACTTGGGTGTGTGGAGCTTGGGACAGAGGGGACGGATAGCTGAAGCCAAATCAGGGTGCAGGATGGAACCCTGAGGCTGGAGGAACACTCAGGCCACTTGCTGAGTGGGCAATATTGGCCAGAAGCAAAACTTATTGTATTGAAGAAAGCAAACTATCAGGGTCAAATGGTGGAAATAAATGTAAAATAATGTGTGAAGTCAAGGAATTCAGGGGAAGGAGTAAGTGTTGTGAGATCTTTTATGGAAACAGATCAAACAGGCAGCAGGGAAGTATAGACGGTCTGTGTTCTCGACCCCACAGGGAGGGGCTGGGGTGAGCACATATCACCCCTGGTGAAGGATCCCCCTTAGGGTATCATAAGGAAGGTTACAGTACAACACTACGTGAGCAAACAGAGGAAACAGAGGTAGAAATCAACCTTGTGAGGAGATTGTGTGCAGTCTTGTGCCCCCAAAATGAGGCACTGAAAGGTTAAACCTAAATATAAGAAAGTTTGTATAGCCCTATTTCTCTTACTGACTTTGGTAAAAAACCATGGAGCCATCTATCTTTGCCCTCTCAACATCCTTACCGGCAGGAACTGGGAAATGACAAAAACCAGTGCGCTCCAAGCACTCTGTAAGCTGCCGGACAATTTGGGACTTCAACATATGGAGGAGAAGGATGCTGGGGGCTCTCTCTATTGTTTTAGTCAGAAGCATTGGTCCATCCAGAGCAATGGGAACAAAAAGTTAAAAAAAAAAAACAAACCAACAAAAACCCTGCAGGTCCATGGCAGTTTTACAAAGACAAGAATTTGAGGAGTTTTTTCAAGGTTCCTCTGAGCAGCAGGCTCACCTAACTGGTCAAGGTGTGAATGACACACAGCATCAGCATCTCAAAGTGACTTCACTGTTTGCTTCCTTTCATGGTGTAGACACTAACTCTTGGTAAGTGATTTATCTTATTTCTTTGGGGAAAAAGATGCCTGATCTGCAGAACACTAACTGCTAATGCTGAAGATAAAAAGGAAGAAAATATGAAAAGGTCCAAGTAGTAGTCAAATTAAGTTAAAAAAACAGAAGCTTTGATAAACTGATAAATGTTGCTAATTGTATGCTACTGTGGTAGTTTCTTAACTGTTGTTGTTCAGTCAATCGGTGGTGTCTGACTCTTTGCAACCCCATGGACTGCAGCACGCCAGGCTTCCCTGTTCTCCACTATCTCCTGGAGTTTACTCAAGCTCATGTCCATTGAGTCGGTGATGCCATCCAACCATCTCATCCTCTGTTGCCCCCTTCTCCTCCTGCCCTCAATTTTCCTCAGCATAAGGGTCTTTTCCAATGAGTTGGCTCTTTGTATCAGGTGGCCAAAGTATTGTAGCTTCAGCATCAGTTCTTCTGATAAATATTCAGGGCTGATTTCCTTTAGGATTGACTGGCTTATCTCCTTGCTGTCCAAGTGCCTCTCAAAAGTTTTCTCCAACACCACAAATTGAAGCATCAATTCTTTGGCTCTCAGGTTTCTTTATGGTCCAACTCTCACATCCACACATGACTATTGGAAAACCATAGCTTGGATGGCAAAGTGATGTCTCTGCTTTTTCATAATTATGGAATTAGAAAGTTACCAGGTGTTTTTTTTTTTTTTTGGCACATAGAGGGTCATCTCAGGATTCTAATGGTACATTATTTCATTCACTTAGAAGCATTTGTGAAGTGATTCCAAGTCACTCAGTTTAGAGTTGCAGTGATTAAAGCTTGCTACTAGCTCAATAACAGCAGCAGCAGCAACAACAAAACACTCCTGAGGCATGCATTAGGCTGTATGCTGCTGCTGCTGCGGCGCGTCAGTCGTGTCCGACTCTGTGCGACCCCATAGACGGCAGCCCATTAGGCTCCTCTGTCCCTGGGATTCTCCAGGCAAGAATACTGGAGTGGGTTGCCATTGCCTTCTCCAATTAGGCTGTATACACACCTGCTTAACTAGCAGAGGCAGAAAAGTCACAGAGTGGCAGACTGGCAGGGATCCTGGTGATCACTTAAGCCAGGATCAATACCTTGTTTTACAAATAAGACCACGGACACTCCTAGAGGCTAAGAGACTTACCTAAGATTATCCAACCAGTTAGCAATACAGCCTAATTCCTAAATTTACTACAAACAGAACAATAATATGATGGCTTAAGGAAAAGATTTTTTTTAAGATTCTTTCTCATTATTAGCTAGAGGTGAAATGATCTAATTGATCATTTCAATGATGATAAAAGTCAATGAAAGTTTAACTCTTACCATGCTTTCCAGACCTCAAGCTAAAGTCCTGTGGAATCAGCAGCATTTGATAAAAATGTTACTTCAGAAGCAATCCCTATACCTATCTTATTTTGGGGTGCACATTCATGCCTTGTCACTGGATTGGAGTAACTGGTGAACAAGATCCAAATGGACATGCCTTGGGAGCTGTCAGTCAACGGTAGCCAGCCCACTGAGCCTACCTGACTTTGTTTTTGGTTTTCCTTTTGGAACACACTTGGTCTCTGCATTTAAAGGCAGAATTGCCCTGAAACAGCCATCATTTCTTTAAAGAACAAAGATGTTTTAGATACAAGGTATTCTTTTCAGTTCTCTTAAAGGATCTATAGCAGTGAATAAGTGATGAGTAAATACCTCTTGTTTTCCCATACAGCACAGAGGAAGTTCAGACTCATCTAGGAAACGATGACTAACTGAACAAACGGGACTCTGAAACGCTCTCCTATGTGTATAATAATTCACCCTTGTCAGCCATGAGTACCAGTTTTAACAAGATCTGATAAAGGATCCGTATTCAAACACTTCAAATAGTGAACAAGGGTGGAATGTACACCATATAAGAAAATATGGAGAGAGAAAAACCCACCTTATCTTTCTAGGTTTTATTTTTATTTCATATTTTATTCTTTAGGCCACAAGCTAATCAGAACAACAAGTTTTGCTGGGAGACAAAGAGGTTTTGGTTACACTGTTTGAGATGCAGCAACATGAAGAGGGACAGACAGCTGCACCATACAGGCCAAAGCGTGGGCCTAAAGACCAGGGGAAGGGCTAGGCACACCGTATGGGCACGAGATTTGAGAGACTGGACTATGTGAGCACACAGAGGCTCTGGATACTCGCTCAGTCACCAGAGGAGGGGCACTCTGCAGACGAAGAAGCACAAGGGTTAAATGCCAATGTGCGAGTGATATAAACAGGAGGGGTCAGTGCTTTAGGGGTGCAGCCATCCTGGTGAAAAGGATCGGGGAGAGCCCAGGGTAAGGGCCAAAGCTGAGGATGGCTCTTAGGGAAAGAGGAGAAGATCTAGGACCTGCAGGGTTAGGGAGGTTCGAGAAGGGAAGCAGGATTTAGGGTTAAATTTAGGAATAGGGCCAGTAACAAGAAAAAACTCACCAAATTTTTCAGTTAAGAAATCACTGGTGATTTTCAAAAAAGTCTCTTAGCTTATGCTGCTGTAACAAAGTACCATAGACAAGCTTAAATGACAGAAATCTATTTTTTCATAGTTTTAGACTTCAGTTGGGTTGGAGAAGGAAATGGCAACCCACTCCAGTGTTCTTGCCTGGACAATCCCAGGGATGGCGGAGCCTGGTGGGCTGCCATCTATGGGGTCGCACAGAGTTGGACACGACTGACGCGACTTAGCAGCAGCAGCAGCAGCAGCGGACTTTGGCTGGTGGTCCAAAATCAAGGTGCCGGCACGGCTGGTTCCCGGTGAGGGCTCTCTTCCTGGCCTGCAGATGGCTGCCTTCTCCGTGCACCCTCACATGGCAGGGAAAGAGCAGGAGAGCAAGTGAGCTCTCTGGGGTCACTAATCCTGTCACGTGACCGCAACTTCGTGACCTTGACTCAACTACATTCCATCTCCAAACACTGTCACATAGAGGGTTTCATCACACGAACTGGAGGCGAGGCGTAGCACAGTTCAGTTCATAGCAAAAGGAATTTGGCAAACCACTGGGGTCAGAAGCCAGACAGCTGTGGGCTAACAAGCAAATGGGAAATGAAGCAGAAATCATGGACTACTCAGAGTTGGCAGTGAAAGGTTGATGTTATGAGAGCAGCTTTTGGGAAAAGAAAATAATCTCCTTGGGAAACAATCTGCTTAGACATCTTTTTTTTTTGCCCCCTCCCCCAGATGCAAAGTGAGCTACTGACATATTTTTCCATTTTATCCATCTCATTATACAATCCCCCCAATTCAGATGAGCATTAAAACAAAGCCACTCAGAACATAGAGTTAAGTGAAAAAGCACCTATTAGAAAACAGTGTGTGCTATATGATCCGATTTGTTTAAGATATTCATGAGTAAATATTTTTAGAAGGCCATAAATACAAACTGTTTATTCCAAGCAGATGAGACTTAGGATGCATTAGGCAGGGTTCAGTTAGGAAAACAAATGCTTTTGGATGTTTCAAGCAGGATTTAATTTAGGCAGTTGGAAGGACCAGAGAAAAGGAGGCAGGGTGGGGGGCAGCTGGCGCTGTCAGCCTTGGCATCAGAGCTGTGATGGAGAGACTGCTGCTGCCCCACTCCTGCCCACAGCTCAGGCTCAGGCTGGTCAGCGCAGGGTCTTCATGCTCACCAAAGCCACAATGACGGCCCCACCTTCTCACTGCCTTCCAGACCTGGCAGATCCAAAACTATCCCAGAGTTAAGGGAGTTTGGGAGGTAGTCCCTAGGGTCAGTCTTCTTTGATTTGGGGGGACTACAGAGGAGGTGTGGGAACGGAACCAGGCACAAGCAACATGCACTGTAACCTACTGTCTTTGGCTCCTTGACAACCAAATGCATCCTCTCACACATATACAGTTCCAAATGGCTATAACGATACCATCAAGCTTCTGTAACTATCCCTTGTTCAATCGTATTAATAAATGTACTCACCTTCTTATCGAAATGGGAGACACAAAGTCCCATTTATATCCATGGCTGGGTGACCTTTCCTCTTCTAGTTTAATGGCAAATTCACCTAAATCATGTAGCCCAACTATTACATGCTACGTTTTACCAATAACAACTCACCATATATAATGGGAGAAAACAAGAAAGTAAAAAGGAAATTGCATATATGCATAAACAAGCAAGAAATTATGCAGGCCCACTTAGGGGTCTGGCCCTAGGTGGACTGACCTGTACTGTCATCCTCTAATTTACTAACTTGTATCACTGGGCAACATCCAGGAGGTATGCTAGGGAATCCCGTGAGTTCCATACACAGTCCTCCCTGCCTCATGGTACAGTTACAATCCAGTTTCCCCTGGAGAGTTGGGATCCCGCTAGTACAGTCACTCCCTTCACTGCCTGTTGTTTCAGTGACATGAGATGTCCCAAGGGCTAAGTGGCAGCAATGGAATCACTGCTGTTTGCCAGCCATCCTTCCCTTGGGAATGAAACTTCTAAAACTAGCAGAGCTCAAAGTTACCAAGAGGGAAAGCAATCATTTTTTAAGTGGGCTTTTAGGTGTTAGAATGAGAGGAGCCACTTGTATTTCCACTTCTTGGTTCCTGAAGCCAGAAAAGCAGGACCATGTCTTGTTGCTGTACATTTACCACATGTACAGGGATTTTTAAAATGTTACCACCTGGATGGGATACAATGGTAGCCTAGGTCCACTATGAGATTTATTGATGATGCCACTTGTAGCTGATGTAGTATGGACTGAATTATGTGTTATTGTTCATATTGTTACTACCACCCCAATTCTATGTTGCAGTCCTAACCTTCAAAGTGATGGTATCTGGATGGGACCTTTGAGATATAATTAGATCTGATGGGATCCCTCATGATGGGATTTGTACCCTTATGAAATAACAGAGCTTGCCTTTTCCCTCTCTTCCTGCCATGTGAGGACATGGTGAGAAGGAAGCCTTCAGGAGGACAGGAAGACAACACTCACTGAAGAAATGAATTGGTTGGCACTTTGACTTTGGACTTTCCAGATTCCAAATCTGTGGCAAATAAATTCCTATTGTCTAAGCCACCGGTCTACAGTATTTTGTTACAGCAGCCTCAGCTGACTAATGTATCTTCATCAATTTTCATTTAGACTGGAAGACTACAGGTATTTTTGGATGCCAGGGGCTAACATCTGCTCAGAGCGAATAATTAGCCCAGAATGTGGGTATCTCTTTTTCCTACTGTACAGTCTCCCCTGTAAAATGGGTAGAAAGAAGATGGACTGTACCCACTTGTGACAAGATTATAAACATCTTCATTAAAGAGTTCTGGATCTGTGAAGGAGGTCTGGTAAGAGAACTGGATAAGAGGTCATATAGTACAGTGCGAGGTCAAGTCCCTGTTCACCAGACCAGAGATTTTTCAATGACAAAGATCAAGTAAAACTTTAGTATCAGTTCAGTTCAGTTCAGTCACTCAGTCACGTCCGACTCTTTGTGACCCCATGAACTGCAGCACGCCAGGCCTCCCTGTCCATCACCAACTCCCAGAGTTCACTCAGACTCATGTCCATCGAGTCAGTGATGCCATCCAGCCATCTCATCCTCTGTCGTCCCCTTCTCCTCCTGCTCCCAATCCCTCCCAGCATCAGAGTCTTTTCCAATGAATCCATTTTTATCAAAACTAAAGACTCCATGATCGATTCTACATTATCAAAAATCTCTATGGGTCGAATTATTTGATTACTACTGTAGCCCTGTTGACAAGCACAGTAGCCATGCCTGCACTGACTCCAGTAGTGAAGTGGCATCAAAAACCCCATTTTAATGACGTTATTCCTGATCGCCATGGCCTCTGGACTATGTTACACTAGGCATTTCAACATTATTTAATGTAATCCTCCAATGAATCTAGTTTTATTTAATAAAACTGCTGAAGCTAACATACTAAATCCAGAATCTCTAATAGGAACAGTGATATCAATAAATAATCATCAACCCAATACTATATTCTTATTTCCCTGGTCTAGGACACATAGGTCCTAATCCTACACACATTCTTCTCAAGTTTCTGTGACTATAAATGAATACAATCTTACTTGTATCTTCCAAGGTTGGATTTTCTGCTTATCCGCCTGGGGCATGATTGAATTTAGCTACTTTTGGGCCTAAAGATAAAGAAGAATGGAGTAGCAGTGAGGTACGACTATATCTGGTACCCTCTACCTGGGTTCAGCCTGCTACAGAGCCTCCAAGCAAAGAAGGACTAACTTGATCAGACAGGGAGGGAGACTGCTTCTGCAGGAGGGGAAGCTCAGTGGAGTTTGCAGGCTCTAGGTATCTTAATTTATTTGAATCTACCCAATATCTCCATTCAAATTCTCACCATTTCATCTTTTCCTGTCAGTGCTTAATCTTTAACCTAAGAGATCTGCTGTGGCTCTGAATTCAACTTACATTGGAATTCAGCAAACTGCAGTGTCTGATTATTGACTACATTAGCCCTGTGGCTATAAGAGGTGGGAAAGTCTCCCAGGGCAGTCACAGAAGGTCTCTAGTTCTCTGATTGTGACTGGAGATAAATATTTTAAACTATGAAACTGTCACATCTTTTCTCTTATGCAATTCAGTACGGGTTCCATGTGGATACATCATAAACCATTCCCTAATTAATGATTTTTCAGCTCTTCCAATAAATTCCTAACTCAGGCCCAGACTAAAGCGACAAGAAAGTCTCAAAGGTACCAGGATTGTACCAGATTAGCATGACAATTCTCTACACCCGGGATACACCAAAAAGTCCAAGGCATTTGGCACCTCTGTACTGGGTCAACTATAGCATCTTTGGACCTGAGTGGCGGTGGCCAGGGAGGTGCCTTAGCCACTAGAGCTCGGAGGACAAGAAGAGCCTGGCCCACATGTCTGCTCATCTTCCAGCCATGCAGGGGGTCCTCTCCTCAAGGAGGAGCTGGCTCATTTACATAATGAAAACAGGCAGAATTTAATGTTACATCTGTACAGACGCAATCTTCCTTTAAATAAGAGGGTATGTTAATACAAAACAGTTTGGCCATTAAATTTAATCTAAACATCGTGAAATTGAGTTTTCCAGGTGACATGTGATGCATTTTTTTTCACAACTCACTAAGCCCATTTGCTTTCACCTTCTCAAGACTTTAAAAGAGCAATATGTTTTTAATGGAAATTACGAATTTGCCAATGTACTCTGTCAGCCTCCTTTAAGTCTGCTATAATCATTTCTTTGGACTGAAATTCTTCTCTGCTCTTCTAACCTACAATCACTGAAGACCAGGATACAATTTAAAGTCCTTGAGGTTCTAAACTGGAATATGAGATGTACTGTGTGGCTCCAATTAACAGCAAATTTTTCCACAACTTTGCCCAGAAACAGAGGCCCCCAAGTACCCTCATCAAGTAGCTCCATCATTACTGTGACTCTCAGAGTTGGAACAAAACACATCTAAAATGTCTTCTGACCCAGGACTTCTAGAGGGATAGAAGCTGCCTTTAAAACGGTCTTAATTGTGGCCTGTAAAAACAGTCAGAGAACAAAGCACTCTTCTCCATAAAAGCAGATGCCAACCATTTGTTTCCCTCAGGGCTACTCTCTGAGCATGGGCAGGAAGATAAAAATTCTTATCCTTGGCTCAGTAAGTCACTTTAAGCAAACCCTCTTCTCAAAAACGGGCAGACACAGCTTTGTGCAGGAGACTTTGGGGCCAACTGACTGATGAGCAAGGAAGGCAGAAACCCCAACAATTACTTTTATGGAAAAAAAACTGAATAAAGGCAGAGATGCTGTGGGTTCTAACTCCACCTATCCCCTTTGCTAAGGGTAACTTAAAAGTAGTTGCTTAACATTTTTAAGCCCCAGGGTTTTCACCAATCAAGTGATGGATCAAATCTTGCCCCATCCCTTAGGAGTTTGTATGACACTATGCCAACATTGGCAAGTCAACTGAGCTCAAACAAATTTTAGATTATCTAGAAGCATATGCTATTTTCTTGGGCCTCAGAATCACTGCACTGTGGATGATGACTGCAGCCATGAATTAAAAGATTTGCTCCTAGGACAAACCTAGACAGTGTATCAAAAAGCAGAGATATCACTTTGCTGACAAAGGTCCATATTGTCAAAGTGATGGTTTTCCTAGTAGTCATGTACAGATGTGAGAGTTGGACCATAAAGAAGGCTGAGCACCGAAGAATTGATACTTTCAAACTATGGTGCTGGAGAAGACTCTTGAGAGTCCCTTGGACAGCAGGAGATCAAACCAGTCAATCCTAAAGGAAATTAATCCTGAATATTAATTAGCATCAACTGAAGCCGATGCTTAAGCTGAAGCTCCAATACTTCGGCCACCTGATGTGAAGAGTCAACTTACTGAAAAGGACTCTGCTAATGGGGAAGACTGAGGGCAGGAAGAGAAGGGGGCGACAGGACGAGATGGTTCGAAGGTATCACTGAATCACGGAGTTAGAACAAACTCCAGGGGATAGTGAAGGACAGGGAAGCCTGGCGTGCTGCAGTCCACGGGGTCACAAAGAGTTGGATACAACTTAGTGACTGAATAACAACAAAGAAGCATATGTAATAGTTAGTTAAATCAACATTCATAAATCTCTCCAATTCCCCAAGGGAGATAGAGGGGGTTGCATTCAGAACCTGTTAATAAAGCATCTCACTCACCTTCTTACTAGTCAACTGAACATCACAACTCCTACTCTGTCTACCTTTCAGGGTCACCATGAGGGTCAAAGTCAAAACGGAATAATGGAGGGGAAAGCACACAGCTGACATAGTAGAGACAAAATATTTATCAACTGTAAGAATATTAGTTATAAATAAATGAGTTACTCTTGTAACTCATAGAAAGTGTGAAAACTGCTCAGTTGTGTCTGACTCTTTGTGATCTCATGGACTACACTAGTCCATGGAATTCTTTAGGCCAGAATACTGGAGTGGGTAGCCTTTCCCTTCTCCAGGGGAATCTTCCCAACCCAGGAATCGAACTCAGGTCTCCCTCATACCAGCTGAGCCACAAGGGAAGCCCATAATTCATAGGGGTGACTTCAAGTGTAAAACCCAGATTACTGCCCAGAGGGGCAGAGAGACAGCCATGACTTGGAGCTGACTACCTGATGGTGGTGCCTTGCAAACGGTCTATCTTCTTATTGAGCTCAGCGATGATGCTGTGCAGTTCTGTGATGCGTTCCTCGTACCGAAGTGTCGTTCGCTCCTGGACGTCCTCATGCTCTCTCATGAGGTGGGACTGCTCACACTGGGATCAAGAGAACAAGACAGAAGTGCCAATGAATTGACATACCTAATAGCAAGAGAGGCTAAGTCTTACAGCCTCGGATCATCACAACCTCGACACAGAGTATGCCCCAAATAAACACATACCTGCTTGTTGGCCCAGAAGACACATCAACAGCTGAACTTCACAAAGTCCCTGATGGCCACTCAAGTCTCCACCTTTTTAGCTCTACATTTCCAGGTGGCTCTAGTGGTAAAGAACCCATTTGCCAATGCAGGAGATGAGATGTAGGTTCAATTCCTGTGTTGGGAAGATCCCTTGGAAGAGGAAATGGCAACCCACTCTGGCATTCTTGCTTGGAAAACCCCAAGGACAGAGGACCCTGGCGGGCTACAGTCCATGGGGGTCACAGGGAGTCAGACACGACTGAGTGACTGAGCACAGCACACAGCTCTCATTCGCTCTTTGGGTAAAGGTCCCTCTGCCATTGTCCATGATCTCTGCTGCACTATTCATGTCTTCTGCTTCTCCCCAGCCGCAAAGCAGACAGAAGCTGCACTCAGTATGCCAGCAAATTTGGAAAACTCAGCAGTGGCCACAGAACTGGAAAAGGTCAGTTTTCATTCCAATCCCTAAGAAAGGCAATGCCAAAGAATGCTCAAACTATCACACAATTGCACTCATCTCACATGCTAGCAAAGTAATGCTCAAAATTCAACAATACATGAACCGTGAACTTCCAGATGTTCAAGCTGGATTTAGAAAAGGCAGAAGAACCAGAGATCAAATTGCCAACGTCCGTTTGATCATAGAAAAAGCAAGAGAATTCCAGGAAAAACATCTACTTCTGCTTTATTGACTACACCAAAGCCTTTGACTGTGTAGATCACAAGAAACTGTGGAAAATCCTTCAAGAAGTGGAATTCCCAGACCACCTTACCTGCCTCCTGAGAAATCTGTATGCAGGTCAAGAAGCAACAGTTAGAATTGGAGATCGAACAATAGACTGGTTCCAAATTGGGAAAGGAGTAAGTCAAGGCTGTATATTGTCACCCTGCTTATTTAACTTATATGCAGGGTACATCATGAGAAATGCGGGGCTGGATGAGGCACAAGCTGGAATCAAGATTGCCGGCAGAAATATCAATAACCTCAGACAAGCAGAAAACACCACCCTTAGGGTAGAAAGTGAAGAGGAACTAAAGAGCCTCTTGATGAAAGTGAAAGAGGAGAGTGAAAAAGCTGGCTTAAAACTGAATATTCAAAAACTGATGATCATGGCATCTGGTCCCATCACTTCATGGCAAATAGATGGGGAAACAATGGAAACAGTGACAGACTTTATTTTTGTGGGCTCCAAAATTACTGCAGATGGTTACTGCAGCCATGAAATTAAAAGATACTTGCTCTTTGAAAGAAAAGTTATGACCAACCTAGAGAAGATATTAAAAAGCAGAGACATTACTTTGCCAACAAAGGTCCATCTAGTCAAAGCTATGGTTTTTCTAGTAGTCATATATGGATGTGGGAGTTGGACTATAAAGAAAGATGACTGCCAAAGAATTGATGCTTTTGAACTGTGGTGTTAGAGAAGACTCTTGAGAGTCCCTTGGACTGCAAGGAGATCAAACCAGTCCATCCTAAAGGAAGTCAGTCCTTAATATTCATTGGAAGGCCTGATGCTGAAGGTGAAATTCCAATACTTTGGCCACCTGAGGGGAAGAAGTGACTCACTGGAAAAGACCCTGATGCTGGGAAAGATTGAAGGTAGGAGGAGAAAGGGATGACAGAGGATGAGATTGTTAGATGGCATCACCAACTCGATGGACATGAGTTTGAGCCAGCTCTGGGTGTTGGTGATGGACAGGGAGGCCTGGTGTGCTGCAGTCCATGGGGTTGCAAAGAGTGAGATACGATGGAGCGACTGAACTGAACCTTCTCTTCGGAATCTGAATCTTGAGTGAATGGATTGAAGGTTGCATGTAGTCAAGTCACTTGACTGAGGGTCCTGGCGAGACTGTAGGTCAGTTCCTGCTACCTCTATTCCAGAGATTTCTTCCCATGTTCTGTACTGCTGCTCATTTTTTCTTTTACCAATTCATTCCTTTTGTAGTTTGGTAGGATACACTTCAGCCACTTTTCAACCAAATAATCCTAGATTCTATGACATCATTTCTTATCTGGCTGGTTATTTGCAGACAGTATCCTTTCTTACCAGACTATAAACTCCGGGAAGGCAGCGGCTGGGTGTTTTCATGACTTAGCCCTCATACCTGGCACACAGCCTGGCTCACTGTGGGTGACCTAGGAGGGCGATGGGATGAATAATCACTGTGTTTCAGGAAGCTGAGGATCTTCCCTTGCTCAGCAGTTGATGGATTAAGAAGCAGCAGATGCTATAAAAACGTTTTTGCATCTCAAGTTTAAATCTTAAGGAACCTGTTCATCTCTTTCACTTCTCTCCTTCCTCCTCAACCCCCCACCAGTCACTGTGCATTTAATCTCATTTACATGATAATAAAACACCAGTCAGTGACAGAACAAGGAGTCCCACTTCTGAACAAGGAGTCCCTGTCTACTGTGTTCAGCCGTGATTAATTTCCTGCTCAGCAGAGGAATTTTAATTTGATTTTTGGCAAGGTTTTCATAATGCCAAGAGCCACATGTACTTGCCAGTTTTGCACTTTCAGGGCTGGTGGCAGGAGGGCAAGGGTAAGACTTCTTACCTACTACCTCCAATGTCCTCTGCTCTCCATAAATCTGCCAGACTCCCAAAGGGTGTAACCAGAAGCTACTGGGCAGGGACACAAAGCCTTTAGAAATGGACAGAATGCTACAAAAGCCCGAGTCAATATTGAAACAGAAGCACTCAGGAAAGTACGATAAACACGTTGGCAGAAACCATGGCAGGGGCCGCACCTAGGAACCACAGCTTGATCACTGTGACCACACTATGCGGTAACTGCCTGGGTGCTACTCAGTGCTCCAGAAGTAAGACTGGAGGCAACAAGGTTGAGGGACCTGCACTGCAGACGTTAGGGAGAAGGTGACTTTCACAGAAACGGCGATGTGAACTCCTGTTCTTAATGACAACCCGAAACGTCCAATAACGTCTGCTCAAGGTCCAACACACAGGAAGTAAGTGGACCCAGAGGCCAGGAGGAAGGACGAGTGAAAATCCCATCTCTATGGATGTTTTTCTAAACACAACCGAGCCCTGAGAGTCATAAGAATACTCCTTCCATCCGTCGTCCATGATCCATCACACTTTAAGAGGGACAATGGAGGTCCCAAAACATGACAGTGTCTCATAGACAGTAATTGTCAGTGAATGAAGAAGGTTCTCCTTTCTTTGGAACATACTAAAAGCTGAACACCGTGTCTCTCCATTCCTGAAGAATATCTATGAGATTGTGACTGGTCTTTATTCCCATCTTCAAATTGTGTGTGTGAGTGTGTGTGCATGCATATACATGCCTGCATTGGCATGTGTGTAGTATGCATATATGTGTATGTATCTGATGCTCTCATGAAGGTCACCAGTTCCCCATCTTACAATAATTATGACATAATGACTGGTCTAATCTCTAACCCTTGTGGCTCAGACGGTAAAGCGTCTGTCTACAATGCGGGAGACCTGGGTTCAATCCCTAGGTTGGGAAGATTCCCTGGAGGAGGAAATGGCAACCCATTCCAGTACTCTTGCCTAGAAAATCCCATGGACAGAGGAGCCTGGTGCAGGCTACTGTCCATGGGGTCGCAAAGAGTCGGACACGACTGAGCGACTTCACTAATGACTGGTTTGACCTAGAACTCATTGATGCCATGACTCATACTTTGCCATCTTGCGGGTCCTTGCTCTGGGGTTTTCCACATTCAGTTCTCTAGGGCTGTAAACTACTGTGAAATGCTTCCCCTCACAAACTCCACGAGCTCTCAACTCTGTTAAATTCCTCACTTACTCCTCCTCTTTCAGTCTCTATACGTCAACAGGCCACCACCACTACCACCAAAATGGACAAGAAAGTGCAAAATCCACTTAAAACTGAAATGTGCAAGAAAAAGGCAGAGGATCAACTGATAACCACTAAGCCCACTGTGGTATCCCTATTGACGGTCAGGAGCGACCTGAGAGGTGAGCTCCCATGGGGCTGCCCAGTCTGTGGGGAGACCAGATGGCCGGTGCCCACATAACAAGAGCAGCTGGTGTCATACCATCTCCTCCCCCACCACCCCGTGTCTAACTGCAAAGTCCGCCCCGAGGGTATGAGTACAAACAAGACACAGCAGGAAGCCCAATGATTCAGTCAGACCAGAATGTGTAGCTTAAAGGAGAGAAAAGATTCCTAATGTCTATTTGGAACTCAGAGGTTCCTTTGGGAGTAGAAACAAGAACATCTTTGAGGAAAAAATTTCTCAGCTGAAGGCAAAGATATCCGGGTTACACTCCTATATTTTTCCATGTTTTTTTCAAAATGGTGGAAAGCCTCTATAATTTAATACTTCCTCAAAAGTAATAGATATGTCTTGATTTTCTAAACTGTCTAAGACGCCATGCTGGGTGCCATAGGAGCGTCCCCGTGACGTCTGCCTTGAAGTAGAGTGTGGTTGCAGCTTCCGAGCAGATTTCTCTGCTGGTGAATAAGAAAGGGAAATAAGTGGAAAGGTTTGAGGAGGAAGCAATGGCAGGATGGTAGCCTACAGATTCTTTTCTCAGTGAAAAGAGAATCTGGGAATTCATCATCAAAGCTCCTAGCCTCCAGATGAATGAATGACTGAGAAGACAGAACTCATAGTTGACATTATAGAGCAACATCTCCTTGAGGCATCTGGTCAACCACGCTTCACTCATTTTGTGCACATTCCTTATGCCCCAGTCCAAGATATGTGGAAGCGCTGCTCTCCAAGCTTAGTGAAAAACAAACCCTTGAGCATTTCTAAGCTGCGTTGTGGGGAAATGTGGAGCAACTCCCACAAGGGCAACGGCACAGGGCAAAACAAGCTATCACCTGCAGGAGCCAAAAGAACTCAACAAAACATCCTTGTTAAACAGCTCCCATAAGCTACACAAGGCCAAGCCCAGGAATGGGGCACTTTCGTGCAGAAGTGGAAGATAGGTGGGTGGCAGCAGGACAGACAAAGGCATTCCATGAGCAATCAGTGCCTTCCTGCCCTGGCGGCCTCCCACACAAGCAGGACTGGCCTGTTAAAGCGAGGCCCAGTTCAAATATCACACTCCATATTGTTACTGACCCATGCCTCTCACTACCCTGAGTTTTCAAGAGTATTTTTTAAACCCAGGAGTTGATTTCAGCTTTTCTGTTCCTCTGATTTCTTTTTTCTGTTTCTTAAGGACACAGGGTAGGTCAAACTGTATACTGCAACTCCATGTAAGAGTCACCTATGGGGAGGTAGCCCAGTAAAGCCTCATTTAAGAAGGTAATATAACCATGACAACCAAATAGAGAAAAAAGAATGACTCCTATCACTACTTAATGGTTATACACATTCTTAGATTTCAAGTTACAAATTTAAGTACACTATAGAAACTTCTAAAGAATGATAAAAAGGTACCCACTTTTTTATAGTCCATGAAAACAATCCTTTTTCAAATAATGTTCATTTCCCCCAGTATTTTCTCACGTACGTGGGGCACCACCAGGACCATGCCGGATGTGCATCACAGAAGCATCAGTACCCCTGTGGCAGCCGGCAAGGACATCCACCTAGACTCTGGTTCACCTCTATCCATGCATGTGATAGAATTATACTTCTTCTCCCCCTTGAAGCTGGATAAGGCCACGTGACTTGTTTTGTCCAATGAGATATGAGTAAATATATACCTTTTTTTTTTTTTGCCTAGAAGCCTTTCGGTACTCCTGCAGGCTTTCCCATATTCCCTTCCCCTGGCCGTGGCTGCTGACAACGCTCCAGACAGTAGAGGCTATCAGCTCAGGAGGCTGGGTGAGGACCAAACTGCAGTTTCCTGCCAGCCCCAGCAAGCTCCCAAAAAGAAGCCAAAAAATAAACCTTGGCTATTTTAAGCCACTGACAATTTGGGGTTATGTGTTACCATTGCATATCCTGATGATACAATCATTTTATAGATGAAAATGGAATAAATGCACAGGGACTGAAACCCAGATAACAAACAAAATGCTCTGCAAAATCCCTTGGTTCCTGAGTATGCCATCAAGGAGATCTTGATGAGGCTGTTGCAGCCAGTCTTCTCCTCTCTACTCTCTCTCAGCTCCTCAACTTGTGGGCACATCTCCTCTTTACCATTTACTGAAATGATCTCAAGTGGCAGCAGAGACATCTCCCTTGGTCTCCCACCCTGAATCACCTCTGGTGGACTCCAGGAAACCTGACCATTATGCCTCACAACTCCAGAGGCGAGCTAGGAAACCCACACAGCTTTCTCCTCAATCCCTGGGGACCACCACAATAGAAAAGTAGAGACAAGGGGATATAAAGCAGGGAATTCTAAATCCCTCCAGCTCCCACCAAGCCAGCAACAACTCTCTGAATAGAACGCAATGGCGGCTTCTTCTAGCAAAACTTGCAAATGAGGGATTCCTTTCTCCTACTTACTGTGCAGAAACATCTCACACAACTTCAGCTGACCAAAACAAAAAATGGTTTCACACAACACATGGCTTTTTATTCTTCTATTATTACAGACAGGGACATTCGGGGGTTTCCAACTATTTTTACTGCAGAGCAAGAAAGCCTAGGCTTGAAGCATCTTGTCTGCCATGCATTTCTGGAGGTCAGTATCATAAATAACCTGGATTTTTCCTGCAACTACAGACTTTCAGTTTGAAAGGCAAAGAAAAACAAAACAAAACAAAACTGGAATTAGGATGGAATGTTGCTTTTCCTGAATTTCAACTGCTGCTTACTACATCCCCTGAGCTTTTTCTCTAGGCTTCCACTCTTCTATCATGATGATGAAGCAAATTTAAAACCTATATAAATACTTGCCTCTAGCCACATAAATTCATGAAACTGTCTATATGCAAAAATGCTTAATACAGGCAACCAATATTATCACAATCATCAAGAATAAAACCCTTTAGGCTTATTTTTGCAATTGGTACAACCCAGGGATAAAGCTGTGAGTCAGCTTTGAGATAGACTGGCCTGAGAACTTGAGCCCTTGTTGGGAAAATCCTGTGCAATGCAGTGATGCTAAGAAGCTTTATGGTTTTCTTAATGTTCTTTACTGGGTTTTATCTTACTCTGCAGAGGCCACTGATCTTTAATCATCATATTAGTCTCAGTCATCAATCCTAAGGGTATTATAAACTCTACTCTTGAAAAACGCAGAGCTATCATTCATTTGTTAACCCTCTCTACCATCCTGGGAAGGGGGTTCACATCACACTGGATTGATGGCAAGTAATACCACTCGGGATATGTCTATCCTCATTCAAAGTCCTTGCCCAGGTTCTCCTGAGGGGTGGGATGGGGAGCCAGGCCAACTAAACAAAGACACTCAGGACCAGTGGCAACATCACTGACAGAACACAACAGCCAAGCAGAGGACCGAGGAGTACAGACCAGTAGGGAAGGGATGAGGGACAGAGATCCTGGCAAGAAGGCATCCAACTGACCTCCATGAGGCTCTTCTACGGAGAAAAAGATGAAAGAAAACACTCTCTCCGTTACATTTAATGAAAACTATGTATGTTTTCTTCCTAAAACCAGGCAGGAGAAAATTCAGAACACTTGCTTTCTCAAGATAGCTCAGAAATAGAAGGTGGACTCTGTTACTACTGACCAATTTCAAAGGGGCTCAGAAGCTTGGTTTATTATCTCCTTCTGTAGCGCTTTTTAAAAAAGTTACTAAAAATAATTTTTGGCATACTAAATGCATAGAAAATATGCTGAAAGCATCAAACCAGTACTATATACGATCTTTGGCAGTTTTATACTGGGCTGTCCCCAAGATGCTGTTTAATGTTGGTACACATGTATGAATATCTCTAAGCACTTGTTGGATTCGGAGGGTAGATATATCTAAACTTAATTAATACGTGCCCTATTCCCTACTCTTCTTAAGATCCGCAGGGCAGTTGGGGCATCTTAAAAAACAATACAGGATTGATGTGGCTATGATGTTGTGGTTTAGTTGCTAAGTCGTGTCCCACTCTTTGAGATCCCATGGACTGTAGCCTGCCAGGCTCCTCTGTCCATGGGGACTCTCCAGGCAAGAATACTGGAGTGGGTTGCCATTTCCTTCTCCGGGGGATATTCCCAGCCCAGGGATCGAACGTGGGTCTCCTGCCTGGCAAGCGATTCTTTACCACTGAGCCACCCAGGAAGCTGTGTAGTCCAGTTATGGATTCCCACAAAACCTAGAGCAAATCCTGACTTTTGGTGCTTTCTAGCTTCATAATCTCAGGCAAGATACTCAAATTCCTTAAACCTCAATTTCTTCATTTGTAGATGGGAGTGTTAAGGTATCTATACCTGAGATCATTATGAGAATTTAAGGAGATAAAGCATGTGGAATGCCTGCTATATCACCTGGCACGGAGCAGAGCTAAAGTGGGGTGATGATCACCATTGGTATAGGCTAATTAATAGTGAGCAGTGTTGTTAATCAGATTCCTCAGGAGGCTGTGATGGACAGACTAAGGTGCCCATATGATCCCTGCATTTCCTTTGTGTGATACCATCTCACTGAGTCTGGGTGGGATGTGTGCCTGAGGCAAAAGTGATGGGATGTCTCTTCCACGATTGCATTACTTTGTATAAGACTGTCTTGCCAGAAGATTTAGTCTAGGCTCCTTCTCTCCATTGCTGGCATTGAGGGAGCAAGCTGCCATGAATCCTACATCCGCAAAGAAATTCTGCCAGTGACATGAGTGAGCTCGGAGGTGAACTCTGCCCCACTTGAGCATTCACAGAGTTCAGAGCATTCAGTTCTGACAACACCTTGACTGCAAAACTTGCACAAGACCCACTTAAGCCATGCCTGGGATCCTGATGTACAGGAGAGAATAAATGTGTGTTATTTTAAGCCAGTAAATTTAGGGCAATTTGTTAGACAGCAATATAAAACTAATACAGACACACTTTGCCTTCTCTATCATACTGGTATTGGGCTCTTTTTATCAGCTCTTCCCTTTCCATCAATATTCTTAAAACTTCACCGAATTATGACCATAATGAACCTTCTTTTATTTAACTAGTTCTAGTATCAACATTAGTAATTACTCAACAGATGATGCTTTGATTATGTCTGGTGAACACAAGCACCATTTATATTTTACATTTTAAGCATAGCTCTATAATATTTAGAGCTGGTAAAACTTAATGAAAGCCACAGAATAGACATTTATATACAGACTTACTCTTCCACCATCTGGTAAAAAGCCTCAAACGCGAGTCACCTGCCAAGGTGTGTAACACAGAGAGCACAGCACAAACATTTCCTTGTTCTTCATTTTTCTTGCATAAATCTCATCTTTAAAAAAGGTATGAGCCTGGCAAGTTTGATCTTTTTCTCCCCATGTTCTTTCCTGGGTCCTAATATGTGAACTGGGAAAACATTTCCAGTGAAGGGAATAGAAAGTAACTTTTCAATACATTTACTGCAAGAATGCAAGTGCGAGTCAACTAATGGTGCTTTGATGTAACTATCAGGGATAAAACCAGCCATCAAAACTATTACATAGGATTGTCTTGATCATAAGTAAGCCAAAAGGTAGCTGAATCAATCTCTGACACAGCAGACAAAAAGTGTCCCAGGCTTCTCTTATCATCCTCTGCACAAGCTGCTCTGTCGTTGAGACTTAAATTTTAATCAAAACTTTCCTGGTCATCTTTTAAAATTCAAGACTTGGGTAAAGTCCAGCTTTCAGTTAAAAGCACTCACCATTTCTTTTTTCCAAAAAAAAAAGTTCTTACCGATAAAGACTATTAATAATGGTTGGTGTTACATCATCCTACTTTTTCTTTAATGCAAAAAACAAACAAACAAACAAACAAAACACCACTTGCTCAAAAGAAGAAACCTTAAGAAACAATAACAGGAATAGGATTTTAAAAAGTTTTAATTCACCAGAATTCACTATTAAAAATTATAATACCGTCTTTCTGTTTTTTTCTATCACATATTTCTTACTTTTATAATCAGAAGGAAAATATTTAAAGTAAAGTTTTTGCCAAAGTAAAAATTTCTGTCCCTGTGCCATCTTCTCTGAGAAAAGAACACTGCTGGCCTTGTCTCGGCTCTGGGCGGGGCTGCTCCTCTGACCTTGGGTGAGCAAGTTAACCTCTCTGGGTTGCCTGTCAAACGTGGAAGCAGACTATCTCAAGTACAAAGGGTCTTTTCTCCTTACTTGAATAATCTAAGATTATGAGACATAAGTTTTCAAAACTTGCCATAGGTCATTCTAGACTGATGACCGCCTGATTTTTAATCTCTCTGAATTCCCACACAAAAATAGAGAACCTGTACATCAAAGATAAATGCTTGGAGATACGGTATCCTCTGAACAATGAAACAGAAGCAGGTAGGGACAAGCCAATAGCATCAACAAGAACTGAATGGTGTCTGTGTGGGCAGAAGCCGAGAGAAGAAACAACACTGCTGGACTTGAGAACTGGAAACCCCCCAAATAACCAGGAAATATGAGGGTGAAAGAGGACAGTGGAAAAGGTGGCTTGAAACTCAGCATTAGAAAAACTAAGATCATGGAATGCAGTCCCATCACTTTATGGCAAACAGATGGGGAAAAAGTGGAAGCAGTGACAAATTTTATTTTCTTGGTCTCCAAAATCACTGTGGGCAGTGACTGCAGCCATGAAATTTAAAGACGCTTGTTCCTTAGAAAAAGCTATGACAAACCTAGACAGCATATTAAAAAGCAGAGACATCACTTTGCTGACAAATGTCCATATAGTCAAAGCTATAGCTTTTCCAGTAGCCATGTATTGATGTGAGAGTTGGACCATAAACAAAGCTGAGCACCAAAGAATTGATGCTTTTGAATTGTGGTGCTGGAGAAGACACTTGAGAGTCCCTTGGACTTCAAGGGGATCAAATTAGTCAATCCTAAAGTAAATCAACCTTGAATACTCAATAAAGACTGATGCTGAAGCACTTTGGCCATCTGATGCAAAGAGCCAACTCATTGGAAAAGACCCTTATGCTGGGAAAGACAGAAGGCAAAAGGAGAAGGAGGTGACAGAATGAGATGCTTGGATGGCATCACTGACTCAATGGACATGAGTTTGAGCAAGCTCCAGGAGATAGTGGAGGACAGGGACACATGGTGTGCTGCAGTCCACTGCAAAGAGTTAGTCAGCAATGGCACCCCACTCCAGTACTCTTGCCTGGAGAACCCCATGGACGGAGGAGCCTGGTGGGCTGCAGTCCATGGGGTCTCTAAGAGTTGGAGACAAATGAGCGACTTCACTTTCTCTTTTCACTTTCATGCATTGGAGAGGGAAATGGCAACCCACTCCGCTGTTCTTGCCTGGAGAATCCCAGGGACGGGGGAGCCTGGTGGGCTGCCGTCTATGGGGTCGCACAGAGTCGGACACGACTGAAGCGACTTAGCAGCAGCAGCAGCAGACATGACTTAGTACCTCAACAACAACAGATACACCAGAAAGTGAGGGGGGCCAAATGGAAGGGGTTTTGCCTGAGCCAAGTGGGAACGCACAAGGGGCCCACAGTAAGATCCGAAGGGCCGAAAGCACTACACCCTATGAACTTTCCAGACTGGCCCCAGGACTCCCTACCAGGAGGAGAAACTGCTGGGAGTAGGATCAAAATTGAACAGGATGGCATGATAGAGAAAAAGGAAAGGCCAGAACTAGAAAGAAGCAGGAGATGGGATAGAGCTAGGCAGTGCCAGAAAGCAGAATGACCTGTGAAGATGAGAAAACAACAGAAGACTAAGCCCTACAAACTTAAAAAGGCCATTTTCATGTCTGTCTCTTAAAAGTTAATAATATATGGGAAAACCAATACAATATTGTAAAGTTAAAAAAAAAGTTAATAAAAAGCGATTTTTCACATAAAAATGAAAAACAGAACAGTACTGAGAGCAAATTCCACATCAAGTTATTAGAAAGAAGAAGAAAGAAAAAAAAAAAGAGCAGAATAACTTCTCTATAAACCGTGAAAGCATGTCACAAAATAGAGAACCTCTCCCGTTACAAAAAGTTTCAAACAATAGACTACTATCTCAAAATTCGCCAAAAGACTTCAAAAAGATGAAACGACATAAAACACGGAATAACGTAATTCAAAATTAGAAAAACTCAGAAAGAAGGTAATAAAGTACACACAAGAAATAAAATAAAAATGCAGAAAAAAACACTAAGCCTAAAGGCAGACAGGAGGGAATAAATACAACATATAAGGCGACAGGGATGAAGACCATCCCCATGGAAAAGAAATGCAAAAAAGCAAAATGGCTGTCTGGGGAGGCCTTACAAATAGCTGTGAAAAGAAGAGAAGCAAAAAGCAAAGGAGAAAAGGAAAGATATAAGCATCTGAATGCAGAGTTCCAAAGAATAGCAAGAAGAGATAAGAAAGCCTACCTCAGCGACCAATGCAAAGAAATAGAGGAAAACAACAGAATGGGAAAGACTAGAGATCTCTTCAAGAAAATTAGAGATACCAAGGGAACATTTCATGCAAAGATGGGCTCGATAAAGGACAGAAATGGTATGGACCTCAGAGAAGCAGAAGATATTAAGAAGAGGTGGCAGGAATACACAGAAGAACTGTACAAAAAAGATCTTCATGACCAAGATAATTACGATGGTGTGATCACTGACCTAGAGCTAGACATCCTGGAATGTGAAGTCAAGTGGGCCTTAGAAAGCATCACTATGAACAAAGCTAGTGGAGGTGATGGAATTCCAGTTGAGCTATTTCAAATCCTGAAAGACGATGCTGTGAAAGTGCTGCACTCAATATGCCAGCAAATTTGGATAACTCAGCAGTGGGCACAGGACTGGAAAAGGTCAGTTTTCATTCCAATCCCAAAGAAAGGCAATGACAAAGAATGCTCAAACTACCACACAATTGCACTCATCTCAAACGCTAGTAAAGTAATGCTCAAAATTCTCCAAGCCAGGCTTTAGCAGTACATGAACTGTGAACTTCCAGATGTTCAAGCTGGTTTTAGAAAAGGCAGAGGAACCAGAGATCAAATTGCCAACATCTGCTGGATCATCAAAAAAGCAAGCGAGTTCCAGAAAAACATCTATTTCTGCTTTATTGACTATGCCAAAACCTTTGACTGTGTGGATCACAATAAACTGTGCAAAGTTCTGAAAGAGATGGGAATATCAGACCACCTGACCTGCCTGTTGAGAAACCTATATGCAGGTCAGGAAGCAACAGTTAGAACTGGACATGGAACAACAGACTGGTTCCAAATAGGAAAAGGAATACGTCAAGGCTCTATCTTGTCACCCTGCTTACTTAACTTCTGTGCAGAGTACATCATGAGAAACTCTGAGCTAGAAGAAGCACAAGCTGGAATCAAGATTGCTGGGAGAAATATCAATAACCTCAGATATGCAGATGACACCACCCTTATGGCAGAAAGTGAAGAGGAACTCAAAAGCCTCTTGATGAAAGTGAAAGAGGAGAGTGAAAAAGTTGGCTTAAAGCTCAATGTTCAGAAAACGAAGATAATGGCATCTGGTCCCATCACTTCATGGGAAATAGATGGGGAAACAGTGAAAACAGTGTCAGACTTTATTTTTTTGGGCTCCAAAAACACTGCAGATGGTGACTGCAGCCATGAAATTAAAAGACACTCACTCCTTGGAAGGAAAGTTATGACCAACCTAGATAGCATATTCAAAAGCAGAGAAGTTACTTTGCAAACAAAGGTCTGTCTAGTCAAGGCTATGGTTTTTCCTGTGGTCATGTATGGATGTGAGAGTTGGACTGTGAAGAAAGCTGAGCGCTGAAGAATTGATGCTTTTGAACTGTGGTGTTGGAGAAGACTCTTGAGCATCCCTTGGACTGCAAGGAGATCCAACCAGTCCATTCTGAACAACATCAGCCCTGGGATTTCTTTGGAAGGAATGATGCTAAAGCTGAAACTCCAGTACTTTGGCCACCTCATGTGAAGAGTTGACTCATTGGAAAAGACTCTGATGCTGGGAGGGATTGAGGACAGGAGGAGAAGGGGACGACAGAGGATGAGATGGCTGGATGGCATCACTGACTCGATGGATGTGAGTCTGAGTGAACTCCGGGAGTTGGTGATGGACAAGGAGGCCTGGCGTGCTGTGATTCATGGGGTCGCAAAGAGTCAGACACGACTGAGTGACTGAACTGACAAGGCCTAAGGAAACAGAAGATGGAGATAGAGATACAGAGAATCTGAGACAGTGCCAGATGTTGAAGACTGGCAAAGAAGATCTAAGATTATAAATAGTAGACATCCTTGAAGAAAAAAAAAAGGCAAGGGAACAAAATATTCAATGTTATAATTTTTTAAAAAGTCTCTGAAATTAAGAAAAGACTACAAAATATAAGCCAAAGAAAACACAGTAAATGTGAGAATACCAAACCAGAATGACTAAAAATAAGAGTTACTCTAGTAAAATTACTAGAAGGGAGGGAGGGAGGAAGGAAGGAAGAGAGGGAAGAAGGAAAACGAAAAGAAAAAGAAAGAAAGAGAAAGAAATGCTATGAATGTCTACAGTAAGTAAGTGTCTTGTGAGGGAAACAGAGGTGAATTACTGGGAAACTTTGAGAGCAATGCTGTGTGTCAAAATAGAGCAAAGAAACACACTCAGGTAAAGAAAAGATGAGTCAAGGGTTTTATATTCAGGAGGAATGCCTTTCAATTATAAAGGGCACAGATAAATCATTATTCAAAAGCAAGAAGCTGGTGAAGATGATTCCTGTGAGTCCTCCCTGAGGAACTCTACTAGAAAGCAAGCTTCAGGCATTAAACAAACAGAAGGATGTTGACGTTAAGACCATCATAAACATTAAACATATAGTTTACTTGTAGAAGACTAAATGAGGACTAAGAGGAGAAAACGTCAAAGATGTAACCAGCATATGGTCAGAAGGTGTGGATATAGTACAATTGCAAAAAACTGTGGGAATGATGAAAGCATAATGCAAAAAACTTTTCAGTAACTGTATTTGTTATGGTAATACAATTATTATTATTTTGAGACGATTATATATAATACAGAATAAAGTAAACCAGTAATTATGGAATATTCTTATCCAATCATCCTCTGTAAACTTAAAAACTAAGATTATTTTTTGTTTATGTATTTTTCGGCTGCACCATACAGCACACAGGATCTTAGATCCCCAACCACATGCCCCCTACAGTGGGAGCACAGAGTCTTAACCACTGGACCACCAGGGAAGTCTCTCGAACTAACATTTTGATTGTGAAAGAAAGGAGATACAAATAAAGTACGGAATCCAAGTAGAAGAACCCTGTAGTTTGAATTTAAATTGGAGATTAATATGAGCACCTAAGGTATTTTATCTTAAAATTTATAAATACTTACATAGATAAATAGATAGATTTATAGATAGATAAATAAATAAATAACTCCCTGGCTATGTTTAAAAAGAAGCCTAAAAACAATGACCAGCCTGGAAGCAGTAAGCACCCTTAGCACCCAGACTGCAGTCTTGAAATACCATTTTCCACAAAGAAAAACCACCTTAATTCCAGGTTTGGGGGGAAAAATGTACTAGATAATCCTAAAATCATTACTAGGCTAGAGTCAAAAGATTCAGGAGCCACGTGAAGAGGTTCTTACTGTCCAAGGAGTAAACTTTGAGTTTCTACAAGGAAAATAATTACAAAAGACTGACCCAAATATGCTTAAACCCCTAAGTTCATCTTTTTTTTTTAAATAATTGGGCAGTTTCAGAAGATCATAGGTCATCAATTCATTATCTTGAAAAATGTTAAATAAAAAGAATGAAGCATTGAATCTTCTTTTCCTTTATGAACTACACCATTGTTTGAATAAATCATGCTGGTAAGTCACTTCAGTCGTGTCTGACTCTGTGCAACCCCATAGATGGTAGCCCACCAGGCTCCCCTGTCCCTGGGATTCCCCAGGCAAGAACACTGGAGTGGGTTGCCATTTCGTTCTCCAATGCATGAAAGTGAAAAGTGAAAGTGAAGTCGCTCAGTCATGTCCGACTCTTAGCGACCCCATGGACTGCAGCCTACCAGGCTCCTCCATCCACGGGATTTTCCAGGCAAGAGTACTGGAGTGGGGTGCCATTGCCTTCTCCATGAATAAATCATAGATGATGGGAAATGTCTCTATAAAAATATTCCAATTAATAACTGATAAAGAAATGGCAGAAATAAAATACTATGATTTTGTGAAGTCCTGATGCACCGGTGAACTTTGGCACTGAGTGTCAACGTAGCTGCTAATATCTCTAAAGGCAAAACAATCAGATATTGGGTTGGCCAGAAAGTTTGTTTGGGGTTTTCCCTAAGGTGGAAAAACCGGAACAGACTTTTTGGCCAACCTACTACGATGTGCTTCCCAGCGGAAAAAAAATGCCTTTTACAGTCTCGCCAAAGGGACTGACCATGAATCTGACTGAATTTCTGGGATGCAGGGCCATTTTGCAGGAAATAGAGGAGAGAGGAACACAGCGAACTGCACCATGGGTGAGCAATCTGGACTGTGGGAAAGTCCATAGGTCAGACGCTTTTAACAGATTAAGTGTAAAGCCAATAACGAATGGAGGGAAAACCTGTGGACTGAGAGATTCAAAGTAAACATGCAGTTTTCAAATGGGCCAGACAAAACTGGACCATCTAGGGACATACAAACTCCTGCGACAGACTGTAAAGAAGCAGGAAACACGACTGTAAACACCATGGTAGTGGTCACCTTGGGAGCAGGGGAAGCAGGGTGGGATGAGGCAGGAGGACGGACTCCTGGGATGACCAGCAGGTTTTAATTCTTTATCTGGACAGTGGTTATGAGGATGTTCAATCATTAAGCAATATTTGTATTGTGGGGATTTCTAGATCTGTTTTATCTTAAACAATTAAAAAAAAAAAAAAAGTGACCCTTTCCAGATCCCTCACCTGTGCCTTGGCCAACTTCTTTTCCAGAAGGTCCCGTTCCCGCTCCGTTTGCTGCAGACGTTTATTAAGCTCCACTATATCTCCCTTGAGTGACGCCAGGGCTGCCAAGTGGAGCTGCAGTAACAAGAGGAAAGGAGTACAAGGTTAGACCCTTTGGCAAAAACTCACTTCCGTCCCTTCATTCTCTGTGATTAGTGTGATCACAAAGAAAAGGTGTCATCTGCAGCCAGACACCTTGGGTGATTTTAATCTCAGGGGACAATGGACAGAAATCAGGAGTCTTACTGCCAAGCTGGGTTATCTGTCACCCTGAATGTACCAGGGAGAACCCTATTAAGTGTGGGCGGTAGGACCTAATTGGGGGTGGTCTAATTAAACAGGGAGCAAAGCTGCTCGTCCTATGGGCTTTCCCTGAATTACTCAGCAAGGACGAGATTAAGCACTGGTGTGGACTGCCTGATTCTCAAGAAGCAAGGCAAAGGCAGGATCAAATTAACTTTTACCTTTGGGAACGTATGCAAGTTGAATGGAGCAATTCAATTTTTTCAAATTCAATCACTGATATTGCCATGTATCCAGACAGCCCAAGGGGCTGAGTAGTAAGAAAAAAATGCGAGAGCTCATTGTTTCCAGTGCTCTCCTCCTCCTCCTCAGGTTGACCCATTAACTTTCTGGCTAGCTCCTCCTTCCTCATTGACCCCCACCCCCAGACAGTCTAGAAGACTAGATGATGCTTCTGGCCTCTCAGAGCACAACCAGAGCTCTGATAAATCATGTTACAGAGAGAAGCTGAGAATCCCTTGCTGTACCTTTTTTTCCCAGCCAACCCTCTCAGAATAAGCAGAGTGAGAAAGAACGTTCTTCAGCAGATGAGCGAGTGCACCATGCGCTTCCAGGATTTCAACCTGCTCAGCTTTCAGGTTCTGCTCATTGAGCTTGGGATGCACACATGCTCGCCACCCACGTGCCCGCTGTGCTGTGCAGGCAGACGGCTGGGCTCGTTTTTAACACCTGTTCAACCACGCTCCCGAGCAACACCTGCCCACCTTCCCTGCCCCGAGTCACTACTTCTCTGTCTTCACTGTTGATCTGGGGTGGAGCTCAATCGATGTGACACTTGGGTAAGTGAGGACAATCAGAGCAAACACTCCCTCTTTATAGGAATTTTGTAGCTTCTGCCAGGAGGCTCCAGAGTACGGAGTGAGTAGATAAATGTGACCTTACAAGATGGACACTGCCGCGGTATACAACTCCACTTCAAAGATCTTAATTTCAGGTTTAGAAACAGGCTTTTTTTCTGCAGCCTGTCTCTCTACACTATCTGGTGGCTTGGGAGGCTTGGGGGAGAGTGCATAGCTGAGAAGGAGATGTAGGGCAGAGCTAGGGTTTCATAGCAGTTGTTTGTGAGACGACCACAACAGTGAGTGCACCTTCACTTATTGCGTGGGGGCTGCAAACCAACAGATCAATAACAGAGTTGAAATCAAGAATCCTTGAAATTTAAAAAAGGAAATGTCAGGCCATCTGGCAGTTATTTGTCTTCTCATGCAGGGCTAAGGCTGCTCAGAAAAGGTCACTTTACGTTTCAGATACAGGGTCTGTGTGATGAATTCTCAGCAGAGGTACCACAGTGTTCCCATTGTACAATTTTTGGGAGGCAGCTTGGCTCCCAGTGTGGGGAGAGGGATGCAAATTCAATCCCTTACATAGCTGGGTTCCCCCTTCTGCCTTTGAACTGTCAATCTGAGAATGTTCCTTCTGCGACAGACACTGTGGTCTGTTACGCAATTATGTCCTGTCTTGGGAGAAGATTCACCTCCTCACCTTTGACAAGAAGGATGAAATACATGAAGAGCTCATGTGTTCTTTAAGAAATAAGGGAGTGGAAACAAGAATCCCAACTATGTGAGCCTAGATAGACCTCCTCTCTTATCTATCTCCCCTCTTACTTCTGGGCCAAAGGGCTGCACACAGGAATTGTGCGGGAGATTCGGGGGAGGGGGAAAGCTGACAGAGGAGACTATATAGGCCACAGAGACCTTATGAACTGGGCCCAGATAGGGAGACCAACAGAGATGTTATCTCTACCACAGTACAGGGGCAGAGGAGGTTCAGTGGGATGTGGCTGAGGAGGAGAGTCATGGACTTAGAGACAATAACACCAGCTCTCCAAATGGCCAGAGGATCCATCAGATGTGCTTGTGGGGGAGAGTCTCTTTGCTTCCTTGGTTGGAAAATGCTATCCATGAAATGAGACTAGATCAGTGGTTCTTAACTTGAAGATTCCTTAAGAATCTCATGAATGGGATAGGCCTTTCTTCTAGAGAGGAGAATAAACTTGGTGTTTATGCAGTGTTCCCCTCATCAACATGATGAGGCACTCTGAAGTCTATCGATGAACTCCAAACTAAGAACCATCTGGACTAGAAGCTAGATCTGTGATCCCACCTGTGGTGCAGACAGTGTCATGTGTCATGGCCACAGACGCCTGGGTGGGGCAGGTCCTTGGCACAAGACGTCTCCCACATCTGTAGGTGAGGATCTGAAACCCAGAGACTGATTGCTGACCTCAAGTCTCATGGAGAGCTTAGCACGAGAACTGAGGCCACGGGGACCTTTCCTCACTTGGCAGTGTTGTACGTGACAGTATGTTCAGTTTAATTTGAATTAATACTTTATTTAAAATATTTCTTCTCAGTGTTACATGGCAGCCTGAATGGGAGGGGAGTTTGCAGGGGAATAGACAGCTGTCTACGTATGGCACTGCTGCTGCTGCTGCTAAGTCGTTTCAGTCGTGTCCGACTCTGTGCGACCCCATGGACGGCTGCTCACCAGGTTCCTCTGTCCACAGGATTCTCCAGCCAAGAACACTGGAGTGGGTTGCCATTTCCTTCTATGAAACTATCACACTATTGTTAATTGGCTATGCCCCAATACAAAATAAAAAAAAACTTTTAAAAAGAAATATTTTGAGGAAAAAAACAGATGAATATATAACAGAAAAATAAACTAGAAAGATGGCATTCTAACTTTTTGGTGGAGGCCTCTTGGTGGTTTCTAACCTTTTTGGGATAGTTTCTAATACATTTTTGTTTTTCTTTTTTAGGAGATAGAGGCTTCTGTGTTAAAGAAACAAGAGTTATGATAGTGTCTTCTGCAGGTGAAGGTTGTAGCATAAAAACCATAGACATTTTCTATTTTCCTTCCCTGCTGCATTTTCGCTCCCTGTCCACCAGCAATTCTGATAGAAGGCAAAACTTAAACCAGGTAGAATGGACACACTTTGCTTACTGTCACTGACATGCGTTTAGCAGAAGCTAACTACAAAGGCTGGGAGGTGCAGTGGGGAAAAGTTTGCCTACAAGTTGCAAGATGAGTTGCTAAGGATCAGGCTGACTGACCCCTCTCTCACCCCCATGACTGAGTATGGGCCAAGTTCTGTTCCTAGCGTCAGAGAGCAAGAAAATATACGATGTTTGGAGTCTGTACTAGGCTCTTTCCCAACACACCCTTCTCTTAATGTTCAGGAACAAGATCCCGCTTTTTGATTGGTCACACTCCTGACCAGTTAAAATATCCCAGTTCTCAGGCTCCTTTGCAGTTGGAGCTAGGTGTAGCCATGGGACAAAGTGCTAGCTAAGGAGACAGAAGCTGAGGTATACGGGATTTCTCGGAAAATCTTTTTGAGGAAGGTCATGTTTTTCTCTTCCTCCAGCTTTGCTGCTTGGTATATTAACATGATGGATGGAGCTCCAGCAGCCATCTTGCTTCAGAAAGAGGAGGTCCACACTCTAGGCAGCGGAAGGTGCCGAAACAACTGTGTAGACCCTACCAGCTCTGAATTGGCTAACTCCAGATTTCATAACACAATAGCAAGAACAGAACGTCTGCTGTATAGACCACTATTATGTGGAGATATCCTTGCAAATGAAGTGGATTAATTTACAAAGAACCAGATAAACTTGGATTCACATCTCATTTGTTACTTGTTGAATTGTCTTTGAATAGCTGATTTCATCAGTTTGTGATGGGGCTGTCAAACAGGCAAAGAAGATGCCATCCATAAAATGACCAGCACAGCATGTGAAGCCAAGTGACCAGCAGTGTCTGGAACCAAGTAAGCACTCAACGAACATGCACTTCCTCTTTCCCTGCCACCTTCTAAGTCACCAAGTTTCAAGTCAACTATCTTCTCAGACTAAGCTTCACTCTAGGTAGTGAGAGGTACATTCAGACGAGGAAGTAACACAGTCCTGTCTTGGAGGCTCACTTCCCGTGGTTAACAGCACAGGAACGAGAGGCCGCAGCTGGTTTGTGGATTCTGCTGAAATCCCAAGGCTTTAAGAGCTGACTCTCAAGCGTCTTAATTCTGTGAAATTTTAACCCAAGGCCTTTCAGCAGTATTGCAATGGGATCATGACACTTCCTTATACAATTTTGGGTCTAGCACGTGAAGGATATAAATCCACACATACTTCATATTTCTGGAGATAAAAGATTCTGATTCCCTAAGCTGTTTTGAGCCCAGCTTCACATTCATTTTACAGAGTGTATCCAAATGAAAGTAAACCACCTGGACATCTGGCTTCAAGACAACTGTCAAAATGGTTGTTATTTTTGGATGAAATATTACTTGACTAATACTTCACAGTTCAGCTGGCGGTAAAGACAAGCTTGTGTAGCCTCTGACAGATAAGGTGTCCAGCTGCCGGGGGCTGAGCGGGGAGCGTGCAGCGCCTTGGTGACAGCCTCTCCTAGCGCTGTTCCTGGGCTCTGTGGATAGATGTGCTTCCTGTTAGCCATTAGCCAAGAGACAAAGGGCTTCCCACTTCCTAAGACGCCCTTTTAAGCCAGCAACACAATGACTCTAATGAGCCCCCAGGAGCCTCGCTGTGTATTTATGGTTATACGGTGCTTCTTCATCTTGCTACTACTGACAATAAAAACAATGGAACACATGCTGGCTCTTTCCTGACCACTTGGCACCCTCCTATGCATTACCCCACTGGGTCTCCATCACATCCCACCTCTGGCCTACAAGGAGGCTATGATTCCCCATGTGCTAGGAACAAGTATTTTTCCCAAGGACCACGGTGGGTGAAAGGGTCCCAGAATGGGGATCGAGGCTGTCAAACTCCAGGTGAACATTTTATCCATCTTTCTGGGACTTGGGTCTGCTCTTTTACGACACTGCCGTCAAAGGGACCAAAGGCTTCCACAGTTTCACCTGAAACAGAGGAATGAGTTCATCCCCCAGTTTCCATCCAAAGACCTCAGAGCACTGACAGTGAGATGGCTGGGCTGGCCTCCCCCCACCGCATGGGCAGTCAGCTCACTCAGAGCAAACTGTGCTTGTTCATTCTCTCTCCCGTCCTTGGTCTGCTGATGTGACACGCTCCTGTAAGCCATTCACTGCCGGGGAATCAATTTCCTTCCCACCAGTGATGATGGGAACATCCACCCTGGCCAGATGCCCTCCAGCTACAAGGCATTTACAATTTTTGTTCATGTGCCAACCTCTTTGACTTAGTGAACTGGTCTTTTCCTTAAAGGGGAAGAAGGGCAACTGACCTTTATTGAACACACATTCCTTTTTAAAAGAAACAGACTTAAAAAAATTTATTTAAAACTAACAATAGTTAACCCACTATATGCTGAACACATATTTTTTTTTTTTTTTTTTTGCTTTTGTGTAATAAAGTTTTATTAAAGTATAAAGGAGATAGAGAAAGCTTCTGACATAGGCATCAGAAGGGGGCAGAAAGAGTACCTGCTTGCTAGTGTTAGGAATGGAGTTATATACTCTCCAATGAATCCAAAGAATGTCTGGAGGTTATAAAGACCTCATCAGACCTACTCCTATAATTTACATTTTAAGATAACAGAATTAGCCAGAAGGTTTAATCCAGACACTGTCCTCAGGCAGGATATATTATTGTTATATAATCCTAAGGAATGTAGAGGAAAAAAAAGATTTGTCCTTTCTTCCTCCTTGAGAATTCCAGACCCCTCTCTCCTTGGGGACCCCTAGACTTCTTATCAACCTGCCTAGGAGATGACTCTCTCATTCCCCCCTTTTCTTTCAGAAGAATTATGTTGCCAAGGGAAAGGGGCATCGTTTTCATTCCATAACTACTTCCTGCTGCTTATGGGTGTAGTCCTTAAATTGTTGAGGCAACATATTCTCCTAACCCTCATATTGAGGGTCTCTGATCCAGGGGCCCCAAGTAATAGATGGAGGAGGCTGTGGCACTCATAGGAGCTTGGACAACCATTTGTAACTTAAAAGCTTTTAGACAGAAAATTCCATTATACAGTTATAGACATAAGGCAAAATAGTCATTAAACCAAGTTAAAATCAAAATGAAAAGTCACATTATGTCCATAGTTACATCAGTCCATCTTAAGGTTGTTAGATGTCATCAGTTTAAGAAGAGGCATCACATGCGATTGTTGTTGAAGATATTCGCAGACTTGGAGAAAGTCTTTTCCTTGAAGTGGAGATGTCCATCAAGGGAAGCCTTCCACTGACGAAGAGGGGAGCACTCCACAGACCCAGCAGTTAGACTGATTGTGGAATTCAGTGTAGGAGTGAGCCCAGGACAGGAGGGCATTGTCTTGAGGATCAAACGGCAGACTCAGGATTTTTGGAGTCAGCAGAAGTAGGCTCACATAGATTATCAGGCCCATCTTTTGGCTCGTCCAGACAGTCCCATTACAGAAGTCGATCGGGAAGAAAGTGGGCCAGGGGCTTCAGTAAGCACGGAGTACATTGCCCCAGTATCTAAATCAATGGATTGGCACCCCATAGTTATTGATACCCGGGGATCCTCAGATGAAATTAGGACAGGAGCTTGTGTGGGGACTCCCAGCCACCTTCAGTCCTGATTATCTTGAGAGTCCAACCCCTGAAATCTACGCCTCTGGGGGCAGTCTCTCTTCCAGTGTGGTCCTTTGCAGACCAGACATGAAGCTGGGGGTGGCTTAGATGCCTGAGGGAAATTCTGCTTGAGATGCCCCTCCTTTCCACAGTAATAGCAAGCCCATCACTTTTCACCTGGGTCCCTGTGGGCATTTTTCTCAGGCTAGTTCTCATAGCCATTGTGAAGGCTTCCACCTGTTCCTTTGTTTTTTTCTGCCTTTCTTTCTTTTCCTCATATTCCCTACCATAATAGACTGTCTGAGCCAGTTGCAACAGAGTATCTAAAGACTGATTTGGTCCATACGCCATTTTAATAGCTTACGGCGGGTATCTGGAGCCAGCTGAGTGAGATATCTATCCTTTAAGATCATTTTTCCCTCTTCACTTTCGGGATCAATCTCAGTGAATCTGCGAAGGGCTTCTCTCAGTCTATCTAGGAATTTACCAGGAGCTTCCTTCTCCTCCTGTTCTATGTTTGCCAATTTGCCACAGTTTAAAGGCTTAGCACGTGCCTGCCTGAGTCCTTCAAGAATACATCTGACATGGAAGTAACCTAGTGTTCATCAGCAGACGAATGGACAAGAAGGCTGTGGTACATATACACAACAGAGTATTAGCCATTAAAAAGAATATATTTGAATCAGTTCTAATGAGGTGGATGAAACTGGAGCCGATTATACAGAGTGAAGTAAGCCAGAAAGAAAAACACCAATAAAGTATAACAACGCATATATATGGAATTTAGAAAGATGGTAACGATAACCCTGTATGCGAGACAGCAAAAGAGACACTGATGTATAGAACAGTCTTTTGGACTCTGTGGGAGAGGGAGAGGGTTGGATGATTTGGGAGAATGGCATTGAAACAGGTATAATATCATATATGAAATGAGTCACCAGTCCAAGTTCGATGCAGGATACAGGATGCTCGCGGCTGGTGCACTGGGATGACCCAGAGGGACAGTATGGGAAGGGAGGTGGGAGGGGAGTTCAGGATGGGGGTGGGGGGGAAGAACACATCTGACAAAACAACTCTGATCCCATCTTCCTTTAGCTGTGTTGTAGTCCCAGTCTGGTTCTGTAGCCGGGACCACCTGATTTCCAGTGGGGAGGGTGGTTATCTCATCCTCCCTCTTCCATACTGATTTATTACCAAACCATTCATCTCCATAAGCAACCGCTTTTCCCAAAACTTGAGTTTTTGAGTTGGGAGTCAGCGTTTGTCCCAAGATATACATCACATCCTTCCAAGTAAGGTCATAAAGCACAGTAACACCTTTAAAAGCTCTAGTATATTTTTCTGGGTCCTCTAAATAGTCTCCCAGATCCTCCTTGATTCTTTGTATTTCTTAATAAGAAAAAGGCTTATTAACTCTCATAGACTGATTATTTCTCCCAGTGGGTGCTTCATGAAGAGGCAACAGCTGTGTGGCTATTCGTCAGTCTCTCTGGCTGCTCTGCACATATGATCCCAGGGATAGATTGGAGAAACCTGCTTTGTCTCCTGTCCTCCATCTCATCTAGCAAAGGAGGAGGACAGGAGGGAGCTGAAGGAGTCACACCCAAATCTATACCCTTAGGACATGTCTGGCATATTTCGCAGAGAAAAAAAGGGCAACACATATGCTACTTCTACCCATTTCCCTTGTTTTCTACAGAACCGGTCTAACTGTAAAACAGGATTATACTTAAGAGACCCTCCAACCGGCCACCATTCGCCATCCTCCAATGGATACCCTGGCCATGCAGTAGCACATAGGAAGACCAGGTGTGTCTTCTTTAAACCCTGGGGATCAAATCTATCCCAGGTTTTCAGGATATAGTTCAAAGGAGTGAGGCTGGAATTGTTAGCTCCCATCTGTAAGAGAGAAAAAAGTGACAAGTGCCATCTTTCTACTGCAGGCATCCCTCCCTGCTCTAGATGGGGGTGTAGACAGACTTTACACCAAAGCTTTCCTTCCCTGGTCGGACTTAGTCTGTCCCTTATCAACGCAGGCGACCCACTCATCCCTCCCGGTTCTACTAACTAGATGGGGCGGAGATGCACCAGGGGTAGACCTGATGGCATCCCTGACTGCTGTCCAGCTCCTCACCATTAAAACCTTGCTTGCCTCTGATGCCACCCAGGGTGCAATCAGAGTAACCTGGAATGCCTCCCAGGCTAAGCCGCTGGGGGAAACATTTGTCACCTGAGTGCCTGTGCATGACCCTGAGTATATTCCTGACCACAATAAGACCAATACGAACATAAAACTGTTCAAAACGTCATCACACCAGTATAAGAGCCTCCTCTGGTCCACTAAGAGCCAGTGTTACCAAAGGAAAAAAAAAACCCATTGTAGTTCTAGTCTGAGTAACCTTTAACCTCAGAGATGCTCTTGTAGCTAAAGCTCCATCTAACTTCCAAACTTTCGACTCCTAGCGAGGCTAGGCAATTCCTGACTACCAATCCAAGTTTGGGACCTAAGTCACAGGACACAGTAACAGCATAGATCACAAGTCCCTTGAAAGTCTATGATCTGATAGATTAGGTTAGTACTTCTAATTTCCAAGGAGTTATGAAATGGTCAAAGAGACTGAAAAGTTTGACTGAGAAAAGAGAGTTTGGTCCACACGCTTTGCCCATTTCTGCTTGGGCCAAAGGAGACACTGAGTGCCTCTTGGCATTGGCAGGTTGGTATAAACCCCCGACAGGTTTCTGCCATAAGCCGTTTGAAGTCACTGCCAAACCGCAGAGCAGGGTTCCTCACTTGCTTCACGCAGGGCATTTCATTCATTCACGCAAGCACACTGTAGAGTTAGTAAAGTACAGCAGAAAACATGTTTGCTAAGAGAACAAAGAACTAGAGCTCCAAGCATCTTTACCTTGTCCTCAAGAATCCCGGAAAAGCCCCCAAGATGAAAGGCTGTTGCTGAACCAAACAAAGATGCCAGGATTCTTGGCCTCCGGAGGAGAAGAATTCAATCTGGGGCCAGAGACGAGACTTGATTGCTCAGAGCTTTTGTGTAATAAAGTTTTATTAAAGTATAAAGGAGATACAGAAAGCTTCTGACATAGGCATCAGAAGGGGGCAGAAAGAGTACCCCTGAACACATATTTTTGACAGGTTCTACACTAAGTCACTAAGTGATTTCTGCCTTTTACCTAATTTAATCAGCTGCAGGGTCCTGCAAAAAAAAAAAAAAAAAAAAAGGCACCGTCACAACCCCAATGCCAAGCTCTGGGAATATTTTAAGAATCCCAGGCAATGTGATAGTAGTAAGTCATAACATTAATAATTATCATTTACTGAATGTTTATTGGGTACCAGGCACTTGGGCTAAGCACAATTCATGTGGTATCTCATTTAACCCTCACCGCATTTAGGTATTACACCTCCTTCTGACAAATGAGGAACCAAGGCACACAGCAGACATAGGAAATCAGCCCAAGGGCAAGAAACTGAGAAACAGTAGAAGAGACAATAACAGAGATGCTCACGATCTGTCTCTGCTGTGTGCCTCGCTGGCACTTCCAACTCAACATGCCACTGCTCTCCTGGTTTGCAGGATACACATGTGTGTACGTGTGTGGGTGGGAGGGCAGGTGTGCACATTGGCAGGGTGGGGTCATGCAGAGAATCAGGGCAGGCAGAGTGGCAGGGCAAGCCCTGTAGCAACAGTGATGAAGCTTGGGGCTGGCAGTCAGCTCAACTCTGTGAATTTGGGGTCTCTAACTTCAGGTGCTTTTTCATCCTTTGGTCTGTATCAGAGGGTCCTGCCCTGAGTTCTGTGCCTGGGGCTTTGCACACTTTATTTGCCCAATGGTCCCAGAATGGATTTGCTGAAGCAACTGCCCAAGGCAGCTTCATTATATACAGAACCAATCAGTAACAATCTTTTCCCCAGAAGTTGAAAGAGCGTTCAGAATCACACACAACCTTATGGCTGGCAAGGGAATTCAAGAATGTCTAGTTCAATTCCTTCATTGTAAAGACATTAAAACAGAGTCAGAGAAACAAGTTTCACCAAATTGAGATTTCCTCATTCCCTCTCCGGAGGATTCCTGCTCTATCATACGGCAATCCAGGAGCTCTTGGGTAAACGTCTATGTCTACATCCCAGCCCTGTCCTTGAAAATAGCAGGAGACATCTGTACATGAGAAAGCAGCCTCATTCAGCCTCCTCTGCGAGACTCCCCCGACCCCGCACATTCTAATTCAGATACAGAAAGCACAAAATCCCTCGCTAAAGGGGAGCATTCCCTGACAGATGGACACAATCGGACCTGTTCAGTGACTTCCAGGACTGGAGGATTCCTATTTACTGCCAGAATTCCAGCTAGGGGCACCTGCTGTGTATATTTCAAGAAAGAATGCTCATAGCCTTGAAGCTTAAAACTCATTAAACACCATCTACAAGACTGCCCTGCTGCATGCTCATCACTTTATTTGCTGTCCTAGACCAACTCAGAGAGCATCAGCTTTTTGTTTTTCATTTTACCTGATTTCACTGGTCAGTGATCTCTGAGTTACTTTATAAATCTACACCGAAATTCAATGGTCGAAAACAGCACTCTGTCCCCTTCAACATGGTAGCACTAAAATACCATCTGATAGAAAAACTGATCACCTTCAAGAGGACCTGATGTAGGTGATGATGCCAAATCGCAAAGCAGGAACCAAGTACTAACTGTGAACAGCCACATCATCATTCCTGGGATCCTCCTAAGGCAATTCTTCCCTTGCTTCAAATCAACAGCTGGGGGAGAAGGCTGTCAAAGAGAGGAGGTATCCAAGACTGACCCTCTCAACTTTGAAGATAACCCTCAATCCCACTCCATCTGCAAAAATATGCTCCTCTAAAAATAAGTCACATTGAATTTGCAGATTGCCTTGGGTAGTATACTCATTTTACCAGTATTAATTCTTCCAATCCATGAACACAATGTATTTCTCCATCTGCTTAGTCTTCAATTTTCTTTCATCAGTGTCTTACAGTTTTCTGAATACAGGTCTTTTACCTCCATAGGTACGTTTATTCCCAGGTTTTTTTTTTTTTTTTTGATGTGATGGTAAATGGGATTATTTCTTTAATTTCTCTTGCTTATAGTTTGTTGTTAGTACATAGAAAAACAGATTTTTGAATATTAATTTTGTATCCTGCAACTTCACTGAATTCATTGATGAGCTGAAGTGGTTTTCCTGTGGCATCTTTAGCAGTCGTGTCTGACTCTTTGCCACCCCATGGACTGTAGCCTACCAGGGTCCTCTGTCCATGGGATTTTCCAGGCAATAGTACTGGAGTGGGTTGCCATTTCCTTCTCCAGAATGTATAGTATCATGTTATCTACAGTGACAGTTTTACTTCTTCCCTTCCAGTTTGGATTTCTTTTCTTTCTTCTTCTTCTCTGATTGCTATTGTTCAGATCACATCAGATCAGTCGCTCAATCGTGTCCGACTCTTTGCGACCCCATGAATTGCAGCAGGCCAGGCCTCCCTGTCCATCACCAACGCCGGGAGTTCACTCAGACTCACGTCCATTGAGTCAGTGATGCCATCCAGCCATCTCATCCTCTGTCGTCCCCTTCTCCTCCTGCCCCCAATCCCTCCCAGCATCACAGTCTTTTCCAATGAGTCAACTCTTCGCATGAGGTGGCCAAAGTACTGGAGTTTCAGCTTTAGCATCATTCCTTCCAAAGAAATCCCAGGGCTGATCTCCTTCAGAATGGACTGGTTGGATCTCCTTGCAGTCCAAGGGACTCTCAAGAGTCTTCTCCAACACCACAGTTCAAAAGCATCAATTCTTCAGCGCTCAGCCTTCTTCACAGTCCAACTCTCACATCCATACATAACCACAGGAAAAACCATAGCCTTGACTAGATGGACCTTTGTTGGCAAAGTAATGTCTCTGCTTTTGAATATGCTATCTAGGTTGGTCATAACTTTCCTTCCAAGGAGTGAGCGTCTTTTAATTTCATGGCTGCAGTCACCATCTGCAGTGATTTTGGAGCCCAGAAAAATAAAGTCTGACCCTGTTTCCACTGTTTCCCCATCTATTTCCCATGAAGTGATGGGACCGGATGCCATGATCTTCGTTTTTTGAATGTTGAGCTTTAAGCCAACTTTTTCACTCTCCGCTTTCACTTTCATCAAGAGGCTTTTGAGTTCCTCTTCACTTTCTGCCATAAGGGTGGTGTCATCTGCATATCTGAGCTTATTGATATTTCTCCCGGCAATCTTGATTCCAGCTTGTGTTTCTTAGAAGTTAAATAAACAGGGTAACAATATACAGCCTTGATGAACTCCTTTTCCTATTTGGAACCAGTCTGTTGTTCCATGTCCAGTTCTAACTGTTGCTTCCTGACCTGCATACAAATTTCTCAAGAGGCAGATCAGGTGGTCTGGTATTCCCATCTCTTTCAGAATTTTCCACAGTTGATTGTGATCCACACAGTCAAAGGCTTTGGCATAGTCAATAAAGCAGAAATAGATATTTTTCTGGAACTCTCTTGCTTTTTCTATGATCCAGCAGATGTTGGTAATTTGATCTCTGGTTCCTCTGCCTTTTCTAAAACCAGCTTGAACATCAGGAAGTTCACGGTTCACGTATTGCTAAAGCCTGGCTTGGAGAATTTTGAGCATTACTTTACTAGTGTGTGAGATGAGTGCAATATTGCGGTAGTTTGAGCATTCTTTGGCATTGCCTTTCTTTGGGACTGGAATGAAAACTGACCTTTTCCAGTCCTGGGGCCACTGCTGAGTTTTCCAAATTTGCTGGCATATTGAGTGCAGCACTTTCACAGCATCATCTTTCAGGATTTGGAATAGCTCAACTGGAATTCCATCACCTCCACTAGCTTTGTTCATAGTGATGCTTTCTAAGGCCCACTTGACTTCACATTCCAGGATGTCTGGCTCTAGGTCAGTGATCACACCATTGTGATTATCTGGGTCATGAAGATCTTTTTTGTACAGTTCTTCTGTGTATTTTTGCCACCTCTTCTTAATATCTTCTGCTTCTGTTAGGTCCATACCATTTCTGTCCTTTATTGAGCTCATCTTTGCATGAAATGTTCCTTTGGTATCTCTGATTTTCTTGAAGAGATCCCTAGTCTTTCCCATTCTGTTGTTTTCCTCTGTTTCTTAGCATTGATCGCTGAAGAAGGCTTTCTTATCTCTTCTTGCTATTCTTTGGAACTCTGCATTCAGATGTTTATATCTTTCCTTTTCTCCTTTGTTTTTCACTTCTCTTCTTTTCACAGCTATTTGTAGGGACTCCCCAGACAGCCATTTTGCTTTTTTTGCATTTCTTTTCCATGGGAATGGTCTTGATCCCTGTCTCCTGTACAATGTCATGAACATGTCCAAAACTATGTTGAATAAAAGTCAAGGGTGGGTATCCTTGACTTGTACCTGATCTTACAGAAAATGCTTTCAGTTTATCACCATTAAGTAGGATGTTAGCTGTGGCCTTCAATATGGCCTTCATTATGCTGAGTTACACTCCCTTTAATCCCACTTTCTGGAGTTTTTATCATAAATGATATTGAATTTTGTCCAAGACTTTTTCTGCATCTATTTAAACCATCATATGATTTTTATTCTTCAATTTGTTATTGTGATGTATCACATTGATTTGCAGATAATTAAAAAATCCTTTCATACCAAATAGAGAAAACATTTTAAAAATTTGTATGGAAACACAGAGGACCCTGAATAGCAAAAACAACCTTGAGAAAGATGAAGAGAACTAAAGGAATCATGCTCCTTAACGTCAGGCTACACTACAGTGCTACAGTCATGAAAACAGTGTAGTAGGGGCACAAAAAGACAGAGACCAATGGAGCAGAAGAGAGAGTCCAGAAATAAACGCACACACTTATGATCAATTAATCTATGACAAGGAGGCAAGAACATACAATGGAGAAAAGACAGCCCCTTCAACGAGCAGTGCTCGGAAAACTGAGCGGCTACATGTAAAAGAGTGAAACTAGAAATTTCTTTAACACTATATACAACAACAAAGTCAAAATGGATTAAAGACCTAAATGTATGACGAAACCAGTAAAACTCCTAGAGTAAAACATAAGCAGAACACTCTTTGACATACATTTTAGCAATATATTTGTTTTATCCCTTTCCTAAAACAAAGGAAATAAAAGCAGAAATAAACAAGTGGGACCGAATTAAACTTAAAAACTTTTTCACAGTAAAGGAAACCATTGACAAAACAAAAAGACAACCTATGGAACAGGAGAAAACATTTGCAAATGATGTGCCCAATAAAGGGTTAATATTCAACATATATAAATGGCTCATACAACTCAACATCAAAAAAACAAACAACCCAGTTAAAAAATGGGCAGAAGAACTGAACAGACATTTTTCCAAAGAACGACGCAGATGGCCAACAGGCACATGAAAAGATATCCAACATCGCTAAGCATCAGGGAAATGCAAATCCAAACCCCAGTGAGATATCATCTCAGGCCTTTCAGAAAGGCTATCATCAAAAAGAACACTAATGTTGGCAAGGACATGGAGAAAAGGGAACCCTCATACACTGTGGGTGGTAATGTAAATTAGTGCAGCCATTGTGGAAAATAATACAAAAGTTTCTCAAAAAACTTAGAATAGGACTACCAAAGGACATACCACTTCCATTCCTGGGCATACATCTGAAAAAACAAACAAACAAACAAACAAAAAAAACTAGTTCAAAAAGATATATGTAATTCAATGTTTATATTAGTATTATTTACAATAACCAAGATTTGGAAGCAATCTAACTGTCCATCAACAGATGAATGGATAAAGAAGATGATATATATATATATCATCTTCTTTATCCATTTCTTATACACACACACACACACGCATATATACACAATGGAATACTACTTAGTCATGAAAAGGAACAAAGTTTTGCCACTTGCCAACAATGTGGATGGACTTGGAGGGGATTATGCTAAATCAAGTAAGTCAGACAGAGAAAGACAAATATATACAACATATACAGAATCTAAAAAATAAAACAAACTAGTGAACAGAACAAAAAGAAGCTGACTCATAGACTCACAAATATGGAGAACATCTGCGATTACCACCGGGGAGAGTAAAAGGGGTATGGGCAATATCGCAGTAGAGGATTAAGAGGTACAAACTACTAGGTATAACATAGCCTATAAGGATATATTGTATGATACAGGGAATAAAGCCAATATTTTATAATAACTATAAATGGAGAACAACCTTTAAAAACTGTGAATCACTACACTGTATACCTTATATAACATTATGTATCAACTATACTTCAATACTATGTGGGTGCTCAATAAAAAGGAAATCACAATTTTTATTGGAAATAACATTAGCTATTATGTGGACGTGTTCTATTGCTATTGCTATATTTAAACCATGTGACATGCACTTTCTCAGTTATTCTTCATATAGCCTTTGGAATAAGTACTGTTGTTAACCCCAATTTAAGAAGTTAGTAATTGAGGTTTAGAAGTTCAGTAACTTGTCAAACGAGTGAGTGGCAGAGCTAGAATGAAAACCAGGTCTGTCTAACCCCAGACTCCATTCACAATCACCACGCCTTGCGCTCTGCGACAGAATATCCTAGCACTCCTGAGATCCTTTCAGATCCTTGCATGAAACTGCTGAGAAGATAGAGTCTCAGAAAGGTCTTTTTATCAGAGGGGAGAAAGCAGATCTGCAAAATTAGAATGATGGAAAGGTATAAAAAGTTTCTTTAAAACATCCAACATTTTGAGAAACAAAAGACCATTCAGCTGATATCAGACCCAGGAAAGAATCAGACAAAAGTTAATCTCCAGCCATTTCCATACTATGAGGGAAAATTAGAGAGGGAAATATTGTAGTGCAGGAGAAAAAAAAGCTCTTAATTATGCTAACTAAGTAGTATGTGGGAGGAAAAGTTACTTTAACTGAAAGATCTTAAAATATCTAAACAGAAAAATTTACATATATATATGTATATATTTTAAAATTTATTATACAGTAGTTGCTAGTAAAAATAAGTCACAGCATTTTCCACTAATAAATTCTTACTTTTTTGTGGTGTTATTTATTTTCAAGGGAAACCAAAATTACATGTAATACAAATTTGGAAAGAAGTACAAACAAAATAAAGACACTCCAATAAACTGACAGCACCCACTTAAATTTCAAGGTGGGCTGCATTCTAATGACACATTGTGAAGGAGATTGAGATGTAACAATTAAATCCTGCTAATCAGAGGACATGAATATTTCAGTATGTTCTAAATACTGATGTGATCCCTGCAGAAGCTCCCACAGAGAATTATATGAACGTGAGTAAAGGACTTCCCTGACAAAGTCTGCATTGTTCATAAATTTTTATATTGATCCAATTTAGTAGAATTCCCCATTCTAAAGAAACCAAGTACCCTTAAATGGTGAAACATTCGATAAACTCAGCATATCAGGAAAAACCAAGGTATTTTTACAGCAATAGTTGAACGCTTTGGAAGTACCGTATTTTTTTTAACTGGACAGAGGACAATGTTTTTCCTTTGGGAAAACAACTGAAGATTTAGAGACGTGTGTGTGTGTGTGTGTGTGTGTGTGTGTGTATATACAGACACACACTTATATACACATACATATATTAACACACACGTATATACATATGGACTTTCTATGTATACAAAACCTAAGGCACACGATCCCAGTCTTTTCATTCTAGTACAGAAGACAGCCAAGATGTCAACTATTGAGATAGTTCAGTACAATCATCTTCAAATGTGTTCCCAAAATTTGAGAGATATTTCCACATGCACTATTTCTTTTAAAGAAAATTCCTTTAAAACCCTTGATGTCATAACAAGCTCCCATTTCAAGGAAAGCTCAGGGGGGCCCTGGCTTCGCCTTCCTAACCACCGGCTGCTAACTGTTGGGCCGTCTCACCACAAACTGCTGCATCGAATCCAAAGCACCAGGAAAAGGTAGACGACACATTTCCGATCAGCTCAGTGTTCTCCCCCACCAGGGGCCCTGCTGACTGCTTCAGGGAGCAGTATGTTTAGATAGAAGAGAAGGTCTGAACCTTCCCTCCCTTCCAGATCACCTAACCCAGTCAATACCAGTCCCAACTAGGACTTGTTCCCTGAAAAAGGAAGAAAGTGAGAGAGGGAGAAAATGATGGGAAAATCAGTGGTTAAGAACAGAGGCCTTACAACAAAACAGGAAGTCCAGACCTGAGTACTAGTTCAAGCTTGTTAAGTTGTTAACATTTTCCAAGACTTCGTTTACTTGTAAAATGGCAATGATATCCAACCACACAAGAGTTGTAAAGTTTCAATGAACGTTACTACAGGCAACTCACCTAACACAATGGTGCCTGACACAAGGTTAGCCACAATAACTACTGTCCTTTTTATTATCATCGTGATCATGGCATGCTTTGTGCTTGCTAAAAAGTATCAGGGCAACTTTGGGCCTTGAAAGCATTGATGAGTTGCTCTCCTATCTGTTTACACAAACACTGATTAAGCAATCAGAATGGCTCATCATCACCTTGAGACCCAGGTCACAGTAGTCAGAGTAACCTACAATTTGCCTGCCTTCCAAAATGTGCCACTGGATCAGCTGCTCCCTTCATCCTGGCGGGGCCTGCAGGTAAGCGGGCAAACACGCTTACCCTCAACAGTCTAGAAAGTGGAGGCGCCTCACACCCGGTCTCTACCCCTGACCTCCTGGCTCTTCATAGCACAAGGTAAGACAGGGTCAAGACCCAAGTGGGACATAGGCAGTGACCCCAGATGAACCTCCACAAAAATGTATCTGAAGACAGAGGAGCTTACTGTAAGCAAGGATATGCACAAACATCTGTTCATGATGGGAACAAAAATGGAAAAATAGTAGGTGCGTAAATTGTATGATATGCCTGATACATTGAATTCTTAACAAAACAGAGAAACACATGATTAGCATGGTAATCTTAATTTCCCATATGGATGCTGAGTCAATTCATTTCACTTATTTTCCACTTATCCCCACCAACCACCCAGAGCTGGTTTCCCTTCTCCTCTACTGCTCCTCTAGCCTTTCACTCCTCTTTATTTTTTTACAATACTTACTATTACCTGACAATATATCATATGAGTTTTTTATTAATTCATTCCCCCATGAGGCTATGAGCTCCAAGAAGGCAGGCATGTCATGGAACTTGGGCAACAACCAATGGAGAAGATGAGCTGTGCCTGGCCCACGGAGAACTTCACACAGATTTGTTGAATGGATAAATTTAGAAAATTAGAAGATACGGATAAAAAACCTTACATTATCTTTACCCCTACCACCTACAGATATGTCAGGTATTTTTCTGTGTGTAAATAGAAATAGCTTATAAACAGAACTGAGGTGAAACAATACTGAACACAGTACTCTCTTCTATACTTCAAACTCTCCAAATAATTCACTAAGTGGAAGGAACCGCAAGGGGGGCGGCACCGTCTTTGAGCCTTCAGCACACAGCTGACCTATCCTAGTCCTTTACTGCCCCGCATTCACCATGGGTATCCAGGGTCAAATGGTTTCGATCACATGATCTGAGTCTGAGGCGCCACGACTGCGGACTTGGATGGTGCCCAGCACCAGATGGTTTATAGCCGTGCTGCACAAACTGGAAACACCGCCGGCAGCAGAGGGGAGCGGCGGGGAGATCCCTGCACTAGCTCTGTCAGTACCCAGCACGGGTGGGGGGGCAAGCAGGGAAGTGCAGGAGACGGGCGGGGAGAACTCTGGGGCCACATACACCCGGAGAGACCCCGCTCCTGCAAGTGAGCCATTAACCCACCCAAGCGTGTGCCCCCCACCCTCTGTCAGCGCCTGCCCAGCCAGCACCTGCGGAGTGTTTCACAAGCCCTCGTCAAATCAGGAGGATGTCAGAGCTGCAGATGAAAGATGTAATGCCAGCAAGTGCACCCAGGACAAGAACAAAGCGCTGTGGTTTCTGAGTCCAGCCTAACGGGATTCTGGCGCCTTTCCTATAAGGGGCTCCGAGTCCCTCAGAGGCACCCTGCCTTCACAATGTGAATTCAAAAGGTGGCTCACAGCTCAGCACTATTTCAATAAACAAAGCCTCCCTTTCTTCTCCCTACCTACAAAGAATATGTTTTTATCACATACGCCTTCACAATTTTCTTTCGTACAAATTGATTTATTCCCCTCCCCGGCCCCCTCCATCAGGCAAACTGAAATGATTAAGTACAGCGGGGGGGCGTGACAGAACTCATTGGGAGCAGCCTGCGAAGCTGAGGACACTGTGGGGCCTCCCGTAACGTGTGTGCTCATCTTGACCCACTCCTGCTGTTGTGGGCCTGCTGAACTACCCTCGAGAGAAGCAGCAGTAAGGATGCAGAGGAGCCCACAGCGGATGGCTGATGAGACACATTCCTTTGGATGCAGATCTGATCAGTTGCTTCTGACTTTTGCTCTGAGTGGAAGGAGCTGCAAGTGGGGAGGCACCATCTTTGAGTCTCCAGCACACCCAGCACGGTGTGGACGCAGGCAGGGAGGGACAAGCTGGGCGCTCAGGCGGGTGGGGAGTCCCGGGGTGACCAAACAGCACACAGCTCTTGGAAGGAAGGTGTTCTTTCAGCACACATGTTTGATGTGGCACTGTTTTCTTCCCATCATTTAGGTTCATTTGCAAACTGAACTCCTTTGCTTATCAGGGAGGAACCACAGAATTTTCCCAAGCTCATGAAGTCCAACCTTAACCAGTAGCTCCAACACACCATAGAAAAAGAGGTGACACCTAATCCTTAGTTTTTGCACTGTCCACCCTCTCCCCAACACTCCTTCCTCTTACCTCCCCTATTTGCTTCAGTCATGTCTGACTCTTTCCCACCCTATGGACCATAGCGCCTCTGTCCATGGGACTCTCCAGGCAAGAATCCTGGACTGGGGTGCCATGCCCTCCTCCAAGGAATCTTCCTGGCCCGGGGATCAAACCCGAGTCTCAGGTCTCCTGCATTGGCACCTGGGTTCTTTACCACTAGCACCACCTGGGAAACCCATATACACATAGTACTAGAATGCAAACCAAAAATTCACTAAGGCAGCCTAATTTTGTTTCCTGCAAGTGGCAAGACAGTATGCAGAGAAAGTATTAAATATTCTTAAAGGCTGCTTAAGAATGAAACATTTCTAACCTTCATAAAAACACCAAAGCAAAGGTTAAATCTGGCAGTGACTAGAAACACTGCAGTTTCAACAACACAAAACCCACATTGACTCAAACTGTTAAAGCTAAGCTTCAGCTGAAGCAGTTTACACTGTCAATCACCAGGCACATGGCTGAAAACAACGGTGAGCAAGCTTTTGCCTGATACACAGAGGCCATCTCCTCAGAGGGCCGAGTGACTCTTGTCAAAATTCTGAATGCGAGTGTGTGTGTTAATATACTTTAAGCACAAACACCATCTGAGATGAATGGACAGAATGACAAAACCCAAAGACTCCATGAGACAGTCTTCCTATCGGTCTTAATCTAGGCCATCATTTCCAAAAAACAAAAACTGAGCTTAGCTTCGAGCTCCCAGAAAAATATCACAAATGTAAAGCAGGATTACTTGGCTCTAAGGCAAGATGGATGAAGGCAGATTAGCAGCAGCCAACAGGCAAATGACGGGCTGTTACCCTGGGGGCAGTCGCCATCACCCTGGGTTTACATTTCAGCTGCAGGGCTCAGGCTTGCTCGCAACACCTCTCCTGACAGTGGACTTCGTGTCTTCAAAGCTGTAGTGACGGCTGTGGAATTTCTCTCCTGGAGAACCTTTCAAGTCTGGGGCTAGCCTCCTCTCTTTGGGATAATGTGGGTACAATCCTGCTTGGGAGTTTAGTCTACAGCCTCTCAAAATTCATTCCAATCTGATGATTCCCTCATTTTATACCAATAGATGTGTCGGGTGAAAAAGGTGAGTCAACACACAAGAGTGGTTATGGAAGACGTTTCTTTTTGTGGGGCAGAGAGAAAACAGAAGTTGCTGCAAGGGAGGCAAGGATTCCTCAGAGTAGGACTTTCTGATTTGGTTCCTCAGCTTTTTAAAGTCCTGGCAATCATGCTCAGGCCAACAGAGCGACATTTATGGAAGTGCGGGAGGGGGCCCTTCCCACCACACTGCACGTAGCCCTGAGAGCTGTGGCATTTACACACCTGCAGGGCCAGGACTGCCCACAAAAGGACTGCGGTGGGGCTGAATGTTTATCTAAAGTGACTGATCCACAAAGGAACAGCTCCACCTCCCCTCAGACACCAGGCCAGAGCTAAAAAGGGAAAGATAGCCACCACCTTACACTTGCAGATCTTGACTCCCTTTCTTTGCTGGGCCAGAGAAACTGAATCCATAGCTACCGAATTGCCCTTTCATTTGCCATCTTAAAAGAAAGGAAGATTATTCAAAACTTGCCTACTGTCTCAAGATATTAAAAATTAAAAATTTAGGGACTTCCCCAGTGGTCCAGTGGTGAAGACTCCACGCTCCTAAATGCAGGGGGCCCAGGTTCAATCCCTGGTCAGGGAACTAGATCCCGCAGGCCACAACTAAGAGTTCGTGAGCCGCAACTAAAGATCCCTCCCTCCTGCATGCTACACAGAAGACTGAAGATCCCACGTGCTGCAAGTAAGACCTGGTGCAGACAAATCAATAAATTAAATAAATACTAAAAAAAAAAACGTACTACATCTCATTCCAGACGTTAAATTCTTTTGGACAATAGATTTATGGTCACCAAGGAAGAGTGGGAATCTATCAAATCATTTCCTGGGGGAGCACAGAGCCTGAGAGCATCCTTATAAAGCAAGGTGAAGCTCGGCTTTTTTCATCACCCCGCACACCGAGTGCAGTACTAGACCATGCACACGCCACGGCAAGCCTACCCGGAGCTCCTGCGCTGTACACGCTTGCATCAACGTGGCGACCCAACAGCCTTAAGGAACTGATAACTCAAATGAGGAGTGTCAGAATTTGGCTGAAAACATACCCTGTTTTCCCTAATAAATTCCAGATGTTAAGACTAGCTTCATATCCATCTAGAGATCAGCGCTTTACATAATCTGTTCTTTAAAACCTTCTTAAAAAAAATGTAATTGCATTTCTTTCTCCCACTGCATTTTTTGGATAAAAATGCACTTATTCATGAACTTAAACTGAAAGAAATTAGTTATTCCCCATAAGTTTAATGATTTCCAAAGAAATACATTAATGGAGTATATGGAATGATAAATCTGTGCTATGAAAGATAATAGAAAGCAGACCTTGCCTATGGTTGAGTTCAAATTCCAGAATACATATGCACAAAACTCTTGCAGTTTATGGAATTCTGAGTCTCCAAGTTTGAATACTGGGTGCAGATCACAGCTTTCCTGATGTGTATACTTTTTTTTTTTTTTAATTAAGCTTTCCTGGTGAGTGGTGGTAGGGGAGAAGTGGGCCAACAGATTGGAGGTGGGAGGGGTGAGCAGGGTAGGAAAGAAGATTTGGCAAAGGCTAATACCATGCACTGCCTTTTTCCCCTTCAAGTCAGTACAGCAAAGATCTCCAGAATTTGGGCTAGACCAGTAGCCACAGCTTAGGCAGCTTCAGCTTCCATAATATCCACAGCTCCCCTGCAGGCATCCCATAGAAGCGACCCTGGCTAAGAAAACAGAGCTTTAAGACGAGCTCCCTGTGCCCTCTCCCTTCCCAATCTGCTGCCCTAGAGCATCCTGTATAGAAATTCTGCAGTTGCCATGGCAAGGGGAAGAGGGGACACTGTTTGCAGCGCTCTTGCTGTTTTGTGAGCAAGAAGGAAAACGGAGAGGATAAAGAGGGAAGGGATTCAATCTAAAGGGCAGGGGCGAAAGGTACATAGAATGGATATGCCGTATACATTGAGGCAGCCGCTCAATGTAAAGGAAGAAACCCAGAAGGAGAAAGGAAAACAAGGGGAAAAGATAGCATATTCAAAGGCAGAGACATTACTTTGCCAACAAAGGTCCGTCTAGTCAAGGCTATGGTTTTTCCTGTGGTCATGTATGGATGTGAGAGTTGGACTGTGAAGAAGGCTGAGCGCCAAAGAATTGATGCTTTTGAATTGTGGTGTTGGAGAAGACTCTTGAGAGTCCCTTGGACTGCAAGGAGATCCAACCAGTCCATTCTGAATGACATCAGCCCTGGGATTTCTTTGGAAGGAATGATGCTAAAGCTGAAACTCCAATACTTTGGCCACCTCATGGGAAGAGTTGACTCATTGGAAAAGACTCTGATGCTGGGAGGGATTGGGGGCAGGAGGAGAAGGGGACGACAGAGGATGAGATGGCTGGATGGCATCACTGACTCAATGGACGTGAGTCTGAGTGAACTCCCGGCGTTGGTGATGGACAGGGAGGCCTGGCGTGCTGCGATTCATGGGGTCGCAGAGTCGGACACGACTGAGCGACTGAACTGAATTGAACTGAATTACATACAGGAATTAGCAGGATAGGTTTTTAAAAAATGGACCCTTTGGGGGAAAAAAACAAGCTCATAGATACAGAGAACAGACTGGTGGTTGCCAGAGGTTGGGGGGGGGGTGGGTAAAATGGGTGAAGGGGGTCAAAAAGTACAAACTTCCACTTATAAAATAAATACATCCTGGGGAGGTAATGTATAGCATGGTGCCTACAGTTAATAACACTGTATTGCATATTTGAATGATGCTAAGAGAAGAAGTCTTAAAAGTCATCATCACAAGAAATAAATTCTGTCGTGATGGATTCTAAGTATACTCATTGCGGTGATCATTTATTAATATATACAAATATCGAATCATCACATCGTCCACTTGAAACTAATCTACCAGCATATGTCCATCATACCTCAATTTTTTTTTTAAAGGACATTTGAAAGACTTCTTTTTGCAGAACATTCCTGCGCCTAAATGTTACAGGGTCTTCTCTCACATCACCACCTACAATGCCATCCCCACAGCCTCCCAGCCAGTCTCCCAAGGAGGAGCATGCGCGCTGAGATAACTGGGTAGAGATGAGCTGTGAACCGAGAAACAGCTTGAGGTTATTCTCAAAAAAGAACTCTCTCATTCAGACCCGCTCAATGTGTTCAGGTACAGAGCCAAGGGGTTAACATTGAAGTTCAGAAACTCTGCAGGTCATATTCTGGCCCCGGGGAGACACAAGGGCGGGTTTCTTAAAATGCAAAGACTTACCCTCCACCCTGTGACAGGTCACCTTTTGAACTGCTAGGGGATGAACTGGGAGAAAAATAGAAAGCTTTGTAGCCAGGCACTCCTGTGTGAATGTAGGGAACAATCAGGGGCTGTCTAGAAAACAAAATGCCTCATTTCTTTAATAGTAGCTATTCAGGCAACAAGAGGCAATTCAGAAATGGTCAGCAAAGCACAATGATTGGGAGATAGGCATAAATGATATGTTTCTATTCTGCACCAGCATTTATGCACTGCCCAATTTCACTTTGGTTAAATAAAGGACTTTCTCCTGTGGATGGAAAATATATGATACTATGGCCATAGCTATTACAATGGAATTAGATGGATCTACCTCACACACCTCAACTCCAATGTAAAATTCTTAAGATTTTTAATAAGATGCACAGATTTTTTTTTTTTTTAAAGGACAAGATCATTAGCAGATGTGGTTTTCACGGAAAGAAGTAATTAATGGTGCCTGGTAAAGAACCCACCTGCCAATTCAGGAGACATAAGAGATGCAGGTTTGATCCCTGGGTCGGGAAGATCCCCTGGATGAGGGAACGGAAACCCACTCCAGTATTCTTGCTTGGAGAATCCCATGGACAGAGGAGCCTGGTGGGCTATAGTGCATAGGGTTGCAAAGAGTTGGACATGACTGAAGCGACTTAGTATGCACGCATAATGGTCTAAACTAAATTCCTTTTTTCTTTACAGCAACTACTTGTTTTAAACAAGGATGTACGGAGTCATAGGATTATTTCTTTCATCTTTTTTTCCTTTTCTTCAGTGGACTTTATTTCTACGCCATGGCAGACACATCCTTCTCTTGCACAACTGAGCAATATACCATTTCCCCACCTCTCAGACAGGAAGTCACATTTCTGAAAACCTCTGATAAACCACAATGGCACGAATGTTGCCATGTCTGTGTGTGTGTATGCAGACATGCCTGTAATTAAAGTATCTCAGAGCCCAACCTCTATCCCCACCCACTCCTATTTTTCTTATCTGTTCTTCAGAAGCTAGTATCTACCTTACCCACTCCCTAGGGATACTGGTAAAAGGGGAAATGTTTATGTAAGTGTCATATGGTGTAAGCACTACAAAAACATTAGTTATAATATATGACTCAGCTCAAAATGAGATTTTTTTTTTTTGCAAGTAGAAAATGAAAGAACTTTAACAGTCAAATACACAACATAAGAACAGCATAGATGGTTCCAGTTTATCTTCGTTCAAGCAAATGGTTGCCCTTCACCTGCTTCTGGCATTTCAACAGGCTCTATATTTGATGCAAACTCCTCCCTGACATCAGGACCATCTCCACCTTCACAGCCAATTGCTGGAGATCAGCTTCCAAGCAAGAATCTTCAAAGGTATCCTTCTCCTCCTCTTCATCACGATTCACTGTATCCTCTCCATGTATTTCCTCCTTTCTAGGTGTGATATCCTGAATCTCAGCTGGTGGTTCCTCTTGTTGAGGTTGCTCAACACTGGGCTGCTGGTCAACCACAGGTTCATCCACCTGGGAGGAATCTTGATTTGTAGGTCCCAATGTTGATGCCACTTGCCCACTCATATTTCTCCCTAGTGAGTCTCAAGTAGTGAGAAAGAACTGGGACTAAATAAACAGACCTGTCTCAGGCCCAACGCTCCTCACAGAATGCTCAGGAAGGCGTATGCGCACCAAGGCGCATGCACAGCAACAGATGCACGCACACACCTCAAAATGAGATTTACTGACCTTTATATGTAACTCCTCTTACTTGGGTCCTTAATTTTCATCTTTAACATACTTTATAAAGTTTGCCTAGAAGTCACGTCATGGCCTATAGGCTCTCTGCTAATGGAGTCAGTAGTGACAGCATAAGCAAGCACCCCAGCATGATCCGTTCCCAAAAAGGAGCCTTAAGGAGCCCTGATATTTAAGGATAAGACTTGAAATTTGAGGGTCAGGCTCCATATACTGCCAAATCACTTTCAATATCATTACATTAACAGGAATCTCCTAAAGTAAAAGATGGGTATTTAGCTCCCATGCTGGGATATTTTTCATCCTGAACTGAGGCTTCATTGAAGTCCTGGTACTGTAGCCTGCCAGGCTCCTCTGTCCATGAGGATTCTCCAGACAGGAATACTAGAGTGGGTTGCCATGCCTTCCTCCAGGGAATCTTCCCAACCCAGGGATTAAACCTAGGTCTCCTGCACAGCAGACAGAGTCTTCACCAGCAGAGTCACAAGGGAAGCCAAGAACTCTGGAGTGGGTAGCTATCCCTTGTCCAGCAGATCTTCCCAACCCAGGAATCGAACCAGGGTCTCCTGCTTTGCAACCTTACCTTACCAACTGAGCTATCAGGGAAGACTGGGTATGAACGTCCCTAAAGCTTTGGCTCCAGATACACTGGGTGTTCTTGAGAACTGTTTTCTGCCTTGTAGGGGTGTTTGGCCATGACCATATCAAATCACAGAAGGTCAGTTCCAGGAAGTTCACTCAAATGTCTTCAGCACACAAAAAACATCTGATCACAAACGCATACAATCACAAGGGAATTCAGAGACTGATTCTGCAGAGAACAACTGCAGCATGCTACAGGATCATTTCCCATCAGAAGGGAGCCATTTTTCTGACTGTAAAGACTAATGGAGGAAGAACAGACAACAAAGCTGTTTCATCACTCTGTAAAGATCAGCCTGCATTTCTGCACCAAAACTTACTAAGTTCCTGTCTGGCAATTAGCTGACAAGGGCAAAAATGCACAGACAAGCAGAAGGTGGAAACCCCTTTAACCCAGAAAACCCAGTTGGTGGCTCTGTGTCCCATATCATTTCACATTGGTTACTGGGCAGCCTCCAAGAAAAGAAGCAGCTAAGGCAAAGGAATTCTCCAGAAACTGTGAAGTTTCAAGGCACTGAAAGTTTCGGAGATCTCTGCTCCAACCAGGAAGTCCTAGAACTCATCAGTAATTGATACCGTGGCAGCAAACCCTCTCAAAGAAAGGCTTGCCCTTCCCTGCCCCCATGATCCATCTATTAACAGTCAAACTTTCTGACCTAGAAAAAGTGAAATGGGAAGTTATCCAGTTGTGGCTAACTTCAGGCACTGTGGGAGCACTAGGGAAGAAAAGGACTATTACTTAAGGAAAGGATTCTACGTGAGAACACAGAGGCACTTTTCTCCATCTGAGTGGAAGACAACAGACACACATACCAAGGAGAGTACAGACCAAAATGAATATAATTTAGCTCAAACAATCCAGTTATCTGACTTCATGCTAATGACTAAATACCATTTAAAAATAAGACTGGCACACTGCTGTCCATTTGACCTTGGAACAATACAAGGAAGCACCTTTAGGTGTCAAATCACCTCTTGGAAGTTATTTAAAAGGTGAAGTAAGACTTCAGAAGTTATTACAGCTACTTAGCTTCTTCAGCGAGTTGGACACGACTGAGTGACTTCACTTTCTCTTTTCACTTTCATGCGCTGGAGAAGGAAATGGCAACCCACTCCAGTGTTCTTGCCTGGAGAATCCCAGGGACGGGGGTGCCTGGTGGGCTGACGTCTATGGGGTCGCACAGAGTTGGACACGACTGAAGCAACTTAGCAGCAGCAGCAGCTTCTTCAGCAATTCATTTGGATACAGAATATGCTTCATTTCTGTTTTGCACTATAAGTGGTTACCTTTTTTTTTTTTTTACAGCTTTATAGCTGAGAGATGCTTCCTTTGCAGGTATATCTCTTCCCCTTCGTACATAACTTTGTTCGAATAAAAAGGGATAGAGGTCACAAATAAAAAGATTTTGCTTTTTCCCATACCTTCAAAATTGCCAACATCCGTTGGATCATAGAAAGGCAAGAGAATTCCAGAGAAACATCTACTTCTGCTTCACTGACTAAAGCCTTTGACTGTGTGGGTTACAATAAACTGTGGAAAATTCTTAAAGAGATAGGAATACGAGACCATCTTACCTCCCTCCTGAGAAATCTGTGTGCAGGTCAAGAAGCAAGAGTTAGAACTGGACATGAACAACGAACTGGTTCAAAATTGGGAAAGGAGTACATACGTCAAGGCTGTATATTGTTAACCTGCTTATTTAACTTACATACAGAGTACATCATACAAAATTTTGGGCTGGCTGAAGCACAAGCTGCAACCAAGATTCTGGGAGAAATATCAATAATCTCAGATATGCAGATGACACCACCCTAATGGCAGAAAGTGAAGAGAAACTAAAGGGCCTCTTGATGAGAATGAAAGAGCTGGCGTAAAAGTCAACATTCAAAAAATGAAGATCATGGCATCCAGTCCCACCACTTCAGAGCAAATAGATGGGGGTAAAAATGGAAACAATGACAGACTTTATTTTCTTGGGCTCCAAAAATCACTGCAAATGGTGACTGCAGCCATGAAATTAAAAGACACTTGCTCCTTGGAAGAAAAGCTATGACAAACCTAGACAGTGTATTAAAAAGCAGAGACATCACTTTGCCAACAAAGGTCCATCTAGTCAAAGCTATGGTTTTTCCAATAGTCATGTGTGACTGTGAGAGTTGGACCATAAAGAAGGCTGAGCATTGAAGAATTGAGAGTCCCTTGGACTGCAAGGAAATCAAACCAGTCAATCCTAAAGGAAATCCTGAATATTTACTGGATGGACTGATGCTGAAACTGAAGCTCCAATACTTTGGCCACCTGATTTGCAGAGCTGCCTCATTGGAAAAGATGCTGATGCTGGGAAAGACTGAGGGCAGGAGGAGAAGGGATCAACAGAAGATAAGATGGGTGGATGGCATCATTGACTCAATGGACATGAGTTTGAGCAAACTCTGGGAGATGTTGAAGGACAGGGAAGACTGGCATGTGGCAGTCCATGGGGTCACGAAGAGTTGGATGCAACTGAATGACTGAAGAATAGTACGTTTCGAATACTAACAGAACCCAGAACAAACCATCCCAGAAGACAGAAGACCCCCACCATGGCAATCTGTCCATCTTAACATAATACCTACGGGCTGGAGGTACCATAATTTAACCATCAATCACTTGATGTGTAACCAATTTTCCTTGGTGAATAATGCTGCAGGAAAGAACATTAGGACAAACTCTTAGAAATGAGATCAGTATTTGGCCAAAGCTTCTGCGTGTGACGGAGAAGGCAATGGCACCCCACTCCAGTACGCTTACCTGGAAAATCCCATGGATGAAGGAGCCTGGTAGGCTGCAGTCCATGGGGTCGCTAAGAGTCGGACACGGCTGAGTGTGAAATTGCCTCCCCCACAAAAGCTATCACAATATATACTTCTGTCAGCTCTATTTTGCTTTACTCCCAAGAAATCTACACAGATCATTGAAATAAATATTTTTTTTACCAATATGGTTCCAAGATGACTTTTGAACTCCATTTCCTCGCTTACTCAAGTTTAAACTTTTCCATATATCTACTGGACACGTGGCTTTGTTTTTTAATTGTCTGTTCACATTCTTTGCTCATTTTGGCAAGATGCTGACTTCTCAGAATTTGATATGTATTATAAATATTAACCTTTGACCATATGTATTGCAAATATTCTTTCCCAGTTGGCTATTCACCTTTTAATTTATACAGCATTTTTGGACATCTGTATATTTTATATTTTTATGTTACCTCCATAAATCTTTTTCCTTTACAGATTTTCCCCTCTGCTTTCTGTTTAGAAAGCTCTTCTTCACTCTGTTCAGACAGTTACTTATATTTTCTTTATTGTGATGTTTAAAGATGTGATCATTTTTTATAAAACTTTCATTCCATATGGAATTTCATTGTGCATATAAATCGCAAATCTAACTCTATTGTTTATATATTTGCAGGTATTTTAGCATTGCTGAATAAAATTTCTCTTATTGCAGCCATTATAATATAGCTATCCTTTTTATATTATTTTAAATTGCAGTATTATAAATTTTAATTTTTCATTAATGTAAAATATCTCCTTTATTTTTCAAAAATATTTTAGCTATTTGTTTATTTTCCAGGTGAAGTTACTACGAAGATTTAAAAAACTCTCAAGGACTTTGGATCAGAACAACATTAAATGTCCACTGTCTTCCCAGTTGTGCAGTCATGTGTCAGACTCAAGTCCATCTCACAACATGGATATTTCACCCACCAACTATAATTTTCATTGTGGTGCGTCTCCTTACCTGAGACACAAATTCCTTGAGGACCACCACAACGTCTGCTTTACTCCTCAGTGTCTTCCACTCCCAGCACTTAGTACAATGTAAGCACACAATTACTGAATGAGATCAAAGTGACCTAGAACTGTTTTCGTCCTAAATATCTCGGTTAGTGTCTCTAACCCAAGATAGCTACACTAGCAAGGTAACCGTGAACACAGCTGGTGTGTGAAAGCTGAACGAAGGTGTGCAAGTATTTATAGGCTACTGAACCCAATGCTGGCCAATGGCAAAGCCAGCTCCAAAGATGGCATCCTCCCTAAGCTACCACAATGTGCAAAAGAAAGAGGAGGGCAACTCTTTGGTAAAGGTGAGCTAAAACCAACAGATTAGGAATCAGGCTTTAGAATTACAGAAACTTGACTAGACTGAGGTCCTTCTAGTATCACTGCCATGGAGAAGTAGAGGTCAGCTAAATGCTTTTTAAAAGTCTAAGGGAGATCTCGGACATTTAAAGAGCAATGTCCCGGACAGAGGTAGGTAGAGAGTGAAGAATCTTGGCTCAAAAAGATGGCCTGAATGAGCACTCCTGGCCTGTCTTCTTCCCAATGCCTTGGCGAAGAGACTCAATAATAAAAATCAACCAGCTGGGGTAGAGACTGGAATGAATGATGATGAATGACACCCAGATTGCTGGTAAGGGTCTCCTGCATTATTTATAACATCAGTGGAGTGCCTCTTAACAATTTACTAGTTTTAAGGTATGTTTACAAAGATTACAGCACTGTACTAATGACAAAAACTAAAAATTGAAACACATAAATGCTCATCAATAGGGAAGTAAATGCATAAACTATCCATATCCACATCCTGTGGCTGTGAAAAATAAAAATCTGATATGCTGTTAAAGTTTTTTTTTTTTTTTTAGACTACAATGTATATATGGCTTCTCTGGTGGCTCATTGCAGAATCTGCCTGCAATGCAGGAGACCTGGGTTCGATCCCTGGGTTGGGAAGATCACCTGGAGAAAGGAACTGCTACCCACTCCAGTATTCTGGCCTGAAGAATTCTATGGACAGAGGAGCCTGGCAGGCTACAATCCATGGGGCAGCAAAGAGTTGGACACAACTGACTGACTTTCACTTTCAGGATGTATATAAAGTCTCATCTACTTTTATAAAAGTGTTCACATATATACAAATTTGTATATTATATGTCAGCACAGATGAGTACTGAAGAATAAACACCAAAGCTGGTAACATGGGTTAAAGAGGCAGATGGAATATATGGAGAAAAAGGGGCTGCGCTGGCTTTTGCATGGTACAGTTGGCCCTCTGTATCTGGGGATAAAGAACTGCTGGATGCTGAGGAACCACTGTGCTATGTTATTTTACACAAGGGACTTGAGCATTCGCAGACTTTGGTATCTGCAAGCATCCTCGAACGGGGGGGACAACTGTATACTTGCCAACAAAGGTTCGTCTAGTCAAAGCTATGGTTTTTCCTGTGGTCATGTATGGATGTGAGAGTTGGACTGTGAAGAAGGCTGAGCGCTGAAGAATTGATGCTTTTGAACTGTGGTGTTGGAGAAGACTCTTGAGAGTCCCTTGGACTGCAAGGAGATCCAACCAGTCCATTCTGAATGACATCAGCCCTGGGATTTCTTTGGAAGGAATGATACTGAAGCTGAAACTCCAGTACTTTGGCCACCTCATGGGAAGAGTTGACTCACTGGAAAAGACTCTGATGCTGGGAGGGATTGGGGACAGGAGGAGAAGGGGATGACAGAGGATGAGATGGCTGGATGGCATCACTGACTCGATGGACGTGAGTCTGAGTGAACTCCGGGAGTTGGTGATGGACAGGGAGGCCTGGAGTGCTGCGATTCATGGGGTCGCAAAGAGTCGGACACGACTGAGCGACTGATCTGATCTGATCTGATGTCATTTGACCTGTTACAATGGCCATTCATTTCTTTTGTGCCTTGAAAGGCAAAGGTAATATATTATTATTCTCAAAAATAAATAGACATGTCAACAAATTTTCAAAAATGAATATTAATAATGCAAATATAAAATTATCTCAAAATTATCAAATGCAGAACAAACGAAATAATGAACCTCATTAGAAGACACTTGAGATAGTCAAGCTTTGATGACTCAAAGCTGGAACGAGGTACAACAATTAGCTGTCCTTTGATTTCAGGGACTTACTTATTCTGTTTATCTCAAGACAGAGGCTAATAAAGCAAATGGTTTTGAAAGGTCCTAAATGGTTCTCAATATTTGGGCATATTCCAGGAAGACTAAGTTAATTCAGCTATTTATACAGTGGCATATTTGACAGAGAAAATGCAAATCAGATATTTGAAGTTAATGTTCAATTAGCCACTCAAACGGAAGGGGGAAGCAGTGCCAGGTAAGTAGAGACGATGTTACAGCTGATGTGATTTATTTGACTTTGGAAACCCTTGCTTGGAAAAGTGTTTAGGAGGCTGTAGGAGATTTGCGTGAGATGGCAAATTTGCTGTGGGGCCCTCAGGGGATAAATTAAAGGTCAACCATGTGATATCCCTTAGAATACACTCTAAAATATAGTCAACTCTGAGAAAGAGATAAAACAGTCCTGAGTCAACCATCCCTAGAGTACTTTTCATGCATGTTTTCAACCTTTTGGTCATGACCCACAAACGAATCTAGAAATAAATTTAGTGTACTGTAATCAGCGTGGGTCTAGATGAGGAAGAAAAAGTTTAAAAACCTTAAACTTTAAACTGCCTTAAGTACTGCTCTTTGTTTTTTTTTCCTGCCCTCATCCGTATACCTCCTACTTCCAACCAGCAGGAGCAAATCACTTTCCCACCAGTCTGTAAGGCCACATCCTGTGCTGATTTTCAAGGAGCTAATTTTTCCATTTAGAAAAAAAAGAAAGTCAAGTTCAAGTATCCATTAGAAAAGGCAAGAGATAATTCCATTTTGTCCACCTCTCAACAAAGTGTGTGTCATAATGCTTAAGAGGCTTTGCCTTTGGACTTCTCCCTGAGAAGTCATTCATAAATTCCCTTCTCTTGTATATTAAAATGTCATATAAAAATAGGAAGATTACATCAAATAAAGTTGGAATGCTGGAATCTAGAGAGGTTCCTAAGGACTGTACTCACAGTCCGGCACCAGAAGCTACAGAACAACGGGAACTTGTAATAACAAGTTACTGTTACTGTAATAACAATAACTGCAACAGTAAGAAGGCAAAGGCACCCCACTCCAGTACTCCTGCCTGGAAAATCCCATGGACGGAGGAAGCTGGTAGGCTACAGTCCATGGGGTCACTAGAGTCGGACATGACTGAGCGACTTCACTTTCACTTTTCACTTTCATGCACTGGAGAAGGAAATGGCAACCCACCCCAGTGTTCTTGCCTGGAGAATCCCAGGGACGGGGGAGCCTGGTGGGCTGCTGTCTATGGGGTTGCACAGAGTCGGACACAACTGAAGAGACTTAGCAGTAGCAGCAGCAGCAGCAACAGTAGTAAACCCTCAAATCTGAAATGTTACATCTTCAGCTGGGTTGTGGGCACTCGAACTTCCAAAGACTACTGTTACCAGCAGAATCCTCAGCTTTACTTTTGAAACTCCAGCATGTGCCTCACACTCAGAAATAAAGCACTGATCACAAACCCAATGGCAATGGGGGACAGCTCCCTTGTACCCCAGACCTGCACATCCAGCTGTCTACCAGACCTCTGTACCCAGAGAGATGCAACTTAACATACTCCAAACTTAACCTGTCTTCTTGCCTTCAAGCCAGCCCACCCCGCACATACACGGTGCTCCCTGTGTGCTACTTCAGCTAAACGAATGCGCTCCAGGAGCCAGGTTCCACATGCCCATTCGCCTAAGGCAGAGACTCGGACATCCTTTCTGAGTTCTTCCTCCCTATTCCGTTCTCTTATCAGTTTCTGTGGAGCGTGCCTCCTAAATCTTTCTGGAAACTTCACTCCTCCCCGTGCCTCCCACCATCAGTCTAGCTCAGGACACCGCTGCTCTCCTGGATTATGGCAACAGTGCTGTCTCTGGTTTTCCTGCTTTCTCTCCAAATGGTTTTCCGAATCCATAACCAAAATGCAACACTCAAAAAGGAATACTGAGTATATCACTTCTCTTACTAAAAGATAAATATAAATCACCGCAACACATCAATGGCTGCACTTTGCCCTCAGGTAGGGTTCAAATTCCTCAATATGGCCTAATAACCCCTCCCCCAAGCTATCTTCTCTTGTCATATAGAAGAAACTGCAGAACTGCAGACAAGTTTAATGCCCTCCTGCCCTGACCGCTTCCACTCAACTCCACATCACACTCAGGTGCCCTATGCAAAGACTTCTTAGACCCTGGTGGGCACAGCACCCCCATGCCTCCGCATTCCGATCACAGCACCTATCACACAGCTCAACGGGCCCCTTGCTTGCATCTCCTCCCCTGGGTCTATAAATTCCTTGACAAGTGGGATTGTGTCTGACTGGCTACAACACCCAGCACGGTGCTTGGCCCAAAGCAAATGCTGAATACATGGTAAAGACAAATCAGCTCTTCTGTCTGGGGCAATGGGAACCATGAAAAAGCCAAACCAAGCACTTGGAGGTCAACGCTGATTTGCACAACACAGTGTGGACAGACTTCCAGTGATGCTGCTGCTGCTAAGTCACTTCAGTCGTGTCTGACTCTGTGCAATCCCATAGACAGTAGACCACTAGGCTCCTCTGTCCCTGGGATTCTCCAGGCAAGAATACTGGAGTGGGTTACCATTTCCTTCTCCAATGCATGAAAGTAAAAAGTGAAAGTGAAGTTGCTCAGTCGTGCCTGACTCTTAGCGACCCCATGGACTGCAGCCTACCAGGCTCCTCCATCCAGGCTCCATCCATCCTTTCCAGGCTAGAGTACTGGAGTGGGTTGCCATTGAGGAAACTATAAATCTCTGAGGTGCCAAAGGATGGAAGACCTACAGCTGGAAAGTCATCCCACAATCCTCTGCTACACAATCTAAAAACAGAGCGAGAGTTCAGGCCAGTCATGTAAGTCTGCTTATGATCATAAACAACGTCCCCATTAAGTGCATTTTACCTTTAAAACCTGTTTTTAATTTATACAAAGAAATGGTATCGGGGTAGGATGTGGTGGGAGGTGGGAGGGAGGTTCAGGAGGCAGGGGACACATGTATACCTATGGCTGATTCATGTTGATCTATGGCAGAAACCAACACAATATTGTAAAGCGATTATCCTCCAATTTTAAAAAAGTAAAGATGGTAACAAAAATAAATAAACAAATAAAAGGAAGCAGCTTGTAAAATAAAAAAAAGGAAAGAAACTATACCCCCAAAGTCACAACTGTAACAGCTATTAGATTTCTCCCTGGTCTTTCTGTTTTTTTAATCTGTATGTTTGTGCTTTTCATTAAATAGCTATAATCATAGCATACATATCTCGCTAATTTAGTTTTACTTTTACAGTTTTAAAGTGGGTATACAGTCTTCCTATTCATAATTTTAATGACAGAATAAATGCTATCAAAACACGTTATAATTTTTTCAATCACATTTAGGTAGTTTCTAATCTTTACTAATGTAAATCATGCTATAAAGATATATAAAAAATACATAAAACTTTTCTAAATTGGTACAGATTTTTTTTTCTCATTTTAAAGGATTACTGCACCACTGGAAGGAACTTGAAAAGAATGCATGTTTGGGAAACCATCCACGTGCACAACATTCTAAAGAGTGGCTACTGTAATTATGGAAGAAAGGGCTTGCAGATCAAAACACATGCCTGGTAGAGGAAGGAGTAAGATAGGAAGCTGTGAGAGGTGATGGAGAAGACAGGAGAAGGTAAGACATGTTGCTGAAGTAGAACAGGAGAAGCAGGAATTCAGAAGGAATATCTTCCAAGTGGAATATGTTCCTGAAAGACCACAGAGAAGCAATTCTAGAGTCACACTCAGTTCTCAGACAAGAGTGTACCCTGCCTCGGTCCCTACTCAGTATCAGGACGTCCCAGGGGTAGGTGGACCATCTTGGTATCTCAGAGCACAGCAGCTTTCCTAGCACATACTGGGCATCATTAGAAAAGACCCTAATGCTGGGAAAGATTGAAGGCAGGAGGAGAAGGGGACGACAGAGGATGAGATGGTAGGATGGCATCACTGACTCAATGGAAATGAGTTTGAGCAAATTCCGGGAGATGGCAAAGGACAGGGAAATCTGGCGTGCTGCAGTCCATGATGTCGCAAAGAGTCGGACACAACTGAGTGACTGAACAACAACTGGGTATCCCATTTACCCCATTTAAACAAGAAAGCCATGACTGACAGCTGAGGAGTCTGACCTTTTTCTCACACCTAGGGGACCAGAAGGCAAGAAGGGGAAGAGCAAACAAGAGGAAAGTGGCTCAGTTAAGTTCAGTTCAGTTGCTCAGTTGTGTCTGACTCTTTGTGACCCCATGGATCTCAGTACACCAGGCCACCCTCTCCATCACCAACTCCCGGAGTTCATTCAAACTTATGTTCATCGAGTCGGTGATGCCATCCAGCCATCTCATCCTCTGTCGTCCCCTTCTCCTCCTGCCCCCAATCCCTCCCAGCATCAGGGTCTTTTCCAGTGAGTCAATTCTTCCCATGAGGTGGCCAAAGTACTGGAGTTTCAGCTTTAGCATCAGTCCTTCCAAAGAATACCCAGGACCAATCTCCTTTAGAATGGACTGGTTGGATCTCCTTGCAGTCCAGGGGACTCTCAAGAGTCTTCTCCAACACCACAGTTCAAAAGCATCAATTCTTTGGCACTCAGCTTTCTTCACAGTCCAATTCTCACATCCATACATGACCACTGGAAAAACCATAGCCTTGACTAGACGAACCTTTGTTGGCAAAGTAATGTCTCTGCTTTTGAATATGCTATCTAGGTTGGTCATAACTTTCCTTCCAAGGAGTAAGCGTCTTTTAATTTCATGGCTGCAATCACCATCTGCAGTGATTCTGGCTACCAGGGCAAAAAATTTATCTATGAGGGATTTGGGGGAGCATGTATGAAGGAATGGTGGAATCTCAACCGGCTCTGCCATGACCAGTGGTCACCAATAATGCCATCTCCTTGCACCCAAGTTGAGCCCTTGCAGGGACAGTTCAGCTTCTACTAACAGCCTGGTTCTTCCCTCGGCAGGCTTCCTATAATGAAAATTTGATTCAGCACTCATGTAAATATTATTTCTCACACAACTCTCATCTTCTATTGTTCTTGTGCTAATAAGCTCAACAGTTTCACAAATCCAGTTCCACTGTCAAAGAATACTAAAATCCTCCTTGGTAGAGAACTGTTAACTAATATGCTGTTTTCTTTTCCTTCTATCCTAGAAGCACAAATCGAGCTCTCACAGAAGGCAAAGGGGATCTGTAGTCTTCCTGCAAACACAGAGCTGCGGTCTCTAGTCAATGCAGTTCTGTTTCTACCTATTCCACTGACTTATCAAAAAATCTTAACATTCATATAACATTCATACATCCTCTAAGAAGCCAGAGTGCTAGGAAGCCTAGAATTTAGCAGAACTTAAAAATCAGAGGGAAAAAAATGGTCCACAAGTCCTACTTTACCGTTAGGAAGGCTGTATATCTCATGCACCATCCCCACCCCCATGCCGCCTCTGTGCCTCATTCAGTACCCTACAGAGACCCTTTAAAAACACAGTCTGTGCTTTCAGCAATAAATGACATCCCTGTAAATCCATGTAATGTTCAGGAAATAAATCCAGGGCTCTCTGCTGCCCATACGGCAACATTAATCTTATGAACAGGACTATGAAACACCCACCCCTCCCCTCCCTCCATCTGCTTTAAGTAGGGCAAGTATTTTACTCATGTTAATTGTTCTGACAGATGAGGATCAACACTGCTTTAATCCATTTGCAGCCTAGCACATTTATCTTCTCGAACACTGCTAGAGGCAAGTACACTGGCTGGGAGGACTATGAGAGCTACCTCGGGGCAATGCTCAGAGTTCTTAAGTGATGGCCTGGACATTCCCTACAGAGGGAGTGAGCAGGCTCCTGGAGTCGGTGATGGACAGAGAGGCCTGGCGGGCTGCGGTCCATGGGGTCGCCAAGAGTCAGACAGGACTGAGCGACTGGACTGAACTGGACTGAGGGAGAGTGGGTCCCTGAACCAGTTCAAGGTCTCTTCGTTGCCGCTGTGCTTGTGTTTTGATCCTTTAAAAACAGTGGACAGTAGGATTTTTATTCAATGTAGACAAATTATATCAATCTCTATTGATTTCTTTTCCATTGCTAGTGTGTCTTCTTATGGACTAATTAATCCTATGCAAGTTCTCTAAAATTTAGACAAAAGGATACGTCCGAATCTCATCGGATTCTTCTATGAAATTCTCTAACCCAACTAGGAACTGTCTGCATTTTGCAAGGGGTGTGCCCCCTGTTTTACAGGACACACTGGGTGGCGTCGGAGCCCAGGCCCGCCAGTGTGGGCAAGGGTGTGTGCCTTAAATACAGGCAGACCTGGGGTCAGCCCCCAGCCCCACCATCTGTCACCGCCACCCCCAGTCCCGTGGATACAGTGTCACAAGATTCAGCACATTCACACCCAGTTGGATACCGTTCCCAGCCAAGGGCTTTGGCTTTGTCCCCTTAAGCCACTGTACCTACATCCTGGTTTTTAATTACCTGAAAAAGCAGCTTAATACACTGTGCTAAATATTTCTTAGCTATTTCTACCCTCACGCCAGAAGTCCATCGAGGAGGACCTGTTCTGAGAGTGAATACAGAGGTCTGACACCCTCCTCCCCCAATTTAGGACAGATGGAGCTGGTCACCCTGTCCTCCACAGGCCCCTCCTCACTGCTTATCTCCCATGTTTGGTATTTGCTGTTTTCTCCTTCCTAATGACTCTATCGCTCTTATTTCTATTTCCTCTTCAATTTCATCCTGTCTCCCATGCTATCAATTTAACAACCTTATACACTTCCAGTTTTCAGTACAGTGCTTTCAGTTCAGAAATCCCAAGAAAAGAAACAGATATGGTAGGAGTCAGATGTGTGGGACAGTGAGCAGAGAGAACCCACCTGCAAAACGCACTTCCTATCCCTCACATGCAGAACTCCTGATTTCCTTCTCCTGTCCCTCACCCTCTGCTTTTCAACCTGCTCAGTCTGCAATGGTGAGAGAGGAGTGAACAGACAAGAGAATATTCTTCTAGATTTGGGCTTTTTCTCCAACTTCCAGGTAAGGTGTGGCCCAGGATCAGCTGCTTAACAAAAAGTCCTTTTACAGACATAAGACATTCTTATGTTATAACATGATTTTGCAGAGCAAAAGCTCTGACTTACCAAAATGATTACATTATATTAATGTGGTAGCACCCTAAAAACCTACATGTATTCTTTTGAGCTCCAAGTATAATACTGAGACCAAGAAATGCTAATATAAACAGATGACACCCATTAAGAACAATTTAGTTTAAATCACCAGAAACAGACAATTTAGATAGTTGCCAAATTCAGACAATCCCAAGAGATGGATTTTGATGGGAAGTTTTGATTCCCAAGAAGCAGTTTTCCTGGTTCTGCTGCTAACAAATCAGGGCTGATGTGCACAGGCTTCTTTAAGATCCTATCGGGCAAACTTAGACCAGCATTAGTTGTCAGAATACCATGACCAGCCTTTATGTGTCCTGATTAGGATTTAGAAATGGATTCTAGTGAGTTACACTTTTATTGACAAGTGAAGAATGTACCCTGGCTGTTCTGTTGTTTGTAATGGCTGAAGTCAACATTTAAGAAAAGAAAAGAGAACATGTGTACTCTAAAGACTAAACTGATGGCACTCAGTGAAAATACCTTGCATCCCTATGAAACAGAATATAAATGAGAGAGGATGCACAGTGGCCTTGGTTACATTCTGACTGTGCACTGCTATAGGAAGAGTGGTGTCAGATCTGACTTTACTCTCAGGGCCTCAGTTTTCTCAGCTACAGAATGGGATAACCAGCTCCCTGGAGGTGATGTGATGAGAGGATGCCATGAAAGAATGGAAATAATAACAGAGTCACAAGTATAAGGTGTTGGGCTTACAGTGATCTTCATAAAAGGCAAACCTCAAACCAACATGAAGATCATCTGCCTGGATAGTTCTTTCTTCCTGTATAGAAGTCATAGTTCCCAAAACAGGGACTTCCCAGGTGGTACAGTGGTGAAGAATCTGCCTGCCAATGCAACAGACATGAGTTTGATCCCTGGGTCGGGAAGATCCCCTGGAGAAGGAAATGGCAACCCAATCCAGAATTCTTATCTGGAAAATCACATGGACAGAGGAGCCCTGCAGGCTACAGCCCATGGGGTTGCAAAGAGTTGGACACAACTTAGCAACTAAACCAAAAACAAAACTGCATTAAAAAAAAACAAAAAACAAAAAACCAAGAAGGGAGATATCACCTCACACCTTTCAGAATGGCTATCATAGAAAAGAACACAAGCAACAAATGTTGGCTAGGATGTAGAGAAAAGTGTACTACTTTTGGTGAAAATATGAATTAGTGCAACCACTATGGAAAATAATATGAAGATTTCTCAAAAAAAAAGAAAAAGAAAAGGAAGACAAAAACTAAAAACAGAATAACCAATTACCCAGCAATTCCACTCCTGAGTATATACCTGAGGTATGTGAAAACACTAGTTCAAAAAGATACATGCATTCCAATGTTCATAGCAGCACTGCAGACAATAGCCAAGATATGTATCAATATCTTGACACCAGCCTAGCAAGTATCCATTAACAGATGAATGTGATAAAGAAGACATGGTGTATAAACAATACCACTCAGCCATAAAAAAAAAAGGAAGAAATTTTGCCCTTTGTAACAACATAGATGGACTTGGAGGTTACTGTGCTAAGTGCAATAAATCAGACAAGAGAAAGACATATACCATACGATATCATTTTTATGTAGAATTTAAAAATAAAACAAATGAGTGAATATAACAAAAAAGAAAACAGACTCACAGATACAGAGAATAAACAACGGTTATCAGTGGGGAGAGGGAGACGGGAGGGGCAGTATAGGCATAGGGGAACAAGAGATACAAACTATTATGCATAAAATAAACTGCAAGGATCTACTGTACAAACAATAGTAGACAGTCAACATTTTATAATAACTGTAACTAGAGTGAAAGTCACTTAGTTGTGTCTTTGTGACACCATGGAGTATACAGTTCATGGAATTCTCTAGGCCAGAACACTGGAGTGGGTGCTGCTAAGTCACTTCAGTCGTGTCCGACTCTGTGTGACCCCATAGACAGCAGCCCACCAGGCTCCCCTTCCCTGGGATTCTCCAGGCAAGAACACTGGAGTGGGTTGCCATTTCCTTCTCCAATGTATGAAAGTGAAAAGTGAAAGTGAAGTCGCTCAGTCATGTCCGACTCTTCACGACCCCATGGACTGCAGCCTACCAGGCTCCTCCATCCATGGGGTTTTCCAGGCAAGAGTACTGGAGTGCGGTGCCATTGCCTTCTCCGTGGAGTGGGTAGCCTTTCCTTTCTCCAGGGGATCTTCCCAACCCAGGGATCCAACCCAGGTCTCCGGCATTGCAGGCAGATTCTTTACCAGCTGAGCCACAAGGGAAGCCCACGACTGGAGTATAACCTTTAAAAATTGTGTGTCACTATATAGTACTCTTGCCTGGAAAATCCCATGGACGGAGGAGCCTGGTAGGCTGCAGTCCATGGGGTCTTGAAGGGTCAGACATGACTGAGCGACTTCACTTTCACTTTTCACTTTCATGCACTGGAGAAGGAAATGGCAACCCACTCCAGTATTCTTGCCTGGAGAATCCCAGAGACGGGGGAGCCTGGTGGGCTGCCACCTATGGGGTCACACAGAGTCGGACACGACTGAAGTGACTTAGCATGCATGCATGCATATCGTACACCTGAGTATTATTGTACATCAATTTTATTTCAATTAAAAAAAACAAAAGAAACCAAGAAGACAGCGAAACTGAACCTGGCCGTTGTGCTCAGGGAGGAGAGGAGGCGCGTCTGTTCCCGGTGACGCAGCCCGTCACAGTCCTGCCCCTGCTGGGACAGTCAGCGCGGCAGGCCCTCCCCGTCGGTGGTGGCTCACTCTCCGTTCTCCCCAACAACCCAGCCAGTGCCCCAGCAGCTCCAGGGCAGGACTGCCCTGCGCTCCACGCCAGCTCAAGCCTCCTCATGGGTTCACCAGGGGACAGCCACAATGCTCCTCCTCCCTGGGGTGACTCCTATCCATCAGCTTAGTTTCTACAGAGGGGCGCTCCCCAGGGCTGAAACGCCTTTCATTCTTCACAGGAAAAGATGAAACTGCCCTACACACGACACAGAATCTCGTCATTTCCTCAGCATGTACCGACGGTTCCCGTGAGGGGGTTCTAGCCTTGCACAGCTTCCACCAGGGCACTCAAGCCAGAGCCACTGCTCTCGTGTGGTGACCTGACACGACCCTGTTGCTAATCAGATGTTAAGTGATTCATTCAATACGTTAGGCATTCTATTAGGAATAAAATCAAAGATGCTCTTCAGCTTCAAAAGGTCAGGCCTCAGAAAGCTACAAGGAGACATGCACAAGAAAATATGAAAGCACCTGACATCTCCTTTTACTGTACAACATACGTCACAGTGAAGTCTGTACGTATGTGGCGGTCTCCAGACGTGACAGTGAGCGCCTAGATTTACCTGTTTCCCAGCACAACGCCCGGCACACGGCCAGAACTCTGCGCATGCTTAGCCCGTGAGGCGTTGACAGTACGGATGACAGAGGTGCGTACCGAATAACCGTGCTGTCACGGGAAGCTTGTGTTCAGGGACAGAGTGGAAGTCCCAACAGTTTACCACAAGACAGGATGAGACAGTCCTGTGCAGTTCCCACCTGAGATGATTTAGAAAGCGCTTACTGGGGAGCGGGCTTTGGGTCTAAGCCTGGAAGTAGGAGTTCAACAGGAGGGAGTGTCCAGGTGGGCAGAACGGCTTCCGTGAAAGCATCGTGTGTGATGCTGGGCACACAGCTACGAGGAGACAGGCCTTGTGCAGCGGGCCCTGGACCTCTCAGAGGTCCCAGCTGCTCCTGACAGTTACTGATTTACAAGGCTAGAAGCTGCTCCTGTAGCCAAGATGTGGGTTCCTTACACTCCTGAGAGAAAGCCTCTGATTCCAACTAGAGAGATTTGAAAAGTTTAAGCAGTGTGTGTGTGTGTGTGTGTGTGTGTGTGAGAGAGAGAGAGAGAGAGAGAGAGAGAGAGAGAGAGAGAGAGAGAGAGAGGGAGGGAGGGAGAGTGAGAGAGAGATTTTCCTTTACAGTATATCAAGCTTCTCTAAGTTTCAATGTTTTCAATATATAACTCTTCAAATCTATCAAATATCTTTTGCTCCTCCTTTAGGTGCCAGTTGGAGAAAACCTGTAAAATTACTCTTAGAAACATTCTTTTCTTTCTTACCTCAGAAGAAAGAGGAGTGTAGCCCTGACTAAAACAACCTTTTGCACTCAGCCACCTCCCTCCTCCCAGACACCTCTCCTCAGGAGCGGCCTGCCTTCACTTCCAAGGAAGCCTGGAGGGGACACTGCATTAGTGTCCCCCAGCAACGGCTCCACCTCGCTGAACTGACAGGCTGCTGTCTGCAGTACACCGAAGGCCGGGGGTCTAACCACACCCCCGGGCAGTCAGGCACCTAGTGGGATGTGCTGGCGCAAAAGCCCATCCTCAGAGCACCACAGGGAGGCCAGACCACCAAGAGGGACAGGAACTCTCTGGAAGCCATGACTAGTGTGGAATGACTGTCAGAATGCCCTGAGGTTCTATCTAAAGAATGACTTTGGGAAGTAGGGGTAGGGGGTAAGGAACTACCAGTTTCTTTGCTCCTTCCACACACCTGCCACCGACTCCCTCCTGTGTTACCCCCTCCTGCACCCCCCATCTCACAATTCCCAATTCTGTTTTTCAGCTGGGCAAACTGAAGCCCATGGAGACTAGAATAACCATCCAAAGTCACAAAGCTGGTAGGTAGAATGAGTATTTCACACCACATCACTCCCCAAAGCTCATGAGAGGAGACAGCTGGCACTTAATAATTTTTAGTGATAGTCCAAAGAACTGTCATCTCTTAACATTAGACTCTGCCCTTATAGGAGTGGTTTCCCACTTATTAGCACCATGGATTGTTGAGATGAAGTTGGGTAACATAAATACTTTGGCAGAACATAATAGGATAGTTTAGGTCCTTAAACCAAAGCTCTGCTTCTATTTAAGATAGTCTGAAAAAGCTGCAACATCAGCTTCTAATTCTCTGCCACCCACTTTCCCACTAGCTCAATAAATTTTCCTTAATCATTAGGTATAATTTAACTTTTTGTTTGGGCTGGTTAGAAAGATGTTAAAAGGAAAATCAGAGTAACTTGCAAAATTTAATTTTGCTAACTTGTGGAATAGCACATGGGTTTCCTCTATAGTAGATTAGTTTCTATAATTCTTGACGAACAGGGGTCAACCAGCCTGCTTTTATTAAAAATATCAAAAGAAGAAATGGACAGGTGTAAGTCAAACAACTAAGCCTGCAACTGTAGAACACATAACCTGTGTAAAATCTTTACATTCCACAGACAGTGTTGTACTAGATAGGTAAGAGCTTCACCTTCACAGCTGCAATTCTAGAATTATACTCTGAAACAGACAATCTTAACTTTATATACAAGACCCAATAACATCCAATGCAGTGAGAGGAAGAAAGAAAACGTTACTCTGAGAACATCTGTCTTCAAACCCACATTACATCTCCTCCACCTTTGAACTGAATAGGACAAGAGAGAAGGATGGAAAGGCAGCCAGGGGACTCCATGGGGGATCTAATGACAGTGTACAACAGCATCTACTACATTAAAATGGGTCTAAAAACACAGGATGAACGGCTGATAACTATTCCACGTGTGAAGAGCCTCTTGATGAGGACAGAGTGGGCCTGAGGGGCTGCATTCCCCGCAGTCCGCATCCTCAGGGTCTCAGCTGTCTCCAAGGTGAGGGCTCGGTTCTCAGGCCGTCAGGGGAGAGAGGAGAGGAGGGAAGAGTGGCTGTACACACAGAGCAGGGCTACTCTATGCCAGAAAATTTTACTTAACAAGCTAGAAATACTGGAGGAAAAAAAGCAATGGCTCTAAGACATGGAAGTAACCTAAATATCCATCAACAGAGGAATAGATAAAAAAGAGGTGGTACATATATATAATGGAATATTACTCAGCCATAAGAGAATGAAATCATACCATTAGCAGCAGTGTGGCTGGACTGAGAGATCATATTAAGGAAGCCAGACGGAGAAAAACAAGTATTGTATGAAATCACTTATATGTGGAAAATTAAAAAAAAAATAACACAGATGAACTTACAAACAGAAAGAGATCCATAAACATGGAAAACAAACTTATGGTTACCTAAGGGGAAAGGTGGGAGGAGTTTGGGATTAAATGAGGATAAATGAGGAGTTTGGGATTAACATATACACACTAGTATATACATAAACTAGATAGTCAGCAAGAATCTACTGTATAGCACAGGGAACTATTCTCAATACTATGTAAATAACCTAGATGGGAAAAGAATCTAGAAAAGAGTGGATATACGTATAACTGATTCACTTTGCTTTACACTTGAAACTAACACAAAACTGTAGATCAACTATATTCTAATACAACTAAAATAAATAAAAAAATAAATGGCTCGGAACAGTGAAGGAGACGTCAAGTGCAACCTCGGCCCATAAGAAGGGTCCACCACACAGGCCACCCACCTTGTCCTAAAAGTTCTGGTTACACGATTCTGACCTCCTGGACATGTGATTGCCCAACTCATGGGAGATGCTGCTGCTGCTGCTAAGTCGCTTCAGTCGTGTCCAACTCTGTGCGACCCCATAGACGGCAGCCCACCAGGCTCCCCTGACCCTGGGATTCTCCAGGCAAGAACACTGGAGTGGGTTGCCATTTAAAATTCAAAGGCCAGAGACAACTACACAGATAACAGCAAGAACTGACAGGTGACCCAAAAGGTAAGAAAGACAATTATTTTAAAAAGGCAACCCATTTAATAACTCTGCCACAGTCTGGGGCCACTGAGAGGGACAAACGGCTGTACAAACTTCAGTTGCTCTTGAGTCATTACCGTTTCTGAGCACACTAAAATAATTCATTACAAACGTAGGAGAGAAATACGGTTTGGTAGCAGAACACATAAAAGAGATTTAGGAATTCTAGTTCACACTAAGTTCATGGTGAATTAAGCGTGCCTAGGGCTGCCCGGGGCACCTGCAGTCTGAGAACACGGGAACAGAGGCTGGGGGTGGGTGTGAGGGTGGGGAGATAACCCCTCTGAACCTCCTGGTCAGATGCAACCATTTCTGGACTTCTTTTGAGAACAAAAAATAAGTGTGCATTCAGATGAGAGGCACTAGAACCCTGAGATTTGAAAAAGTAATACAAGAAACTTTTTTTTGGTGGTTGCTGTTGTTTTTAGGTAGAGGGTTGGTATGGGGACGGGGGCAGTGGGGTACGTAAACAGCCTGGCATGCAGGATTGAACAGGAGCCGCTGAAGCAGGGTAGCGGGTATCCTGGGATTCCTGGGGTGTGATACACATCTGTATCCTACAAATGATCCTCACGAGGTTTTTATACATCTGACCACATCTGTAAGTATCACAGGCTCAGAAGCCCCGTTTCTCAAACTTGGGGAACCCAGAGAGTGGGTGATAGTGGGCACCTGAAGCAGCAAGGTATATGGCTCTGGTGGGGGTCGGGTAGGGAGTTTACAAACTAGTCAAACAAACACCTGGTCTGTGGTTTGCACAATCTCCCTCCTCTGAGTTGGTTTTAAATATGGATGGATTTAACAGGCAAAAATATTCCCAGATTTCTTTAAACCACCGACAGCTGGGCTTTCAGCAGGCATGGTGACAATGGTCTAGAAGTGAGGGCGGCTTCTCCCCAACACTTCTCTGGGCCACTAGCTTCCATAATTCACACATCTCTTTTTAAACAGAAACAAACACACCTCCTAGCCTACTTCATTGATATAACCTACCTCTCTCAGCATTTTGAGTTTGCAATGCCTGCCCTAGAGTAACACTTTTACTTGACTTAAACATAACAAGATACTTTCGTATTTAAAACAGGGACATATCATGGAGCAAAACAAAACACATGCGCACTTTTAAGAGAAAAACCTCTGCTAGCCCTGAGGTGTGGAAGGACTTCTAAGGTAGGCACTCTTCCAAAGGTCACCAAAGGCTGTGCTCTGCTACCTGAGGGGAAGCATCTTGCCTGTTTTAGGGCAGTGGTTCTCACCCATGGGCAACTGTGTTCCCAGGCAATGTTCAGAAATGTTTTTGGTTGCCACAATTGGAAGGGGGGACAAGGGGTGCTATTAGTAACTAGTGGGTGGAGGCCAGGGACCCTGCTGAGCATCTACACTGCACAGGACAGCCCCCAAGACCAAGAATCAGCCCAGCCGAAAGCGCAGAGGCTGAGAAACCCTGCCTTAGGGGACTGTTTGAGAAAGGCTGGTCTGTAGCATTTAGGGTATTTGGAGGCTCCTCAGCCATCCTGGTGGAGAAGGCAATGACACCCCACTCCAGTACTCTTGACTGGAGAATCCCATGGATGGAGGAGCCTGGTAGGCTGCCGTCCATGGGGTCGCTAAGAGTCGGATATGACTGAGTGACTTCACTTTCACGCATTGGAGAAAGAAATGGCAACCCACTCCAGTGTTCTTGCCTGGAGAATCCCAGGGACGGTGGAGCCTCGTGGGCTGCCGTCTACGGGGTTGCACAGAGTTGGACATGACTGAAGTGACTTAGCAGCAGCAGCAACAGCCATCCTGGAGGCATCTAAATGTCCTGCTTTGTGGCCCCTCCTCCACTCCCCACCTGTCTGGGCATTAACAGCCTTTCTTCTACCCTCAACGCACCCAGCTTGGCCCCATCCTGAATGTATTAACACACCTTTCCAACCCTACTTGTTTTTCAAGGTTACCTTCTCAATATTACCTTCTCCTAGAAGCTGACCCCAAAATCCCCTTGCCAACATAAGATTCCTTCCTTCTGTTTTTAAAAATTAAATTAAAAAATTCATTTTAAAAGTGAAAACAATAAGAAAACAAAACACCGCCTTGATAATATCACAAATATGACAGCCTCTGTCTCGCATCGTCCCATCTGTCTGTGTGTATACACCTCCTGTAGGACTCACAGCACTGCTGTCTGACAGGCAGTGAGAGCGGATGCTCCCGATATGGTTAAGCGCCTGGGCTCTGCACCCAGGTGCACAGGGTCCTGGGTTTCTGTGCTGTGATCACGGGCAAGGTTCCCCACTTTTCTTTATTAAAAAGGCGTGAGAGCACCCTCAGGGGACTGGGCTGTCAGGACGATGAGACGTAAGGCGGGGGGTGTCTCTGGCACCCTGGGGATGCCCCCAGGGCCGGTCCACTCCACATCCCACAGCAGACGGGGGCTCTCTGCAGGAACCCTGTTTGCACAGGACGACAGACAGCACTGCCGTGAGATGCACTCGTGCCCCACTGAACGGTGCTGCCTGACGCCAGAGCTGGGATTCTCTGGCAGTCCAGTAAGACACTGAGAAGGTGTCTATTCCTAAAACAGAGATTAAATACCCACCCACCTTCTTGGAGGGGGAAATGGCAACCCACTCCATTGTTTCTGCCTGGAAAACCCCATGGACAGAGGAGCTTGGTGGGCTGCAGTCCACGGGGTTGTAAAGAGTCAGACACGACTAAGCATATACCCACCCACCTATGTCCACAGCAAGAGCCTAGTCTCATTTATGTGTCTGTTGTAGAATTCTTAAAATAAATCTTCACATTTTACTGTGACCCCTGAATACCATTCCAGTACTAACTTCCTTTAGAGTCTAGGCTGACTGTGTAGACCTTATCTCCCATGTGGTAACAAACACTGAGAAAGCACCAAAAATTGCAGCTTTTGCTGTAATTTTTGGTGCTTTTGGTAGCTATTGAACAACCATCAACAGAAGGACGCCAAAAAAAGATACCCCATGTCCAAAGACAAAGAGGAAGCCACAGTGAGATGGTAGGAGGGACGAAATCACAATAAAATCAAACCCCATACCGGCGTGGGTGACCCACAAACTGGAGAACAATAAAGTCAAAGAAGTTCTCCCACTGTTGTGAAGGTTCTGAACTCCACATCAGGCTTCCCTATATGGGAATCTGACAAAGGAGCTGGGAATCCACAAGGAACATGGCCATGAAGGGCAGCGGGATTTTCACAGAAATATAGGACTACCACAGAACTTCCACAGAACTGGGGGAAACAGAGATTGAATACTGGAGTGGGTAGCCTTTCCCTTCTCCAGGGTATCTTCCCAACCCAGGGATTGAACCCAGGTCACCCGCACTGTGGGCGGATTCTTTACCAGCTGAGCCACGAGGGAAGCCTAAGATTAGTGGGTAGCCTATCCCTTCTCCAGCAGATCTTCTTGACCCAGGAATCAAACTGGGGCCTCCTGCATTGCAGGTGGATTCTTTACCAACTGAGTTATGAGGGAAACCAAGGGAAACAAGACTCCAGTCTTGGGGGACACAAACAAAATCCTGTGCACACCAGGACGCAGAGGAAAGGAGCAGTAAGCCCACGGAAGGCTGAACCAGAACTACCTGCCAGTGCTGGAAGCCCTCCTGTGGAGGTGTGGGCGGCAGGGCTCCCCAGGGACAGGGCCACTGGCGGCAGTCCAGGAAGGTCCCCCTTGCATAAACGCTCCTGGAGGTCACCACTGAGCCTGTCACAGAGCCCGTAGACCCCAGGGCTGGGTCACCTCAGGCCAAACAACTACCAGGGAGGTAGTTAATCCAATATCTACCCATCAGCAGATATTGGATTAAAGCTTTACTGATCAAGGCTCTGCCCACCAGAGCAAGACCCAGTTTTTCCCACCACCAGTTCCTCCCATCAGGAAGCTTACATAAGTCTCTTAGGCTCCTCAATTAGAGGGCAGTCAGAAGAAGCAAGAAGAACCGCAGTCCCACAACGGCTAAAGCAAAACCTACATTACAGAAGGTTAATCAGGATAAAAAAGCAGAGAGTTATGTCCCAGATGAAGGGACACAATAAAACTCCAGAAAAACAACTAAATGAAGCAGAGATAGGCAATATTCCACAAAAAGAATTCAGAATGATAGTAAAGATGATCCAAGATCTTGTGAAAACAATGGAGAAGATGCAAGAAATGTTTGCCAAAGAACTACAAGAACTAAAGAACAAACAGAGATGTATAATACAGTAGAAGGCATCAGTAGCAGGATGACTGAGGCAGAACAGACAAATGATCTGGAGGACAGAATGGTGGAAATCATTGCCACAGAACAGAATGTAGAAAAAGAATCAAATGAAATGAAGACATCCTAGGAGACCTCTGGAACAACATTAAATACACCAACATTCACGTTATAGGGATTCCCAGAAGGAGAAGACAGAGAAAAAGGACCTGAGACAGTACTGGAAGAGACGACAGCCGAAAACTTCCCTAACATGGGAAAGGAAATAGTCATCCAAGTCCAGGAAGCATAGAGTCCCAGGCAGGATAAACCCAAAGAATACATGGAGACATATAGCAATCAAACTGACAAAAATTAAAGGCAAACATAAAATATCAAAAGCAACATGGGAAAAACAAAAATATCATACAAGGGAACTCCCATCAGGCTATCCTCTGATTTCTCAACAGAAACTCTACAAGCCAAAAGGGCATGGCATGACATATTTAAAGTGATGAAAGGGAAGAAGCTACAACCAAGAGTACTCTACCCAGCAAGAGTCTCCTTCAGATGTGATGGAGAAATCAAAAGCATTCTAGACAAGCATAATTTAAGAGAATTCAGCACCACCAAACTAGCTTTACAACAAATGCTAAAGGAACTTCTCTATGCAGGAAACACAAGAGAAGGAAAAGACCTACAGAAAATAAACCCAAAACAATTAAGAAAAAGGTAACAGGATCACACATAAATGGATTAAATGCACCAATCAAAAACAGACTGGCTCAACAGATGAAAACATGTGCGTGTATGCACTTCCACTTACCACAACACTCTGCTTGACTCCCCCAAATTGTGTGTAATTATTTTATATTGTTAGGTTAATCATGTTCCCATTATGGCTTGCAATTGTAATTATCTTTTATTTTTTGTCTGGCTATTGATTGTGAAAACTGATAAACATCTTTTACTATTATTATTATATAACTATTACTCAATACCACTGCATCATGACTGGTCAACAGAAAAAAAAAGAATGATACATCACCAAAACTATGATTTAATAGAAAAATCTGTAATCATTTTTTAAAATCCAGATGCACATCAAATTATCTCAGAATTTCTTGAAAAATACAAATGCCCAGGCATTGTTTTTTATTCTCCAGAGCTCTAGATGATTCTAATAGCAGCCGTGTTTAAAAACAAATGTACTATAAGATTCTCTCTTATGTTTATCTAGTTTGTTTCACTTTTTCTATTTCATATTCAGTGCTCCCATTCCATTTAGTTGATGTTTTCCAATTTCTCATCTCTTTGTTTGATGTTCTTTCTTGAAACTTTATCAAGCATAGTAGAAAACCTTTTGTATACATATATATAAATAACATGTATAGTATATATATTTTAGAAAACTTATGAATTTTTGCCTAACTAAAAAACTTATGACATTTTGATTCTACTTGTTTGTCTTAGTATGAACAGAATGCTAGGTTTCTACTTAAAAAAAAAAAAAAAAGATATGCAACAAGCAACAAAGGTTTGTTGTATAGCACAGGGAACTATAGTCAATAACTTATAATAACCTATAGTGGAAATTAATTTTGAAAATAATATATGTGTATATGTATAACTGAATCACCTTGCTGTGTACCTGAAACATGATAAGTCAACTATACATCAATAAAATATATATTAAAAAAAAAGAGGTTATCACAAACGTGAGCCCCGTCAGGTTAGATAGAACCCACATGACAATTCAGGTTCCTTACAGCCATATTGCATACGCAGAACCAACTGAGGGACAAAGACATAACAACAGGGGTATAAGCAGATCTGGTGTGTGACCCCATTATCATTCTAGAGATGGGAAAGTAGGATCAAGCAAACCAAGCAATAAATGAGCCGCTTTCACTCCCAGAGTTTTGCAAAGGGCGTGTGAAAGCAGCCACGAATTATTTCGAGTTATGGTAGGTGGGGATCTCAGATAGAAATGGAAATAACAGATATAGTTTATATCAGCGCTAGCTTGTCTGGATCACACACAAGCCTTTGGTTGTTCCTGGATGTTCCATTTTCCATTATAAATTCATTGCAGCCAAGATGGGATGTTGTCAAGCTTCATGAAAAGACAAAACCCAGCTGACAAACTAAATTCATCTCGTGATTTACCAAAAGGAGGTAAAAAAAGATCCTAATTATTCTGTGCACTTAGTTGCTCAGTTATCACGGACTCTTTGCTAAAATTATTCTAGCAAAATAGAATTATTCTAGTACCTTCATGAAACAGGTAAACAAACAGACATTCACGTGCTCTGCCACAGAATGCCTTATAGTCTGAGTTTAGTTTCAAAGGACAGTTACAGTGACTGCAGGGCTTTGGCTGCTGCTTACTTAGTAAGTAAATGTGATTAAGAGGCCGAAGGCTTTCTGTTTCCATAATCATAAAGATGTACTATGTAAAATACAACAGCAGCAGATAAAAGGGAAATCGAGACTGAGGGTGCAGGACCTGCCTGACGGTCCAGTGGCTAAGCCTGTGCTCCCAAAGCAGGGGGCCCAGGTTTGATTCTTCATCAGGGAACCAGATCCCACATGCCACAACTACGAGTTTGCACACCGCAACTTTAAAAAAACAAAACACCCACATTCTGCAACTAAGACCCAGCACAGCCAAAGCAATTAATTAAACAGTTAATTAATTTAAAAAAAAAAAAAGACTAAGGATGAATGCACTTTTAAGAAGGTATGTATGGAGATGTCAACCCACATTTAACCTGGAAGTCAAAGGCAAGGTCCTGTACACTCCTCACCTCATTTAATCATCACAACTGCCCTTAATGGGCTCATGTGAGTGTGAGACAACTGTGTATCAGCGGCTGAACAATGTGTCCAAGGCCACACACCTAGTCAGGCAGAGGCAGAGGCAAGAACTGAAATGTCTACTTGACTCCAAGGCCCTGCCTTTTACTTGGTAAATGCTGAGCTCCATGAATGATAAAAGCAGAGCAGAGAACACTGAAAGCCAGTTTTAGATAGTGCAAATGAAGACAGGATATGAAACAAGGAAAAGCAAATGTGAGAAGAGAAACGCTTGTTTCTCCGTGGGAAAAAATTGAACTTTTCACAATAGATTTGCTGCATGCAGAGCCCAGAGCCAGCTTCTCCCCTGGGGAGGCCGGTGGCCACTGAGCCTCGAGCAGAGCGGTGCAGAGCAATCGTGGTGCAGAGCATCCAGGGGCCCAAAGAAGAGCAGAGTCTCTATCACCCGAGGCAGCCCGTTGCTTCCAAAGGCGTCCACCAGCACTCAGGGAGCAGTAGAGTCTGTGCTGTCCAAGGGGCCCCACCTGGCGCTGACATCCTCTCTGGAAGAAGCTGACGTCCCGGATGGTGACTAACAGTCAACTGTCCCCTGGAGTGTGAGAGTCTCAGCTGTGGAACCCATTGCAGACCATCTCCTGATTTCATGTGTTTGATGTGTTAGCCTAATTGCACATGTACCTGCTTAGTGCTTGCAGGACCAGATGACCACAACAGAGATGAACCACGCAGCTCTGTCACAAGACACTCACATGGTTAGGAGACAGGTCCACCGCAAGGGTAACCTGCGAGCAAAAGTGGACCCAACTTACACACGCATGCGGATGCACTCTGTCCTCCTGCCAGCTCAGCTTGGGCGCACAGGCACTATCTCCCACAACGCCTGGAAGACGTCGTCTCTCTCTGACTGCCATGCCAAATTCCACTTAAAAACCAGCATTCTCCTGATTTATTATCCACCTCACTCAGATTCAATGCAACTGCCTTTTATTTTTTTAAAATCTAATTTGCCCCCAAAGGATGAAGATGTGTGGCCACTGAGAAAAGGTCACAAGAATGTGTGGCGATCTTTGCCAGAAATTCCAAACGGAGAGCTCCCCAAAGGTCATCTCTGTAGCTTCTTCTGCTTTTATCAGAAAAGATTTAGAACACACAGACCAGTAGAGAATTGTACTGTGCACTGCCTACCCGATTTAATAAATGACAACCTTTGCTCATAGTTGCGTCCAGATATTTTGAAAGGAAATCTCAGCTTACAGTTATACTTGAAGCTGCCGTTTGTATCCATCCTTGCCCCCATTCTCTTCATCAAAGACAATCACGCCACTGAAGCTGCTGTGAACCTGCCCTGCCAGGTTATCATACAACCTAAACTCCCATACATGTAAAAAGTGTTTCTTTCTTAAATTCTATAGTATTCTCTTCTGCATTACCTCTGATATGTTGCTTCTCCCTCATTCACTGTTGTAAGGTTATCTATCCTGATACAGCCATTTTCATTTTAATGGCTTTGTTTCATGAGCTACAATCTTTAAGAAGTGCTCCTTTTAACAGCCATGTAGTATTCCATCATATGAGGATTCCAACAATTGAGTTGCTGGTGAAAGTCTCAGCTGCGTTTCATTTATTTACCACCATAAACACTGCTGTGTTGTCGAATCCTCCCCTTGTCTCCTTGTATGTGTGAAGGGGCATCTCCAGGACACACTGAGAGGTGGAACTGGTAGACTACCTTCAGTTTTCCAGGAAGCTGACTACACGCTTTTCTAAATGGTGGTACCAATTTACATCATATGAGAGTGGTAACTGCTTCTCATCCTCATATAAATCACACAATTAGAGTTGAACTTTTGATAAATGGATGGGATGAATATTTTTCTTTAATATTTATTCCCACTCACATTTCAATGTGATGAGGAATTTGCACTTTTGAGTCAGAATCTTGGCTCTGTAATCTGTAGTTCATGTAACACTGGTCAAGCTCCTTGGCCTCACCAAACTTTGCTTTTTGTGTATATAAAAATGTGGGCATAAGAGCATCTTCCTAGAGGCATTATTATGATTAAATAATGTGCTTAAAGTGCCTAATTCAATATGTCTGGTACACGGCTGCTGCTGCTGCTAAGTCACTTCAGTCGTGTCCAACTCTGTGACCCCATAAATGGCAGCCCACCAGGCTCCTCTGTCCCTGGGATTCTCCAGGCAAGAATACTGGAGTGGGTTGCCATGTCCTTCTCCAATGTATGCATGCAGGCTAAGTCGCTTCAGTTGTCTCTGACTCTGTGTGACCCCATGGACAGCAGCCCACAGGCTCCACTGTCCACGGGATTCTCTAGGCAAGAATACTGAGGTGGGTTGCCAGTTCCTTCTTCACTGGCACACAGCAAGTGTTCATAAATGTTAATTTCTATTATCATCCTCTTCCCCATCAAAAAGCAGTCAATGTAAAAGCCTGCCTTTTGGGTATAAACCCATTTTACAGATGGTGAAACTGAGAAGTTAACTGGATGGATCTTCAGGGTCACTCTGACTTGCTAAAGTAGAGCCAGAACTCAGGGACTCCAAGACCCACTGTGATAGTCGGCCTATCACTACGGTGTACTGCCTCTCATATCCCTCTACAGTCATGCTGCCCAACAGTCAGAGAAACAATCAAAGTGAACACAAATCAGCTAAGCAACCAAGAGGTCCAACCAGAGCTTGGTGAAATCACTGTCTAAGCTTGGAAAGAGATGTACTTTATGTTCAAGTACACGGATGGGTACTACCACATTTAATTTAAAAGGCTGCTCACTCACTTTTTATTAGCCACAATCTTAATGAAACAGTCACCCATAAAGAGGCAGCCTGTAACCACCAGCAACCCAGCTGTGTGATGTCCCTGTAGGAGTTCCAGGCTTCCTTCCTAGCAACGGGCTACTACAGACACATACGCCTCCCGGGCCCCAGCCTCAACGGCCAGTAGGGCCTCAACGGCCTCAAGGACCTGTGAGAGCGCCGACCCAGCCACGCCACCTGCAGCCCTGCCTCCACGGGGCTCTTCCATTAGCATCCAATCAGGAGTTAAAGTGCCCATGACATCCTCATATTTCCCGCCTGGGCAGCTGCTGTGACACTCTTGCTCAAACTGTTATAAAGTTAGCGAGTTCCTAAGCTTACAGGTCAGGTGACCAGATTTGCAAGGCTGCTCCATGTCACAAAGGCTTTGACAGGCCACGTGGTCTCCATGATCATGTGTATCTAAGTGGGGAAGGGCTCTTCTAAGAACTTAGAAGAAGTCTCCAATGTTAGCAAACTTTAAACAATGTGCTCTACAGGAAAAGGAGGGGCTTGGAACACAGAAAACACATGGCTCTGTATCAAAACAAAGCAAAGCGCCACATTTAGGGAGGAAAATTTGCTCCTGAGTCACAGCTGAAGAGTAAAGCGCTAGTCAGTATTATGCTCCCTTCTGCCGGTAAAAGTAAAGACTCGCAGACACAACAGCAGCAAAAGTTAGGGTGGGATTAAGTGAAAGGCAGAGGCTGCTGCAAGAATATCCACTAGGAGCTGGTTCAGCGGTACGAGATGCACAGAGGCCCTACAGAGGAAGCCTGGACAGGGAGGAGTGAGAAGAAGGGCATTAAGATACTCGATTTCTCTCCCTGGGGGCCTGCCTCAGGCTGAGAGGCAAAGAAAAACAATAGATGCCCTAAAAACAAGCCCATTCCCGCACTGCCAACTGTCTTGAGGGCCAAATGGAGGTGCCCTGAAGCGGAAGTCACTGCTCAGCTCAGAACAGGCGTGGCCAGGACAGCTGCCCCTCTGGCAAACGTCAATAGCGTTAAAGGGGCAGAGATCATCAGACGCAAACATTCCAACACCTCCTATGGCATTACCCGCCTTCACCACAGCATCCATCCACCGGACCCTGAACATGTGCTCAGCCCTGAGAATAACCAAGGACAATACCTGGAGATGCTGTGATAAGGCCAACTATTAGATCAAGGCACACTTTGACAACCACCTTTGAGAGTGCTTTCTAGAGAGCTTCTCATTCAGAAAAGAACATTCTCTGGGAGGCTTTGCTGTCAACCATGATAAACCATGAGAAGCAAGGTACCAGTCTTTCACTTTTTCCCCTTCTTCTGAACCTGAGATTATATACTCTCTATAGAAAGTGCGTAAATTAAAATAAAACCATAAGCAGATAATATCACTTATAACCCCAACCACTATTTACAAGTTAGCATATATCCTTTGCATGTACTCATAAGTGACACATAAAGATACATATGTATGGGTTTTGGAGTCACACGGGCATACAGAGTCCTAATTCTGACAGTAATGGTGTGATATACAATTTAACAATTTAAACCCTATAATTTACTTATTTGTAAAAACGAGGGTTACACCACTTTCCCCACAGATCAGTGAGGGTTACGAGAGATGATACAGGCAAAGCACACTATTCAGTCCCGACACGGCAGCACTTGCTAAGTGACAGCAGACATCATCACTACAAAAGTTTCTCATTCATCTGGGCTCTGTGTTTGTTTCCTATACCTGCTGAAACAAATTACCACAAACATCGTGACTTGAAACAACACACGTTTATTATCTTAGGGCTCTGCAGGTCAGAAGCTAAAATGGTTTCAATTAGGCCAAAATTAAGACTCCCAAAGGCTCTGGGGGAGAATTCATTTCCTCTCATCTAGCTTCTGATGGCTTCTGGCATTCCCTGGCTTAAGGCCTCTGCTTCCACCTTCAAGCCGCAGCCTCACTCTTGCAACCTCTCTCAGACTCTGACCCTCTGTTTCTGTCCGCACATCTCTTTCTGCCTTCCTCTTATAAAGACCGTTTTGATTATATTGGAGCCACTTGGTAATCCAGGATAACATTTCCATCTCAAAAGTAACTTAATCACACGTGCAAAGTCCCTTTTATCATGTAAGGTAACATATTAATAAAGCCTAGGGATTAGGATGTGGACACCTTTGGGAGGAAGGTGCATTATTTGACCAGCCAGATGATCTTACGAGACTAAGCCGTTTGAAGATGGTAACATGAATACAGTGGAGTTATTTTTCTCCAGTTTGTCTAAATTCTTTTCATAAAAGTAACATATTTGTTGTCAAATCCTATCGATCTATTCTTTTGTCATTTCTCCCACTTCATTTTAAGCCTAGGAATTCCTTCCATACCCAGTCAGGTTCATATATGTGGCTGTGTGCACAGATCTGTATTTGACTAATTCTTACAGTTTCAAAAAATACAGAAATACATAAAGTCAGATTAAAGTATGTATAATTGTAAGGGATTTGATTTAGGTTGTACCTGAATGGTCTAACGGTTTTCCTATTTTCTTCAATTTAAGTATGAATTTGGCAATAAGGAGTTGATGGTCTGAGCCACAGTCAACTCCCAGTCTTGTTTTTGCTGACTGTATAGAGCTTCTCCATCTTTGGCTGCAAAGAATATAATCAATCTGATTTCAGTGTTGACCATCTGGTGATGTCCATGTGTAGAGTCTTCTCTTGTGTTGCTGGAAGAGGGTATTTGCTATGACCAGTGCGTTCTCTTGACAAAATTCTGTTAGCCTTTGCCTTGCTTTGTTTTGTACTCCAAGGCTAAATTTGCCTGTTACTCCAGGTATCTCTTGACTTCCTACATTTGCATTCCAGTCCCCTATAATGAAAAGGACATCTTTTTTGGGTGTTTGTTCTAGAAGGTCTTGTAGGTCTTCAAAGAACCATTCAACTTCAGCTTCTTCAGCATTACTGATTGGGGCACAGACTTGGATTACTGTGATACTGAATGGCTTGCCTTGAAACAAACACAGATCATTCTTTTGTTTTTGACATTGCATCCAAGTACTGCATTTTGGACTCTTGCTGATAATGAGGGCTACTCCATTTCTTCTAAGGAATTCTTGTCCACAGTAGTAGATACAATGGTCATCTGAGTTAAATTCACTCATTCCAGTCAGTTTTAGTTCGTGGATTCCTAAATGTCGATGCCATCTCCTCTTTGACCACTTTCAATTTGCCTTGATTCGTGGACCTAACATTCCAGTTTCCTATGCAATATTGCTCTTTACAGCATCAGACCTTGCTTCCATCACCAGTCACATACACAACAGGGTGGTGGTTTTTGCTTTGGCTCTGTCTCTTCATTCTTTCTGGAGTTACTTCTCCACTGTTCTCCAATAGCATATTGGGCGCCTACTGACCTGGGGCGTTCATCTTTCAGTGTCCTATCTTTTTGCCTTTTCATACTATTCATGGGGTTCTCAAGGCAAGAATACTAAAGTGGTTTGATATCCCCTTCTCCAGTGGACCACAGACCACGTTTCATCAGAACTCTCCACCATGACCCATCCGTCTTGGGTGGCCCTACACAGCATGGCTCATAGTTTCATTGACAAGGCTGTGGCCCATGTGATCAGCTTGATTAGTTTTCTGTGACTGTGGTTTTCATTCTGTCTGCCCTCTGATGGATAAGGATGAGAGATTTATGGAAGCTTCCTGATGGGAAAGACTGAGTGGGAAACTGGGTCTTGTACTGATGGGCGGGGCCATGCTCCCTAAATCTTTAATCCAATTTTATGTTGATGGGCACGCTCCTTATTGGAAAATTCAGAGTTAAATTGAAGAAATTAGGGAAAACAACTAAACCATTCAGGTATGACCTAAATCAATCCCTTATTATTATACAGTGGAGGTGAGAAATAGATTCAAGGGCCTAGATCTGATAGACAGAGTGCCTGAAGAACTATGGATGGATATTCATGACATTGTACAGGAGGCAGTGATCAAGACCATCCCCAAGAAAAATAAACTGCAAAAAGGCAAAATGGCTGTCTGAGGAGGCCTTACAAATAGCTGTGAAAAGAAGAGAAGCTAAAGGCAAAGGAGAAAAGGAAAGATATACCCATTTGAATGCAGAGTTTCAAAGAATAGCAAGGAGAGATAAGAAAGCCTTCCTCAGCGATCAATGCAAAGAAATACAGGAAAACAATAGAATGAGAAAGACTAGAGATCTCTTTAAGAAAATTAGAGATACCAAGGGAACATTTCATGCAAAGATGGGCACAATAAAGGACAGAAATGGTATGGACCCAACAGAAGCAGAAGATATTTATTAAGAAGAGGTAGCAAAAACACACAGAAGAACTATACAAAAAAGATCTTCATGAGCCAGACAACCATGATGGTGTGATCACTCACCTAGAGCCAGACATCCTGGAATGTGAAGTCAAGTGGGCCTTAGAAAGCATCACCATGAACAAAGCTAGTGGAGGTGATGGAATTCCAGTTGAGCTATTCCAAATCCTAAAAGATGATGCTGTGAAAGTGCTGCACTCAGTATGCCAGAAAATTTGGAAAACTCAGCAGTGGCCACAGGACTGGAAAAGGTCCGTTTTCATTCCAATCCCAAAGAAAGGCAATGCCAAAGAATCTTCAAACTACCGCACAACTGCACTAATCTCACACGCTAGTAAAGTAATGCTCAAAATTCTCCAAGCCCGGCTTCAGCAATATGTGAACCGCGAACTTCCAGATGTTCAAGATGGTTTTAGTAAAGGCAGAGGAACCAGAGATCAAATAGCCAACATCTGTTGGATTATCAAAAAAGCAAGAGAGTTCCAGAAAAACATCTATTTCTGCTTTATTGACTATGCCAAAGCCTTTGACTCTGTGAATCACGACAAACCCTGGAAAATTTTGAAAGAGATGGGAATACCAGACCACCTGACCTGCCTCCTGAGAAATCCATATGCAGGTCAAGAAGCAACAGTTAGAACTGGACATGGAACAACAGACTGCTTCCAAATAGGGAAAGAAGTACATCAAGGCTGTATATTGTCACCCTGCTTATTTAACTTACATGCAGAGTACATCATGTGAAATGCCAGGCCGGATGAAGCACAAGCTTGAATCAAGACTGCTGGGAGAAATATCAATAGCACCAGATATGCAGATGACACCACCCTTATGGCAGAAAGTGCAGAACTACAGAGCCTCTTGATGAAAGTGAAAGAGGAGAGTGAAAAAGTTGGCTTAAAACTCAACACTCAGAAAACAAAGATCATGGCATCTGGTCCCATCACTTCATGGCAAATAGATGGGGAAACAATGGAAACAGTAAGAGACTTTATTTTTGGGGGCTCCAAAATCACTGCAAATGGTGACTGCAGCCATGAAATAAAAAGATGCTTGCTCCTTGGAAGAAAAGCCATGACCAGTCTAGATAGCATATTAAAAAGCAGAGACATTACTTTGCCAACAAAGGTCTGTCTAGTCAAAGCTATGGTTTTTTCCAGTAGTCAGGTATGGATGTGAGAGTTGGACTATAAAGAAAGCTGAATGCCGAAGAACAGATGCTTTTGAACTGTGGTGTTGGAGAAGACTCTTGAGAGCCCCTTGGACTGCAAGGAGATCCAACCAGTCAGTCCTAAAGGAAATCAGTCCTGAATATTCATTGGAAAGACTGATGCTGAAGCTGAAACTCTAATCCTTTGGCCACCTGATGTGAATAACTGACTCTTTGGAAAAGATCCTGATGGTGGGAAAGAGTAAGGCGGGAGAAGGGGACGACAGAAGATGAGATGGTTTGATGGCATCACCGACTTGATGCACCTGAGTGTGAGTAAGCTGTGGGAGTTGGTGATGGACAGGGAAGTCTGGCGTGCTACAGTCCACGGGGTCACAAAGAGTTGGACAGGACTGAGCGACCAGACTGAACTGATTACATTTTGTTGTGCATAGAAAACCACTTCATAGCTAGTGGTCCACTCTCCCAGAGCTGATGCTCTGCATTCACATACACATGTATTTCCATTTATTTATGGGGCCAATGTACACACTTAAGCTCTAGTCCAGCTGGGAACCTCGGAACTCCTCCTTTTCACCTGTTTCTTTTCTAAAGAATGATTAACCAAAGCACTACCTAGGCAACAGGTGTTACTTTTCTAAAGCCTGTTTTGTGGGCTATTCCTTTGTTTTCCAGTTGTGCACACCTGGGGATCGGCCCCTTGCTTCTTCCACCTCATTTCTGGAGGTACCACGGTTCACTTGCTAACTGTTGCACAAAACCACAGACTAACACTCAGGTAAAATTAACTCACGTCCAAAGGATACATTCTTTAAACTCAAGTCCATTAAGTGACATCACATTTCTCACTTTATGAGTGGGGAAAAAGGAAAATGGTTCTATTTGATAAGTGAATGATTCCCCTCAAATTTGTCATAAAGAAGCCTGGGAATCCAGCACGCGTGCACGTAGGTCATTTACTGTCACTCACTTCTCCGGAGCTTTAAAAGATTCTTAGGGCATATAAAATCTCATGGACAGAGGAGCCCAGTAGGCTGCAGTCCATGGGGTCGTGGAGAGTCGGACACGACTTCACTTTCACTTTCACTTTTCACTTTCATGCATTGGAGAAGGAAATGGCAACCCACTCCAGTGTTCTTGCCTGGAGAATCCCAGGGACGGGGGAGCCTGGTGGGCTGCCGTCTATGGGGTCGCACAGAGTCAGACACGACTGAAGCGACTTAGCAGCAGCAGGGCATATAAAACAGGACCGAGAAACTTCTGGAGAGTGAATGGGAAAGGAGTGCAGCACTGCGCTGTAGAAAACGCCATGAGGTTGTCTGAAAGGCCCCTGATGCCACATGGCTGCTGTGTGATGACCACTCCTCTCTATTCAGGGCTTCTGCAATCCTGAATCCCTCCATCACCAGTCATTTTTTGAGGCGTCATTGTGAAAACCTATCTAGATGCATTGCAGACAGAAAATGAAATAAACCAGACCTTAAATACTCACAGAATGAACACGGGACTAAGCAGCCCTGAGCTCCAGGGGCAGGGCTCACATCTCTGCTCTCTGGGGCCGCATCCCAGCCAGGCTGGTGGTCCCACGGCGGGGAGCGGGATGTTTTAGCCAGGAATGGCACCAGGTCATCCCAGCTACGCAGCAGCTGTACCCGTTTCTGATGGTGATTATGCCACAGGTTTTCTGAAGGCATGGTGCAGACTAGACGGGTCAGAGCGCTTACTGAAGGGAGAAGCTAAGGAAGCCAGCTTTGAGACGGCATGTCAGTCACCTCTGGTGTGAGGACAGAGGCCAACTTTGGAAAGGTGAGGAGGGGTAATTACTCAGCAGCAGCAGCAGCAGGCCCTGATGCTGGGAAAGACTGAGGGCGGGAGAAGGGGGCGACAGAGGATAAGATAGTTGGATGGCATCACAGACTCAATGGACATGAGGCTGAGCAAGCTCCGGGAGATGGTGAAGGACAGTGAAGCCTGGTGTGCTGCAGTCCACAGGGTTGCAAAAAGTTGGACCCGACTGAGCGACTGAACTGGCACAGCAGCAGTTTTTGCAGTAGAATGTGCTCCCAAGGGGACAGCAGTGTTTCTCACCATGACCCAGACCTCAGCACCAGACACCAGGAAGGCAGCATCTCTGCCACTGCTCGCTGCTGGGCAGCAAATGACAACCAGCAGACCCCAGTGAGTCTCACTTAATTAGACGTACAATCTGGTTGGAGCCAGATACAAAGTGTCCGATTCCGTCTGAAATAATTAAGAGTGGCCAAGACACGCTTTCCATCTCTGGATCTGACAGGCAAGTTAAACTCCTTTCTAAGTGTCACCACACCCCTTCAATGCACTTCAAATTGCATGTGAAATTCATCACCTGTCTGTGGGCTCTGGGCCTGAGAGCACTGGGCCTCTGCCAACCCGACGGCCGTAGACCTCAGAGGAAGGGGGCCTTCCCGATGCCACCCGAGCAGCCTTGAGGAGACAGCCCCAAGAAAAAGCAGGGTGAGGGTGCAGGGGACAGCGGAGAAAACACGGCCACAGCCGTTTCTGCCTTTGGGGTGTTTGCTGACAGTTGAAAACATTTTCATTTCTCACTCTTTTGATTTCAATATTCTCAGAAAGTCTCTGGCAGCTCCCCACAGCCTGTGTGCCAAATGCCACTGTCTGGTCTTAATGGCTCCTTGTCTGTCTCCCCAGCCCTCTCCACGTATGGGTCAGACAGGTCAAGTCACAGCTGCCTTTTCCTGCATATGTCACTCCCCCCAGGGAGAAGGCTGTTTTCTCCCCCAGATACTGAAATCCTATCATCCTTAAAGAGCCCTGTCTCATTCAGGAGACCCCCATGAGCAACCCAGGCAGAAGCAGATGTTCCTTCTTTTAATTCTTTATTTGCACCATTCATTTGGCACGTGTGGTCTCTCACTGCGGCCATCCCTGTACCTGCAACGTGAGCTGGTCACAGGACCCATTCCATCTCCTTTGCCCTCCCTTAGCACCCAGTGCCAGGTCATAGAAGAAGCACTACCTGGGTGAATACCTCCTTGCTGGTATAGGGCTCTCATACCGTAATGCGGATTGGTCCCCAACTCCAGTGAAATCTATGAAATAAGGTGTTTAATAGGTAGTGCCCTCCAGAAGGGCAGTGTGAACTCCAGGAGATCAGACGGGTGAGATGTGAGGGGACAGTGCTGGGCAGACATTAGGGAGCAGTGGGGACTGTGGTTAAATTGGAGAGTGCAGGCCCTGTTTACTATCAGGTATCTGCTTCTCAACTCTACTTTTGTTATAAGGTGGGACGGTGGGCTCCAAGATGCTACATAATTTTGCATGGAAAAAAAAAATCCAAATATCTGATTTTTTAAGTGAAATATTTTGCTGTGATTTTGTTGTGCAAAGGGCCACTTCCTAATTTTTCAAAAATACTGTGTAGGTATATATAAGCATGTCTGTGGGTTCTAGCTGTGAGTCTGGGGCCTGTGATCTAGGAACCTCCACTTATGTTCTCTGCAACTCTTCATGATAGGTGCTGTCCTGCACGTAACAGTGAGAATCACAGACAGACTCTGCCCTCAGAGTCCGAACCCTAGTTCTGGACACGAGACACACCTGTGGTCGTCTCATGAGCAAGAAGTGGTAGCACGTGCTGCTGACAGTGTGGACGCAGGACTTTCAACCTTTTGAAGTGAGAAGGGTTGCCACGGGCTCAGGCTTCACTGAGATAGGGTTCTTTCTTTTTAACAGAAGTTCTCAATATACACCCTTGTACGAAGGAAGTCTCATGCCTAAGATTGCAAGGGACAGGGCTAAAATTCTTTAACTCCACCTCCTCTATTTTCCCAGACCATAGCAGGCCAAAATGACAATAGTGATGGTGTCAGATATTGAGGACCTGCTCCTCACAGGGCACTACACATTCAGTATTTCATTTCACTGGTTTCAGAGATAAATAAAGCACACTCTTTCATGTAATCCTCTTGAGCAACTTTATGAGGCTGTATTCCTTTCCTCATTTTACAACTGAGGAAAGAAGAGGGAGGGTGCTAAGTAACCCATTCAAGGTCATAAAAAATTGTGAGGCTGGGCCTCCAACCCAAGGCCGCAAATCGCACAGAACCTGGAGTGACAAGAGAGTCCTGCATGGACCAGAGATGAGCATGATATGAACTGAAGACTGCGACTAATCCAATTCTGGGCACTTGGGTTCCAAAATAAACAATAAGTGGAATCACACAAGATACAAACAGACAACCCATAATACAGACTGCAGTAAGAGAAACTGCCAGGTTTCAAAGCGACCTGTGTATGATTTATGCCAGGGGTTGTCAGCCTGGATTTGCACCCCTCGATGAGGACCTGTGGAAACCCCTGAGAGAGGACACAAACGTGAAGGTGTGTCTATCTTCTCTGGAAGGAAGCATTGAGTTTTCAGATTCTGGGAAGGGTTCCTTACCCAAGAAGGGTTCAGTCTAGGGGGAGAAGGGTGGGAAGGGAAGTGGCAGCTCTATAGCAAGGACCCGATGGCCTGGGCTGCAAAACCGAGTCCCAAGATGCTCCAGGAGCTGGGGAGGGCGGGAAACACGTGGGGCCCTGCGTGCATGAGCTCATCACTCCCCAAGGGCTGCAGACTTCCTGAAGAAAATGATCAACAGGACAAAGAAGGATGTGACAGCTCGCCAAGGCTAAGCCCGCCCTCTCCTCTCCCATCTGCTAACTCACACAGGAACCAGGGACTGCATGAACACATCCTGGACTTTCTGAGGGCAGTTCTGGAACCCGAGGGAGGTATTTTCCTGGTTTCTTTCAGGTGAAGGTCATTGATTTTTCAAGATAAAGGTGGACAAGCAACACACAAGCTGATGAAAAACAGGAACTGTATTTATTATTGTTATTTTCTTAGGTACATGTGAAAGACACTAGAATGACGACTTCTAACGAGAGAAAGGACACTCAAGCATGGGTGAAAAGATATTCTGTTGGCAAGAAAATGACACAGTGAAGAAGATTTTATGTGAAATTTGGGACGTGGAGAAAGCAGCTTAGGTAAAACTTAAAACTCAGCTACAGTGGAGGGCCATAATATGCTAGGTTAGTACAGAAGGGATTTCAAATCAACCAGGGAAAAATTAAAGGGAATTGGAATATCATCATAAATGCATAGACTTTGGACCTAAACTTCTGGAGGAAAGATGATCTTATACAAATATGGCCTTGGTGGAAGTGACAGAGCAGGAGGAAGGTATGTCCAACGGAAGCCATCCAGGGGCGGGTGGAAGAGAACAGTCATGTGTCGAGATAACAGTCTTAGAGTGGAACCACGTGTGACCAGACAACAGCTGTAGAGTGGAACCCCGTGTGGCCATGAGACCACATCACTGGCTGTCTGCATGCACAGACCTCCTTCCCACGAGAAAGAAGACGATACAAAGGAGGGTGGCGGCCAAGTTCCCTCCAAGACTCACTGGCTCAACTGGAAGAAAGGTTCCCCCGTAATGAACTTCTCAGTTGCATTTAATTAGGCTAGTCGGTATAGCAGACTGAACTGACACAAGATATCTCATACTCATTTCAAATACATAGAAATATTGGACACAATCTAATGAAGTTTTAAAAAATCTACCTACCCTCAGAAGCAAAAAACTGAAAAAAAGGAGAAATTTCCAAATTAGAGCAATCAGTGGGTTTGAAGATAGATGGCACCCACACAAGTATCTAAGTGAGACCAGGAGAAAAGTTAGAAAACCCCTTAGCTGGAAAGGAAATGCCTCTGTGCTCCATAAAGCCAAAAGGAGGACATCTGTCAGGCTAAATCTTTAAATGTATTTGCATTTCTTGAACACAAGTTATCTTGACTATGCAGGAAAGAGCTAACATTCTACACTGGGTACTATGGAGGTTATGGGGAACATGCCATCTTATTTAATAGTAAAAATTCAGATTCTTATGTTGAACCATTACAAATGGGCAAAAAGCTTCCAATATATTCCTTTAAAATTGACTTGCCACCACGTATGCTTGTATCCGGGCTTCCCTGGTGACTCAGAATCCATCTGCCAAAGCAGGAGACTCAGGCTGGATCCCTAGGTCGGGAAGCTCCCCTAGAGAAGGGAATGGTTACCCACTCCAGTATTCTTGCCTGGAAAAATCCATGGACAGAGGAGCGTGGCGGGCTATAGACCATAGGATCACAAAGAATTGGACACAACAGAGCGACGTTCACTTTCACATGCTTGTTTCTGGAGCTAGAAATGACCTGCCCACCATAATCTAGCCTTCCCACCCCTCTATAAATCTCGGACCCCAGGTTAGATAAAACCCTCACCCGTGGCTCCCTGCTGGTTACTTACAAAACCCAAGGACCAACCAGCTTCTGTTTTTCTCCCCTGTAATGAGTGTTGCTAAATAAACTTCTTGCATTTCAGGGTTGACTCTCTATCTCATTTTTTGAACTTTTCTTAAAATTTGAAAGAAATATTTAAACCACATTCTGGGTCACATTTCAACTCTTCACGTTTAGGTTCTCTTTTACTTCAAAGTCAGGAGTTTAATTATTTAGGAAGGTTAGTTTAGCAACAGTTCATTAATGCCCAAGACACATATTCCTTTCTTTTTAAAGGGGAAAGTCATTTTGCCAGAGGGACAGGTTAAATCAAGCAGGTTTTCACACTTGCGCTGAGACCAGGGGAGCAGGAATGAAGTGGTTCCTGACCGCCTTCCAAGCAACAGCTATCCACCAGGCTCCACTGCTGCTCCTGCCAGCCAGAAAAGGGTGACAGCAGCAAGGAATGTCCCTCCCCACCAAAGTCTCCTCATCTTTCTTCTCTCCATCCAGGCTTTACTGGCTGCCAACACAACCCATCACACGGCAAGCACTTCTTGCACCGAACAGGCTTCCCTTCTTCTAGACTCGACACGACCTCTGCCCGCCATCACTGATCCTCCCACTTCCTGGAGCCACCAGACATCCACTGTCTGCGCTCCTTGCCTTAGACCTCTGAACAAACTGAGACTCACACAATTCACACAATTCAGCGTTCGGTTTGACAAAAGGGGAAAAAAGGGGAGGGAGTGGGGAAGAAGTTAAAATATAAAGCAACCCCTATGTTCTGCCTGGATGCACAGAGAAAACATCAAGAGGCAGTGACTACTAGTTCCTTAAAAAACAAACAAACTAAAAACTCATTTAGTTCAAGCAGTCACTTTTTAGTCTAGATTGGCCAAAATCACTTTTCCTGGATGAATAACCTACACCGGGGGAGCTCCATCAGTTAACAGTTTACTTTGAAAGGCTTTATCTGCTACCAATTAGCAATCTTTTCTGACAACATACATGCACACAATTCATCTACAGACCCATCTCTGCAGTTCTGTTTTTGACACCTTCACGTGGTAACCGTCACTGAGCTGTGTCTCCCATGTGTGTGTGGTGGGGACAGAAGGACACACACTCTCCACCCAGCATGCAGCACACACTCACACACACACAAGGAGGACTGGGTGTCTAAGGCAAAGACCACACAACTACTCCCTTTTCTTAGCACAGTGAGATGGTTACTGGACTTTATGACTTCTGCCCCAATTGTCCCCACCACAAATACCTTCTACTTTCCTCCCCTGCATCCATTTCTGTACTTTTCCTAGTAACGCAAAAGCTCAGACGGACTGCGTGGCACCTAAGAAACGACAGAGATTTCAATTCTCAAGCATGTTTGTCCACCCACATCAACGATGCTTGCTCACTGCTGAGTTTAAATATGACTTGAAATGATGCCGAAATGAGAAAAAAGAGTCGACAGTATTTCACTGCTGGCCACAAGTAGGACACAGACGATTTCCTTTTTCCCTTCCAGAATTTCTGAGCCACCAGGTGAGGAGCTCTCTGGCTGACAAGCCCCCTTCCCCTCGGTATGGAAAGCCAGCACGCAGGACCAAAGACTGCAGCCCCGCGTTTCCAGGGGCCCTCTCCTCCACCGCCGGGAACATGCTCAGCTGCCTTCTGCCAGAGCAGCTTTGCGGATCCCTACCTTGTCAAGGGCTGCTGTCCTCCGTGCCCAGCATGGAGTGGAGTCTCGATGACCCAGAGGTGCGGGGGTGGCGGCCAGTCAGAGGTGGTCTGTCAGCCGGTCGGCCACCCTGCAGTAGCCTTTGAATGAACTCAGTGACTCAGCGGCTTCCCTCCCGCCCCCCAGGCCTCCCCTCTCAGTCCTCTGGATCGCAGTGATGCCCATGTGACAGCACGTTGTCTCCACCGAGACTAATCCCATATCAATAAGAGCTTTCAGCCTGACCCAGGCCAGATTACTCTGTCTCACAACCACTCTGCTGACCTTCCCCATGGGGCCAGAGATGCTCCCCTGGCGAGTACTAGTTACAGAAGAGTTGACAGAAGCCGATCGCTCGGTGTGATGATTTCACGTCCAAACCGTGCAGCTTTAACAAAGCAATTTGGTGTCCAATATTCAACCCCTTGACCAGGCGCTGAGGATTTTACATAGACGCAGCAATAAAAACCACTCTTGGGTTCTCTGAAACACACCCACCATGGCAGAGTTATCATTCCTATGTGCACCACCACTGCCACCAAGTCAAAAGATGACAAATAAAGGCTCTGCATTAAAGACAGGTTAAGGCGAGTTCACAAATACCAGATGCATAGGTTCTGCTACTAGATTTCCTACCACTCCCCCCACCCACAGAGGCAAGGCAAGGCAACGTGGTATTTGATACTCAGATGAATTTGGACTAAGTGTGGTAGGTTTCTAAAGAATGCTGAAATGACGATTATGACTGATTCTTAACCAAAACAGTCTAAACTGATTCTGAACAGAATTCAGTGAAGCAAAACTTGAAGGTGTCAAGGAACCAAACAGAATGGACCAATTCCCTCTCCTTTCCATCTTTTTCAGCAATTTTTATCCCTATTCCTGGTCTTTCTCTACAGCCTTTCTAAGCAGATTTGATAAATAAAAGGAATGGGTACAGAGCCTACCAACTGTCAAGGAGATAACGGGTGTTCCCCAAGAACCTGACATACACGCCTGGAGAGACGGTCTCGAGGTTTTGCAAGAACAGTTTCATCAGCATTATGTGCAAGAATAGGAATGCTAGGCTATATATAAAATCATCACAGAGGATTTTTCCAACACTAAACGCTACAATATGAAGCCATCTCAATAGAGGATGCCCTCTGCACACACAGCTCTCTTTTCAGAAAAGCTCTACGTAGTGATCTTGAAAAGAAAGGTTTTTAGTTCTAAAACTGCAGTGATAGCTACTGAAAAATTCAACCTCGTTTCCTTAGAAATGTATTAAAATGAAAAAAAAAAAAAGCACCAACTGAAAATGTACTTTTCGTATTAAAATACTTGAAGCTTATTCAAGTCTCTGTTCAAATCAGGTGGGGAGGTTGGGGGGAGCTGGGAAGAGTATTCACTTCTGCCCTGTTTACCTGCCAGTGTCAATAAGACACTTAAACAATGCACTCGAAAACAAACATTACAAAACACAAGATGTTATCAGAAGACACATTCTTATCAGTCTCAGAGGGCTTTCTATCCAAAGACCAAGTATGGAAAGCATAAATAGTTCCAAGGTTGTAAGAAAGTCTTATAGAACGTTCTTCTATTGTACAGTAGGAAAATATCTTATTTGCTTTAAACAAGGGAAATCTAATCTAATAGTTTGAAAACAATAGATTAGAGGTGAAATGGGGGAAATGGAACATTCTCCAATAAGACTGACTACAATTGGCACTAAAGGCATGACTGAGGAGTTGATGCACACGCACGCCAGCTTTGGAGTCCAGCTTCCACAGGACACCCAAAGCACAGCACAGGCCGGGTCCTTTGCAGCTTCAGCCTAGGAGGGTCTGCCAGCCCTCTCCAGCACAGGGACAGGCCTCAAACTGGCAGTCACCCCTATGCTGGCATCTGGAACGAACACTGACAACTCTGCACCTCAGGACTGCTCCAAACACACAGGTTTAGGGCGGCAGGTCACTGGAGACATTCGGGCCGAATATCTCGTTTACAGTCAGGGGGATCAGAGGCCTGGCAGCAGGCTGCAGGCACTTCCCCAAGAAAGGCAGTACACCCGAGCCTTGCTACACACACCGGGCCCTGAACTCCCCACCCAGTGTGCATTCCAGTAGCCTGGGGTGCTTTTTTTTGCATCTAACTGGAATTCCTATTTTATTTTTTTGCCCATCTGTCAGGAAGTATATGAACACCATAAGCCTTTAAATTTTCTCCTCCTGGCTTGATAAAAATCTGTGTTCCCTATTTTGCCTTAGGCCAAGCATTCTCCAAAAACTTAAATATTTCAGGTGCTCTGAGGAACCCTGGCCTTGAACCATTTTGAATGTACAAAATGGGTACATCAGGTAATTGGTTTATGAATCCTTCTTAACATTCACACAGTCCCTTATGGTTTCCACAAGCTCTTTCTCATGCGATCCTCACAAAGGCGCTATAGTAAAGGCAGGGCAGGATTACTGTGAACTATGTGTGGTGCTCTGGGAGGCTCTGTGATCCACCTGGCTCCAGCACTAGCATGGAGCTCCAGGTCTTCCTTCTCCATTCATTCCAATTAATATTATACAGCAGGCCTGGGGGTTGAAACCGAGGAGGACAAGCTGTATAAAACAGAGCTCAGTGGGAGTTCCCTGCTGGCCTGTTAGGATTCTGGGCTTTCATTGCCATGATTCAGGTTCAATCCCTGGTCAAGGAGCCGAGAGCCTACAAGCTGTGTGGTACACCAAACAAACAAAGAAAAAGGACTCGAATTTTCAGGGAGCTGGCATGTAGTGGGGAGACACACACACATTACAAAGACATGAATTCAGGAGTTGGAAGCATTGCAATCAGACAGACTCACTCTTGAGACTAGACCGCACTGTTTACTAGTCACCCGAGCAGGGCAAGCTATGGGCAAACATCTGTAAACTGCACTCTCCTTGGCTCACAGGATTGCCTCGAGAATTAAATGACATAATAGGTGAAAGGTGTCTGGTACAGGGCATGGTTCATGGTAAGCACTCTCTAAGCACGGTCTGTTTTAATGAGCATTCATACAATGCAGTAATGGTGACACAGGAAGGCCACTGCGGAGTAGGGTCGGGCGACACCCAGGCTTTGGGAGACAGTATTTTCGGAGGAACTGAATCTTAGAGAACGGCTTTAATAAGAGGGCTGTTCATATAAAAAGATCCTTCTTTTCATCTATCCATCCTTGTAGTCATCCAGTGACTACTGTGAGTCCAGCACTTTACAAAATAAGGGGTTTTCCTAGAATGCTTAACTCATTTCTGAGAGCTATACTCACAAGACTTTTCAGCGTCGTTTCACTGGTCAAATGGGGCAAACCTGTGGTCCACTCTGACCCTCGCCAGTGGTAATAAATAGCTTAAGGAAAATACATCTACAAACAGAATGTCAACAAAATGACTTTTTGTTAACAATATAAAAAGTCATTCCCCCAAAGGCTACAGAGAGGGGTGAGCTGAATGAGGGCCCTACTTTTGCAATAGCAGGGGCGGAGCCGAGAGATTAGAGACTTGTGATGTTTGACTTCTATTTGGAGGAGAGAATGTACCGGGCCAAATGCTTGCTCACAGGCAGTATCTGCTGACTCACCAAAGGTGGCACAGCTAACAACCCCACCGTTTCCACGTGGTACTATGATTTCAACTTCCTCTCCCTTCAAACTCTTCAACTCCCCTGCTTCTGGTAATCAAAGGACCAAACGTAGATGAAACAGAGGACCAGCTGGTGAGCTTTACTTTGACAAAAGAAAAGAGTTCTGCTACTAAAGATACAAGAAAAAAAGTCACCAGATATGATAATTCATAAGCTGGATACTTAGTCTGAATCAATCCTTGCATGGCAAACTTCATGAGAAGGAAGTTGGTATCTACCTGTCCTTTACCCTTTGACAAACAAGACTAATTCCTTTCTACAGTTTCTTAATCTTACGTGGAGGGAAAACTACCATCCTTCAAACCATCCTTCAGGAACACCCAGCAGCTGCTGATATTGATAGCTGACCTCTGGGGCATCTTTCGCCTGTCTCAGGCTGCCCTGTATTAAGAAAAAAAATGATTACAAGTTTCTTTAACTGGATTCTTTCAGATAGGATACGATTTTCATTTTCACCTGAAATGTCAGGTGAAACAAAACTGAAAAAGAGCAAACCTTCCAAGCATAAGAGATGGTACAACGGCAGTGCTATAAGAAAGTAACACTATCCTCTTAAGTTTTCTGCAAACTGAGACAGAAAGGAAGTCACTGAAACTTTAACTAACAAGAATATCATGTAAAAAGCAAAAATACTTCCAATTTCTGCAAAGGTTCAGTTCTGTCAAGTGACATCTCATCTCAAAAATCATAAGAGGTCCCTGAGACATTACCCAAAGGCAATGTCACCAAGAACATGGCCACAAAAATCCACACACAGATTTCTTAACACTTGTATATTACAACTCACTACAAAATTCAGAGACCTAACACTGAGGTCAGATCCTAAGACATTCTGAGAAGGTGAAGGGATGCAGGACACGTCAATATCCTATCATGGTCCAATTTCCTAGAGTGGTCTAATTTCATCCAAGGACGGATCCCAAAATACCTCAAGAAGTGGATTGATAGAGGCTGCTTCTTAAATTGCCATCCCCAAATATCATGTCTTATAACCAGGGTTTTTATGGAAGCTGTATATTTGAGAGGGCAAGATTCTATTCTGTATCTTGAGTCTAGGTATCCTGACAGGCTCTTATGCTCTAAGATTGACGTTCTGAGCAATTCATTACTCTGCACATACAGATCTCATTCAGATTTTACGGACTGCTTGACATGTTTACCTTAAGTCATAAGGAACAGGCTTATTAAAATGCTTCAGAGGTAGAGAAAGCAAGGCTTCAAAAATTATTTTCATTCCCCAAATGTTATTGCTCCCAATTGCCATATATCAGCAGTGCCCAATCAGTCATGCTCTGCCTAGGCAAAGCATAAAACATCAGCTTGTGCCTACAGCAATTCCACGGGGCTTCTCCAAACAGAGCCCATGAAGACTGCAAAGGAAACAGAAAGATGGCAGAATGGGTACACTCTATTTGAGACTGGGGACATGACTGCCTTTATGTCTGCAATAATTTTATTATAAAGGCCTGTACAGAAATTACTTCTGGGAAGGAGTCTTATATTAAGTTGTCAAGGAAAAAGCAAGTTATGTTTTTTCCCATTCAAGGACACCACTGCACTTGTAACAGGAAAGGAGCTTCTTTCAAACATCAGACTGTATAGCTCCTGGTGTCAGCTGGCCCATGGACACTCTCCTTCTGCAGCCGTTCTTATAGGGAATCATCTACTTCCCAGGTCACCACACTTTGCTCCGGTCCCACATTTATCTTATCTCCTCTTCATAAAAAAGAAATACCAAGTCTGCCCCGCCCCCCAAAAAATAAGTGGGGGTGGGGAGGAGTGGACAGTGTTTTTATTAAATTTATAAATGGCTTTTCCAGAGTGTTCTTTCATTTTTACTTATAAAAACTGCCTTTGTGCTTATAGCCATCTATGTCAGCAGTGATAACATTTGAAAGATCCAGTCTCCACCTGACTTAATGGATCATGGTTGAGTGTCATGGTTTCTTTTTATGGAGTCCCCACAATTTGACCTACCCTATTGCATTCATTAGGCTCCTGCAGCACACATTCTAGTATTAACAGAGGAAGAGAATAGGACAGAAAACTGTGCTGACAAGGCCATGGCGAACAAGAGTGAATCTTTAACACCTCCACAGTATAACATGACTTTTTTCCCCCAGACAAGTAATTGATCAGGAATTAGAAGGCATCTAAACAGACTTTCCCATAATTTGCCCATATTTTCTCTTCTTAAATATTCCCAACTCTCCCTCTTCTGTATTCATTCAGTGTCACCCCACTCCAGTACTCTTGCCTGGAGAATCCCAGGGACGGCGGAGCCTGGTGGGTTGCTGTCTCTGGGGTCGCACAGAGTCGGACACGACTGAAGTGACTTAGCAGTTAATATGAGTTTTGTGCTCTGCTAAAACTCAGAGAGTGGGGATAGCTTAGAAAATGCATACAATGTCCTTATCTGACATATACACACACACACATACACACACACTTTGTTGTTGTTACATAATTTATTTACTCTGGGCTGTGCTGGATCTTTGTTGCTGCTTGAGTTTTGTTTTGTTTTTTCTAGTTGCAACGAATGTGGGCCACTATGCAGTTGCACTACATAGACTTCTCACTGCAGGTGACTTCTCTTATTGCAGAGCATGGGCTTCGGGGGGGTAAGGCTTCAGTAATTGTGGCGTGTGGGCTCAGAAACGGTGGCTCCCGGGCTCGAGAACACAGGCTCAGTAGTTGTTGTGTGCAAGCTTACTTATCTCAAGGCATGTGGGATATTCCTGGACCAGGGTCTGAACCCATGGCTCCTGCATTAGCAGGCAGATTCCTCACCACTGAGCCACCGGGGAAGCCCAAGGTCCTTATCTTAAATCCTATAGTTTAGTCTGGAATAGAAGACTACCATCCCTCCTCCTTGACTCAACATGCACATAAAACCAATACTGAGTATAAGTCAGCCAGTGTATCTGAAGAATACATGTCCCCAGACTCAATATGGGTGGGATACAGAAAGGAGCTGGGCATTAGGAAGTACAGCACAGTGAGAAATTTGAAGATGAAATTTGCAAGAGTGAGAGTATGTAAGGGGGAATGTAAGCATACATCAGTTCAGTTCAGTTCAGTCGCTCAGTCATGTCCAACTCTTCGTGACCCCATGGACTGCAGCACGCCAGGCCTCCCTGTCCATCACCAGCTCCTGGAGTTTACTCAAACTCATGTCCATTGAATCAGTGATGCCATCCAACCATCTCATCCTCTGTTGTCCCCTTCTCCGCCCACCTCCAATCTTTCCCAGCATCAGGGTCTTTTCCAATGTATCAGTTCTTCCCATCAGGTGGCCAAAGGACTGGAGGTTCAGCTTCAACATCAGTCCTTCCAAAGAACACCCAGGAGTGATTTCCTTTAGGATGGATTGATTGGATATCCTTGCAGTCCATGTGGCTCTTAAGAGTCTTCTCCAACACCACAATTCAAAAGCATCAATTCTTCAGCGCTCAGCTTTCTTTATAGTCCAACTCTCCCATCCATACATGACTACTGGAAAAACCATAGGTTTGACTAGATGGACCTTTGTTGGCAAAGCAATGTCTTTGCTTTTTAATATGCTGTCTAGGTTGGTCATAACTTTTCTTCCAAGCAATAAGTGTCTTTTAATTTCATGGCTGCAATCACCATCTGCAGTGATTTTGGAGCCCCCCAAAATTAAGTCTGCCACTGTTTCCACTGTTTCCCCATCTATTTCCCATGAAGTGATGGGACCAGATGCCATGATCTTAGTTTTAAGCCAAATTTTTCACTCTCCTCTTTCAGTTTCATCAAGAGGCTCTTTAGCTCTTCTTCACTTTCTGCCATAAGGGTGGTGTCATCTGCATATCTGAGGTTATTGATATTTCTCCCGGCAATCTTGATTCCAGCTTGTGCCTCATCCAGCCCAGTGTTTCTCATGATGTACTCTACATATAAGTTAAATAAGCAGGGTGACAATATATAGCCTTGACATACTGCTTTCCCTATTTGGAACCAGTCTGTTGTTTCATGTCCAGTTCTAACTATTGCTTCCTGACCTGCATACAAATTTATCAAGGGGCAGGTCAGCTGGTCTGGTATTCCCATCTCTTTCAGAATTTTCCACAGTTTGTGGTGATCCACACAGTCAAAGGTTTTGTCATAGTCAATAAAGCTGAAGTAAATGTCTTTCTGGAACTCTCTTGCTTTTTTGATAATCCAGCGGATGTTGGCAATTTAATCTCTGGTTCCTCTGCCTTTTCTAAAACCAGCTGGAACATCTAGAAGTTCATGGTTTATGTATTGTTGAAGCCTGGCTTGGAGAATTTTGAGCATTACCTTGTTAGCGTGTGAGATGAGTACAATTATGTGGTAGTTTGCACATTCTTTGGCATTGCCTTTCTTTGGGACTGGATGAAAACTGACCTTTTCCAGTCCTGTGGCCACTGCTGAGTTTTCCAAATTTGCTGGCATATTGAGTGCAGCACTTTCACAGCATCATCTTTCAGGATTTGAAATAGCTCCACTGGAATTCCATTACCTCCACTAGCTTTGTTCGTAGTGATGCTTCCTAAGGCCCACTTGACTTCCCAGTCCAGGATGTCTGGCTCTAGCTGAGTGATCACACCATCGTGATTATCTGGGTTGTGAAGATCTTTTTTGTACAGTTCTTCTGTGTATTCTTGCCACCTCTTCTTAATATCTTCTGCTTCTGTTAGGTCCATACCATTTCTGTCATTTATTGAGTCCATCTTTGCATGAAATGTTCCCTTAGTATCTCTAATTTTCTTGAAGAGATCTCTAGTCTTTCCCATTCTATTGTTTTCCTCTATTTATTTGCACTTATCACTGAGGAAAGCTTTCTTATCTCTTCTTGCTATTCTTTGGAACTCTGCATCAGATGGGTATGTCTTTCCTTTTCTCTTTTGCTTTTGGCTTCTCTTCTTTTCACAGCTATTTGTAAGGCCTCCTCAGACAGCCATTTTGTCTTTTTGCATTTCTTTTTCTTGGGGATGGTCTTGCTCCCTGTCTCCTGTACAATGTCATGAACCTCCATCCATAGTTCATCAGGTACTCTGTCTATCAGATGTAGGCCCTTAAATCTATTTCCCACTTTCACTGTATAATCGTAAGGGATTTGATTTAGGTCATACTTGAACGGTATAGTGGTTTCCCCTGCTCTCTTCAATTTGTCTGAATTTGGCTAAGGAGTTCATGATCTGAGCCACAGTCAGCTCCCGGTCTTGTTTTTGTTGACTGTATAGAGCTTCTCCATCTTTGGCTGCAAAAAATATAATCAGTCTGATTTTGGTGTTGACCATCTGGTTTTGTCCATGTGTAGAGTCTTCTCTTGTGTTGTTGGAAGAGGGTGTTTGCTCTGACCAGTGCATTCTCTTGGCAGAACTCTATTAGCCTTTGCCCTGCTTCATTCGGTACTCCAAGGCTAAATTTGTCTGTTACTCCAGATGTTTCTTGACTTCCTATTTGCATTCCAGTCCCCTATAATGAAAAGGACGTCTTTTTGAGGAGACCAGTGGAGAAATAACTCCAGAAAGAATGAAGAGACAGAGTCAAAGCAAAAACAACACCCAGTTGTGGATGTGACTGATGATGGAAGCAAGGTCTGATGCTGTAAAGAGCAATACTGCATAGGAACCTGGAATGTTAGGTACATGAATCAAGGCAATTTGGAAGTGGTCAAACAGGAGATGGCAAGAGTGAACGTCAACATTTTAGGAATCAATGAACTAAAATGGACTAGAATGGGTGAATTTAACTCAGATGACCATTATATCTACTATTGTGGGCAAGAATCCCTTAGAAGAAATGGAGTAGCCATGATAGTCAATAAAAGAGTCTGAAATGCAGTACTTGGATGCAATCTCAAGAACAACAGAATGATCTCTGTTCATTTCCAAGGCAAGCCATTCAATGTCACGATAATCCAACTCTATGCCCCAACCAGTAACGCTGAAGAAGGTGAAGCTGAACAGTTCTATGAAGACCTACAAGAACTTCTAGAATTAACACCCAAAAAAGATGTGAGCATACATATTCGGGCAAAAAGAGGAACCTGACATAAGTGACCACAGGAAGGAGAAACCAGTGATCTCCTAAAGTGAGGACATTACTCCCCTGTAAGAGTCATATGAACACTAATTTCCTTTATAATCATCTTGTGCAGACAAGAGGGCAGATCTGTGTTTTGTTTTTATCTACCCTCCAGGGGCTGTGATCTAGGCTAGGCAGGCACACATAGTCTGAATTGTTTGGCTAGCATCTGAAAGATGCTCATCGAAAGGCATTTTTCAAGAGGCAGCTACTTCAGATTCTCCACTTCCCTCTTCTCAACATTAAAGCCTTTGTAAATGAGCTCAGTGGAGGTGGGCCAAGACTTCTCACTGCGGAAATTCATGATGTGGAAGACCTGTGGATTGGCCAGAAACATGGAACAGGCACTCCACCCAAGGACAAGATGGAGCTCCATCCAAGGACGAGGGAATCCAAGGAGATTTTCAGGAGCTCAGTCTTACCCTGTGCCATGGTGCCCACAGTCAGACTCTGCAACAATCCTGTGTGCAGCTCCCCAGCCTGGAGACTTCTGGTCACCTGATGCTGACTAGGTTATCAGGATCCCACCTCAGACATGCCACGTGTGTCAAAGCAATTTTTCACATAAGGTATTGTCAGAGCATTTGCAATGCTCTTTAGAGAACAGGCTCGGTGACTGGTTTCCTGCCTACTTACACAATGAAGTGTCTACCTACATAGCAGGGTTTGTAGGAGTCTGCTCTCATACCTGAGCACATGGTTGAGGGAGAAGACAGAGCCCTCTTACCTGATGGTGGTTGTGGACATCCGCCCCCAAACCCCATTTAACTAAACAACTGAATAGGCTTAGAGGTCAGTTTGTAGCACACCTGAATGGAGATGCTTTATTTGAAACAAACATAGCATAAAACCCCATTAAAAAAAACATTTTCAGAAGCATGAAAAATGTGAGAGTGATATGTGACACATGCCTAACACATGGCTTCTCTGTGAGAACGGCCCTAACATGCTATAAGATTACAAATGATTACAGAAAAAGTACCTATTTGCAGCTTAATAAAGTACCTTTTAATAAGATCTTCCATTTAAAAACCAATGGGTATTTGATAATTAGTATCCCATTAGATCTTTCAGTAAGAACGTATCAGTACATAAAACTATGTTGGTATATAAATTATACATATAACCAATCTTTATCAATTCATATACAGACAATACACATCTCTCCAATGCGAAAAGGGAAGAAAAAGTCAATTCCCCTTTCTCTGCCAAGCAGCCTGCTACACATTTCCTTCTCACGAATCTTCAGTCCCTAGATATTCTGAACATGGGCATTTGTTGCTGATAGCCTCCGGCAGACAAAGCTCTATGACCTGACTCCACTCCAGGAGTCACAGAAAAGGCTTCATGCCATTTTTAGAAAGCATTCAACATGTCGCCTCATCTTTACAAACCAAAAAAAAAAAAATCCCACACTGCAGGCAGTGTTACTATAACGTCAGCATCTCAGTTGTTACACACATGCGTGTAAGCACAACAAAAATGTAAGCCTCTAAATACAATCACGTTTATTTTTCAATGCCAATATTCAACCCCCAAATCTCTATCTTTCCAGCAACAGTGATTACCACCATAATTTCATTCTCTCAACTCCCAACCCTTTACTCCAAAGGCTGCTCCTCCTACCATTCATGGACCAACACTGATTGTATGCCAAGACATTTTGCCAGGCACGAACACAACACCAAAACCAGTTCTGGCCTACAGGGACCTCACAGGGAGACATTCTTGCCCTTAGTAGATGGCAGGGTCTCTAAGGTGCCAGACCCCCTCTAACTGCCGCTTTTTAAAGAAAGGGCAAAAGCAAAACCACCTTGTTCCATCGCTTTCATCTGCCTTCCCTTCAACTAGGGCTTCCATTTCCCATCCAATTCTAAGGTCTCTTCACATCTGATTTAATCATTTTACTCTCGAACTCCTCCCAAACACCGCTTCTCAGTTTGTGGTGTTCCTTCTTTCTCCTGGAAGGAAGTATTTGTTCTTCTTGTATTTTAAAATTCAATGTGCTGGGCTTCCCTGGTGGCTCAGTGGTAAAGAATCTGCCTGCCAATGCAGGAGACACATGATCCCTGAAGGTCCCACATGCCGAGGAGTAACTAAGCCTGTGACACAACTATTGAGCTTGCGCTCCAGAGCCCTGGAGCTGTAACTACTGAGTCCACCCACCACGACTACTGAAGCCCAGGCTCCTAGAATCCGTGCTCTGCAACAAGAGAAGCCTGTGCACTGCAACTAGAATAGCCCCCACTTGCTGCAACTAGGGGAAAAAAAAAGCCCGAGCAGTAAGGAAGATCCAGCACAGCCAAAACTAAAGAAAGAAGTAAAATTATAAAATTTGACGTACTTTCTTGCCAGTGAAAAAGCTTCTTGACCTGTATTTTAGGATAATCTAACCAAGCCTGTTTCTACAAGATTATAACTGAAATTGCTCTTGTCGTATGGTAGAGCACAGCTGTTGCAGTTGGCCATTTTTTCTAGGGTCTTTGTAACTTACTGCCAACCTCACGCCTCCTTAACTCAGGGAACTAGGAATAAACATGAAAATAATCAGAGTCCTCATGGAGCTAAGTTAGTTGGCTAATAAGATATTCCATGAGGTATTAAAATATGAAATAACAATGCGAACACTGCCCTGAGACTTACACAGAGCCAAGGAGGCTTGGGAGGGAGAGATAATAGAATCTGATTTGTAGAAGCCGTGTGAAATGTAAAGCCTTCTGGTCTCCCAATATTCATGCTTTCAGTAAGTGCTCATAACCACCACGGCCCTTCAGGCAGTTCAGAACAAGCCATGTCCTAATAAAAATATATAGTTATAAATGGAGAACAGTAACACAGACAGAAGACTGCGTGGAGCCTAATGAAGGCAGGCAGGCTTGCACCCAACAAGCTGCCTAAGGACTCGACAGCCTCGCGTCGAAGAGAGGGCAGGCAAGCTGAGGTCCTTTTCAGGACAGGGTGAGGGTGGGATGGGGAACTGTGTGCTGAAGCTGCCTGGCTCAAATGTCTGGTTGATTTCTAATTCCTGACGTGCGTGCTCTTTCATACACTCTCACAAGCCAGCAACTTCCCTTTGTTTTTCTGTCACTCACAGTTCTGTAAGAGCTACTTGGTCCGGAAGAGGACACACCGGCTAATCCTCAAGGCCTTTGGAATGCTAAAGCACTTCCCTGCAGGGTGCATTATTTATTCTCCACTGCCACCCCCACTTCCTAAGCCAGCCTCCTTTCTGAGGCACAAAACACAGCACAAGGGAACCAGGCAGGCTAAAGGGTCAGATGGGCGGTTTTCTGGCAGAGCTATTGTCTCTCCTGTGTCCCTCCTCCCACCCCGTCTCCATGCTCCAGACTATCAATACAAGGCCATGCACGGTAGCATGAATGCACAAAAGCCCAAAGCCACACACCGAGCAGCTCCTGCTTCAGTCCTGAAAAGCTCCTGGGCTTCGGCCAAGGTCCAGCCTCCCCCACCCATTCCCTTGGGCCTGCTTTGAAAATCTGCAAAGGACAGCAGAGCCTGGGACAGGAAGCGCAACCACAAGCTCACTCCTCTGCTCAGGGCTGCCTTCCTATGGGCCACATTCATATCGCAAAGCTTGATTTCCCATGCACATCCTGTTGCACTCCAATATTGGGTGCTGTGGCTACAAGGGTGAATCCTTGAGTAGCTCCTAGTCAAACTCAGAAATCTATGAAGTGAACACTTAAAATGCAACAGGACATGTGCTGTTAGAACAAAGGTGGGCATGAAATCTTACTGCATGCTAGGTCTTTTCCTTGACTCCTTTAGCTTCTTTGTCCAACTACCAGCGTTATGAATTCTAGAAACTTATTTCTGAATCTCTACCTTTCTCCTGCGCCACCACTCACTCAGTTCCAGTCATCAGCATCTCTCTCCTAGATTACTTCCATCTATGGATCCTTCTCACCACTTTTAATCACATCTCCTCCCAAGTCACGTTCCACAAGGCAGCCAGATATATCTTTCAAAACTCAAACTTAATGTGGTTCCCCCACCCCTGACACACAAAAACATTAGCCAATGGATCCTCATTACCATCAGAATAAAGGTCCATAAACACACTTTGGAGCTCCTCTGTCCCCCCATGTTTCACTAGCACCTGACTCAGCCACACTGAAAAACTTGTGAAAGTGTTTGTTAGTCACTCTGTCCTGTCTGACTCTGCAACCCCATGGACTGTTTCCCACCAGGCTCTTCTGTCCATAGAATTCTCCAGGCAAGAATAATGAAGTGGGTAGCCATTCTCTTCTCAAGAGTATCTTTCCAACCCAGGGATTGAATCCAGGTCTCCTGCATCACAGGCAGATTCTTTACTGTCTGAATCAATAGGGAAGCCCTTCAAATCACCAGGCTCAAGTTTGACCGGGAACTCTGCATACAAAGCATTCCCATCTGTTCAGAACATGACTCTTATTTCCTCCAAACCCCTTATCCTTTACTTATCCTGTGTACCCAGTCTTTTAAGTTTGGGTGTAGATATCATTTCCTCCAGAAGCCTATGCTGACCACCTTAGGCGAGGTTAAATGATTCTCCTTTAAGTTCAGTTCAGTTCAGTCACTCAGTCGTGTCCAACTCTTTGCGATCCCATGAATCGCAGCACACCAGGCCTCCCTGTCCATCACCAACTCCCAGAGTTGACTCAGACTCACGTCCATCGAGTCAGTGATGCCATCCAGCCATCTCATCCTCTGTCGTCCCCTTCTCCTCCTGCCCCCAATCCCTCCCAGCATCAGAGTCTTTTCCAATGAGTCAACTCTTCGCATGAGGTGGCCAAAGTACTGGAGTTTCAGCTTTAGCATCATTCCTTCCAAAGAAATCCCAGGGCTGATCTCCTTCAGAATGGACTGGTTGGATCTCCTTGCAGTCCAAGGGACTCTCAAGAGTCTTCTCCAACACCACAGTTCAAAAGCATCAATCCTTTGGCGCTCAGCCTTCTTCACAGTCCAACTCTCACATCCATACATGACCACAGGAAAAACCATAGCCGTGACTAGATGAACCTTTGTTGGCAAAGTAATGTCTCTGCTTTTCAATATGCTATCTAGGTTGGTCATAACTTTCCTTCCAAGGAGTAAGCGTCTTTTAATTTCATGGCTGCAGTCACCATCTGCAGTAATTCTGGAGCCCAGAAAAATAAAGTCTGACACTGTTTCCACTGTTTCCCCATCTAGTTCCCATGAAGGGATGGGACCAGATGCCATGATCTTCGTTTTCTGAATGTTGAGCTTTAAGCCAACTTTTCCACTCTCCACTTTCACTTTCATCAAGAGGCTTTTGAGTTCCTCTTCACTTTCTGCCATAAGGGTGGTGTCATCTGCATATCGGAGGTTATTGATATTTCTCCCGGCAATCTTGATTCCAGCTTGTGCTTCTTCCAGTCCAGCATTTCTCATGATGTACTCCGCATATAAGTTAAATAAGCAGGGTGACAATATACAGCCTTGATGTACTCCTTTTCCTATTTGGAACCAGAACCAGTCTGTTGTTCCACGTCCAGTTCTAACTGCTGCTTCCTGACCTGCATATAGTTTCTCAAGAGGCAGGTCAGGTGGTCTGGTATTCCCATCTCTTTCAGAATTTTCCACAGTTTATTGTGATCCACGCAGTCAAAGGCTTTGGCATAGTCAATAAAGCAGAAATAGATGTTTTTCTGGAACTCTCTTGCCTTTTTCATGATCCAGCAGATGTTGGCAATTTGATCTCTGGTTCCTCTGCCTTTTCTAAAACCAGCTTGAATACCAGGAAGTTCATGGTTCACATATTGCTGAAGCCTGGCTTGGAGAATTTTGAGCATTACTTTACTAGTATGTGAGATGAGTGCAATTGTGTGGTAGTTTGAGCATTCTTTGGCATTGCCTTTCTTTGGGATTGGAATGAAAATTGACCTTTTCCAGTCCTGTGGCCACTGCTGAGTTTTCCAAATTTGCTGGCATATTGAGTGCAGCACTTTCACAGCATCATCTTTCAGGATTTGAAACAGCTCAACTGGAATTCCATCACCTCCACTAGCTTTGTTCATGGTGATGCTTTCTAAGGCCCACTGGACTTCACATTCCAGGATGTCTGGCTCTAGGCCAGTGATCACACCATCGTAATTATCTGAGTTGTGAAGATCTTTTTTGTACAGTTCTTCTGTGTATTCTGGCCACCTCTTCTTAATATCTTCTGCTTCTGTTAGGTCCATACCATTTCTCTCCTTTATCAAGCCCATCTTTGCATGAAATGTTCCCTTGGTATCTCTAATTTTCTTGAAGAGATCTCTAGTCTTTCCAATTCTGTTGTTTTCCTCTGTTTCTTTGCATTGATCGCTGAAGAAGGCTTTCTTATCTCTTCTTGCTATTCTTTGGAACTCTGCATTCAGGTGCTTATATCTTTCCTTTTCTCCTTTGCTTTTCGCTTCTCTTCTTTTCACAGCTATTTGTAAGGCCTCCCCAGACAGCCATTTTGCTTTTTTGCATTTGTTTTCTATGGGAATGGTCTTGATTTCTGTCTCCTGTACAATGTCACAAACCTCATTCCATATTTCATCAGGCACTCTATCTATCAGATCTAGGCCCTTGAATCTATTTCTCACCTCCACTGTATAATCATAAGGGATTTGATTTAGGTCATACCTGAATGGTCTAGTGGTTTTCCCTACTTTTGTCAATTTAAGTCTGAATTTGGCAATAAGGAGTTCATGATCTGAGCCACAGTCAGCTCCCGGTCTTGTTTTTGCTGACTGTATAGATCTTCTCCATCTTTGGCTGCAAAGAATATAATCAATCTGATTTCGGTGTTGACCATCTGGTGATGTCCATGTATAGAGTTTTCTCTTCTTTTATTGGAAGAGGGTGTTTGTTATGACCAGTGCATTTTCTTGGCAAAACTCTATTAGTCTTTGCCCTGCTTCATTCTGTATTCCAAGGCCAAATTTGCCTGTTACTCCAGGTGTTTCTTGACTTCCTACATTTGCATGCCAGTCCCCTATAATGAAAAGGACATCTTTTTTGGGTGTTAGTTCTAAAAGGTCTTGTAGGTCTTCATAGAACCGTTCAACTTCAGCTTCTTCAGTCTTACTGGTTGGGGCATAGACTTGGATTACTGTGATATTGAATGGTTTGCTTTGGAAATGAAAAGAGATCATTCTTTTGTTTTTGACATTGCATCCAAGTACTGCATTTCGGACTCTTTTGTTGACCATGATGGCTACTCCATTTCTTCTGAGGGATTCCTGCCCGCAGTAGTAGATATAATGGTCATCTGAGTTAAATTCACCCATTCCAGTCCATTTCAGTTCGCTGATTCCTAGAATGTCGTCATTCACTCTTGCCATCACTTGTTTGACCACTTCCAATTTGCCTTGATTCATGGACCTGACATTCCAGGTTCCTATGCAATACTGCTCTTTACAGCATCAGACCTTGCTTCTATCACCAGTCACATCCACAGCTGGGTATTGTTTTTGCTTTGGCTCCATCCCTTCATTCTTTCTGGAGTTATTTCTCCACTGATCTCCAGTAGCACATTGGGCACCTACTAACCTGGGGAGTTTCTCTTTCAGTATCCTATCATTTTGCCTTTTCATACTGTTCGGTTCTCAAGGCAAGAATACTGAAGTGGTTTGCCCTTCCCTTCTCCAGTGGACCACATTCTGTCAGTTTGGGTGTAGATATCATTTCCTCCAGAAGCCTGTCCTGACCACCTTAGGCGAGGTTAGATGACTCTCCTTTAAAGTCCCCCTGTAAAACTTATCACCTTGTATTGTAGTTGCTTGATAGCTTAGCTCTTTCCTCTAGACATCAAACCACTTGAGGGCCTACCATCTAAACTCACACAGAATAATCTCTTGATATCTGCTGAAAATAAGGACTCAAAAGGATGGGGACTATGACTTTATCTTTGTCCTTAGCATAGTGCTTGACACGTGTTTATTGATGCAAGGTCTAACTCTGGCCGGAGACTTTGGTGGAAGGCTTCTTATGGGAAGGGATGGTCTGAGTCTTTAAAGAAAAAAAAAAATGGTTCACCTCAGGTTTGGTACAGCCAGTCTCTGAGTATGCTGTCACTTTAGACAGATCCTCAAATTAAAATAAAATGCCAAGTCTATATCTGGACAGAAGTGTAATTCAAAAAGATACACACAGCCCTGTGTTCACAGCAGAACTGTTTACAATAGCCAAAACATAGAAGCAACCCAAATGTCCACTGACAGGTGAAAGGATAAAAAAAGCTACAACACACATACGCAGTGGAATACTACTCAGCCATAAAAAGAATGAAATAATGCCATCTGCAACTACACAGATGTAGCTGGAGACTGTCATACTAAGTGAAGTCAGAAAGAGAAAAACAAATGCCGTACACATCACTTATATGTGGAATCTAAAATCTGGCACAAATGATTCTATCTACAAAATGGAAATGGACTCACAGATATACAGAACAGACTTGTGGCTGCCAAAGAGGGGAAGTGGGGGTGAACTGGGAGTTTGGGATTAGTACATACAAACTACTATAAGTAAAATAGACAATAAGGTCCTACTGTATAGCATAGGGAACTATATTCAATATCCTGTAATCAACTATAATGTAAAAGAAAACGTATGTGTGTATATATATATGTATAACTGAATCACTTTCCTATTATATATATGCACCAGAAAAACTAAAACATTACAAGTCAGCTACACTTCAAAAAAAAAAAAAAAACAACTGGTGTGTTATGGTATTATAGATATTCAGAAGTAAGAATAGTGTGAAATGAAGCATTAATACTCTTACATCAGTGAGATGTTATTAACATCACCTAATGACAGCAACATATAAAAATGGATACCTTGAAGATTAAGTCTTACCAAAACTCTGCTTATATTCAGAAACATTCTGTCTGTGCCCAGTGGATAATATATAACCTCAGTCTTTCAAAAAGAGATCAAAGTTTTCTTCAGTGTCAATGACTTCAATATCTTTGGACACTAAGTACCAACCCTTCCCCTCACCCCCTTATTGACCTTCTCTGCAGAAAACATGAAAACCAAACCAAAAATAATAGTATGTCTGTTGGTCCCCAAACAGGTGGCCATTATTATGACTCCAGTTCAGTTCAGTCGCTTAGTCACGTCCGACTCCTTGTGACTCTATGGACTGCAGAACACCAGGCTTCTATGTCCATCACCAACTCCCAGAGCTTGCTCAAACTCAACTCTATTTAGAGTCAGTGATGCCATCCAACCATCTCATCTTGTCGCCCCCTTCTCCTGCCTTCAATCTTTCCCAGAATCAGGGTCTTTTCCAAAGAGTCTGTTCTTCCCATCTTTGGTGGCCAAAGTATTGCAGCTTCAGTTTCAGTATTGGTCTTTCTGATGAATATTCAGGACTGATTTCCTTTAGGATGGACCAGTTGGACCTCCTTGCAGTCCAAGGACTCTCAAGAATCTTCTCCAGCACCACAATTCAAAAGCATCAATTCTTCGGTGCTCAGCCTTCTTTATAGTTCAACTCTCACATCCATACATGACTACTGGAAAAATCACAGCTTTGACTGTATGGACCTTTGTCGGCAAAGTGATGTCTCTGCTTTTTAATATGCGGTCTGGGTCTGTCATAGCTTTCTTCCAAGGAGCAAGTGTCTTTTAATTGCATGGCTAAAGTCACTATTGGCAGAGATTTTGGAGCCCAAGAAACTAAAAGTCGATCACTGTTTCCCATCTATATGCCATGAAGTTATGGGACCAGATGCCTTGATCTTAGTTTTTTGAATATTGAGTTTTAAACCAGTTTTTTCACTCTCCTTTTTCACTTTCATCAAGAGGCTTTTTAGTTCCTCTTCACTTTCTGCCATTAGGGTGGTGTCATCTGCATATCTGAAGTTATTGATATTTTCCCTGGAAATCTTGATTCCAGCTTGTGCTTCATCCAGCCCAGCATTTCTCATGATGTACTCTGCATATAAATAAGCAAGGTAACAATATACAGCCTTGACATATTCCTTTTCCAATTTGGAACCAGTCCATTATTCCTTGTCTGGTTCTAACTATTGCTTCTTACCCTGCATACAGATTTCTTAGGAGGCAGGTCAGGTGGTCTGGTATTCCCATCTCTTGAAGAATTTTCCACTGTTTGTTGTGATCCATATAGTCAAAGGCTTTAGTCAATGAAGCAGAAGTAGATGTTTTTCTGAAATTTTTTTGCTTTTTTATGATCCAACAGATGTTGGCAATTTGATCTCTGGTTCCTCTGTGTTTTCTAAATCCAGCTTGAACATCTGGAAGTTTTCGGTTCACATACTGTTGAAGCCTAACTTGGGGAATTTTGAGCATTACTTTGGTAGCGTGTGAGATGAGTACAATTGTGCGGTAGTATGAACATTCTTTTGGAATTACCTTTCTTTGGGATTGGAATGAAAACTGACCTTTTCCAGTCCTGTGACCACTGCTGAGCTTTCCAAATTTGCTAGCATATTTGCTGAGTGCAGCACTTTCACAGCATCATCTTTTAGGATTTGAAATAGTTCAGCTGAAATTCCATCACTTCCACTAGTTTTATTCATAGTGATGCTTCCAAAGGCCCACTTGACTTCGCACTCCAGGATGTCTGGCTCTAGATGAGTGATCACACTATCCTGGTTATCTGGGTCATTAAGATCTTTTTTGTATAGTTCTGTGTATTCTTGCCACTTCTTCTTAATATCTTCTCCTTCTGTTGGGTCTATACCGAAACTTCTGTCCTTTATTGTGCCCATCTTTGCATGAAATGTTCCCTTGGTATCTCTACTTTTCTTGAAGGGATCTCTAGTCTTTCCCATTCTATTGTTTTCCTCTATTTCTTTACATTGATCCCTGAGGAAGGCTTTCTTATCTCTCCTTGCTTTTCTTTGGAACTCTGCATTCAGATGGATGTATCTTTCCTTTTTTCCTTTGCCTTCAGATTCTCTTCTTTCCTCTGCTATTTTTAAGGTCTCCTCAGACAACCATTTTGCCTTTTTTCATTTCTTCTTCTTGGGGATGCTTGGGTTATGACTCCATTTAAAAGTAAAAATAAGCTTTCAAACAACATGACATTTTCTTTTTCTTTATAATAAAACAATTAACTTATACACAATCCATTTTAAATTTGAATCAAATCCCCATCCCACTTACCTCTCCCTTCACTACAAAATTGCCTCAGTTACTGTCTCCAGCCCAAATAGAAACCGTCACTTAGTCATCTGACAAATATTTATACATAATGCCTAATCTGGGACTTCCCTTGTGGCTCAGATGATAAAGCGTCTGTCTACAATGCAGGAGACCTGGGTTTGATCCCTGGGTCGGGAAGATCCCCTGGAGAAGGAAATGGCAACCCACTTCAGTACTCTTGCCTGAAAAATCTCAAGGACAGAGGAGCCTGGTAGGCTACAGTCCACAGGGTTGCAAAGAGTCGGATAGGACTGAGCGACTTCACTTAAGGCCTAATCCTAAAATATGCTAAGTAGGGGGCTCGAATGATCATACTAATCTCTCAAAGAGCCATGGAGTGCTTGGTTGTTCAGTCAAACCCATTTCCAGTCATACCTTGTTTGATAACAAACCCCTCCCTTTCTCCTGTTTCGGGGATCTGGAAACTACAGCCCATGAGCCAAATCTGGCCTGATGCCTGTTTTTATAAATAAAGCTTCCCTGGAACACAGCCGTTCCCATTCATTTACTTGGTGACTTTGCTTTTCCTGTTACAAAGGCAGTTCAGTAGTTGCAACAGACCAATCAGCCTACAAAATTTATGATAACTTCTATATGGCCCTTCATAGAAGAGGTCTGCTGAACCCTGACCTGTCTGTAGTCACTTTATCCTGTGGGTTTCCTTCCCAACTCCATGACTACCTTCACAAGCTTTCGTCTTCTATGGCCCAGTGGAGGTGGAGGCTGGTGCTCCCTAGAATTCTGTCCGTCATCTTCTCACTGACACACTCTCCCTCCATCCACTGTGGTTCCGGTACCTGAACAACCCCCATCACAATCTGTAGGGAAATTATCTGTAAGCTGCTCTGTCTTCCCCAACAGACTGGGCTCCTTGAGGACACGGCCCATGTGTTTCAGCTACAGCTCCCGGCACATGGCAGCCACTCAAAACATATCAACTAGGTGGATGCGTGTTTATAAGGCATTTCAAAAAAACATTTAAAAAGTTCAGCCATGGGGCCTTGTTCACTAAAACTTGGTCTCCCCATGTCGCTCTCTCTCTCAAATTCTGGCTGAATTCTCCATCTGGAGTGTGGAACCCGCCATGCTTGCTAATTATGCCTGGGCTTCTAAGATCCGACCGGGGAGGCCTCAGTGTCTCCTCTCCTTCGGGAGAATGGAAGGACGGCTGCGGCCTACATAAGTGGTGCAAACTTCTTGTCTTGAAGTTTTATTGGTCTCCCGCGTAAACCAAGCTACTCAGCCTCTTTTCTCCACTGAATTTTCCTACTGAGCTATCCTCATCCTATTACTCTTTATATCTTTGATAAAATATTTAAATAAATAGGTCGCCGACGCCGTCCCCGCTTCGAATACCCTGGATCAGCCGGGGCTGGTCCCCGGTAGTTGGCGCCCGAACAGGGACAATTCGAAGTCTATTGTCAGGTTGTTTCCACATCAACTGACAAACAACTAATCTCAAAAATATACAAGCAACTCCTACAGTTCAACTCCAGAAAAATAAATGACCCAATCAAAAAATGGGCCAAAGAACTAAATAGACATTTCTCCAAAGAGGACATACAGATGGCTAACAAACACATGAAAAGATGCTCAACATCACTCATTATCAGAGAAATGCAAATCAAAACCACTATGAGGTACCATTTCACACCAGTCAGAATGGCTGCGATCCAAAAGTCTACAAATAATAAATGCTGGAGAAGGTGTGGAGAAGGGAACCCTCTTACACTGTTGGTGGGAATGCAAACTAGTACAGCCACTATGGAGGACAGTGTGGAGATTCCTTAAAAAACTGGAAATAGAACTGCCTTATGATCCAGCAATCCCCTGCTGGGCATACACACTGAGGAAACCAGAAGGGAAAGAGACACGTGTACCCCAATGTTCATCGCAGCACTGTTTATAATAGCCAGGACATGGAAGCAACCTAGATGTCCATCAGCAGATGAATGGATAAGAAAGCTGTGGTACATATACACAATGGAGTGTTACTCAGCCATTAAAAAGAATACATTTGAATCAGTTCTAATGAGGTGGATGAAACTGGAGCCTATTATACAGAGTGAAGTAAGCCAGAAGGAAAAACACCAATACAGTATACTAACGCATATATATGGAATTTAGAAAGTTGGTAACAATAACCCTGTGTACTAGACAGCAAAAGAGACTGATGTATAGAACAGTCTTATGGACTCTGTGGGAGAGGGAGAGGGTGGGAAGATATTGGAGAATGGCACTGAAACATGTAAAATATCATGTATGAAACCAGATGCCAGTCCAGGTTCGATGCACAATACTGGATGCTTGGGGCTAGTGCACTAGGACGACCCAGAGGGATGGTATTGGGGAGGGAGGAGGGAGGAGGGTTCAGGATGGGGAACACATGTATACCTGTGGTGGATTCATTTTGATATTTGGCAAAACTAATACAATTATGTAAAGTTTAAAAATAAAATAAAATTTAAAAAAAAGAGAGAAAAAAAAAAAAAGTTCAGCCATGATCTCTTGTGGAAAAATATTCATGATCCATGAAGTTTCTATTCTTTTGTGTTACCAGTTTCAACCTGTTTACAGGTGATATGGGTGACAAAGCAGAATTCCTGAATAGGGGGTTTCTCATCGAATTAAGAGTTGAAAGTCTCAACTTGCCATTTACTAGCTGTATGACCTTAGCTAAGATGCCTGTTCTCAGAGTCTCAGCTGCCTTATTTGTAAAATGGATGTAGCAGGAGGTTGTGAAACCAAAAATTTGTGTAAAATGTCTGCCACCTTGTTGAGCAATGTAAGTGCTCAGTGAACAGAAGTGTTATTTTTATGGACAAGTTCTTCTCTTTTAAGGCTCTAAGTAGACTGGCAAGAATGTCGCTATAATTGTCAACTCCGAGTTAGAGCCTCATATTGATTTTTCATGCCAAGAGCCCAGGTTCGCATTTTACATTATAGAGACTAGTGGCTGAGTCATAAATTAGTAATTATCCTCCAAAATAAAAGATCAAACTCTAAGAAGGGGCTTTCCCCTCTCTCCCATAAAGCTTCAGTTAAAAACCATGAGTGCTATTCACAGTAGCTAGGACATGGAAGCAATCTAGCTGTCCATCGACAAATGAATGAATAAAGAAGCTTTGGTACATATGCACAATGGAATATGACTCAGCCATAAAAAGGAATACATTTGAATTAGTTCTAGTAAAGTAGATGAACCTAGAGCCTACTATACAGAATGAAGTAAGGCAGAAAGAAAAAAATATATATATTAATGCATATATAATGGAATCTAGAAAGATGGTATTGATGAACCTACCTGCAGGGCAGCAACTGAGACACAGACATAGAGAACAGACTTACAGACAAGGGTGGGGGAGGGGAAGGAGAGGGTGACACAGAGGAGGAGCATGGAAAAATGTACACTAACATATGTAGAATAGATTCCAGTGGGAATTTTCTATATGACTCAGGGAACTCAAACCACGGCTCTGTAACAACGTAGAGGGGTGAGAAAAGGTGGGAGGTGGAAGAGAAGGGATATATGTACACCAATCACAATAAACTGTGGAAAATTCTGAAAGAGATGGGAATACCAGACCACCTGATCTGCCTCTTGAGAAACCTATATGCAAGTCAGGAAGCAACAGTTAGAACTGGACATGGAACAACAGACTGGTTCCAAATAGGAAAAGGAGTATGTCAAGGAGTATGTCAAGACTGTATATTGTCACCCTGCTTATTTATTTAACTTATATGCAAAGAACATCATGAGAAACGCTGGGCTGGAAGAAGCACAAGCTGGAATAAAGATTGCCGGGAGAAATATCAATGACCTCAGATATGCAGATGACACCACCCTTAAGGCAGAAAGTGAAGAAGAGCTAAAGAGCCTCTTGATAAAAGTGAAAGAGGACAGTGGAAAAGTTGGCTTAAAGCTCAACATTCAGAAAACTAAGATCACGGCATGTGGTCCCATCACTTCATGGGAAATAGATGGGGAAACAGTGGAAACAGTGTCAGGCTTTATTTTGGGGGGCTCCAAAATCATTGCAGATGGTGACTGCAGCCATGAAATTAAAAGACGCTTACTCCTTGGAAAGAAAGTTATGACCAACTTAGATAGCATATTGAAAAACAGAGACATTACTTTGCCAACAAAGGTCCATCTAGTCAAGGCTATGGTTTTTCCAGTGGTCACGTATGGATGTAAGAGTTGGACTGTGAAGAAGGCTGAGCGCCAAAGAATTGATGCTTTTGAACTGTGGTGTTGGAGAAGACTCTTGAGAGTCCCTTGGACTGCAAGGAGATCCAACCAGTCCATTCTGAAGGAGATCAGCCCTGGGATTTCTTTGGAAGGACTGATGCTAAAGCTGAAACTCCAGTACTTTGGCCACCTCATGCGAAGAGCTGACTAATTGGAAAAGACTCTGATGCTGGGAGGGATTGGGGGCAGGAGGAGAAGGGGACGACAGAGGATGAGATGGCTGGATGGCATCACTGGCTTGATGGACGTGAGTCTGGGTGAACTCTGGAAGTTGGTGATGGACAGGGAGGCCTGGAGTGCTGCGATTCATGGGGTCGCAAAGAGTCGGATACAACTGAGCGACTGAACTGAACTGACTGATGGCTAATTCATGTTGATGTATGGCAGAAATCAAAATATTGTAAAGCAATCAATCCATTAAAAATAAATAAATAAATAACAAAATAAAAAATCATTAGTGCTGATATTAAATTGATGCATCAACAAACTATCCTATAACTTGCTTTTTCCTGATAGACTTCATCATGACTTGCTCTCTAGCTCTGACATATCTTCAAACTCTAGTTGCAAATTTTAAGAGTAGGTATTTTGATAATCAGAAGACAATATTGTGTAAACCAAACTTTTAAGGTCTCATTATTGCAAAGATAGCTTTTCAACACACACACACACACACATATATATATATATATATATATATATATATATATATATATAAATCTCAAACATTTTCTTTCTTTAAAGGTAAAGCGTATCTGTTTTAGGAGGGTAAAACAGAGACACTTAAATTCTGCACATGTCAAAATGAAAAGAGAGACTAAGAGCACTAAATTCACTCAAAGGAATCACACAGATATCCTACTAGTATATTAAAATATTTGGAAAGGCTGGGAATTAAGTGGGGTGGGGGGTGGAGTTTTAAGCTGATTAGGAAAAAAGCTCTGCCTTCCACGTCTATCCTTTAATTGATGCTTTGGTGGCATCATGTGAGTATGATGGATGGCCAAAGCCCTGTCATTTATCTTTTGGAGTGAAACAAGAGAGTCCAGGCAGCGCCCTGGGAGCACTGCTCATCGCGGTGCTCGCCTTGTCTGCTCCCAGGAGAGAACTACTGGGAGGTCAGAAAGAACACATGCACCATGTGTGTGTGTGTGTGTGTGTGTGTGTACATCACACCCGCATACTCTTCTTCCAACTCAGCACATTTCGGGGGCTGAGGAAGTAGATATGTACAACAGAACTCTTTAACGGTATTTTCTGCAGCCTGATCTGCCCCATGTTGACCAGGGTGTGCAAACAGTTCGGCTTAGAAAGGAGCCACACTGGCTCCTAAGCAGTGGAGGGTGGGGAGGGGGTGGTGGAGCCCTCTACCCAGCTTCTCTTCCTCATCAACCTGATGCTGGCAAGAAATGACTTTTGAAATGTATGCTGGGTAGACGGATCCTTATCCTTGCTTTTGTTAATTTTATTTCTTTGTATCTCTAACATTTGCATCTTCTTAAGATTAGCTCTTAGTTTTGTCCCGGAGTTGAAAGGTTGGGGGTGGGGCAGAACAGTGTTTCTGGAGCAGAGTGAGCGAAGGGCGAAGGGCAGAGTGTGACCTGTGGGTTTACTTTGCTTTCTCCCTATTACTGACATTACCACCCTCAACCAGGCGGGCAGAAGGTCAGGCAGAATCATCAGTTAAGTGCATTAGGGTTCCCTTCTTCTTTCCTACAAATCCCACATGGGCTACTAATAAGAAAATGCCTAAGGGCAGAAATGAACTTTGTAACACCAAAGTGTAGGTGCATTTCGATTTATACAAGTTCAAAAAGCTAAAAGAAAAAACAACCCTCAAATAAGTGAAGCCATTTTTTTTCACATCACACAAGAACTCACTACAGAATTTACATAGAATATGAATGTCCTCTCAGGCACTTAAAATGATTAAACCTTTGGTTTGCACACAACGCATTCTGTGTATCTTTTGTGCAAATCAAAATACACACAGACACGAAGAAAGCTCAGTTTAGCTATGTCAACAAATAAAATTTTTTAATTAATAACTATCCGTCAGTAGAAAGGGCAACATTATAGGAGCACCTTTGGAAATAATCTAAAAGTAAGATTATCCACAGAAATTCTCAACATATTACAGAGAATACATAACAACTTGTGGGTTTTTTCCTTCTTTTTTTGATGGAAATCAGTTCAGTTCAGTTGCTCAGTCGTGTGCAACTCTTTGCGACCCCATGGACTGCAGCATGCCAGGCCTCCCTGTACATCACCAACTCCCGGAGTTTACTCAAACTCATGCCCATTGAGTCAGTGATGCCATCAAACCATCTCATCCTCTGTCGTCCCCTTCTCCTCTTGCCTTCAATCTTTCCCAGCATCAAGGTCTTTTCAAATAAGTCAGTTCTTAGCATCAGGACTTAACATCAGTCCTTCCAATGAATATTCAGGACTGATTTCCTTTAGGATGGACTGGTTGGACCTCCTTGCAGTCCAAGGGACTCTCAAGACTCTTCTCCAACACCAAAGTTCAAAAGCATCAGTTCTTTGGTGCTCACCTTTCTTTATATCCAACTCTCACATGATATGAGAGTTGATGGAAGTAGGGGGAGTCTTTTTTTTAAAAAAAAATCACCATATAAGAGAAATGCGGTAAACCAGCAGTTTTCAGATTGTCCTCTACCTCTTGAAAATGTTTTTAAGTTTCTGTAAACAATAAGGTATTTGCCATCAAACCCAGAATAAAATGTGTAAGGAGGTAACCTGTTCATTGCTTTCATCTTTGTGGTTGTTTTAAATGCTGGGATGCTGAAGATTTCATTTGAACAAAGAGTTCTGTGCCGAAGAGGTCTGGAAACTATTGTTTGGAAGGTGCCGTGCAGTCTGTGCACAGGAAAGTTTGAGGCAACGGCCCTTGGCAACAAACTCACTCCCAAGGGCTTTCCTCCAGGGCCCGCACCTCTGGCCATGAGTCACAGAGCTGTTACCAGCATTAACAGTCAGCAATTAAAACATCACTAGTGATCACTTGTATTTATCTATAAACTTACCTAGAAATAGTTTTAACATGTTTTTAGTCTCAAAAAAGTTTATTTGAGGGGACGTGAAGTTAAAATCTCACTATCTTATAGAATATACTATTTCTCAGTGTGTTATTAGTAGCATATTACTGATAGCCATACAATCATTACTTCAAAAATTTTAATAAGTCCCACCAGGGAACAGTATAGAGCTATGCCATATCTATCCTCTTAATTTGTATATGGCTGAAATTTTCCACAATTAAAGACTTATCTTAAGTCTTTGAAAGCAGTTAAAGGCCAAACTTCATGTCTTTTAACCATAGTCCAGAAGGTTTGGATCTGCTGTGATGTGTAGTGGTGCTGTGACGATTAGGACAAGCTGGCCTGCAGACTAGTTCTCCTGGTCTTTTCCTACACCCTTTTCTGCTCTGAACCACGGGCTGTTCATGGTACAGTGCCAGCGTCCTCTGTGCCATCCGACCGGCCAGCTATAATGAGCTGCGGTGCACCACATTCTTCTGGTTGGTGACTGAAATAAACACAGCCCACCTGATCATGAGCCCTTCTGTCCACGTCATTTTGCTTGGAGGCTCCAAAAAAGCAATACGCAAATTCCAAAACAGAGTGAGTAAGGTCATTTCCCTGGAGAAGGAGACGGCAACCCACTCCAGTGTTCTTGCCTGGAGAATCCCATGGACAGAGGAGCCTGGCGGGCTACAGAGTCGTACACGACTGAGCACACACATGCACACCAGGTCATTTCCAACAAAAATACAGAGGTGCACTATTGGGTAAACTCAGACTCTATAAATAATTTGTATTCGGCAATTAGTCAGGTTTCCTTAAAGTGAGGATAATCTTCCTCTTCTCTCTGAATCAGGCAGGAAAACAACCTAGAGTGGCAACGTGACTTGGAGAAACCATCAGCCACACAGGATTAATGAACAGGAAACCTAGTAAATGTGAAACCATTTCACGTGAAGGCCAACACTATGGTATCAGTTTGGGTTCTAGAATTCTTCAGGTCTGGTTTACTCACCTATAAAAAGTGCGGTTTTGCCTTCCTATTATTTAAGGCCCTTCTGGGCACAAAAGTGTGTAAGCCTCAGGCCCTAACTATGAGCTAAAAATTAGCTCTATTTTTAGCCTTTTCTTCTGAAAACAAGTCTATTGAAGACAAGAAAATAAACAATGGAGTAGTTTAAAAGGAAAGGTGGTCCCAGTCAGCCTTCATCTGAACAAATAAAGCTGAGACTACATACTAGCAGTGGTTTTTCACACATTTTCCTGGTCCACTCACCTCCACACTCAATTTGACTTTTAAAAGAAATTTGCTTTGGGAAAGACTTAAGAAGCACCTATGAAAAGCAATGATGTATTCTAGACAATGGACAAGACCAAAGAAATAGAGACTCTGTCTTTCACTTTTCAGTTTTGAGGCATAATAGTTGAAACAAAAAACTGCACATGTTTAAAACAGATGACTCGGAAAGTTGACATATTTACACTTTTGAAACAACGACCACAATCAAGACTGAACACACTCAATGACCCTCAAAAAGGTCCCCTGCCTGTTCCCGCATCCTCCAGGCAATCACTGATCTGCTTTCTGTCACTACAAATCAGTCTGCTTTTCTGTAGCTTTACATAAATGGAATCACATACTCTGTACTCTTCTTCTGGTCTCACTTGTTTCACTCAGCATAAATATTTTGAGATTCACCCACGTGGCTGCATGTATCAACACTTCACACTACTGAGTACATTTTATTGTGTGGCTCTTACACTGTCTGTTTATCCATTCACTTGTTGATGGACATATGGGTCAGTTACAGGTTTTGGCTGTTGCAAATAAAGCTGCTCTGATCATTTGTATCCAGTTTTCTGGAATGACCAGATGATATAGAAGGTGCATGTTTAACTTTTTAGCTGCCAATCTGTTTCCTATAGTCGTGAACAGTATTACTCTCACACCAGCAGTGTATCGGAGTTCCACGGTTTGCTCCATGTTCACACCAATCCTCGTTCTATTCAGTCTTTCTGTTGTAGCCATTTTCGTAGGTGTGTAGTGGTTCTGGGTTGGTGAACATATGACGATTCAAGGACAGAGGTGTGCTCAGAGAGCACGGGCGCCCCACGCCCCTTCCCACATATCCTGCCCTAGTTATCTCTTTATCCAGCTGTTGATTCCTATTCTTTGGTACCCTTTGTAATAAACCAGTAATGAGTGACTAAACTGGTTTCCTGAGTCATGGGAGCCAATTTAGAAAATTAATCAAACCCAAGGAGAGTATCATGGGAGCTTTTAATTGACAGCCTGTCCATCAGAAGCACAGGCAACAACCTGGACTTGCGACTAGGATCTGGAGCAGAGGGCCGTCTCGTGGGACTGAGCCCTTAACCTGTGGAGTCTGAGGCTGTCTTCAAGTAGACAGTGAGCTGAATTGCACGACACTCAGCTAGTATCGGAGAATTGGCTGGTGGTGCGGAAACACCCATGTACATCAGATCTGGGGGCAGAATCCTACTACGGTGGGTTGTAGGAGGAGTCTTCAGGGAACACCCGCTGAGGGTACAACCCCTGAGCCAATGACAGAAATCAAAGGCTCTGCAGGTGCCATCTCACTCATCGCTGAAGCACAGCGCCTGGGGCTCAGATATTTTTCGCAAATCCGAGGATGTGAGGGGGTCAAAACTTGCACTCCTGGCAGCCAGGACTTCACTAGCCCAGGGCAGAGGCACAGGGATAACAACGGGCTGCAGAAGTGATTTCAAGCGCGAAACAGGCAGTGCAAGAAGACGGGGCTGGTGGCAAGCAGGAGACTTCTCGTGGAAGGTCTCCTGTGCCCATAATCACGTCCCGTTTGTGAAATATTCATTAACAAAATTGAAAACTCTGGGGATTCACATGCAAAATCTGGGTTTGGGGGCCTGATTCCCTGACTTGAGAAGCATCTATCTCCTTAGATCCAGCCTAGTCACCAAGATCCTTCCCCAACCTGGATCCTGAGAAGGAATTTGATAATGGAACTCAGTATTAGATAAAACCAGTCTGGTGGCAACACCAAGCCCGCAACAGAACGACTGGTAGCAGGGACAGAGGAGGAGAGGCAGCAGGTGTACACTAGGGCAGTGGAAGCACGAACTGCAGACAGAGAAGCGTTGAGAGTTTGTTTTTTAAACCAAGGATTTTATGATCATTCAATAGAGGAAGGAGGAAGAAATGGCAACCCACTCCAGTATTCTTGCTGGAAAAATTCCATGGACAGAGGATCCTGGTGGGCCACAGTCCTGGGGTCATAGAGAGTCAAGATATGACTGAACGCACAAGGCTTTTAGCCTAGATAATGAAAGGGCCAAGTCATCAATGTGGGTAGCTTGGTTTCCATTACCTGGCTACAGATTTGACATTTCACCAAATAAGTAGTTCATTCCTAACACATCTTGCTTGAAAACTGCTGCTCATGCCAAGACCTCCAATACTGGCATTATGACCAGGTCCTAGGCCAAGGACTTCTGAGGCCTTCTCAGTGTCAATCCCAATCTCCTTGCTCTGCTCCCTGTATTACCAACACTTCCTGAAAGCTTATCAGGTACCAGGCAATATTTAAGTCTTCTTATAAACAATAACTGAATTTATACTCAACAATTCTTAGAGTAGGGATTGTTAATATCTCTATTTTACAGATAAGGGACTAGGTTAAGCAACTTGCCCAAAGACACACAGCTAACAAGTGACAGATAGGATCTGAACCTGGCAGTCTGACTCTAGACAGACCTCATGTTCTAAACTACTTTTCACACTGTACTCAAAGAATTTGTAACCGAGAGACTTAGAAAACTCAAGAAAATAACGCAACTTGATGGGTTAACATGCTCACCAACTCTACCCCACCACTCTCCCTTCCTTGATATCATCTAGCCTGTGATCTCCAAGCCTGACTCATAACACTGTCCTAAAGAACTGTTTACAAGTACAGATCTCAGCTCCCTCTCTGAAGACTAAGTTGGAGGACTAAGGAATACTCATTTTTGTATTAAATACCATTCCCCTGGCCAAGCTTCAGTGCTCAGACTGGGAATACTGGATCTGCCTCGGTGGTCCATTCTCTCTACACAGCACATTGCACTCACATACTCTATGAGTGACAACCTCTATAGAGCCTGAAAATTGGATCAATCATCCCCTCCCAAAGAGGTAACTAATGCCATTCTCATGTGAACATCTTTCAAAAACCTCAAGCTCTATGGATAGTTTGTTAGTTGCTCAGTCATGTCTGACGCTATGTGACCCTGTGGACTGTAGCCCACCACGCTCCTCTGTCCATGTGATTTCCTAGGCAAGAATATTGGAGTGGGTTGCCATTTTCTCCTCCATGGGATCTACCCAACCCAAGGATCGAACCTGAGTCTCCCACAGTGCAGATAGACTCCTAATGGTCTGAGCCACCAGGGAAGCCTCTATGGATAGAGTCCCACCCAAACTACTACATGCAAGTCAAATTCTTTTTTCTCTCCAACACTGTTATCAGACATGTTTAATCTCTACTTTTGATTGATTTTCAGTTAATATTTACTTCTAACATTTAGGCTTTAAGCTTCATTGCCACCAGCCTAATATTTTAAATAATTTAATGATCTAGCAAAGATTTGGTAATATTTATGGAAGTCTTTTTATAGATTACTCAATTCTCTTCTATCTCTATGACCTCTTCAAGTTCAAAACTTTTATAATAGGATATCCTTTAAGCGGGGCATACCTGTCCAGTATTTCTTCTTTGATTCTTTATTTCTTCCTCTCCACCATCTTTTAAAAAGCCCGGTTTGATATAGTGAATGCATGCAAACTCTTCTTCCTTATTCCAAGTCTGAATTGGAGGGGATTAAAACTAAAAATACCTGTTTTCCTTGGAGGAAATATCATTCCTTTAGAGAATTTTCTAATGTGGCATAACATTTAATTCTTTAAATATCACTGTGGGAAGAACAGAAGCTTTTTAAAGTCTCTCAGACTCAGTAAACAGTGTGTTTTCTTCTGTGTAAATTCCAAAAGTCCACCACTAATCCAAATAGCGCTCTTCAAATGAGAGTAAATAGACGAAAAACTTCAACTGAAAGGTCATCAAAAGAACGTTCCTAAAGTACAAACAATAGCCATATGCAGTTGCTACTAACTTCAGGTCTCTTAGAGATGCAATGAAGTCTGGGTACACACTCCTGTTCACAGAGACAACTGCAGTCAGGGAATATCAAGGGACTCCTTAGAAAACTTTTTGTCAGAGATCGACGGCATAGGATAGACTGAAAATTGAACAGAAGTTGGTAGAATACAAGAGATGTACAAGTGGTGGCCCTGCTGTTTCTATAAACCATTTACACTCAGTTTATAGACATAAAAGAGGCTGAAGAATGAGGTCACAGCCACAAGGGCCAAACAGCCACTATATCTGCACAGTACTCTTAATTATAAGCATTGCCTAATTTGGTGATAACCTCTGAGATCAATATAGATTCATACCCAGAATCATCAATTTCACAAAGCTGGTCACTATGTGAGGTTTTTAACCCAAGTATGACACTAAATTTTATATGCCCTCTCCTATACTCCACTGAACTAATGTTATCAATGAGTTTCCTTCTAAAACTCTTGTCATTGAAGTGTTGAGATAGCCACCAATCTAAAGATTTCAGTTCCAACCTACCCTAAGCAATTACCATTCATTCCTTGGACCATTTAGAAGTGCTGTACCTCTGGCAATTCAATACAAAGATTCCCTACTTCAACCAAACTGCAACTACCCTTCCTTACTCCTAATGAACTTGCTTTGGGTCTCCACAGTTACCTCCAGGCATTCATGGAACATTCATGGGATTTCACTAAATATTCCCAGTTACCTCCTCTGAACACTCACACCTTTATCCACCCCCCCAAGTCCAATGGGCACTTTATGACTACCTCCCCAACAGAGTCTTTCATCTCCTTGATCTTCTAACCTATTACAGTGGGAGGGTGGGTATCACAACCCAGGGTATCTTTACCAGACACCTCCTCTGCTCCTGGTTCACTGATGTGTGCTGGACACAGATATACGCTCACTGGTGTCTCAAGAGGCAGTGAAAATCACAGAATGTCAGAGTTTAAAGAGGATATTGAGCTATTGTGTATAATGCCTTAACTTTGAGATGAAGAAACTAAGGTTAAAAAAAGAAAAAGAAAATAAGGTTATGGAGAGAAGACTAGATGGCAGTAAAATCTATGCTAATACAAGGAACCTTCCTGGTGGGAAAAAAAGCTTTACTGAAATACTTAAGAAGGGCCAAGACAGGACCAAAAGCAATGGCTTTGAGTCCCTCGTTAAGACTAATATGATTAGAATAGCAAGAGCCATGATGGGGAAAAATGGGACATGCTCAAATTTAAGTTTGAAGGCAACAGGAAATCCATGAACAGTTAATTCTACACATGTAGCATGATGGAAAGGTCTGGAAAGGACAGTTTCAGCACCCATGCAGAGATTGAAATCAGGCTTTCAAATGATAGCTTTCATTTTCAAATTAAGTTACATGTGTCTAAACACTACAACATATGCAGGTAACTGACAATTTAATATGAGGGTCAAGAATTATTACATTTCAGAAAAGATGTTACATTTAACTAATTTTGATATACTTTTACAAGATTTAAGTTAAGCTAAATGAATTCTTCAAACCAATAATAAACAATACTCCCTAAAACGTTAAGTGTTTATCTCTGTGATATGAAATTATGGGTAATTTTTAAAAATTCTAACTTGGCAATGTTTTCTTTGAGGCAAGTACTGTTTGTTGTCAGGGAGAAAGCCTTATGAAAAAGTCTTGGCCTCTTTACTTTCCAGACGAAGTTTCCGCTATACTTTTTTCTCTTCTGTTCCTGCTCAGTTGCTTCAGGCCTGTCCAACTCTTTGCAATCCTATGGACTGGAGCCTGCTGGGCTCCTCTGTCCACATGGCAAATTCCCGGCAAGAATACTGGAGTGGGTTGCCATGTCTTCCTCAAGGTGATCTTCCCAACCCAGGGATTGAACCCACATCTCCTGCGTTATAGGCTGATTCTTTACCACTGAGCCACTGGGGAAGCATATTAAAAATTATATAATTATTAGTGAATTCCTTTATCTCTTCAAATACCTGACTATATTCAAGAAAAGATGCCTCAATTATTTCCCTCATCTAAACTGTAATACAGAACTGCTCCTGGCCAAATAACAATTTGGGTATCAAAATGAGTAACAGTACTGGATTAGAATACATTGGATACCAAAGAATTCACCAATTTATACTGATGCTGAAAAAGAATTTAAAACGAGAGATAGATGAGAAAGCTTTTTATAGATGAGTATCAACTAGTGAATACAGAAGGAAAGATAAAAAAAGAACTGCCATTTTTATTTATACCATAGGAAACTGTTTCAGGTAAGAATTATTAATAGACAGTGAAACCATTGGGTCAAAGGTTGTTGGAGGGCAGGATTATCACACAGTCTCAAATGAAACACTGAATACAAAAGAAGATATCTTTACCATGGGGGAACGTGGTGGACACTGTCTTCACCTAACGATCCTAACTGGCGTTACCAGTGGTGAGACAAGGTGACACCAGCTGCCTGCTGATGACAGTCTGAGAAGCATACCATCATCTGTGCTTGGCTCCTGTCAAAATCATTTTCTCTTGATTGACTCAGATTACATAACTGGACAAATCCAAATGGAAGGACATCCTGCCAGACATCTGGCCTAGATTCTTTAAAAATGTGACAGACCAATAAATATCCAGGGGTTGATATTCTAGATTAAAGCAGACTAAAGAGGCAGGACAGTTAATACAATCGATGAAACTTGATTAGACCATGGATTTTGAGAAACAGTTACAATGGATATTATGGAGATAACTGGGAAAATCTGAGGATAAGCTATACTGGGCATAAACAATATATAAATGTTGAATTTTTGGAAAATGAGACTTGTTTCATGGATATGCAGGAAAACATCCTTGTTCTCTGATGATACAAATTCTGAAGCATATTAGGCATGAAGAGTCATGGTATCTACAACTTAGATACCTAATTCAAATTCAAATGGTGTTTTTTTTTTTTTTAATTACACAAACCCAGGCACAAATAGAAAATTTTAAAAAGTGGCAAAATGTTGGAATCAGTGAAGGATATACAGGTGTTCATTATATTACACCTACAATTTTTCCAAAGGTTTTACAATATATGTACATGTTAGGTAGTTAGAATAGGCATCAGGAATCCAGAATGGCGGTGGCTAAAAGATAAGGAAGGGAAAAGCCCGCGAAAATAGAACAAAGGAAGGTCCGAGGACTGGAGTGAGGACCTCAGGTAGAACAAACACTCCTGGTTAGCCCAATTTACATAGGGCAGGCCTAGGGGGACAAAAAAACATATACAAAGAGGAGCCAAAGGGCCAGGGCGCTCTCTCTCTCCCGCGCGTTGGGGCACTCTTCTCTTCGCGTCTTTGAGTCGGCATGCCCTCATGCCTTGAAGATGGATTTTCCTGCTATTTGCTAAATAAAATAGAGCTGTAACACTGATTTGTCTAAGACCTATAATACAGTCTGTCCAAGAACTGAGAGCTGTGATGTGCCGAGGGCTTTAATGTCCATCACTCCAAATCTTTGTTGTGATGAGACAGAACTGAGGAGAATACATTCGCCTGACATACAGCTAAGGCTTTAAAAAAAATTTTAAGTGAAAAGCCTGGATTAAAACTTAACATTCAAAAAAACTAAGATCATGGCATCTGGTCCCATCACTTCATGGCAAATAGATGGGGAAACAGTGGAAGCAGTGAGAGATCTTATTTTCTTGGGCTCCGTAATCACTGCGGACAGTGACTTCAGCCACAAAATTAAAAGACAGTTGCTCCTTGGAAGAAAAGCTATGACAAACCCAGACAGCATATTAAAAAGTAGAGATATCACTTTGCAGACAAAGGTCCATGTAGTCAAAGCTATGGTTTTTCCAGTGGTCAGGTATGGATGTGAGAACTGGATCATAAAGAAGGCTGAGCACCAAAGAATTGATGCTTTCAAACTATAGTGCTGGAGAAGCCTCTCGAGAGTCCCTGGACAGCAAGGAGATCCAGCCAGTCAATCCTACAGGAAATCAACCCTGAATACTCATTGGAAGAACTGATGCTGAAGCTCCAATTCTTTGGCCACCTGATGTGAAGAGTCAGCTCATTGGAAAAGACCCTGATGTTGGGGAAGATTGAGGGCAGGAGGAGAAGGGGGCAACAGAGAATGAGATGGCAGGATGATATCACTGAAGTAATGGACATGAGTTTGAGCAATCTCCAAGAGATTGGGAAGGACAGGGACGCCTGGCATGCTGCAGTCCATGGAGTCACAAATAGTTGGACACAACTGAGCCACTGAATAACAACAGGATTTTTAATGGAGAAAAAGTAAAAGGAAATAATCCAGGAGGACAAATAAAATAACTGAGAACCAACATAAGAATCAAAAGTAATATAATGCATCCTTACAACTTTTTCAGGAGGAAAAAAAGGGATCAAAAGTCCATTTATTCTGTTAAATACTGATAGAGAAACTACTATGTTGTTGTTGCTAAGTCATGTCTGACTCTGCAACCCCAGGGACCACTGCAGTCAGGTTCCTCTGCCCGTGGGATTTCCCAGGCAAGAATACTATGGTGGGTTGCCATTCCCTTCTTCAGGGGATCTTCCTGACCCAGGGATCAAAATCATGTCTCCTGCATTAGCAGGCTGATTCTTTACCAGTGAGCCACCAGGGAAACACGACTACTATGTGCCCAGCACTGTACTGGCTGCTCAGAACACAGCAGTATGCAAATCAAGTTCCTGCCCTCATGACACTGACACTTCAGTCAGGAGGCAGTGAAGAAACACACACACACACACATACATATATATATATTTAATTTTGTATTTTAAGTATTAGTATTCTTATACCTAAATTCAGATGGGGTTGGGAATGTAGAAATACAGGGTGTTATCATATTTCTAGGATGGCCAAAAGGACTCATTAACAAGGTGGCATTTGAGCAGGGACTTGAAAGAAGTGAAGGGAAATTATCATGGGCTATTTGGGGAACGTGTGCCTGCAAGAAAGAAGTGGTAGGCATGTTTCGAGGCACAGCAAGGCAACCAAGGTATGTGGGGAGAGGAGAATGGGAGGGAACTGTAGGTGGTGGTGGGAGAGGAGCATACACCAGAGGAATCATCAGACCAACTTTTCGGACTTGGCAGCTTTGACACTGAGTGAGACAGAAAGAGGGTTTTGAGCAGAAGAATAACATATATTGAGTTAATTTTAAAAGGATCACCCAGGCGGTTGGTGAGAACAGACAGTAAAAAGGATGGATACAGAGACCAGTTGCAGAAACAACAAACACAAAACAAAGAGAAATGGATGACCCAGGTGACAATGGCTTGGCTGTAGCTATGGTGATGAGTAATCAGATTCAAGATAGTGTTTGATGGTAGAGATTGTTGGTTTTGCGCCAGATTGAGCATTGTGTATGAGAAAGAAGTTCCAGGAAACTCCATGGTACGGTCCTGAGAGCGCGGAGCTGATATTTACATACGTAGGCAAGACTATGACAGGTTCATGGAGTCAGCTCTAGCATGTTTAGTCTGAGATATCTGTTACACATTCAAGTAAGGATGATGAGGACGCAGTTGAATACGGGCTTGGAATTAGAAGAGAGGTTTGGACTGGTGACATGGACTTAGCAGTCAGCACTTGGATGGTTGTTTCAGCCCCAAGACTGGATAAGACCCTGACAGGAAGAGCTGGGGAAGGACGGGGGGACCTGCAAAGGAGACCACGAGGGGACGCCAGTGTGGTGGAGGAGAGCCAGGGACAGCAGTGTCCTTGTCACAGCATCACAACTGAACTAAAAACCTGAAGTTTCAGAAACTGCAAAAGAAATTAGTTTGTTCCTGTAGGGAGTATACAGGTGGATAAGTTGTAAGTATAAACGTAGTGGTGACAAACAGCAACCAGAAACATAACTGCATCTTTCTAAGCACCTAATATTATAAAATATCAGTGAGTTCAACTAACACACAAATGGAAAAGTTGACTTAAGAAAACATGAAAAATTCTCAGGTCAGCAAAACTGAGCCTTTTGAAGATTACAGACCCAACGCACACATTTTCTGGTATTTTCTTTGTGGGTTTGGACACACACTCCAGGCAGCTCTACACAATTACTACAGAACTATTTGGCAATTACCATGTTTGCTCCATTTCTGTTGCACTGGAGTTCTTCTCTCTGCTAATGTGGAGGCAAAGGATGAGAGCAATCTGAAGTCTGGACACCACTTCAGTGACTCTCAGTCCCCAGTCGAGCAGACGTTGAACAGTGAATTCTAAAAACGGCCACTGGGTAGTGGCCGTCTAATCCTTTTTCCAGTTAAATTAGGGCAGCAATAGGATTTTTAGAAACTGTTACTGGATTTTAAAACTTCATCATTTCAACATACTTTCATGAAAATTTTGATTTGAAGACTCTCTTAAGAGTTAATACATCAGCATCCTTGAGATATGCTCTCAGGTGGTGCCATTCTAGACGACACAGTGGGAGATTCACTTCTTCCACAAAAGCAAAACAGAAACCTGCATTTTCAGAAATGAATCAATCAGCTATCATAAACGTTAATGTGCTGTGCTGTGCTCAGTCCCTCACTCATCTGACTCTTTGCGACCACATGGACCACAGCATGCCAGGCTCCTCTGTCCCTGGGGATTCTCCAGGCAAGAATACTGCAGTGGGTTATCATGCCCTCCTCCAGGGGAATCTTCCCAACCCAGGGATCGAACCTGGGTCTCCTGCATTGCAGGCAGATTCTTTACTGTCTGAGCCAAGAGGGAAGCCCATAAATGTTAATAAGAGGGTCCTAATCAAATCTTTATATGCAACAGTGCCCATCGTATCATTCTTTCTAGCATGGTAAACTAAGAGCAACAGTAAAATTTAACATTTCCTCATTTACAGAGAGAATAATTCACATTGATTTTCCCCAGTTTACAAAGTCATGTCTCTAATCCAATAAGAATGAAAGATCTAGTCCAGCCAAAGCAGAAAAAACATGTTAATGTAGCCTAACCTGGAAAAAGATTTACTCTTCCTCTTCTTTGGAGGCTTCAATTGAGTGGGCTAATTTGCAGATATAAATATGAATATTTAGTCCAATTAGGAAGGTGCCCTGGTGTCTATTTCCACGTCGGTTATATGAACTTGGCTTTGGGACTGCACCTCCACATTGTGATAGCCCTAAAATGAAATATACGATTGCATTGACTTTCAATTCCTGCGTCAGGAAGATCCCCTGGAGAAGGAAATGGCAACCCACTCCAGTATTCTTGCCTGGAGAATCCCATGGATGGAGGAGCCTCGTAGGCTACAATCCATAGGGTTGCAAAGAGTTGGACATGACTGAGCGACTTCACTTTCCTTTTCCTTTCTCTTCAATTGGTTGAGTCATTTGACTACAGTGAACTGCAGAAAGGCCCATTCTCCCTCATCTGTTTTTTTTTTTTTTTTAAATTGAAGTATAGGGCTTCAACATTCAGAAAACTAAGATCATGGCATCTGGTCCCATCACTTCATGGCAAATAGATGGGGAAACAGTGTCAGACTTTATTTTTTTGGGCTCCAAAATCACAGCAGATGGTGACTGCAGCCATGAAATTAAAAGATGCTTACTCCTTGGAAGGAAAGTTATGACCAACCTAGATAGCATATTGAAAAGCAGAGACATTACTTTGCCAACAAAGGTCCGTCTAGTCAAGGCTATGGTTTTTCCAGTGGTCATGCATGGATGTGAGAATTGGACTGTTAAAAAAGCTGAGTGCCGAAGAGTTGATGCTTTTGAACTGTGGTGTTGGACAAGACTCTTGAGAGTCCCTTGGACTGCAAGGAGATCCAACGTGTCCATTCTAAAGGAGATCAGCCCTGGGTGTTCTTTGGAAGGAATGATGCTAAAGCCGAAACTCCAGTACTTTGGCCATGCGAAGAGTTGACTCATTGGAAAAGACTCTGATGCTGGGAGGGATTGGGAGCAGGAGGAGAAGGGGACGACAGAGGATGAGATGGCTGGATGGCATCACCGACTCGATGGACATGAGTTTGAGTGAACTCCGGGAGTTGGTGATGGACAGGGAGGCCTGGCGTGCTGCGATTCATGGGGTCGCAGAGTCGGACACGACTGAGGACTGAACTGACAGGGCTTCCCTGATAGCTCAGTTGGTACAGAATCTGCCTGCAATACAGAAGACCCCAGTTCGATTCCTGAGTCAGGAAGATCCACTGGAGAAGGGATAGGCTACCCACTCTAGTATTCTTGGGCCTCCCTTGTGGCTAAGCTGGTAAATAATTAGCCTGCAATGTGGGAGACCTGGGTTCAATCCCTGGGTTGGGAAGATCGCCTGGAGAAGGGAAAGGCTACCCACTCCAATATTTCTGGCCTGGAGAATTCCATGGGCTGTATAGTCCATGGGGTCACAAAGAGTAGGACATGACTGAGTGACTTTCACTTTCACTTTTTTTTTTGGTGGTCCAGAGGTTAAGAATCCACTTGCTAGTGCAGGGGACTCAGGTTCGGTTCCTAGTCCGGAAAGATCCCATATGCTACGGGGCAACTAAGCCCACGCTCCACAAGAGAAGCCACTACAATGAAAAGCCCATGCACTGCAATGAAGATCCAGTGCAGCCATAAATAAGTAACATTTTAAAAAATTGAAGTAGAGCTGATTTTCAACGTTTCACACGTACAGCAGTGATTCAATTACACATATTTTTTCAGATTCTTTTCTATCATTGGTTATTACAAAGTATTGAAAATAGTTCCCTTGCCATACAGCAGGTCCTTGTTGTTTATCTGTTTTATAAACAGGAATACATATCTGTTTCCATTCTTTCTCACTTATTAGCATGCTTGTACACACTTCCTATACCTTAAAAGGAATTTTCTGATCCTAAAGCGACGAGCCCAACACACACTTTTCCCCAGCTACAGAAATTCCTTGGATTGCAGAATTTACATATTGCAGTCAAAATTCTGAAGTCTTCATCCTGAAAAGTAAATCCTATTCTCTAAAATTTCTAATTCCAGAAATGTTTTCTCAGGGTAAAAGGAAATTCAAAACCTTAACTTTCAGTCACTGGTGAAAAGTACAGAAATTACATCCTTTTTAAAAAAAATAATTGGAGCATTGGGACTTCCTGGTGGAGCAGTTAGGACTCCATGCTTCTACTGCAGAGGGCATGGATTCAATCCGGTGTCAGGGAACTAGGATTCAGAAAGCCTAGTGGTACAGCCAAAAAGAAAAAGGAAAAAAGGAAGGAAAAAGAACTGAAGTATAGGGCCCCACAACATTTCCCTATTTCTGTGCTTCTCACTCACTGCAAGTTTCTTCCCTTTCTTGTAAAAGCTTCCCAGTTTTAGAGATCCCCTAATGTCACACTTCCAACTCTAATTTAGGAGCTCAGTCTGTACTGCATTCTCACACATCACCAGTAAATATGCTCCTACCTAAAAACTATCTTAGGATATAAATCCTTAAAAAGAAAAAACCGACTGCTTCAGTTTTGTAGAGCAGATGTTCCTAACATGTTTCCTTAAAATGAAGGAGACCTGCTCTTTGGCCAGATCACAACTCAGAATATCCACATGACCACAGGACAGGGGTGACATTTCACCCATTAGTCATGGCTGTCTCCCATGTCTGCTTTGTTCCAACAGCCAAGTATGTTAATAAGCTTCCTCATTAATCCTTTCCTCTTATATCATCTCCAAACTGGAATTTTCTGCTAGAAAGAAAATGCTCACAAATTTTCTTGACAGCTATGAACACTGTAAGTAATGTCTTTAAGACAGTCATGATTACCAATTTGCCAATATATGTGAGAGAAAGCAGGAAAATACATATATTAAAGTTTCCCCTTCATGGATCACAGCCTTGTTGTGGAGAAGGGATTTGTGTAACTCAATGAAGCTATGAGTCATGCCATGCAAGGCCACCCAAGATGGACGAGTTCTGACAACATGGTCCACTCCAGGAGGGAATGACAAACCACTCCAGTATTCTTGCCTGGAGGATTCCATGAACAGTATGAAAAGGCAAACAGAGATGACACTGGAAGATGAACTCCCAGGTCAGAAGGTGTCCAATATGCTACTGGGAAAGAGCAGAGGGCAATTACTAACAGCTCCAGAAAGAATGAAGCAGCGAAAGCAGAAATGATGCTTAGCTGGGACATGTCTGATGGTGAAAGTAAAGTCCGATGCTGTGAGACAATGCAGAACATCATGACTTTGTTGGTACTGAGAGGTTTGTGAGCTACCGTATTTATTTCAAGGGCATTTCACATTGCCCAATGGTCCTTACAAACATCCAAATCATATGCCAGTGCACTTCAATTCTATCTCTATCAAGTCCTAGTTTGTATATGCCAACAATTAACTGACACGAAGTTCCACAGGACCTTTATAACATTTAACTTAACATGCTGGGTTTATATTCACTGTATGGTGGACTCATCAGCTGTGAAGACCAGTTACCTAGTTTATTACCAGTTCAAACACAAAGATTGTACATTATTAACTAGCTTTTACCCTAACGGAAACTAAAAAATATCACAAGCAAAACTAAGGTTTATCGCTTCTAACATTGGATTTTCCAAATTCCAGGGGAAAAAAGAATCAATGAGCATGAAAGTCACATCCATGGATGCCGAGGCATGGAAACAGCATAACAGAAACTTCTTCAGATTTGCATTTGAGTCATTTCTGCTTAGTCTAAACAAGATGACTATCCCATCTGTCATTGTGGGAATACCAGGCCTCAGTGGGTGGATGATGGGTTTAATTTATTGACTTTGGAGTCAGTTAGATGCCTAAACACTAGCACACAATAGCAGCAGGCTATCTGAGCCTTCATGTCCACAGCCCTAACCTGGTTTGCCAGCTTTCAGGTTGCGTCAAATGCCTATTTTGCCTCCCTTGGCCAGCTTCACTTGCCTGAAAAGCTGCAAAACAGGTGAGACTGGAGAATCTGTTCATTTATTTGGCATGTTTTTCACATTAGCATAAAACTGATTAATGCATAAATTCTTTACACATATATTCAATGTACCAACACTTTAAAAAACTTCTAATAGAAGGTACTTTAAAAATTGATTAACGTAAGAAAAGAACCTGTTTGAACATTAAGAATAATATAGGATTGCATATTAAGTATAATTAATCTAACATTTCCATGAGGCAGAACGTTTGCACAGATCTTTAGAAAAACCCAGCCTCCTGCCTGTGTGCAGAGTGCCTCAGGGGCTTGGAGCCAGATAGCCTGGGCCTCAAGCAGGTCTCTACCATTTACTGTGGGACCTGGGGCAGGTTTCTTACCCTGTCTTCTCACCTATACAATGGAGATCTTTAAAAGTATCTACCCAGGGGCAGAACCAGGTTTTAGGAGCTACAGTTTAGAAAGTAGGAAGTTATTTGCAAAGACAAGCAATTGTGGGCACCCACAGCTAGGCCTTCAGGAACTCTGGAGGTGGCCATACAAGTGGAGAAGAGCTACAGGGTAAATCTACCTGTATACCTAGCACAGAAACTTTTTACAGGGATTAAATGAGATAATACAAGTAAAGCATAAAGTCAAGCATCCAGCATGCAATGACTGCTGTATGAACTTGACTATCACGAATATTAATAGTGAAACAAAATTATACAGAAGAGCAAATGGCATAAACCCATTTACTTTATCTCAAACTATCAGAGCAAAGGAGGAGGCTCCTTTGGGCTTTGAAAGAAATTTTTGATGGGTGGGGAGATGAATATTTATTTACACAGCAAGTTCCTATAATGAGTTGAAAAGCCCCCAATTGAAAAGCCCCTAAACCCATATTTAGGGGAGCAATTGCTATCAGAAGGGTTTTGTTGGTTTCCTGTAAATATCTTAGAAAACTAAACACAGATCCCAAACCCTCTCAGTGGCCCAGATTAACAAGTACCTCATGTCCTGAATTTAAGAAAAGGTGGCCAAAGTAATCACATTACTGGCTCCAGACACAAACATGAATGCAATGAAGCTTCCTTAACTTGCCAGATTCTCTGAAATCCCAGGTGTTAAAAGTCCTGTGTTATTCCAAAGGACAATCTCATGACAGAAACAGAAACTGCCATTTCCTTGTGATTTGTTATTCTGGGATAATGCTAACGTGTGTGTGTGTGTGTGTGTGTCTCTGTGTGTGTGTGTGTGTGTGTGTGTGTGTCTGGGATAATGCTAACTTGTGTGGTATGTGTGTATGTGTGTGTCTGGGGTAACACACTTGTGTGTAAGTGTATGTGCATGCACACATGTGAATGTACACTTTTCTCCCCTGCCATTTTGTTGTGATTTGTTGTTCTGGGGTAATGCTAACGTGTGTGTGTGTGTGTGTGTGTGTATGCGCACACATAAGTGTGCACTTTTTCTCCCCTGAGTCTCTCCCCACTCCCACTTCAGCCAGATGTTAACAGCACATCTGCCCCTTTAAGAGAGAAAGGCTGAAGCGTTTACATTAAATCAGTATTTCTCTGGGAATTAGATCCAAATCCATCCCCAGTTGCCTAAAATATATTCGGCTGCCCCAAATCCCCAGATTACAAACAATATTCCAACCCAACTACTATGAAATCTATCAGACTTAACAGATGGCCTAGGAGGACCCTGACTGTCAGGATCAATTCTGCTCATCCCATCACCCCTGCTCCCAAACAGAAAAGAATTCACAGGACAGGGAGGCCCCAGGCAGACAGGAACAGAGAGACAGAGCGCGTGTGCCGAAGAGAAAGTTCTTCCATTCCGTCATGAGGAGTGAGGGGTAAGATTCTGAACCTCTCACTATTAACAAAGTTTTAAAATTAAAGACTCATTAAACTGAAAGAAAAACAGGCAGTCAATATTTGTCGACGATTTCAGTTTACTGGTGCTGACTTATGTTCAGGAACACTGTGAGAGTTCAAGAAAATGAAACTGCTTCATCATTATTTTGATGACTGAAGACACTGTAACACCTAAAGAAGCCTCTTACACAAATACTGCCATACTACTGAAAATGACTTTTAAATAAAGTTGCTAGCCATGATCCACAGTCACTTTCCACACTTAGCATACATCAGATGAATGGCTGACATTTACTCAAGTTACCTGAAATCTCACATAAATAAATATGTATTTGAACAAAATCAAGTGTTATGATCCTGCTAAGAAGAGGAGGCCTCTGAAAGCCATACTTCAATCATAAAATGCAATCAGCTTACCTACTTTCTCCTTGTGAAGTGTGTCTAGAAGCATCAGGTCAGGGCAGAGGAGTTACTACGGGACAGTGTGATGCTTGCGGGTGCCAGGGCAGGTTCCCTTGACAGGCTTTCTACAAACCCCCAACCCCTGAAGAAAAAGGATTGAACCCTAGCTTTCAATTTTCCTTCAGAAAGACAGAAAAATAGAAAGCTCCACCGAGGACAGATATTATATATAGAAAACAACTGGAGTTAAAATTGGACTCTTCTTCCTGCCCATTTCCTCGAGGAAATGCATAGCCCCACCCAGCCTTGTACATAATACTACACTTCTTCATGGGTCCTGGATATGCAGACTCCAAATAAGACACAAGCTGCTAAGAGCAGGAGCAGGTTCCTCACCAAAGGAGGAAGCCTTGGATGCCAGCAATTAGCACGAAGGAGACATGAACGCCATATTAAAGGAGAAAAGACCAATGGTCTGACCTTTACTCAGGATGCTGAGCCCACTCCACAGACCTGGGGCTAACGTCCAACCATGTGTTATTAGTAAGGATAGTCCCCAAAGGCCACCTCTCAGCTCTGCTTCTCCTAGGCTGGGCCTGACGGATTTTCTGTAATTATTTAGGGGTGAGATGACTTGGCTCTTGGAGCTGCACAAGATGAAAAGTGCCATGTAAGCTTTCAATTGTTTCACAGTAAAGATGGGTCTATTTTTGTTTTTGTTTTTAAATCAATTCCAGGAACAAAACAAAAAACTCTTCATTCTTCCTTTCACTTTCCATTTTGGGTTCTTCAAAAGTATGAGTTTAGTACACATGAGAAATGAATCAAACAGGAATTCTCCTCTAAATAAAAACAACAGCTTCCTTTTTAACTTAGATTCTAATTCTAGTCAGTTCAGTCGCTCAGTCGTGTCCAACTCTTTGCGACCCCATGAATTGCAGCACGCCAGTAACCAAACACATATACACCATGGTACTTCCTGAAAGGAATTCCTAAATAAACTTATATATGACTCAGCTTGCCAGTGGATTCGTTTCTTCAACACATTTATTATGAGAAAAGTAAATGACCTTCAGAGAAAAAGTATCTTTAAATAGAATTCAGCACTTGAGAATTAAAAGGATCCAATAATACTTAGAGAAACTGGGTGAAGGGAGTACAATAAAATGGTGAGCACGGATTTGACGGTCTTGGCATTTGAGAGCAGGCCGTCTGGGAAACTCTCCCGGCCCACGTCCTCTCCCCAACAGGAGTACACATGGAGAGTCAGGCCTCGGAGAAGCACATCTTCACTTACAGTGCAAAGACGTGTCTCTGCCTGGGCATGGAATCTGCTGCAGAAAACCATTTTGATAAAAAGAACGTCAGACTTCTACTCCCGCAGGAAAAAAAAAAACAGTTCTGTGGGGCCATCCTTTTACTGCAACTATGAAGAAGCAGAAAGAACCAGAATCTGAACACTCTGCTCACTTTACTTAATTTTAGCAACCATAAGACTCTGGCAGGGTCTGCCAGACTGTTTGGGAGCCCAGGAGACGAAGGCAGCATGAGCGAGGCTCCTACAACCATGTGCTTGGGGCCCTGACCTGAGCAGGCTGGACTTCCCCGTGTTCATGGGGGAATTCTACAACAGGGCAAGATGCAGGTGGCAGTACCCACTTTTCAGTCTCCTCTGATCTACCTAAGAGGGTATGAGATGGCAGCTTATAGGGGCAGGATACTTGATCTTGGATTTGAGATGACACTGCTGCAGTTACTGCATAAACCGAGGACACTAATAATCTAAAATGCAAATGTCAACCAATCCCAGAGCTGCTGGCAGCTGACAGGAACACTCCGAGGAGGCCGTGTAGTTCAGGAGGGCAGGCTCTGGAACCAGACTCCTTGCTCCCATCTCACCTGTGTCGTTAACTAGCTATGTGACTTTGGACAGGTCACTTAACTTTTCTGTCTCTACGTCATCATCTGAAAAATGGGGACAATTACGTTTAAGGCTATTGAGGAGTGAAGGGTTCATTATGCTAATGAATTAGTGCTTAGGATGAGGCTAGGCATACAGCTGAACGCTATATATTATTTTCATTATAAGCATTGCCAACTATCGATATTATAATTTCCCAAGGGAGGCGCTCTCTGTGCCAGCAATAACACACTAAGCTTAAGCCCAAGTTCAAGACAGAGCAGAAGAAGAGCCACCAAACACTCGGAGAAGAGAAGCAAGCTCCCCCCAGAGCTGATCTTGTGTCAGTGGGACCATGTGGGGGCTGGGTTGAGAGGCTGGTCCAGGAGGAGGGTGTTCCCGAAGGGTCCATTCCCAGAAGACTGCATTTATAATGAAGCTTAAAAAATAAGAAGCCAGAATGTGTACATTAAAATAAAAGAAACGAGAGCCTGAAATTAAGCTGTATTCACTCTGACACATTTTTTTTAAAAATTGGGAAGAAAAGTAGTAAAGGGGGCTCCTAGAGGGCCCTTGGGGGCTTCATTAAACACTTGCTAATTGACCGAACTTGCCTGTTCAAAGAGAACTTGGAGATGTATATGCCTTCTGGGAATAACTCTTTTGAGTATACAATTCATTGAGTATCTGGCTTCTTAATAGGAATCACAGAATACAGTTTATATGTAAGTTAAATATCTAATTGGTATAAATATATTACTCAGCTCACTGAGGCAAAAATGTGAACATTTTACTTCTTTTTAATGAGTACAATTTTGGCCATCAGATTTAAAGCTAACACCACAGAAATGTTTGAGCAGCATATTCAAAGATATTTTAATAAAATTTAGGTACTTCCACTGACATCATGTACCACATGACGGGGATATAAATAGGCACAATCCATGAAGATCTGCTGTTTATTTATCTTAACATCCTTAACGTACTTTTAATGGAGAAATCCAATTAAAAACTTGCAAACTAGGAAAACTGGTGCCTCCAGATTTAGGAGGTCATAAAACTACCTAATATTATTTCTGCCAAGGAAAATGCAAGTTAAAGTTCAAATCTACAGAAGAGTCATTTACGTTAAATGATAGCTGTTCACCAAGGAAGAGGGGAAAAGTGGTTTGGCAACACAGAGGTCTCTGGCTAGTTATAGAGAAGGCACAGGAACACAAGTGGGCTACTAGAAGGTGTCCGAGAAATAAAATGGGGCTTTCTCACAGCTCAGTCTCAGCTCCACTGTAACTTCCAACTGAATCAGAAATTTCCAAGTCTCTCAACGCCAAGGCAGGCAGGAGTTTTGATGTGTGTTGGCTGGATGCAAAATATTGCTGGTGATTTAATTTCTTCTAAGGCAAGAGCCTGGCGTGCTGCAATTCATGCGGCCGCAAAGAGTCGGACACGTCTGAGCGACCGGACTGAACTGAACTGAAGGCAAGAGCAATGAAAAACAATCAGGGTCTTCTCATGCTTGAGGTGTCAGAATTGAATTATTTTCCTGCTGTTGCAACAGCAGAAAAATAATTCCCATGCATTGAGTAAGATGGAAAGGGAGGTAGGTATAAACTAAAGGAGGCCTTCAGAGGTGAAGGAAGGTAGTACGCTTTGTAGATTTTCCCTCCTTTAACAGTAATAGAAAAGTTCAAATATTTCTGGCTGTTAGACTGGCATCAGACAGACATCAAGAATGCAGCTGTATTTGGCTGCCCATATAGCATCAGCAGCAGTCACAGTAACATACACTCAACCTCACAGTTATTTAAGTTTAAAAAGTAGGCAATGCAAGAATTACAAAGCTCTGGGGTAGGGACAGCTGGGTAGTTTAGACTATAAAATGTAGTAAAATATCCATTTACGTTTCAATGCCTATCACTGCCTACTAATGTAGACATTCTTAAATCAGGCTGATGCGCTTTTGGCACTTTCAGAAATGGCAGTACATGTGGTGTGGGGGGTGGTGGGGATGTTTGTTTTGTAAACAAAACAATTATATCTCATACAACTGAACACTGGGAAATAAAGAGAAAAAAGCCACCCATACAATCACTTCCCACAACTGATTATTAGCATTTTGTATATTTCATTTCAGTCTTTTTCTTTTTTCTATGAAGGCAGTTAAACGTAGCACATGAAAAACTCAGTTTGGCATTTCATTCTCTCTTCTTCAACTCCTTGCTAAAGCTGTTAAAACCTGGTCACTTAAGTAAAACCAGATTTTGCTCACAGATTTCTCCCAACCTTAAGGTTTTGTGGTCATGGTTGTTTGTTTTTAATTCAAAAACAAAGGCTGATAATGCTGAGTTGAAAAGTACAGACAAAGCCAGGAGATTAGAAAAAACCTATCCATACATTTCTGGAACTCAGGAGTTGCCCAGTGTTTGCCCTCCCGGGGGTGTGGGGAGGACACCAACCAGTTCCAACTAGGGTTTGCCTCTGTCTCAAGGTGATGGCATGTGGCAACAGGAAAAGACTCAGGGTTTCAAATTAATAACAAAATCACAGTTTCAATTTTTGTTAAATAGCCATTTAGAACTTAAAACACATGTTCCGGGGAAACAGTACAAGAAAGAGGTTGGGGAATACTTCTACAAAACCTACTTAAATTCATGTAGCTTAAAACAAAGGTCGCACAGATGAACCTATTTGCAGGGCGGCAACAGAGATGCAGAGGAAACAGAATTGTGAACACAGCAGGGGAAGGATAGAGTGGGGATGAATTGAGAAAGTAGCACTGAAACATACACATTGAGTTCAGTTCAGTTGCTCAGTCGTGTCCGACTCTTTGCGACTCCATGAATCGCAGCACGCCAGGCCTCCCTGTCCATCACCAACTCCCAGAGTTCACTCAAACTCATGTCCATCGAGTCGGTGATGCCATCCAGCCATCTCAGCCTCTGTCGTCCCCTTCTCCTCCTGCCCCCAATCCCTCCCAGCATCACAGTCTTTTCCAATGAGTCAACTCTTCGCATTAGGTGGCCAAAGTACTGCAGTTTCAGCTTTAGCATCAGTCCTTCCAATGAACACCCAGAACTGGTCTCCTTTAGGATGGACTGGTTGGACCTCCTTGCAGTCCAAGGGACTCTCAAGAGTCTTCTACAGCACCACAGTTCAAAAGCATCAATTCTTTGGCACTCAGCTGTCTTCACAGTCCAACTCTCACATCCATACATGACTACTGGAAAAGCCATAGCCTTGACTAGACAGACCTTTGTTGGCAAAGTAATGTCTCTGCTTTTCAATATGCTGTCTAGGTTGGTCATAACTTTCCTTCCAAGGAGTAAGCGTCTTTTAATTTCATGGCTGCAGTCACCATCTGCAGTGACTTTGGAGCCCAAAAAATAAAGTCTGACACTGTTTCCACTGTTTCCCCATCTATTTTCCATGAAGTGATGGGACCAGATGCCATGATCCTAGTTTTCTGAATACTGAGCTTTAAGTCAACTTTTTCACTCTCCTCTTTCACTTTCATCAAGAGGCTTTTTAGTTTCTCTTCACTTTCTGCCACAAGGGTGTTGTCATCTGCATATCTGAGGTTATTGATATTTCTCCCGGCAATCTTGATTCCAGCTTGTGCTTCTTCCAGTCCAGCGTTTCTCATGATGTACTCTGCATATAAGTTAAATAAGCAGGGTGACAATATACAGTACTCCTTGATGTACTCCTTTTCCTATTTGGAACCAGTCTGTTGTTCCATGTCCAGTTCTAACTGTTGCTTCCTGACCTGCATACAGATTTCTCGAGAGGCAGGTCAGGTGGTCTGGTATTCCCATCTCTTTTAGAATCTTCCACAGTTTATTGTGATCCACACAGTCAAAGGCTTTGGCATAGTCAATAAAGCAGACATAGATGTTTTTCTGGAACTCGCTTGCTTTTTCTATGATCCAGCAGATGTTGGCAATTTGAACTCTGGTTCCTCTGCCTTTTCTAAAACCAGCTTGAACATCTGGAAGTTCACAGTTCATGTATTGCTGAAGCCTGGCTTGGAGAATTTTGAGCATTACTTTACTAGCATGTGAGATGAGTGCAATTGTGCGGTAGTTTGAACATTCTTTGGCATTACCTTTCTTTGGGATTGGAATGAAAACTGACCTTTTCCAGTCCTGTGGCCACTGAAACATACACATTACCGTATGTAAAACAGAAAGCCAGTGGGAATTTGCTGTATGATGCAGGGAGCTTAACCCAGTGTTCTGTGACAACCTACAGGGATAGGATGAGGTGGGGGGCGGGAGGGAAGTTCAAGAGGGAAGGGACATATAATACTTACGGCTGATTCATGTTGACGTATGGCAGAAACCAGCACAACGCTGTAAAGCAATTATCCTCCAATTAAAAATAAAAATTTAAGAGATGAATAAATAAAGCAAAGGTCTCAAAGGGAATTGTGACAATTCACTGAAGTGTGGAAAGAATATTCATCAATCTATTTATTTCTCACCTCGTCCCATAATACCTAGTTTGTACTTTATAAGGTGCATAAAATTAACACAGGAGAAAAAAAAACTAACACAGGAGGGAAACAATTGCTGAATATGCAGAAATTGGTGACACAAGCTGTAAAATCTCTATTTACTTGCGAAACAGAGACGCTTGGAGACTATTAGTTTATATAGTAACATCAGCATTGCTCTTGCTTGCTACCGTATCAATAACAAGATTTCTTTATAAAAGTATGTCCTGTATTTCAACTGGGACAACCCCAGGAATAAATCTGTCACTGGAACATCTCATGTTACTGTGAGTCTCTTTCAGAATTAAACTGAGTAATAGGGGCTTGGGACCCCAGAAGGGGGACTCTGAGAGAAAGCAGGACTACTTTCATGAAGCAGTGGTTCTTAATCTCCTTCAGTTCAGCCCCCTCTTAATTTGATAAATGGAATGGGCCTTCCCCTCATACATGTTCAGGGGTTTGATTGATGTACCTGCTGAAACCGCTCATAGATTCCTGGGACCAGTCCTGGGACCAGGACCCCAGGCAGCAGAACGGGGCCTCAGCCACAACTAGACAGGACCTTGGCGGTCAAGTCCAGATGGGGTGGGGATGAAGGTCAGGCACACCCAAATGCAGCATATTTGTGGCAGATCCTCTGCGGGGAGACGGCCCATGTGGATGGAGCCTCAATTTGGGAGGCTCATCTTAGTCAACCACAGCATATATACTCATTTGTCACACACACACACACACACACACACACACACACACACACACACACACACACACACTTCTCATCTGTCAGCTTTCCCACAGTGAGCTGCCAACTCCTCTCTGGGTGAAATCCAAAGACCGAAGACAGATTCCTGGCTCCAGGCCAGGTACTACCAGTTTCTGATCATTACCTGGTCTCCTATTTCCAACTCAGTTTAGGTGATGGATTCTTCACATGGAGCCCAGGTTGAGTCTTAAGACACAAACCCCTTCAGGTCATTCATTATATTGTTTGTATCCTCCAATGGCTCCTCTCTGCCTGCTTTAAAAACGCCAAATCCCACTTTCTGGCTTCCTGTTGTGCAAATTTAATCTTCACAAAGTGACTATACTTTCCACGTATGAAGCAGAGAATGGTGGGGAGTTGTTGTCACTGCCCGGCCCTTCAGTGTGGTTGCCAAAGGGCGGCTGCCTAAGGAAGCACAGGAGGATTCCCCCTCCCCAGGCAGGAGCTGGTCTGGGGTTGGAACCTGACCCAAGTGGACCTCCCCTGAGCCCCATGTGCACGAGCACAATGAACGAACAGAAGGGTAGAGAGTTAGGCCCACATAGAACATCGGGGCCTCAGGGGTTAGCCAAGGGCACTCCTAGATGTACAAGTTATATGAGCTCATTTCATTGTTGTTGTTTTAGTCTAATTTGGAATAGGTTCGAACTTTCAATTGAAATAAATCTAGAAGTTAAACCATATTGAACTGACCTGCCTGTGACAGATGTGCCATCTGTTTATAAGGCTAAAAGAGAAAATATGTCCAGATCGTTGAACAAAACAGGATGGAAGGATGTCACACGAGCCCCATACTCCATATAGCTTCACAGAGCCGCCTTCCTCCTACAGCTGATTTTATAGTTCAGCGGGACTTTTTACCGTAAGGACAGTTACAGTGGAAACTGCCTGGATATCACATTTCCCTTACTCAGAAAACTGAATGCTAACTGAAACAGTTTCCAGCCCTCTAGCTTACACTCGACTCAGAGTGAGCTGGGGGACTTCACTCACACAGAGCACCAGCTGCCGCAGAGGAGCACACGGCTGTGTGCGCTACGGTCAACGAGCATCTGCGCTCCGGGAGCCCCAGCCTCAGCCACAGGAGAGCTGAGAACCGGAGCAGGCCCTCACGCACCACTGCAGACAAGCACGACACTTCACAGCATCTCTACTTCCCTTCTGCCTCGTGGTCTCCAGCTCCTGATAAAGACCCTTGAGTGAGAGGTATGTGGCTTTTCCTAAGCCATCCTCCCCTCAGCCAGCTGCACTTGCATCTGGAGTCACAGAACATGGACCTAAAAGGCCCTTTAGGGAACAGACCCTCATCCACATACGAGGAACTGGGTCCCAGAGCAGGGAAGAATTCAACTCAGAGAACCACACCAAGGTGGGTGGAGAACCCCGTCCTTGTCCCACAACACTGCTTGCAGGGACGTCTCGTTGCCTCGAGAACACAAGCACCAGCGCCCTGCCAGAGGCTTTGCTTGCCCTGTAAACTGGTTGAATCAGAGACTGAGTAACATCAGTAGGTCATTTAGAAATCCAGTAGAAACACCTTGAATTTCATAATGATAATAGGGTCTGAGTTACACGACATATTGCATATAATTGTATAGAAACTTGACTAACTTCTCTACTTTTCCTTGGAGTGTGATAACACAGGCCTCTGGTTAAACACAGCAGAATGACCATATACTACTCACCCTACTCACCTCTTCTTTCCAAAGCCATCCCAAATCGCCAGATGATGGCAAAGTCCACCCCGCCTCCTACTCCCCACAAAAGAGTAAAGAGAAAGGTGAGGGCAAGAGAACAGGAGGTAACACAGCAGAGGAGTCCTTTCAACAAATTTAGGGAGACAAAGCAGGGAGACCTAACTTCCACGCTCTGCTGCAGCCTCTGAAGAACCTACAGAGGCGATTCTGAGAATAAACGGCCCTCACCGAAATCCAGAGGCTCAGGGTGGCAGGCACTGTGTACCGCAGAGCACAGGACATGAGACTGGAAAGAAGAAGACTGCTGGAAACTTTCTTTAGAGAGAGACTGGGCCCTCAGATCTCAACCTTGACCCTTCACAGCTCTAGGGCTGTGACCTCTCACCTAGACCTTCTCCCTTTACAACGAGAACCCCGGGCACAGTGAGCAGTGAGGCTGCAGACCTCAGGCCCTGGCGACACAGTAAGACCTGGATGGAGGGGGAGAAAAGGTGTTTAAACACTTAACGCCTTCTGATCCCTGGGACTCAACTGCTCCTTTCCTTTTCTGAAGTTTTGTTAGTCCATGGAATTCTCCAGGCCAGAATACTGGAGTGGGTAGCCGCTCCCTTCTCCAGGGGATCTTCCCAACCCAGGGATCGAACCGGGGTCTCCTGCATTGCAGGTGGATTCTTTACCAACTGAGCTATCACTGAAGCCCCGTCAAGTGGCCTACTATATTCTGAAAAGAACCAACATGCCCTCTGTAACCCTTATCATGCAGCCAATACATTCCAGAAGCCCAGGTCTAAAATTGGCTGTCTCTAACCATGTTTTTCTTTTTCTTTTTTTTTAATGGGATGGGATCAAGTACTGGCATGATCTAGAACTGATCATGATTTAGAATTTTACTGAATTTACAACAGCCCATTTCCAGTAATGAATAATTATTAACTCACCTGGCCCACAAACCTTCAAAAGACACAGAATAACCAAGAGAACCAAACCTTGGTTTCTGGAAAATCATTCCAAAGCGCTGGCCACACTACTGTTTTTACTCTTCTTTATTTTTAAAGACTACTGATGTCTCCCTCTGATTCCTGAACAGAACTAAGTTACCAACCTCTCGTCTGTCACCCAGGGCCCGGCAGTGGGGCTCCTGAGAGCCCAGTCTCAGTGCTGCCCTGCCTTCCACTCATACAGCAGCCAAGTGACCACACTTGCTGCATCTCTGCATCTCCTTTCCTTGCTTCAGGCTCTACCACCACCTTCCTCTGCTTCTCCAACTCATTCGACACCCAGCTTGACCCACACTTGAGTTCTCTGCATGAAGCTATGCACTGGATTAACATACTAAATACCAGCAATAGTAGGCATGACAAGCCGAGTAAACATACAAAAATCTGATCAGGATGTTTCTTTGGATAGGATATATGGAAATGCTGAAATTATCTAAATCTAAATAGTTGATTCGGACAGATCTGATTACCTAATAAACAAATTTCCAAATGGGAAAATGTCCCCATCACTTGCAAAATGCGTATGTAATATGAATGATGGCCTCAGTTACTGACATACTTTTAACATGTGGAATGATCGTCCATGTTTCCATGAGCTATAGATATTTATAAAATACCCACAGCTAAGTAATCTGCAAGTAGGCTTAAATTAAAACCTACAGGAGGAAAAAAGCCTGGGGCTGCCAGAGAGGGAAGAGATCATTGTCACAGGGACCTTTTAACTCCATGTGCTCCCAGACCGCTGTCTACGAGAAACCCACTTCAGACCAAGGGACACATACAGATTGAAAGTAAGGGGCTGGAAAAAGATATTCCATGCAAATGGAAATTGAAAGAAAGTTGGAATAGCAACATTCATATCATATAAAATAGACATTAAAATAAAGACTGTTTCAAGAGACAAAGAAGGACACTACATAATGATCAGTGAAAGTGAAAGTGAAGTCGCTCAGTCGTGCCTGACTCTTTGCGACTCCGTGGACTGTAACCTATCAGGCTCCTCCATCCATGAGATTTTCCAGGCAAGAGTGCTGGAGTAGATTGCCATTTCCTTCTCCAGGGGATCTTCCCGACCCAGGAATCGAACCAGGGTCTCCCACATTGTGGGCAGATGCTTTACCGTCTGAGCCACCAGGTACATAATGATAAATCCAGAAAGATATAACAATTATAAATATATATATGCACCCAACACAGGAGCACCTCAAGACATAAGGCAAATGCTAACAACTATAAAAGGGGACATCAACGGTAACACAATAATAGTGGGAGACTTTAACAGCCCACTAATACCCACAGACAGATCATCTGGACAGAAATCAAGCCTTGGTAAATTTAAGAAAACTCAAATTGTATCAAGCTTTTTTTCTGACCACAACGCTGTAAGATTAGGTATCAATTACAGGAAACAAACTGTAGAAAACACAAACACACAGAGGCTAGACAGTAAGCTTCTAAGCAACCAAGAGGTCACTGAAGAAGTAAAAAAATACCTAGAAACAAATGACAACGAAAACATGACAACTATGGGATGCAGTAAAAGCAGTGCTAAGCCGGAAGTTTATAGCAAAACAAGCCTACCTCAAAAAATGAGAAAAGCGTCAAATAAACAACCTAACCTTATACCTAACGCAACTAGAGAAAGAAGAAAACCTACAGGAAGAAACTAAATGTATTTTGATCTTCTAATAGAGTAAATGGAAGAAACACTCCAAATTATATAATACTTGACATAATCTCTGGAACTGGAGAGAGAATGAACTAAACATCTGCTCTGAAGTTGAGCCTATACATTTCAAAACTTCAGATGTCTTGGCTTAAAAAAAGAAAAAAGCCTTAAATAACATTTTCTAAATACATTTGGCTACTAAGAATATCTCTCATGACTGAGAATTTACTTAGTTGAAAAGATAAAATGTCAGACTCCAAAAGGAAGGAAACAAAATTACTGCAAATTCAGATCCACTCTCCCATTGGAGAAATGATTTCCCTAAGTGAATTTACTGAGTTCTACTCATGGAGGTTAGTAGTAAAGACAGTTAAACAATGGGAAGAGACGGCTCCCTAAAGTAATTAGGAATATCATGTTTCACTTTACTGCTATCCCCAAACACCACACCTATATATTTATCAGTATAACATTCCCTAAATATAGATAGATATTAATATAGATAGATACAAGTCTACTGTGACAATAACATGTCAGATAAAAATCTGAGTTTTCCAGCAATGGAGCTGTTCAACCAGCAATGCTGCCTACAAGCATACAAAAATTACTAATAATTGGTAAAGTGAAAGTGAAAGTGAAGTGGCTCAGTCGTGTCCGACTCAGCGACCCAATGGACTGCAGCCCACCAGGCTCCTCCGTCCATGGGATTTTTCAGGCAAAAGTACTGGAGTGGGGTGCCATTGTCTTCTCCAATTGGTAAACATGGGTTTAAAAAAAATTACACAAACTTGCTAGATTAAATCATCTGAATAGCTCTTGTTCTAGAAAGCATATAAAAATATTTTTTTCCATGGAGGTTCAACCCAAAGACCCTTGTGGAGCAAGGCAAAGAAATATGTTCTCTGTTTTGTGTTGTCCAAATCATCTGGTTCCTTTTTTTCATTTTCACTCAATTGAACAATTTAAGTTGATTAAATTAAATGTGCTGAAGCCATCAGCAATACAGCTTGTCACAGAAAGGTTAGCAGAGTGGAATACAGTCTTTGCCACAGTATCTTTGGAGCAATCAAGGACATAAAACCTCTAAGAGGTATACCGCCAGGGTACGTATACCGCCAGGGTAACAGTTGGTTTGGAATTCAGCGTGAGAAACAAGACTCCTAGTGATTAGTGCTGAAGCTGTGTTATTGCCCTGCAACCTTCCCAGGGGATGTGCAGCCTCTCGGTTTCAGTAACCCACGTCTGACAAACCTCAGTTTTATTTTAATCCCCTCCCCCTAAAAGATGGAAAACCCAAAGAGATCCAAGCCATAAAGAACTCCTACTGAGACAATTTAAAACCCATTCAATCACAGCAACTGCCACTTTGAAAGGGGGAAAAAAAAAGTCACCAGGAATAAGGGCCAACAATGTAATCAACATCTAATGGGATCAGAAAACGTCTGGATGTCTGGGGCCAAGGAGAGCAGTGTTACTTCAGAGGCTTTAGGGGAAAAAAAGATCTTGTTAGAAAGGCTTTGAGATAAGGTCTGAACCAAAAATATTTCCCAAGGGGAAGATAGAGAACAAAAAAAAAAAAAAAAATGAAGTTTCAGTAGAAAAGAGAGACATTTGGATTCAGTTATAGAAGATGGTTTTCTAGAAGAGAATCTGATACTGATAAACAATGGCAGAGGAAAAAGTGTGTAGCCAGAATTTTAAGACTCTGTGTAGTAACTCAGATTCTAGAAGTTTTAGAGTTTCAGAGACAGTTATGTTTCTGCTTGCTTGCCCTGAATCAGAGATTTAGTACAGTGAGATCCCTACCCATTGAAATTATATTCTCTTAAAATTGATAAATGGGGAGTCGATTCATTCTTCCAAAAGCAGTTTCTTGTGAAAAGTAGCCTCATCTTGATTCAGATGAAGAGGAATAGAAAGGAGAAAGCTTATCCTTGCAGAAAGAAGGGCTGTGATATACCATGAGACTGAAAGGACCTCAGATTATGTCTTTCAGATTGAGGAGTGGCGTGGGGAGGAAGAGGGGCAAGTCACTTTTAAGAGAACAATAAGGCTAAGTGACAATTTTCCCAAGTGCCTGCTATTTGCCAATTCAACCAAGAATTTGGAGGAAGGGAAAGAAAAAGCAATTAATTCTATTCAGGACACCAACAGAGGCTGAGAGCCAAGTAAATGAACCCTAAGAGGAGATACTGTCTTTTGTCTTCAGTTGTGAACTCTTCCTTTTTTTTTTTTTTTTTGAAAGTTGTTTCATCACTTTCTATGGCTGTGTTTAAGGAAAAAAAATCCATCCTCTTTATTTGTAAACTCACTACACTGTCTTCTTCAAGTTACATGTTGCTTCTGTAAACCACTCTACTCTCCCACTGAATCGCAACAGGGAAGGGGGGATTGCAGTGGAGATAACACATCCAATCCTGGAGTCATTCACATGACACCCAGTTCAGAACCTGAGAAATGGCTTCAGCTCCCTTCAGAGTTCAGTACGCACAAATGGAGGCCCAGATTGCTCAGGAGACAAGGTCAGGTTCTCTGGGACTTGGAGAGGCAGAAGGGAGACTCCTAACCAGCTTTCTCCATTTGGGTCACTCTTCAGTCCATTATGGGCTTCTCTTGTGGCTCAGATGGTAAAGCGTCTGCCTACCATGCAGGAAACCTGGGTTCGATCCCTGGGTCAGCAAGTTCCCCTGGAGAAGAAATGGCAACCCACTCCAGTACTCTTGCCTGGAGAATCCCATGGATGGAGGAGCCTGGTAGGCTACAGTCCATGGGGTCGCAAAGAGTCGGACATGACTGAGCGACTTCACTTCACTTCACTTCAGTCCATTATGGAGCCCATTCTCTCTATCATTGTTCTTAAATGGTCTGATGAAGAGGAAAGTACTGGACATCAGAGATGGACCCTTGCCCTGGGGCAGTTTACAGCTGGGCTGACACATGAAAGCATATGGTCACTGGAAAAATCCAAGAGGAATTCAGAGAGGGAAACTTTGCAAAAAGCAGGAGCAGCAGAGAAAGGCTGTGGTGGAGAAAGAGTAAAGAACAGGTGAGGGCCAGACAAGACCATTCTAAGCAAGGAAGGGAAATGGGGGTACAGTCCTATTTCATAGATACATGTTGGAATGACTCAGGCACAACAGAGACAGCAGAGAACAATGTGAACAAGGATGAGAAGGAAGAATAAAGACTACAGAGAGCCTTCAGTGCCAAGCTATGAAATTTGGACTTTATTTACCAGACAGCCAGTACAGATGTCTGTTGGTACAGATAGAAATTTTAGTAAAAATACAAATGATGTATACAAGGCAGCCTTTTAAGACAATAACTCTGGAGACACAGTACAAGGTAGACTGAAGAAAGACTGGAGTCAGGGAATCCGAGGAGAAGAGGGGCAGTCCAGGGGATGTGAGAGGATGGGGACTGGTAAGCAAAGGAAGGGAGGACCTTGCTTTCTCAAAGGTCAATGGGATTTAGCCATCAACTGGACTTGGGCAGGAAAGGGAATGGAGGAGTCGAATTAGGCTCGAGATATTCACAGATACAAGAGGATGGTGTCTCCCCGACCAGAGGGAGTGATGTCAAATGCTGAACTAAATCTCCGCAAGGACACCAGGAAGCACACCACATGGTAGGGCCACACCCCGAAGGTAACTGAGTCACGCGAGGAGCCCCAGAGCCCAGCCAGGGGTGCAGGCCAGTGCGGCGTGGCAGGAAGCAGCAGAGGTCAGGAAAGGAACACAGAAGGCCAAGTGTCAGAAGGAGGCAAAGGACGAAGAGAGCACATGAAGAAAGGCGCTTCATGATAGAACTAAACGCCCAAGGAATCAAGTCAACGAATGAAGAGAAAACACACTGGATGAGGTGATTAGAAGATCATGGATATTAACAGAAAAAGGAGGAAAGCTGATGGTAAGCAATAAAACAAAAACAGACACGGGAATATGAATAATCTACATTGAATATTTGTGAGTGAGAAGTAAAATCAGCAAAATCTGAAAGGCAGTGAGATATAACAGAAGGCTCTGTGCACTGTGATTCAAGAAACTGGAGATTTAACAGTGATGCCAACTCCACGGTGCCAAGCAGGAAACAGGGTTCCTGCACTGTGCTCCGCATCTGACCTGTGCTAATGAACTCCGGCAACAGGGCTGTGAAGGGAGTCCTATTAGTCTCGTTTTTTAAATGTAGCAGCTGAGGCACTGAGAGGTGCAGGAGCTCGTCCAAGGACACGAGCTAATGAGCAGCAGACCCATGTGCTCCAGGCTGTCGGAAGCCTCATCTGGGAACTTCCCTGCTGGTCCAGTGGTTAAAAATCCGCCTGCCAACGCAGGGGACATAGGTTTGATCCCCGGTCCAGGAAGATTCCATGTACCGAGGGGCGACTAAGCCCAGGCGCCCCCACTACTGGAGCCCACAGGCCTGGAGCCTGTGCTGCACAGCAAGAGGAGCCACTGCAGTGAGAAGCCTGAGCTCCACAACAAAAGGGAGCCTCTGCTCGCTGCAACTAGAGAGAGCCCTCGCAAAGCAACAAAGACCCAGCACAGCAAGAAAACAAAAAATAATTTTTTTAAAAAAGAGGGCTCCTCTACACCCTTCATCACTACGCTCTTCTCCATGAGGTACTATGAGGCCTTGCGCAAGAACAGGTCCTCTGAGCCTGTCTTCTCACCTGGAAAATATGATGAGGCATCACTGATACCTGACATTTCCAGACTTAACATTCTACGATGTTGGGGCTCTGTGTTAGAGGATGTTTTTGAAAAGTCTTTAATGAGAGACAATAGCTTCTCTTTTTCAGCTACTTCCCATCTCAGCGAGCAGCTTCACTTTAGTTACAGTGAAGCCAGGAACGCAATAGAGGGAGCTAACCCTCAACTTGTTGTCTTCTTGCTTTCAACAAGCAGTTTGAGATTAGAGTGAGGACCTCCTGCAGAATGTGAATCAGAGTAAGTGCAGTACTAGCTTATATCATGTGTTACACGGCCTCATTGCTTCAGTAAAGATAACATACATTTTACTTCTAAGTGAAGTTGATATGAGGACAGTATAAGAAATGATCTGGCTGCTTCTGCAGTTTCCTTAGTAGGGAAACACTGGTGGTCTACTAAACGCTGAAAGGGACACAAGTCACGTCTTCTTGGTCCGATACACTTACTACAGTAAAGGTATTGTCACCATCCCATCTCATGGTAATAGTATAGTTCTGATTTTTTACAAAAAATTCTCCGCACCAGGAACAAGACAACACTGTGGTCTGGTTCTCGCTCGCTCTCGTGTAAAAGCCTGACTGAACACCACACTCTCCGCTGGTTCAGGAAGGAAGTGATAAGCTGAGGGAGGGCAGGGCCGAGTCCTGGCCGTGTGCTCTACAACAGTCATTCTCCTTCCAATGCCCATCCCAACAACATAAAAATCCGCTCAGAACCAAACAGAGCATAGAAAGATCCAGAGGTCAGGGGAGAGATAAGGACAGGAAGACTTGCCCGCTTGGCCAAGGACAAGTCAGAAGAGAAGCAATCCCTCCTGCCTCTGCCTCCCCAGAGTCCAAGTCAAACACTCATTCTTCTCCTTCAGAGCTTTCGGTAATGACAAAATTTCCTCTCACATCTGGCCAGCTCTCACCCTCTACTTACATTCCAGGCCTGTTCTTTCCAGCCTTGGCCCTGCTGTCGCTCCATTAGTCACTGCCTCTCCTTGTATCTCCTCCTCTCTTGAATCACAGGGCACAGAGCTCTGTACCCTTCTTTTGCTGTTCCTTGTATCTTCTCCCTTCCTCCTGGGTCACCTGTCGATGGGCTCAGGTAGATCTGATGCCTCTGCACGTTCTGTGTGTTTGGGGCAGGTACAACACGCCTGCCTCTGTGGGTTTCAAGGGCAGGAAGCAGAGCTATGCAGGACAGCAGGCTTCCTCTGGTTTTCAGACCTGCTCACCCAGAACCAGTCTGGACACGTCTCTCAGATGGATGTCGATGGCCTTCAGGCCCTCTTCCCTACTGTGTCTTATTCTGCAGTTACTGTCTACGTGTAATTCTTTGGTTTTGCCATTTGTTAAACCAAGCCTCTGTGATGTTGCTAGCTTCCTTGCACTCCAGAATAGTTTTTAAGGAAGAAAACAAAAATGGAAAATGAAAAAAGTAAATATTGCAGAATTTCAGGAGTCATTCTCAAAAAATAAGAGAAACTGGACTACATTCCAAAGTAGGGGATTCGAGTTCAATCCCTAGTCCAGGAAGTAAGATCCCACAGGCCACAGTGCAACTAAGCAACTACTGAAGCCCGAGCACTCTGGAGCCTGCAAACCACAAGTGGAGAGAGGCCCATGCTCTGCACGAAGTCCCCAGATGCTGCAAGACCCAATGCAGCCAAAAATAAATATACGCTCAAAAAAAAGAAAGGAGAGAAATAGAAAGAGAAACCTCTGGAAGGAACAGAACTTCCCTGGCACTCTGAATCCCCAACAGCAAAGACTGTCTCCCCGTGAAATCAGTCCTGCATCCCATAGTGTCTCCAGACAAATGGCACACGGAGGAGGGGGAGATGGTCAGTGGACACTTACTAGTGCCCTCAGTTACACGAGCCTTTCTGTCATTTTATTAGGGAGAGGAGTCCAACTGGAATCACCAATCAGCCAGCCGGGAAGGAGCATGCTCCCCAGAAGCCTCAATTTCTCAAGCAAAGATGATGAGAGTCAATGACTGCTCAAGTGTCAGAGATAGAATACTGCCTTGAAAATCACCAGTTCAACCGCTTTAGTTGATGCCAAAGGAAAAGGGAATGTAGAGACAGTCTGCTCAAAGGTCACACAGCAGCACAGAGGTGGTGCTGGGATTAGCCTCCATGCTCCTTGCGTCATCATCCCAATTCACCCTGTTACCAGCACACTGCCTCCCGACATCCGCTCTTTTACATGCTGAGACATGGACCCTTATAAACTGACACAGGTTACTTAGATGACCAGCCCTTTTCTGCGATCCTCTGCTCTTGCTATTGGGATCCAAACATCAATCACCGTTATGTCACACACTTCCCGAGGAGTGCATGTGACTGTTTATGGAAGCAGCGTGGGGAATTCAGATCAAATAGTCAGTGAGTGACTCAAAACTGGAGACAAAGACAGCCAACATGGGAAAACACATGTGCCTTTTTCTAATGGGCTAGAATCCAAGCATGTGTAATACTACGCCCTCCACTTCCTACGTGCTGGTGACTGGAAATCTTGGGGTTAGTCCAAGGTCAACCTACATGCATGAAGGGAACTCCCTAGGATGGTCTTAGAAAAGCATGCCCTCCCCCAAACGGGTAAATTTAGGGCACATCGTTCCAAGAAACAATCGTAACTGATGATCTTTTTTCCAACTGTTACGTCACACAGGGATTTATACTTTTTCCTTACTGATTTAAGAGGCAGGGATTTCATCCAGAAGGATTTCTTAGAGTGCTCCTTCAACAATACAATTGAAGCTGTTTTATTCGGCTTTCCTTTCCTGCATGTTAACGTATCGCTATTGGCCAGAGGAAAATTAAGTTATCCAGTCTCTGAGCTTACGAACCTCACAAAGAGATTTCCAGTTGTCACTTCGCTGCCTTTGTGAATGGCGGCTCTGCAGACCACATCACGGGGAATATTTACACAAGTCTGGCCAAGCCAAAAGGTATTCTTTTGCATAACTTTAAATCAGTACTGCATTTTTCTTTTCAAACAAAAAAATCTGGTTTGCTTAGGTTAGACTCCAATTTTTAGAATTTAAATTTCCATAATATCCCATTTGTTCAGGCTTAGGAAAAAAGTGCCACTGGGGCGTGTACTAAGAAAAACCTCAAGACAGAGACAGCTGCTCTGATGGTTCAGAATCCTCTGCAGGAGGCTCTCTGAGAGCCTGGATGACTAATGTAGGACTGCAGGGTTTTGGCAGGTAACTGAGTGAGTCACAGGGGCTGTGCCAAGTGGAGAAGGTACGGCCCATCTACAGGGGTGGCAGCCATTCAGACGTGACCACTCACTACAGTGAGGAAGGCTGCAAACCACACAAGGTTTTTTTTTGGGGGGGGGTCTCAATATTTTAAAATGTTACCTCAAGTAGAAAACAAAACACAGTTTGTGCCTGACCAACTATGCCTGTGGGCTAGACTTTCGGTTGCTGAGTTTCCTGTTTGCAGCCTCTCCTCTATAGGAAGAGGGAAGAACACATAGTCAATGCTACTGTTAAATTATTTTAGAACGTTTGTCTCAGAAACGCTCTGGCAGCCTGAGGGGATGTGTAAGGGGAACAGAAGCAGGTCCAGAAACAGCCAATTATTAAGGTTTTATGGACATCGGGGACAAACAGAGCATTCAACTTCTTTGTAAAGTCACTGCGTTAATGGAAATAAAATCCCACCCTCCATCCACTTCAGAATCGCTATGGAGCCTACTTTCTTTTCCCTGTAATCCAATTCTCCCATTTACTTCCGCCTCCCCTGACACCTAAGCAGTGGCTGGGTGCTGTATCTCCTTCCGGAATTCCCAATGTCTCACCCCTCACTCCCAACCACGGCCTGAACGCAGCCCCTCGGCCACGGCCTGAACCACTGACGTCACCACGGCACCCCCACTCTCCCGTCTCTCCCTCCTCACCTCACTCCCACCCCAGCCCCTTCCACACAGCTCGGAAGCGAGCTCTCCTCCAGGAGCACTTTGTCAGCTCTCCGGAAGAACGTGGGGCACTGCTGACAGTGGCTGCCTCTGAGTGGGGGGTAGAGGGGGGGACAGGTTTGAGGATCAGGAGCCTGGCTTCAAGAAAGGCTTGTTTTCTCCAGAATCTCCTATATTTTGCTGTTTTTTCCCTCCTGTATTTTTTGAAGGATTTTTCTTACCATGTGAGTATTGTTTTCTCAGAAATACAGTAAGTTTTACCATGTAAACTGTTATTATATCATTCTGATGTTTTATTCTTTGTCTTGAAAATGTGTATGGTTGTGCCTTCCACTTCTAGCAGGGGGAAGAGTTTTCAGAGATTTCTAAGCGTCTGTCTCCTGGGTTAGAATCCTCAGTTTGGCTCAAATAAAATTCCCTTTTATCTTCCTTAAAACTATTTAATATGCTTGAAAAACTGTACTACCCCAGGGATTCTAGATTGAGAAGCAAGACATCTCTTCCTCCCAACCCACTGAGGCATGTCTGTGGACTAAAGATTTTTTTATCAGTGAGATGAGAGAAGATTGGGAAATTAACCACAGTGGAGCATGGGACACAGCCAGGTGAAGGCAAGAATGGAGGTGGAAGCTGTAGGAAGGTGCGAGCAGAAGTGTAGAAACTGGGAGGAGCTTAGGTCTAGAATGGGCAGCACAGCCCCAGCTCCCCTTCTGCAGCCTGTGAAGGAAGCTCCGAGTTCTCCCCAGCTTGAAGTCAGATGTCTACCGTCCAAAGGGAGCAAGTGACCTGCCGGGAGGGCTTAGCATCCCTCAGCATGGACTTCTCCTCTGGAAGGGACCTCAACTTGTCCTGCTGGCCACGCGTGGACACATTCTCAAGGGAAACCTGCCCTTTCACATCCTGCTCCCTCTGCTTCAGAACACAGCCCTCCTGATGAAGGGGAAGGTCAGCTGGGGTAGCAGCTGTTTGTAAGAGGAGGGAAATTAAGTCAGCTCTCTAGAACAATCAATCTAGGTCTTTACTATGAATCTGGATACGTAATCAAGCATCATCAGATCCTTGTTCAGAGTTGAACAAGAGGGGGCTTCCCAGGTGGCTCAGTGGTAAAGAATCTGCCTGCCAATGCAGGAGCTGCAGGAGACTCATCTTTTATCCCTGGATCGGGAAGATCCCCTGGAGGAGGAAATGGCAATCCACTCCAGTATTATTGCCTGAAAAATCCCATAGGCAGAGGAGCCTGGCAGGCTACAGTCCAGAGGGTTACCAAGGGTCAGATGTGACTGAGCGACTGAACAACAACAACAAAGGAACAGAGAAAGACTGGTATGAAACAAGTAGAACCAATCCCAGAGAAAACAGCAATTCATGAAGCAGAAGAGAATTTAAGGGGTGGGGGCGGAATCTGAGTATAGTCAAAGATACTAGAAAACATACATACATGAAACAAAAACCTTATTATGATAAGGAAAAGCACATATTGAAATTAAAATTGGATTTTTGAAGTTAAAAATTCAATAGAAGGGCTGAGATAAAAGAGTAGATAAAATTCCCAGAAAACTGGGAGGGTGTAGGGGAAAGGAGAAAAGACAAAGCTTGATAAAGAGTTAACCCAAGAGGTCTAACATCATTCTATTGAACTTACTAAAAAAAAAAAAAAAAACGGCAAGAGAAGATAGCAAAGAAAACAAGTCTTCAGATTAGAAGGCTCACAGGCAATGGGCAGAACAGATGAGAAAAGATAGAGTTTCATAAAAGGTCACAGTATCAAGGAGAAACAAAACCCATCTAAACTTACAAAGAAAAGGTCTATGTGAAGGCCTGGACTCAGTAACGGTGACTGCTAGAAAGAAATTCCTGTCAAATGCTGAGGGAAAGATATTTTGTATGTAGATTTTCATACTCAGCCAAATTGCCAGTTAAAGCTTAAGAGGGCAGATGAGCATGGGTTCAAAGTATACCTGCCATGCAGTCTTTCTGAAAACTTCCAAAATACACTCCAGAAAAATTAAAAATATATCTAAGAGGAAGATAAAGGCTTTAAGAAGAATTAATCCAAGATTAAAAAAAAAAATTCAACATGACAAATGGGTAAGCAAGTTTAGAAAGTAGTTAGTTCATCATAAAGCATTCAAAAACTTGTACAACTAGCAAATTATAGTGTTGAGAGAAAGAGAACGGACATAACTTCTGCCAATGAGAAAACAAGCAATTAGAAAGTCCCGGAAGAACAAGGCCGTACAAGAACTTTGTGGGCCATACATAAGTGAAGCAAACAGAAGTGTGCCAAGATCCTAAGCAAACGACCACACATAAAGTGACAGTTTTACTCAGATGTTCAGAACATCTTCCTTCGAGTAACCTACACTTAGTTAACAACATAGGATTCCAATTTGATTATCCATTCATACTTTTGAAGACCACTTAAAGAGAGGTATCTGAGCCTCGATTCAACCAAGAAGACAAGCAAACCACGTGCTTGAATTTCCCCAGTGTAAGAGTGTGCTAGTCACTGTTAGCTGAGTAAATCTCCATTTCCCACCCTTGATTTACCAACCCTTTTTGCAACCTGACCACAGTTAGAGCCAAGGAAACGTGAGCCACCGAAGTTCTTCGGATGGTTGCCTGTAAGATAAAAAGGCAAGACTTGCAAAATAGGAAATCTTGCACTTTTCCTGCCATTTTTGTGACTTATGGTGAAAACCACATATTAAGAATGGTGAGGCAGGAAGGTGGATTTGAAATTATTTCCATGAGTGACTCCACCAGCCTTGGATGGACTTCCTTCAGGCTTGTTGCTACAAGAGAAAACTAAGCTGGTGTCTATTTAAGATAATAGCTGCATATTTATTGTTGTTGTTGGGGAACACATTCTTAACTAGAACAAGAAATCAATTTCCTATTTTGAATGAAACCCAGATTGAGTTGGGTTTCCCTTTCTTGTAGGCAAGAAAGATCTGACTAATACATATCCTCTTTCTTTGTACTTTGCTCTAGAGGAAAAAAGAGTCGCAATCAAAGATGAAATCTTTAACCTCTGGTCTCAGGAGGAACAGGATGTTGTGTAGGGACCCACAGCTTTCATTTAACCACTTACTTGGCCGCAACCACAGACTAATTTCTGTGCTGAACACAGGACACATAACAAGCCTAATAAGACACTGCATTTGCACTTGTGGGCCCCAGTAAAATGGGGCATAGTTTACAAACACGTAGAATATTGTCAGAGTATGGGACTGTGTTATACAAACATAGTCAAGGAAGTAATTTAGGACAATCTAGTAATATTTCAAAACATAATAAACTCTAAAATGCAAGAGTGCTTGTTTGGTCTGATTCAGCTACATCAACATTTTACTCACCACTAAACTCTTAATATTCACTGCACAACAGTGCAGATAAGCCAAAATAATATTTGCCTTGAATGAATTTTTATTTTAAACTGGGTGTGCCTGCTGTTCTGGGAATCCACCACACCCCAAGGAAATGGAATCCAAATGGAAGGTTCTAATTCAAAAGAAACCAGCACGTTGTTTAGCTGTGCCAATGCTTCTCTATTTAATGGAATTATTCCAGGTGGTGGAGTGGTAAAGAATCTGCCTGCCAATGCCAGAGACACAAGAGAAACAGGTTCAATCCCTGGGTCAGGAAGATCCCCTGGAGGAGGAAATGGCAACCCACTCCAATATTCTTGCCTGGAAAATTCCATGGACAGAGGAGCCTGGCAGCTACAGTCCATGGGATCAAAGAGAGCCAGACACGACTGAGTGAGCACACACCTCCCCAGGTTTCATGCAAGAGGCAGCTGGATCCTTCCACACTATCTGAATCAAAAAGCCCATCATCATCCTTGCACTGCTTATTTCAGCCTTCTAACAATACTAAACGAGCATCTACTAGGTTAGAGGCTATGCCAGATATTGTGGATACTCCAGAAAATAAGAGTACCTGCCCTCAAATGGCTTCTGTCTAGTGAGGCCAGGGGGGTAAAGTCAGGGTTCAGAAAGGGAAGAGTCACTAAGCTATTACAACATGTTACATCAACTCCGAGAGACGGCAAATTAGAGAGTACTATGCAAACAAAGAACAGGGACTTTGAGGGTGGTGGTCAAGGACTGAGTCCTAAAGAAAATAAGATTTTGTTGGGATGGGTTCTCCTGATGCAGGGAACAGCATGTGCTAAGGTCTAGAGGGATGGGACGTCATTGGTGGTCCAGCAGTTAACACTACACGCTTCCACTGCAGGGGCCCTGGGTTCAATCTTTGGTTGGGGAAGTTCTGCATGCTTCCCTGTGTGGCCAAATAAACAAATAATGTTATAAAAGTCTAGAGGCAAGACACAAAATGGTATAGTCAAGGAACTTGGAGTTCAAGTTCAGTAAAGCTGTCTCCCTGCGCATTTCAGTTCAGTTGCTCAGTGGTGTCTGACTCTTTATGACCCCATGGACTGCAGCACGCCAGGCTTCCCTGTCCATCACCAATTCCTGGAGCTTACTCAAACGCATGTCCATTGAGTCAGTGATGCCATCCAACCATCTCATCCTCTGTCATCCCCTTCTCCTCCTGCCCTCAATCTTTCCCAGCATCAGGGTCTTTTCAAATGAGTCAGCTCTTTGCATCAGGTGGCCAAAGTATTGGAGTTTCAGCTTCAACATCATTCCTTCCAATGAAGTCCTTCCAATCCCTGCGCATTAGACAGACTGAAATTAAGAACTCAGGGGAGCACAGGTTTGAGATATTCAAACAGGATTCCAGAGGGCAGTCACATAGTTTAAGAGTCCTGCGATTCCTACAAACACTGCCACTCACTCTTTCAACCAGACACAGACAGTTAATGTAGCCTCAAGTCTGAGAAGAGTCACTGTGGCCTTTAAACCTGGGATAATGACAGTTTTTGCTTTATTTCTACACCATATCAGCTTTTTGCTTATTTTGCTGAAAGTGCTAGCAAAGCAAAAACAAATCATTCTGGAAGCCAAATGACAACCTCTCTTGACTTCACCAAGGTGAGTTTCAATTCACATCTTTGCAGCAGGAGGTGTGACCCAGCAGGAGGGTCAGCACATTTCATTATCTTCCCATGTTTGGTGGCACCAGTGTTTGTCACAGACTCTCTCTACCTCATCCCTTCTATTCTGTTAGTGGAGGTCACCAGAAGTTTGTGGTATCAAGATACATAAGCATCTGGGGATTTATGGGGCTGAGCACTTTCAATTTTAAGGTTTATGGGCATGTGTCATACACCCTAGGCACGACTGCCAGTCACACTGACCCAGCACGGTCTGTGGGGCCACAGTTCAAAGAGTGGTATCTAGAGCAGGTGTGGAGAAAAGAAACCTCTTCCATGAAGGGAGGGAGCACACAGATGAACGGATGGTACCAGTGCAGAAACTCGCAGGTTGGTGACAAACCAAGAAAGTCACAGCTCAGTGGCTCTCTCACTGCAAAGCAGGGGGTCAGGGTGTCTGGTAACATTGCGAGAAGGGGTCAGACATGAGAGCAGAAGAGATGGCAGATGATCACCAGGGAGAGTGGCAGACTGAGTTGCCCAACTTGGTATTTTTCAGTGAACTGATGGCAAAAGGTTCCAAAATCGATGTTTTAAAAAAACCAGAGTACCATGAGTACAGTGAAGACAATCACTGTATATAATAAGTTACTATAACACACCTATGTGCATACTGAATTGTGATGTAAAACGTGGGTGCCAGTCAAGATATTTGAAAGCCAACAGACGAGGACAATAGAGGGAATCACTTAAAAGCACTGAGAACTCAGGTGAGGTTGGGAACAATCTGGCTTGTAGTGGCCCTTATCCACTTATCCATGTTGTTATGATTCGTGCTTCACGCCTGGCCAACAGTAGAGGAGGTAATTAAAACTGAAAGGCTCCTATTAAATGCAGTGACTCACGGAGAGAAATACATATAAAAAACATAAAGTAGTATATCTTATCACTTAAACTCTACTTAATTATGCTAATTAAAACTTTTAAAGTAATTTGACAGCAAATTAAGAGACTGTACTACTCTGCTTGACCACATAATTATGCTTTTTTGCCTTCCATTAGAATTCTTATATCAGAAGATCTTTAAGGGATCTATTTAACTTGTAGGATACATCATGTGCTTGGATAAAAAGGTTAAAAGGTGTTTTATTTTAAAACCACCCACATTTTTATGATTTACAATAGAAAAAAGCAAGACCCAAAACTCCACAAAACCCCATTCTTGTTAAATCCTCTAATAACTAAAGTCAAATAAATTTTCTTTGAGAAAGGTCCCACCCCCAAAGGATCCATGTAAATGACTCCATAATAGAAAAAGGCATTATTTTCCTTTATCAGTCATTTGTGAGATGCCCCATTGTTACAGATGACTCCCATTTGAAAAATGAACATTGCCATCTTTTTCATTTATCCAAATACTATTCAGAGACCAAGATGGTCCTTCAAAATCATTCACCCTGACAACTCATTCTGTAAGTCTACTGAACGGATTAGAAGACAGTCTTTGAAAAGACAGAAAGTTGCCGGGTAATGGACTCCACTCTCACCTCCAAGCCACTTAGTAGACTTATCATCATTCACTGCTGCTACTGCTGCTAAGTCGCTTCAGTCGTGTCCGACTCTGTGCGACTCCATAGACGGCAGCCCACCAGGCTCCCCCGTCCCTGGGATTCTCCAGGCAAGAACACTGGAGTGGGTTGCCATTTCCTTCTCCAATGCATGAAAAGTGAAAAGTGAAAGTGAAGTCACTCAGTCATGTCCGACTCTTAGCGACCCCATGGACAGCAGCCTACCAGGCCCCTCCGTCCATGGGATTTTCCAGGCAAGAGTACTGGAGTGGGGTGCCATTGCCTTCTCTGGTCTTCATTCACTAAAGGAAAACAATTAACTGGAAAGCATGGTGCTCTTAATATGCTTCAGAAGTCATTTGCAAAGACAGCTCTGAAGCCACTTATTTCTTTACCTGTAGGAACCAGCTTAAACTTGGGGAAAGGAGGAAGCATATTCCTCTTATTTTTCCCTTTATTGCAACTCCCAGAACACATTCATCATCACAATAAAAGTGAAGCTATTTTACACATGTGACGTACTAAGGTGCCATAGGTCTAGGAAAAGTCAAACCTCAACTCAACCAAAATGTATAATAAGCTCTAACCACAAAACACTAGAAAAGATAGAAAAAGATGAATAATTTAGTTAATTAATAAACATTATCTTTCAAGGTGGCCTGAATTCATTATAAATACAAAAGTAGTAGAAGGAATCAATAACTCCCAACTTGGGAAAAAAACAAAAACTCAAAAACTTTAAACAAAAAAATTCATCTAACCCAGTGGTTAGACAGTATTCAAGCTTTTTGGTGTCAGGGCCCTTGCACACTTGAGGGCCTCAAAGAGCTCTTGTTACAGGAGGCACGTCTATCACTACTCACCATTTTCAAGATTAAGAAGTTTTTAAAGGATTTATTTAAAAATAATTTTTAGATCACATATTAAATACTTTTAATGAAAACTATATTTTCCAAAAGGAAAAAATTCAATGAAAAAATAAGGCAATGTTTCGCATTTGTGCAAATCTCTTAAATGTCTGGCTTAATAGAAAACAGTAAAGTCTCATTCCTGCTCCTGCACGCAATGGGTTGAGATATGTTGGTCAGGCTGAAGTACATGAAGAAAACTGGCCTCATAAAGCTATGCAGTTGGAAACATGGAAGGGTATTTTAATGGCCTTTTCAGATGACTGTGGATGCTTCTTCAGTGCTTCCCTAAAATGAAATCCATAGTTTTTCTCTTTCTCTTTTTAAACAAGTTGACTGAGACAGAACTGGCATACAAAAAGCTGGACATACTTAAGGCATATAGCCTGATGAGTACATATTACAATATGATGAGGGTAATTTCTTTTTTTTAAAGTGATTTCTTTAAAAGAATTTATGTATTTCATTTTTATTTTGGCCAGGCCAAGGGATCTTACTTCCATAACCAGGGATTGAACCCAGGCCCACGGCAGAAAAAGTGCCAAGTTCTAACCAGAGAACCACCATGGAATTCCCAGGGTGATTTCTCAAAAGTTAATTGCAATGTGGAATCTGAAAGAAATTCTCTGTACTTCATTATATTAAAATCCAAAAGTCCATCCTGTACTTTGAAAGGATCTTTTACCCAGGCATGATTTAGGAAAATCTTGGTTCAATGCAGATCTTCTAATAGTGACACATTTCTTTATAAAGTATTACAAAAATCACATTCATTAATACTATTGTCAGCTTTAGCAAAAATATCTTTAGGTATTGAAAAGCTGTCAATTACAATTTATAAGTTTTCCAAAATTCCAATTTTCACTTTTCATTTGACAGCTCAAATTTTATCACCAGTAAAATATATTCTTGAAGTGATAGGCTCATTTAATTCTGGGAAAATATCAAATGGCTTAAGTACTTTAAAAGAGATTAGTTAAGTTGGGATACATCTTTATGAGGAATTATGTGGTCATTATACCATTTACAAATAATGGCATGAGAAAACACTCATTGTAGGTGGGAAGAAAAAGGAGCAAAAATGCCAATGTATTACCGTATTAGCTCTGCTTTTAAAAGTTTGTGTATCTCTACATGAGGTTTTGTTTTGTCTTCTGACAAAAACAAGCCATAAAACCAAGTCAAAAGCTTTTTCTTAAGCAGAAGGCAGAAAAGAATTTACAAATAGTCATTAATACCAAATATTAACAATTATGGGGTAGCCTGACAAACATTATAACAAACATAATTTATCTTTGTTTGATTTAAACTTAAGCCCAACAACCTGAGTTCAACATCAATGACAAGCAAGAATGAAACACAAATCATAGTCTACGCCCCCAACATGGAAGGATTTAAGCTCTATCTTTTGGCATAGAAGATAAGCCTGAATCCTTATGCATTCTTTCCCAAAGACTGTCCTTTTTTTGCTAGAACACACTGGTTTTATCCAAAATCTAAAACATTTCTGCTAATCATTTCTTTAATTATAGAATCTGCACAATGCCGTGTAACTCCTGAAATCTACTTTCAGAGTATGAAATTTGTGTAATTGAGTAACATTAGGGCTTCCCTGGTGACTCAGACAGTAAAGCATCTCCCTGCAATGCAGGAAAGTTGAGTTCGATTCCTGGGTCAGGAAGATCCCCTGGAAAAGGGAATGGCAACCCACTCCAGTATTCTTGCCTGGAGAACTCCATGGACAGAGGAGCTGGTGGGCTACAGTCCGTGGGGTCACAACTGAGAGATTTTCACTTCATTCACTCCAGTAACATTAAATGATATACATACACACTCAATAAACAAAGCTATCTGGTTGTTAAAAAAATTCAAGGGTTCATGTGTTCATCTATCCACCTGCTAATAAAGAATTGAAAAGTACACCTCAATAAAACTCATCCCAAGGGGAGAATTGAAAAGATTTGATTAACCAATCTCTTACACCAACTCAAAAGCATTAACTTTTCATGTATGTCTCAACAGCTTTTTTAAAGTACAAGGTCTACTATGTTTAAGACCGGATACTATAGAAGTCCTAAAGGAAAATATAGGCAGAACACTCTTTGACATAAATCATAGCAGTATCTTTTTGGACCCACCTCCTAGAGTAATGAACATTAAAACAAAAATAAATAAAGGAGACCCAATTAAACCTAAAAGGTTTTGCCCAGCAAAGGAAACCATAAACAAAACAAAAAGATGATCCTCAGAATGGGAGAAAATACTGCAAACAAAGCAACCCACAAGGGATTAATTGCCAAAATATACAAACTGTTCATGTAGCTCAACACCAAAAAAAACAAACAACCCAGTCAAAAAAATGGATGGAAGAGCTATTGAGATTTTCCAAGTATCTCCAAAGAAGACATACTGATGACCAAAAAGCATCTGAAAAGATGCTCAACATTACTAATTCTTAGAGAAATACAATGAGGTATCACACCAGTCAGAGTGGCCATCATCAAGGAGTCTGCAAACGTGTCAGGAATTCAGGGGAGAGGAAAAGAATTAAAGAGTCTACAAACAATAAATGCAGGAGACAGGGTAGAGAAAAGGGAACCCTCCCACACTGTTGGTAGGAATGTAAATTACTACAACCACAATGGAGAACGGTATGGAAGATCCTTACGTACTAAAAACAGAAGTACCATATGATCCATCAATCCCACTCTTGGGCATATCTCCAGAGAACACCATAATTTGAAAAGAAACATGTACTGCAATGTTCACTGCAGCACTACTTAAAATAGCCAGGACATGGAAGCAACCTAAATGTCCATCAACAGAGGAATGGATAAAGATGTGATACACACATATACAGTGGAATACTAGAACATAAAACATAAGCCACGAAAAGGAATGAAGTAATGCCATTTGAAAGCAACGTGGATGAACCTAGACACTGTCATACTAAGTTAAAAAAGTTAGACCAAAAAAGACAAACATCATATTACTTATATGTGGAATATACAAAAAAATTATACAAATGAACTTATTTATGAAACAGAGTCACAGACCTGGAACACACTTATAGTTACCAGAAGAGAAAGGTGGGGGGAGAGATAGATTAGGAATTTGTGATTAGCATATACATACTACTACATGCAAGACAGATAATCAACAAGGACCTACTGTGTAGCACAGGGAACTTCTGCTCGATATTCTGTAATAACTTATATGGGAGAAGAATCTGAAAATAAATAGATGTATATGTAAAACAGAATCACTTTGCTGTATACCTGAAACTAAGACAATCAACTATACTCCAAGATAAAATAAAAATTAAAGTTAAAAAAATTAAAAGTTTAAAATTTAAAAATTAAAGTACAATCTTTAGAAAACCAAAGGTGTATTCTCCTAATGTTCCCTCAAAAAAGACACTCTCTAGATGCCCTGTACTTTCAGGCCTCTTAAATCTCTTTAGCATATGACTATGAATACAGATTCCCAGTAAAAGCAATGTCAATTCCATGGATCTAGGCACATTACTACTTGTACTTTCTCCAACTATTACATTTGCCATCAGAAAGGGGGAAAGTCAAAGAAATTACTCTTAGCTTGGGTTGACGAGGATTATTACTATTTTTGGATGTCAGATAATTATCCATATGTAGGTCACCTTTACTCACTGCAAACTCTTTAGGGCTGAGCCCATCTTTTATGCTTTATTTCCTATCGCCATACATTTTAAAAGATGATACCAAATATGAGCAGTTATTGTTTACTAAGTACTTATGTGAAAATATTTATACTCATCATCTTAGTCCCCACAATGACTCTGAAAGGGAAAGATGGTTGTCTTTGTTTTATAAAAATAAAGAAATTGAAGGAAAAGTAACTAGTCCTCAGTTAGCTAGGACTAGTTTGGTGCTAAAGAAGTTCTCAATCTTGGATATGAATCAGAATCACTTGGAGAGGGCTCCCCTGCTGACTCAGTGGTAAAGAAACTACCTGTCAATGCAGGAGACATGGGTTCGATCCCTGTTCCAGGAAGATCCCACCTGCCACAGAGCAGCCAAGTCCGTACACCATGATTACTGAGGCTGCTCCAGAGCCCGAGAGCTGCAACTACTGAAGCCCAAGTGCCCCAGAGCCCTGCTCTCTACAGGAGAAGCCGCTACAAGGAGTCTGCACACCGCACCTAGAGAGCAGCCCTCACCTGCCTCCACAAGAGAAAAGCCTGCACAGCAGGGAAGACCCAGCACAGCCAAAAGTAAAGTTAATAAAAAATAATCACCTGGAGAGGTTGTTTAAAAAAAACATCCTGGGCCTACCTCCTGATTTTCAGATTCAGCAGGTCTGGAATGGGGACACAGTACTTTGAATTTCTAACCAGTGCCCCCATGATGATCACACCGTTGGTCCAGGGACCACCCCTTGAGACTCCCCAAGACCCTGCAGAAGGTTCCATGTGTATGCAGGAAGTGCAGAAGGTTCTGTCAGATGAGTGTATTTCCCTTGGTTCTGTCTCGTCACAACAAAGATTTGGAGTGACGGACATTAAAGCCCCCTCGGCGTGTCACAGCTCTTGGGTCTTGGACAGACCATGTTATAGCTCTTAGACAAATCAGTGTTACAGCTCTATTTTATAGATAATAGCAGGAAAATCTATCCTTGAGGCGTGAGGGCATGTCAACCCAAAGGCGTGAAGAAGAGAGTGCCCCAGCATGCGGGATAGAGAGACCCCCCAGCCCTTTGGCTCCTCTTTTTACATGTTTTTTCTCCCCTTGGGCCTGCCCTATGTAAATTGGGCTAGCCAGGAGTGTTGTTTGTTCTACCTGAGGTCCTCACTCTGGTCCTCGGACCTTCCTTTGTTCTATTTTTGCGGGCTTTTCCCTTCCTTGTCTTTTAGCCACCACCATTCTAGACTCCTGTTTCCTATTCTAACTACCTAACAGTTCCATGTGTATGCAGGAAGTAACTGCAGGCTAACAGAGCCTCCATTTACACGGAGGAAAAAGGTTGGAATTTTGGCATATTTTTCAAAATTTAATTTGAGAAATGCTTTTTCCCATTTGGGTATTTTTCTACTCTCCATTCCCTTCAAAAAAAACCCTAAGTCAGTTACAGCACCATCAGTGCACATGTAGAACCACCACCACTATCTGGCCCCTCATCCTGGCAGAAAAGAGGAAGTCTTTTCTAAGTCTCCAGAGTTCTTCACCTGGTGGGGGGGGAGGGGGTATTCTCAAGTTAGGAAAGAGCAAGCAAAGAGATTGGCCCTAACAACTGGAGTGCTGCTGCTGCTGCTAAGTCACTTCAGTCGTGTCCGACTCTGTGCGACCCCAGAGATGGCAGCCCATCAGGCTCCACTGTCTCTGGGATTCTCCAGGCAAGAACACTGGAGCGGGTTGCCATTTCCTTCTCCAATGCATGAAAGTGAAAAGTCAAAGTGAAGTCGCTCAGTCGTGTCCGACCGTCCAGTGACCCCATGGACTGCAGCCCACCAGGCCCCTCCGTCCATGGGATTTTCCAGGCAAGAGTACTGGAGTGGCGCTAGTGTCTCTTTTAAACCAACCAACAGTTTAGCAGCATCTGCTGGAGTCAGTGCAGAGAGCTCTCCAACTTGACTAGTTAGGACAGATTGCCGCTAAACCTAAATGATGGTGATGGGAGAACCATTCATGGAAATGGAAGCTGACGGCAAAAGAGCAGGACATGGAATGTACCAAAAAAGACATCTTCTCAGTACATTAACTCTGGATCAGATACTGGCTGCCATGCCCAAGAATCATAGCTGGGTTACTATTGATTAATCAATAGTGGCCCTGACTCCCTCTGATAGCTGAAGAGCTATGGGTTTGATGTAACAAACCTCCACCTAGTACGCTGCAAAAGTGGCATTGTTAAGACACTGCACTTTCAAATTGTTTAAAACTCCCACTGAGAAGCACACATGCCCAGCACCACTTCATTTCTCACAGTAACATAACTCGAGGACAGGGTGAAAAGACAGCAGTAATTTGACTGCAGGGAGGCCATTCTGAAAAGTAAAAGCTGTAATACAGCTATCACCTAAAGGGTGATCTCCAGGAGCTTCTTAATTTTCTGGAGACATTTATGGTGCTGCAGAAAACAGCTTGACTCTTGCGTATCAGTTCCACATAGAGGCAAACCTCACACCTCAAAGTGACAAATGCAAAATAACTGAAGGAAGTGAAAAACGAAAGGAAGGTAGGCCAGTGGACTTATATTTGAAGGAGGACAAAAGAAAAAACTTCTAATAACAACCAGAAGCCACACCGTGTGCCTGCCTAAGCCATGCATCTGATTTGGTCTCTAACCTCTCCTTTCACAGGGATGTTCTGGGAAAGACAAGCAGATTTTAGTCCTCTTTAGAAACAAAAATGAAAGGATCCTCGGGGATGCGATTTTCTGTATTTAATAGGGTTTATAGCATAAATGTCCACTACGAATGCTTTCTTAGGCCAGCACACATAATTGGCGAGCCTGGGGAAGAATGAGAATCCCACCCACACTGCTGGTAGGATTGTAAAATGGTACAATTGCTCTGGAAAACAGTTTTGAAGTTTCTTAAAACGCTGAATACCTACTTTCCATGTGACCAGCTATTAGGTTCTCGTAGGTCTTTACTCAAGAGAAATGATATAGCATGTGTCCTATATTGCACGCTATACGCAAATGTTAACAGCAAATTGATGTGTACGGTCCTCAAAATGGAAACAGTTCAGATGTCCTTCAACAGATGAATGAACAAACTGTGATACATTCATACAATGGAACGTACTCAGCAACAAGGAATGAATTACTGATATATGCAACATGGATGAGTCTAAAAATTACGCATGAAAGAAGCCAGACCAAAAAAAACAGGACATATTGTAAGCTTCCCTTTACCTGAAATTCAATAAAATACAAATTTAATTAATATAGAGTGACACAAAGCAGATCAGCAATTGTCTAGGAAAGACAAGGGGAATGGAGAGAGGGGAGGGGCGAGAGAAAAAGTTTTGGGGATGATGGATATGTTCCGAGTCTTGATTGCAGTAATGGTTTCATGGATAGATATGTGTATACATATATATATATATATATATATATACACACACATACATTTCTAAAACTGTGCACCTTAAGTATGTGCAGTTCATTGTCAATTACATCTCAATAAATTTCTTTCTTTTTTTTTTTTAAAAAAAGCATACATATTTAGATCTTTCAAGTACTGAGCAGAAGAAGGTATAGATTTCAATGGCTAAACTACAGAGAAAAATTAAACTCTGTAATTCTAATCTCGATTTCACATAAACCATTATGCAATATTTCAGGAGCCTTGACCTCTCTATATGTACTTAAATGTGGAAAGAACACTGTTCCTGCTTGGCAATGTGCCGACGGCGTCAGTCATGGGTCAAGCACCTAAAAGCTCTGGAAATTATTACCTCTCAGTTCTAAAACCAGCTCAATGAACTTAAAACCTTTCCTCCATCTTAGTTACTATACTAGCCCACAGAGGTCTGGTGAGGTTAATGGAGAGGTTAAAATATTCAGAACTCACATTCTATGAGAGCTGTTCTCATCTACCTTAGCTATTACAAAAGCACATACATCCTCCTGCATTCATATCATGCTTTACGTGTCTGCCAACTGCTAACCCCTGGGCCAAATCCATGTCAGAGGGTGTTTTTGTACAGCCTGTAAGCTAAGAAGAGTTTTTACATTTTTAAATGGTTGGAAAAAAAAACAAAAGATTATCCCAAGACATGCAAAAATTATATAAATTTCAAATTTCAGTGTTGGTATATATAAGTGTATATCAAAACACAGCTACACACACTAGTTTGTATGTTGTCTATGGTTGTGTATCCCCTACAATGACAGAGTAGTTGTGACAGAGACCACAAGACCCAAAGTTAAACTATGTGCTATATGGCCTTTTCCAGAAAACATATGCTTTCCCCTGCCCTAGACCCAAGTCCTACATGTGGCTGAGCATTTTGTGACTGGAATTGAATGAATCCCAAAATGAATTCCAGAGACAGGCAACTGTCATGAAAATTGCCGAGTGGTACCCAACTGGTACCTGTGAAATGAAAATATCTCCTGCCATATTAATAAACAAGAAATGTCACAGCCACCAGGGATTTCTGGCCTCCAAATGTGAATGAGAGCTCTCAAAACTTGGATGCAGTGATGCTGCCACCCCCTGCAGTGACTGCTGAGGAGCTGGGGGAACGCAAAAAGCAGGGTGAATGAGGAAACAGGATGGGCCCCGATAGCTGAGGAGCATGTGAAAGGGGTGGATTCAGCGAGCCCAGAGGCCTGCAGCTTCCTGCACACAGGAACGCTGAATTCCTCAACTTGATACCTGATCCCTGATGTTCAGACAGCCTGCTGCCTTTGCTGCAAACTTGCATATAGCCTGACTTGCCCTCTTGCCTCCCTGAAGCAGTTTTCTCAGCTAGTGAGATGCTGTCTCCTGGGCTCCGAGTCCTGAACATTCCCACCAAATACAATAACTCCACTTCCAGGTTGTGACTATATTTTTTTAGTCGACATATCCCTGGGTTGGGAAGACCCTCTGGAGAAGGCGAAGGCTGCTCACTCCAGTATTTTGGCCTAGAGAATTTCATGGACTATATGTATAGTCCATGGGGTTGCAAAGAGTCAGACACAACTGAGCGATTTTCACTTTCTGTTACAGATGCTTCTCCTCGTTCAAAGCAAGGCTATGATGTCACGAGAGGTGCCCCCAACTTCAATGCTGGCTCAGGCAGGGACAGAGCAGTGCCTATGGGGCTATGCTTTCAGTAACACAGCCCCCGAACATGCATCCCCTTCTTTACTTTATAATAGGTTCTCAGAGCAGCTGTAAAGATTTCAGGCTGCTTCCAACTACTAAATCAGTTGGGGCTCCTTGGGTTGAAGTTCCCAAGACAATCTGAGATAATTTAAGTGAAAAAGGTGATGACTTAAAAAATATTGACAAACTAAAAGTTGAGGAGTTAGCTGGTTTATATATAAGTTTTGAAACAAAGGGCAGGTAGTCTGAACATCAAAAGATTATTGTTAATTGAAGGAAAATCAGATATCTCAAGTTAAGGAATTTAGCACTTTTCTGTGCATATGAAAGTGCAAGAGTCTGGGCTCACTGAAATCATTCCTTTGATGTGCACCTCACTTACCCTGTATTTTCACTTTCTGAGTTTCCTCAGAGCTTACCATTGCAACCGGCTGCAGTCTGCCAAAGGCTGCTGCTAAGCAGCTTCAGTCGTGTCCGACTCTGTGCGACCCCATCGACGGCAGCCCACCAGGCTTCCCCGTCCCTGGGATTCTCCAGGCAAGAACACTGGAGTGGGTTGCCATTTCCTTCTCCAATGCATGAAAGTGAAAAGTGAAAGTGAAGTCGCTCAGTCGTGTCCAACTCTTGGCGACCCCATGGACTGCAGCCTACCAGTCCTACCAGACTGCAGTCCATGGACTGCTCCTCCATCCATGGGATTTTCCAGGCAAGAGTACTGGAGTGGGGTGCCATTGCCTTCTCCGCTGCCAAAGGCTAGATTGCAGGTATTCTTTCCTTCCTGAGTTTCCTCAGGGCTCACCTAGGGCTGCAGTCATGATGGGCTTCCCTGGAGGCTCAGACAGTAAAGAATCCCCCTGTGATGTGGGAGACCTGGGTTCCACCCGGGTTGGGAAGATCCCCTGGAGGCAGTCATGGCAACCCACTCCAGTCTTCTTGCCTGGAGAACCCCATGGGCCGAGGAGCCTGGCGGGCTACAGTCCACAGGGTCACAAACAGTCGAACAGGACTGAGTCACTAAGCATAATCATTGATGACTGTGACATCCTTTGTTTACAAATATGGCAGGAAATATTCCATTTCTAAAAGTCAACCAACTCACTTTCCATCCTTTCTAAGTACACTGTTCCTTTTGGAGCTTGAGGACCCTGAGCAGGAAATAGTGCTGATTTCCTGACTGTATCCTTCCCTCCACTTCTCCTGCTTCCCTTTCTCATTGGAGACCAGTCCCTCCCAGGTTCATAGGCCTCCAGAGTTAACAGTTTCCACGATTCAGAGACAAACCAGGAGTAGAACATCTTCCATTTCCAAATGCCCAGGAGATGGGCCCAATTAAGCAGCATAAATGGAGTGAGGGGTGGTGCCTAGAAAATGGGGACAGGGAGGCCTAGGTAACATTTTAAGCATTCACTTGGCCCACTGTAATACAGGCAGGGAGAACACGCTAAGGAAATTTAGTAGGAACAACAGGAAGTCTCCTTTCAAGGACAAATCCCATAAGATTCTCACACTATGGGCTATCTTGGGGATTTGATTTCAACTTTTATTAAAACCCTAGGTCCTAACTCTACACTGAACGCCAGAAAAAACTGAGTTTCTTTTTTATATTTCCTCTTCGCTTCATTCCTTCTCCTGGAACCTGAAAAATATCTACTTGTGGTTTCCAGTTTAGGTGCCTACCACCTCCACCTTCCGTTTACATTTCTTCTTGCTTCTTTCCCCTTTCCCACTCCACCTTCTCCTCAACACACACACACACACACACACACACACACACACACACACACACACACACCAGTACCGCTAGTGCCACAAAAGTAATCGCCTCTCCTGGCAAAAAAACCTAGCGGGTGGAGTCAGTCTATATGTTTATTCTCCTAAAGTGGGGTCTTGTTTACCCAGCAATAATCAATTACATTATTTACAGAGGTGTTACCCAACCCAGCAGAGCTCCTTACAGAGGCAGCCAGAGGTGGTCCTTGGAAATTCCCATTATCTTCCATCAGGTTTGATTCGTACTTATTTGGGAGAGGGGTGGGCAATCGCACCACACGCTTACTTTCAAGGACGTCTTAGCACTTACAAAGCCTTTGTGAACACCCTGTTGCCTTGGAGGTGGTCTTCACACTCCCAGCATAGGATCAGGTAGAAACAAGAACAATTTAAGAGATCAGCGAGGAGCTCAAGCCACCATACCAGGTAGTGGAATCTCGGCCTGGGAAGCAGGTCACATTTTGAGGCCAGGGCAAGCCACTATTCTGTTTCACTTTGGTTTTTAAATAAGGGCCTAACTCACTGGCCAGTTGGCAAAGGGGCTTGGGCCAAGAATAAACTGGGTCAGAGAGTCCTGCACAGACTTGACTTGGCCAACAGTTAGCTAATTAAGAGAACTTAGCGATGACTGCATTATTACAGATTCCAGCAGGACCGGTTGAGCGCTCCGTCTCCATGGCTCTTTTCTTCGTATCCGCCCACAACAGACCTTCTTCACATTTCAGTTCTAGTTTCTCTCCTCTTTAACCTCTGCCCTGGACAACACCATCAACCCTCGTGGACACCAACAGCACGACTCCCCAAGAGGCTCACTCCAAACAGTGACATCTCAATTCATCCCCACACCTCTAAATCCTGTCTCGTCTTCAGCAAAATATGCCCCTCCCAAAACTAAGCTTATATGAAATAGGTAAATAAACAGTAAATATACATGATCAGAATAACTGTGGGAAGTAAAGAGGGCTGTGCTGCCATCCCCATGCTGCAGATGGGGCCTAGCCCCCTGCCCCGGGGCTTCCTCCTGACCTCTCGCTCAGCGGTCACACCAAAACCCTGGTGTGTACTGAGACAGGCTGCAACATGGATGGCCCTTGAAAACATCACACTAAGTGAAAAGCTAACACAACAGACCACAAATATACAATTTCTAAAACACGCAAATCCATACCGACAGAAGTGGATTCCGAGTCGCCAAGGAGGGTGGAAGGCAGGGAGTGACTGCTAATGGGGCTTCTTTCAGGAATGATGAAAATATTCTAACATTAGATTATGGTGATGGTTACACATTCTTGTAAATGTACAAAAACCACTGAATTGCACACTTTGGGTAAATTTTATCATGTATGACTACCTTAATAAAGCTATTAAAACTTCTATATTTATATATAACAACTAAAACAATACAGGTCTGCTGAAACAGAACTAATTTTAAAGTAGAATGAAAGGAGCGTATGATTTTAAAAAAAACCTAGCTACATCTTCAATTCTGCTCTGCTCCTTTCCTTTGTGATCGCTTACTTACCCAATCCTGTCACATTTGTGGCCAACGTTTTCCTCATCTTCATCCACACCCAATTTCTACAAACCTGGGTAACTAAAACACTTGGTTAACTTCTTCCTGAGCACCACATCTTCCTATCCAAACACTCCTATACAAATATGTTCAAAATTCGTCTTCCACAAAGCACCATTTCCTGTGCCACATTCCTGCTAAAACTCTGCAATGATTTTTCCTGGAGCAGCCAAGGATACTAGTTCCCAGCTCAGCACGGAACACACACAGGTCCTCCAGAGGCAAGCTGAGCCCTAGCCTTTCCCATTCATCCAGGTCTTGCATCACGCTAGCAGACATCCATGGACCGTGTAATCCATGGGGTTGCAAAGAGTCGGACATGACTGAGCAACTTCCACTAGGACCTGGACCTCATGCTAGTTTGCTCAGCTCCCTCTACCCATGCCCACACAGCACGAGCACTACAGAAACCCCTTCCTCCTGCTCACGGAAGTCCCTCAAGATGGACCGCCCTCACCAATCTCCCTTGACCGCTCCAGCCCCTAATGTTGTTTCTCTCAACACCTGGCATTCACAAGTCTGTATGATTTACCTGATACTTAGATAACAAGATAATGTGTTCTGTCCCCCAGTGAGGGCCGAACAAGAGCTCTGGCAAGTAGATGACGTTACCTCTCCTCTGTCCTCCTTCCACCCAGTGGCTATAGAATACTGTTATACACAAAGTATCACTCAACTGTTAGAGATGGCCCTGAGTGCCTTAGAAATGCCAGTTCACTCATTGACTGTCTAAAAAACTTCTTAGTTTGGGAAGTGGATTTTTCTTAAATCACCCATTAATCTTTGGTTATCTGTAAACAATTATAACTGGCTTCTAGAAAGGTTCCATATACTCAGTTTAAAGGGAAGAAAACATCGGTTAAGACAGACCAGTTTGGAGAGGCCAACAATTAAATCCATAAAGAAGGCTGAGTGCTGAAGAACTGTTGCTTTTGAATTCTGGTGCTGGAAAAGACTCCCAAGAGTCCCCTGGACTGCAAGGAGATCAAACCAGTCAATCCTAAAGGTAATCAACCTTGGATATTCGTTGGAAGGACTAATGATGAAGCTGAAACTCCAATACTCTGGCCACCTGATGCAAAGAGCTGATTCACTGGAAAAGACCCTGATGTTGGGAAAGAATGAGGGGAAGGAGAAAAGGTGGGTGAAGGATGAGACGGTTGGATGGTATCACCGACTCAATGGACATGAGTTTGAGCAAACTCTGGAAGACGGTAAAGGACAGGGAAGCCTGCTGTGCTGCAGTCCATGGGGTCACAAAGAGTCAGACACGAGTTAGTGTGAACAACAACAACCCTAATTGGTGAGTACAGAACACAAGGACAGGAGTAGGAACATTGACTGGTGTTACCTCTAAGGGCCAGACTTTCTTCTCAAAGATGAGAAGGCAAGGAAGAAGCAAAGGGTACCAGACGGACAATCAGAGAATGGCAGCAAAAATTAGAAACCGTGAAAGTAGCAAAGGAAATAGCAGGACTGGGGTGGGTGAGGACTTGACAGAAAAAACAGGGATGAAGAAACAAAAGTGAGACCAGCTTCACATGCTGGAGGGAGACAGAATACTGATTCTCTGCTTGCAAAGACCTGTGCATCACCAGCAGGTAAGCTCCTTTCTGGAGTCAGAGCACTTCATTCTCTCCAGGTGGGGACTGGGTCCTTTGACTCCAACAGGCTCAACCTCTGGGAACCAGAGGCCACTGAACTCTTTGCTATAAGCTTTTTCAAAGAAAACCTGAAGTTTAAAGAATGCTTATGTGGCTCAACTTCTATCTCTCAAACTTCATTCCTGAGATGATAACACATCAAAAAAAGCACTTCCTTCATATCTTTAGCGTGTTTTTAATGTGTGTTTTCCACACTGACAGACAAATTATGAAATGGTGGTAGTGCTCTAAATCTGATTAATGTTATTCAGGGACTCCCACAAACTGTTTGCCATTTATTACACTTGTTAATTAGGAGCTGGAAGGTCTTTATCTGCTCCAACCTAGAGTCACATGCCCAGGATGGCACTTTACTAAAAGCAGGACTCCTAGCTAATACTGTTAATGAGTTTAGCACTGCCAAAATGTCAGCGGTCTTTTATTTGGTCAGAAAGGGCCTAATTTATCTAGTTCAGCTGCCCTCAGTAATTTTCATGGAAATGTCAGAGCAGCAATCAGGAGAATGGCAATAAAGATGATTACTAGAAGGGTAGCAAGAGCACCCCACTGACAGATTGCTTTTATTTTTCTTTCATCACTGCGAGATTTAGTTCAGAGATAAGGCAGAGTACACAGAGCTCAATATCAAAACATGTGCATGTATTTTGTCTGGAGTACAATTACGTTTTGAAGTTCTGAAACATGTAAGATACAGAAGATGCACTATAGAATGAAGAGAGTTTAAGAAAATGTTTCATGGGGAGATTCAGAAGAGCAAGGACGTTTAACAAAAGTTGCTTCCGTTCATGAAAAATCTTAGGATGCTAAACATGGGCATCTGAAAGTGCTAGATATAGATTGCTTTCATCACTTTTGCACTAAAAAATTTTGCTTATGACTTACTCAACACAAAATAAAAATAGCTTCCTTCTTTACCAATTTCAATTTACCATTCTTATATAAGTGTGTGCACGCTCGCGTGTGTGTGTGGTCAGTTGCTCAGTCATGTCCGACTCTCTGCAATCCCATGGACTGTAGCCTGCTAGGCTCCTTAGTCCATGGAATCCTCCAGGTAAAAATACTGGTTTGCCTTTTCCTACTCCAGGGGATCTTCCTAAGCCAGGTCTCCTGCATTGTAGGCAGATTCTTTACCATCTGAGCACCAGGAAGCCCACAATAGGGGTACCTTTGTTGCAACTGATGAACCTACACTGATACATCATAATTACTCAAACCCCATGTTAACATTCTGGTTCACTCAATATTGAATATCCTATGAGTTTGGACCATCGCATATTGACATGTATACACTGTTATAGTATCTTACCGAGTATTTTCACTGCCCTAAAAGTCCTAGGTACTCGACTATTTATCTCTCCTCCCCAATCCCTGACAACACTGATATTTTTCTTTCCCCAAGGTTTTGTCTTTTCCAGAATGTCATATAGATGAGGTAATATAGTATGTACTCTTTTCAGATTTTAGTAATATACGTTCAAAGTTCCTCCATGTCTTTCCATGGCTTGACACCTCACCTCTTTTTAGCGCTGATTAACATTCCATTGTCTGTATGTACCACAGTTATCCCTTCACCTACTGAAGGACAGCTTGGTTGCTTGCAACTTTTGGCAATTATGGATAAACTTTCTATGAACACATGTGTGCAGATTTCTGTGTAGACAGAGGTTTTCAAGTCCTTTGGGTGAATACCAAGGAGAGTGATTGCTGGATTGTATGGTATGAGTACGTATGTTCACTCTTGTACCAGGGGATCTTCTCAACCCAGGGATCAAATCCGCTTCTCTTGCATTGGCAGGCAGATTCTCTTTACCACTGTGCCACCTGGGAAGTCCCTTATATAAGCTTCAGTTAAGTTCAGTTGCTCAGTCGTGTCCGACTCTTTGTAACCCCAGGAATCGAAGCTTAGGTAGTAACAAATGTAATCAGTCTGAAGTCAGTAATGGATAGATAACAAGGCTGTTCACCTTCAGGTCATGTCAGAACATGGGAAGCACACATTTACGCTCATTGCAACAGAATTGAGGGAGAAAGCCCATCTATGGGTGTTGATTTGAGGAACTGGACCCAGTCTTTCACTGACAGAATTTCAAAACTCACCCTGGGGACACATCACATTCATTCTAATTATGGTGGAAAAGTGAAAGTGAAAGACACTCAGTCGTGTCCAACTCTTTGCAAGCCCAAGGACTATACACAATCCATGGAATTCTCCAGGCCAGAACACTGGAGTGAGTAGCCTTTTCCTTCTCCAGGGGGTCATCCCAAGCCTGGGATTGAACCCAGGTCTCCTGCATTGCAGGTGGATTCTTTACCAGCTGAGCCACAAGAGAAGCCCAATTATGGTGGGAAAGGATAGGTAAAATGAAGGATAAAGAAAATAAAGCACTTAGTCTGGTTCCCGACAGCTGACCTCATAAGGAATCAACGTTCCAGGCTCCCAAGATAACTACCGTCATCCAAGACAACTAAGGTCATCTTTGGACACCCACCCCAGTCTCTCCCAACACTCTTTACCCCATCTAATAGGCCATAAAAATGTTTCATGGTTTCTGAAGCCAGGCCAATTTTAACTTTTCAACTTACTAGAAGAAGAAGAGGCAGAGAAAAGGAAAGATATACCCATTTGAATGCAGAGTTCCAAAGAACAGCAAGAGTTAAGAAAGCCTACCTCAATGATCAATGCAAAGAAAAAGAGAAAAACAATAGAATGGGAAAGACAAAAGATCTTGTCAAGAAAATTAGAGATAAGGGAATGTTTCAAGCAAAGATGGGCACAATAAAGGACAGAAATGGTATGGACCTAACAGAAGCAGAAGATATTAAGAAGAGGTGGCAAAAATACACAGAAGAACTGTACAAAAAAGTTCTTCATGACCGAGAGAATCACAATGGTGTGGTCACTGACCTAGAGCCAGACATCCTGGAATGCGAAGTCAAGTGGGCCTTAGGAAGCATCACTACAACCAAAGCTAGTGGAGGTGATGGAATTCCAGTTGAGCTACTTTACATCCTAAAAGATAATGCTGTGAATGTGCTGCACTCAGTATGCCAGCAAATTTGGAAAACTCACCAGTGGCCACAGGACTGGAAATGGTCAGTTTTCATTCCAATCCCAAAGAAAGGCAACGCCAAAGAATGCTCAAACTACTACACAATTGCACTCATCTCACACGCTAGTAAAGTAATGCTCAAAATTCTCCAAGCCAGGCTTCAACAGTACATGAACTGTGAACTTCCAGATGTTCAAGCTGGTTTTAAAAAAGGCAGAGGAACCAGAGATCAAATTGCTAACATCTGTTCGATCATGGAAAAAGCAAGAGAGTTCCAAAAAAACATCTATGTCTGCTTTATTGACTATGCCAAAGCCTTTGACTGTGTGAATCACGACAAACCCTGGAAAATTCTGAAAGAGATGGGAATACCAGACCACCTGACCTGCCTCCTGAGAAATCCGTATGCAGGTCAAGAAGCAACAGTTAGAACTGGATATCAAACAACAGACTGGTTCCAAATTGGGAAAGGAATACATCAAGGCTGTATTTTATCACTCTGCTTATTTAACTTATATAGAGTACGTCAGAGAAACACCGGACTGGATGAAGCACAAGCTGGAATCAAGATTGCTGGGAGAAATATCAGTAACACCAGATATGCAGGTGACACCACCCTTATGACAGAAAGTGAAGAAGAAGTAAAGAGCCTCTTGATGAAAGTGAAAGAGGAGGGTGGAAAAAGTTGGCTTAAAACTCAACATTCAGAAAACTAAGATCATAGTATCTGGTCCCATCACTTCATGGCAAATAGATGAGGAAACAGTGGAAACAGTAATAGACTTTATTTTGGGGGCTCCAAAATCACTGCAGTGAAATTAAAAGACGCTTACTCCCTGGAAGGAAAGTTATGACCAACCTAGACAGCATATTAAAAAGCAGAGACGTTCCTTTGCCAACAAAGGTCCATTTGTCAAAGCTTACTTTTTCCAGTAGTCATGTATGGATGTGAGAGTTGGACTGTAAAGAAAGCTGAGTGCAGAAGAATTGATGCTTTTGAACTGTAGTGTTGGAGAAGACTCTTGCGAGTCCCTTGGACTGCAAGGAGATCCAACCAGTCAATCCTAAAGGAAATCAGCCCTGAATATTCATTGGAAGGACTGATGCTGAAGCTGAAACTCCAATACTCTGGCCACCTGATGTGAAGAACTAACTCATTAGAAAAGACCCTGATGCTGGGAAAGGTTGAAAAAGACCCTGATGCTGGGAAAGTTTGAAGGCAGGAGGAGAAGGGGATGACAGAGGATGAGATGGTTGGATGGCATCATTGACTCTATGGACATGAATTTCAACAAGCTCTGGGAGTTGGTGGTGGACAGGGAGGCCTGGCATGCTGCAGTCCATGGGGCGCAAAGAATTGGACACAACTGAGCGACTGAACTGAACTGAGAAGAATTAGAGAATATGGTAACAAGGCCCTTACTTAGAAAGCTGAGAAATGGAAATACCAATACTAAATCCCATGGGACCTGAGTTATACCCCTAACTTCCATCCATGCTAACTTCCAAGTAGCTGTGTACAAAAGGAAGTTTTTTGTCGGACTCTTTGTGAGCCTACAGACTGGGGCCCCCCGGGCTCCTCTGTCCATGGGCTTTCCAAGGCAAAATACTGGAGTGGGTTGCCATTTCCTTCTCCAGGGGATCTTCCTGACCCAAGGATCAAACCCAGGTCTCCTGCATTGTAGGCAGATTCCTTACCACCTGAGTCACCAGGGAAGCCCTCCACCTTTTTCAATGAAAGGGCCCCAATACTACAAAAATAGATGTTTAAGAAAAACCTTTGACAGAAAGGTAACTTTTTCACTTTACCTCTCAAATTTCCCTGCAAAAGAAAAACAAATATACAAATAAAAAATTGATATATATGAGTTTAATTTAATCTCCCCTTGGGGAAAACACCAGTTTGCTGAGCATAACAATATCTGCGTCATTACATGTTCTATCAATTAGTCTAGCCTAACTAAGCAATTTAACAAAGTCTTTGACTGCAGCAGGACTACTTAAATGATCAAGTATGTTTACTTTACGATATGGAAATGTTTTTATCAAGAGGCCTTTGTTTGGATTTCCCAGCAGAGGCTCAGGGATGCAGGGCTGTGGACTCAGATGTTAAGGACTCCCCTGGCCATGAGAAGGGTCATGCTTTTCCTTCACTCAGCTTCCCCATCACTATCAATGACACAGTTGTCATCTCTTCTACCATGTACCTGGAACATTAGGTTCACAAGTTAAGTGTTAAGCATTGTGACCACTCAAATCTTAAGTGCAAGATGGATAACACAGGCAAGAGACTTAGCTTATCAAGAAAAAACTATAAGGTGGTTCTAATGATCAGTCAGCTTTGCTTTGTAAAAAATTTCCTACTGCAAAATTAAAAACAAAACTTGGTATCAACATCAGAAATAAGGTGACCAACCATCCCAGTTTGCTCAGGACTATGAAGGTGTCTGCACTGAAATTCCTGAGCAGTCAGAGAGACAATTATCTCAACAGAAACTCAAGTGAGTAAGAATATTCACATAATCAGACATGACTGATCAACTTCAAACTCAATTCTCTGCATTAAAAACTGGAGCTTGACCACCTTTAGCTCACATATATTTTATCTTCCTCTTATTTTTTTTTTCTTTTTTAATCTTCAGTTTCACCAAAGAAAACTATGTCAAGATTTAGATATCTGAGGCTCTGCCACTTACTCTGTGACCTTGGGTTAGTTTTTTAACCTCTCTATATCAAGAGGTTCCTCATCATGACAGGCACACAGTAAGCACCCAAAGATGAGCCAATAATATCATTTCTATTTAATACTGTAAGCCCAGGGCTAAGACCATGTTTTTTCTACTTGTGATTTTTAAATTTCACACCCATCATGTCTATAGTGTTTTCTCTTTTCCTCCTTTTTTAAAATCTTGGAAGAGCATACAAATACAATCAGGTTGATATGTTCTCCTTAATTCTTCTCCCTTTTTTCTGGCAGACCTACATAAAAAATAAAGAAGCAATTTCATTTCTTTCTTCATTTTCAAATCAGGCCCTACCATGCTCAGTCAGAAAACTTTTAATAATAAAATATCACTATTCCTTTCTCAGTAATTTCTAATTACCAAGGTACTCTTGCCCATGTTAAGATATGTTTCCTTTTCCAACCGCTAAGCTAGCAAGAGGAAAAAGCTTATTAGGATTCAAGCAACATCAGTAACAAAATATAATTAGCTTCTTGGAATTTATGAGCCTATTCTTTCAACACAATACAGCAACTATTATTCTTTAAAAATGAATATGATAATGCACGGATTGCAAAGAAACACTTCAATGAATGAAGTAAGGGACATTACTCTCCTATCATATCTGACTAGGTTTCTTTTGTTCTGCTGTCCTTTATTCATTTGAGTTTTCAACCTCAAACTGATAAAACCATGGACTATAATGTGGGTAGGCGATGCAGAAATCACTAAAATGTAGTAATACGGACAAGGTGGCAGGTAAGTCTTGGGGCTCCCAGCAACAGGAACCGTAGAAATGGAGCAAGGAATTGTTTACACAAATTACTATTTCAAGGATGTGAAAACATTAATGAACTAAGGAGAGAGACTTCCCAATACTATGATAATAGAAAGGAAAATGAGAGAAACTCTTAATCCACTGTACTTAGCAGAATAGTACCCGAGGAGCTGAGAGTGACACTGGACAAACTTTTGGAGTAGAAAGAGAAATATACAATTCCTTCCAAAATCAGGATATTGATTAATTACCAATTACCAAATCAATGTCTAGTTCCTAGCAAACAGCAGGAGTGCCAGAATGTACGTCCCTTTCCTCTCCCGGCAAAGTTCCATTATCAGCTACAGCACATGATACAAGGGGATCAGAGATTTCCGACTCGGGGTTTTCTAAAAGCTGCCTGCAGGGAAAGCTCTGTAGATGACAAGGAGATCTTGGGAAGTTTACACAAAGCTGAGAGCCAGGGATTCCGTGCTCTATTCTGAGTCATGCCTTCAACACGCAGGGTCTTTGTCAACTGGCTCTTCTTTGATTTTCTCATCTTGAAGTAGGTATTACAGGGGGCCAGCAGAAGAGCACACGCAGTGCCAGCCACTCCCAGGACTTAGAAGCTCGTAGGGGAGGAGAAAGTTAAGCTTGAAAAACAGGATGAAGCTACGTTTTAAAGCACTTATTATGTGCTTGTAGAAACTAAACGCAACAGGATTTTTAGAAAAGAGGGATAGAGAGTAGGCATGAGGTGGTGCCAAGCAGAGTCAGCTGGACCAAATAAGGGCATTTTCACAATTAAACTGGATTAAGTAAAGAACTGCAAATAACACTGTGCAAATAGGCCATGGCAATAAAGATCAGGAATCTCCTCCTCCATAATAATCAACTGGATGATGAAAGAAACAGTCATATGTAGGGTGGACAAGCTAATGAATCCTTCCTCCATGACATACGCTCTGTTCCCTGTTTCTTTTCTTCAGACTCCCAGTTTGGCCTATCACGTTATGTTCCTAAATTCCACTTGTAATGGGCTGCCCTCCGGGTTCATCTGTACCACTGACATACAGAGGAGAGAAACAGGGTTTGCGTCTGTGCAGAGAAACGCCAGCGTTCCCGGCACACACGAACTGCTGAATATGGTACATCCACGGCCGTATGAAGCAGTGTGGGCGGCTTCCAGAAGGTCACTGAAGAGCAGTACATCTTCGGGACTTGGTTCAATCACACTACTAGACAACACCCACTTCCTACCACTGCCTGCATGCCTGTCCCAACAGGTAGCAGTGATTACAGTGGAGCATAAATCAGATTCCCAGCATTAGAAACTGGTCAGCTCCTTCTTCCACTTTGCTAAGAATGGTGTAACTTCCTCCGAGGAAAGGGAGAAACCAGAAGAGAAGCATCTGTGTTAAGCTGGGATCCTTAAAAATTTTTTTTTTTTAATTTTGTGTTGAGAAATAGGTGATAACAATGTTGTGATAGTCTCAGGTGGACAGCAAAGGGACTAAGCCATACATACACATGTATCCATTCTCCCACATACCCCACTCTCATCCGGTTGCCACATAACACTGAGCAGAGTTCCCTGTGCTGTTCAGTAGGTCCTTGTTGGTTATGGGATCATTTAATTTGGACTAAAGACACTTTTGAAGGCTAATAAAACTAAGGTCAGATGAGCACACTGACAGCTATTTCCAATCATTAGTCAAGTTTCCACTACAATCCTTTGACAGGCCGAATAATGGACTATTGAAATCACTGTGTGTGAAGGTTTTAGTCATACAAGTTCCCACCATCAAGTCTATTTTCATAAACACTCATTTCTGAATGAACGTTATATCTTAGATTCAGAAAATATGTCTGCAATCAATGACATCTATGGGCAAGAAACTGGGCTCTGACACCTCCCTGACCCCGCCTGGATTCCCAGCTTGGCTTTCAGCCTTCCAGAGAAGGGGGTCAGGGGGTTTCACTCGCACAGCTTGGGATCCACCCTTCACTATCTGAAAACAGCAACACCTAAGGCCATCCCAGCAACCAAAGCCTCCAGGGTGGGCCACTGGATTCAGGAACTCCTTAAAAGAAAAACTGGAACAAACAAAAAAACCAAAGATACCCCAAAGCTACAAGTGAACCCTCCTCCATTCTGCCAAAATAGTTACTCCAATTACAAGAGTGAAATTGATTACATAGCAGGGTTCACCAAGCCAGTAGGTGAAATGTTGCTCTAGATTAGCATTTTGGTCACATCCACTTTAAACAAAAATTTATAAATAAAGGCTTTAACTGTAGACTTGCAACATAGCTCTATTTAAGGATTTCCAAGTAATCATTTTGTTGTTATTTATAGGAAGTCACCACCAACACAGAGAAAACCCTAGCAATTCGTAATGGTCACACTCAGTCAGAAAATAAAATTCAGCAGCTCCTGTGATTAAAAAGGACTCCACTGGGCCTCAGGGACTGACTGAGCTTCCTACAATTAGACTGGTTCATGGAAGACTTTGTGACAATAGATTAATATGAGATCATGCGGAAAAATATAATATCAACATACATACAAGAAAGGAACATTATTAGATGTTCAGGTGAAATATCCTGTTTGAATAAACCATTTTAAAATTTATTTCATTGGTGGTTAAAAAAAAGGCCGGATAACTCGTCCTTTCCCATCCCCCACACCTTGATGGATCAGAAGGTCAAGGCCACAGTGGACAGTTAGGCTGGCCCCAAAGGGTACCCGGCAGGGAGCTACACAGCAGCCACGCTGTCTCTCTGCACTCCTGCCCTCATGCCATCTGACGCCCAGCAGCCCTCCTTCACCACTTTAAAGGCATTCTTAAATAAGCAGCGGGCAGAAGACTATGTGAACAGGCCAAGGTAGAACAACAGATGGTCCCAATTTATTTTAGCCAGTGTATTTGTTTTTTAATTGGCCTTTTCAGTCTTTACATTATTTTACAAAGATCACCATAGGATCTCAAGATACTCTTGTTTTTTCTTATTTAACACCAACCCTGCATAAAACACTGCTCATTTCCTTCATTCACTCACATTTCTTTCTTTCTCTCTTTCCTCTCCCTATCTGCCTTAAATATGTAAGAAAACATAGTTATATAGGTGCATTATTTATATGAGCAGAGAATTGAAAACCTAAATATTTCTTCAATAGCTATTATGGCATACAATATGGACTACTAGAGTTAATAAAATTCAAGTTTTTTTTTTTTTTTTTAAGAAATATATCAAGAGAAATTTGAGGAAAGAAAGATATAATACTGTGAAACTCAAGCATAATCCCTTAAAAAAAATTACTAACCAAGAGAACATACCAAAACATTACCTGATAATATAATTACAAGATTTTTTTTCTTTTTTACTTATTTCTTTTCCAAATTTTGTATGTTCATGTACTATGTTTGTGATCATACCCACATAGCCCTTACCCTGCCCATTCTTAAGTAGGAATCAAAGGTAGATATGCTCACGTCATATCATGAACTAATCAGATTTTTCTTAAATATTTTTTGTTAAAAACTGTGACTTTAAAAGCACAACCAGTTTCAGTTATGATGGCAGATTTTGAACCATAAACATGTGTATATATTATATACACAGAAAATGCTAGCAGGCAAAGACTGTGGTACTTTGATTCACACTGGAGTAGGCATAGTACCATTTGGTTGCTTCATGCGACTCCTCATTTATGTGGGACATAAGCGGAGGCATCTGTTGTGAAGGCTGGAATGGACCATGATTGCAGCATCAGTGTCAACTCATCTGCATTGTAAGTAAACAGCCATGAAGACCAAAGATTCCCAAAATGACCTCTTTCTGAGCCTTATTAGCCCATAGCCTGCTAGCAGCGCATTTCCACTTAGATGACCAACAGGCAACTCAAATTCAGCATGCCTAAGTCCAGACTCATCACAAATTGGATTTTACATGAAATCTCCAATCTCTCCTGTTAGCATAGTATTAGTCACTCAGTCGTGTCTGACTCCTTGTGACCCCATGGACTGTAGCAATCAGGCTCCTCTGTCCATGGAATTCTTCAGGCAAGAATACTGGAGTGGGCTGCCATTTCCTTCTCCAGGGAATCTTCCTGATCCAGGGACTGAACCCAGGTCTCTCACACTGTAGGAGAGGTCTCTCCACAGATTGTTTACCGACTGAGCCACCAGGAAGCATAATCCTCTCAGAAGCCTGGACATTGCCCCCAGTGCTGCTCCTTCCCAGCAATCTACCAACCCACCCAGCAACCCAAGTCTTAAAGATGGCAGTTCTAGAGACCATGACTAGGCACTGTGCAAACAGCAGGAACTTGTGGAATCAAGACCCAGGTTTAAACTTGGCCTTGCCACCTACTAGATGGATAACCTTCGGCAAGACTCTTAATCCTTCTGTGAACTGCAGTTTAAATAAGGTCATGCGCTCAGAAGGGAATGTCGAGGGCCGGATGCTAAACACGTGCTAGTGATCAACGCTGGACAGCAGGCACTCTGGTAGAAACGCTAAGTCTGTAGCCCTCAACAGTGTATTAAGTGCTATAATGCAGAAATGCCCAATGCTATGGGGGCGTCACAGAGGATGGAATCTAGACCAGAGTGGAGATGTCAGGGAAGACTTTCAAGGGAACTAACACAAACTAAGTCCTATGAGAAGAGCACGAGGTACATAAGCAAAGGTGGAGGCCATGGATAGTGTACTGGAAGAAGACAAATGAATGTGAAGTTCTGGGGTCAAGAGACAACCAGGCACCTTGAAGGTACTTCAAGTAGTTGAGTTGGCTAGAGGTCAGAATGTGACGGTGACAAGTAGCCAAATACAGCTGGAGAGGCCAACAGGGGCTAAGGAGCTGGGTACCCTAAAATGCAGGATCATAAGCAGGGAAATGACATTTTAAAAATGTACCCAGGGACTTCCCTGGCAGTCCAGTGGTTAACATTCCATGCTTCCACTGCAGGGGACATGGGTTCAATCCCTGGTCAGGGAACTAAGATCCCACATGCTCTGTGACATGGCCAAAATAATAGTAAAAAGTAAATAAAATGCATGCAAAGTTCTTAGCACTTCTGAGCACTATTTCTGAATACTCCCTTCATTTTTACTACTATATAATCTGGTTTACGCTGTCCAGAAATTTACAGTGTTATGTTTTTTCTTAAGTGAGCCTCTTCCTACTAATTATTATGTTAGGGTATTTTTTTTTTTAAGCAATTTAAAAATTTTCCTCAATCTACCTGGGGAAAAAAGGCAGAAATGTAAAGAGAAAATCCCATCAGCCTTTACCCTGGCTCTTTGGCAGTCAGAACAATGAAAAGGTTAATTTCTTACATAAGTCATAAACTTCAGAGCTCTCCACATAACTGATCATACTAACTTCTCAATTCCAACTGCTGTGCTCAGCAGTATTTACAAGACACTGCATCAGCCTCCCCATTTCATAGCAACATATGCTCCAGTCTTCCCATCCAGCCCACAAAAGCACCAGTGGTTCAGGGCACTCAGTCACCCAAAGCACCACAGGCCGATTTGATGAAAATGTAATTCTGCCACTGAGGATTACTGCAGTCACAATTTGAATGAAATCTACCCAGTAACCCAGACCTCATTGGAATCCCTTATTAGCTCTATACCACAACTGATGAACACTGGTAATTTTTAAAAACCTAAATTAGTGGAATGAATTGAAATCTTTATCATTCCCACCAGACTAAGAATCATTCACCTAAGAAAAGCAATTAACATATTCCTGTCACTTGCAAATGAATGCTGAAGATTAACTGCAGGGACTTTCCTACTTTTCCAAGGATGTCTTTCTGCATGTAGGGCACAATTACATATAGAATTATTCTCCATGCACTCACCCTTAAATACCACATATTCATTTCTATTTTGGAAGGGAATTTTGCGAAGGCTAAAGGCATTAAGTTTAATGCCTTAAGTTAATCATTCTCATGATTTCTAACAATTTTACATTAATCAGAGCATCAATGAACAACAACAACAAAAAAAGTCACATCTCTAGCAGGATGTTTTTGAATATCAAAACAATTACGGTGTTGAGTTTTGTTGTACTGAAGGCAACAGTTTTGAAGTGAAGTCAAGTGTTAGTCGCTCAGTTGTGTCCAACTCTTGGCGACCCCATGGACTGTAGCCTGCCAGGCTCCTCTGTCTATGGGATTCTCCAGCGAAGAATACTGGAGTGGGTTGCCATTCCCTTCTCCAGGGGATCTTCCTGACCCAGGGATGGAACCCGGGTTTCCTGCATTGCAGGCAGATTCTTTAACGTCTGCATCACCAGGAAAGCCCATTATAACCCCCAATGAATCTGGAGGCCAAGCTTCACCTCTGCCCTTCACATAAATTTTCCATTTCCACTGAAGGAAATTCTGCAGAAGATGATATGCATAAACGGAGGGAACATTTGCAAGATGAAACAGAAGTAATTTTGTACCATATTGCTTCACTTGAAGTATTCCAACAAAATATCTGGATTGCCATCCTTCATATTGACCATTTCTAATACAATAGCATGATCTAATTCTAGCTCCTGGAGCTACTCCCACCCATCTCAGGACTAGGACCTGATTCCAAACACTTCCACTCTGATCTCATCTCTTCCTAAGAGAGAACACTCAGAGCCAGCCTAGATAACCCCATGAGCCTCAGCTGCAAACAAAGCTCTCCAACCCTGCTAATACTGGGTGGGTCCCTAAAGGCCCAGTGTTTGCTTTCAGAAGGAGGTGGAGGGAGGTCTAACACAGATCCAGCTTCAGCGAGTGGGGACCTGGGGGTGGATGATGAAGTAATTGGTACAAAAGTAGTTGCCTCTGTGTACTTTTTCTTTCTCTAGTCTTTTCTTTTTACTCTTTTCATCATTTGTAATGATCATGTGTCCTGACAACCACAATGCAATAATGGGCTGAGAATAATGCATTTCTTCGGTCACTGGCCACTCCTGCATCAGGTAAGCACCTGAGAGAGAGAAACGGGTGACAAGATCAGATGACAGAGCCCTAAGAGTTTAGTAGTGTTGCTGGATGGCACGCAGTACCTGACAGCCCACTGACTGGGAGCTGACAAAGGCCTTCTAGAGGCTGGCATGATTGTGTGAGAGAGGGTGGTGGGGAGGAGGAGGAGGAACACTGACAACAGGAAGTTCTTGTGTTACACAAGACCTGCACTTCTCCTTCTACCTGTCAGGTATTCAAATTGATCTGGGTGGAATGTTACAGACTTGTGAGGCCACAGCTTCCAGGTGGTAGCTCAAGTCATGGGGATGAATAATATCCCTTGGAAGAACATTCTCGGAGATGAGCCTGAGATGCAAGTTCAAGGAATCCAAAACTTCACAACCAGAAAGTGAGATGTGATAGCCCGGGGTTAAGGTCGCTGACTCGTGCTAGGTCCCTTCCCGTTGCCCTCAAGCATATCCCTCTTCAATTCAGCCAATGGTCAAACTGTTTCACAACTTCAGAACCCAAGAAAATATGCCACCATTTGTCTCTGACCATGAGACAAAACCTCAATCAAGAAGCTTTTAGAAAATTCTTCCAAATTGAAAAAGCTAGCTGTACACAGCAATAGAGATAGACTTCGCAGCTGGGGGCACCTCAAGTCCTCTCAAACCCGCTTACCAAGGGCCCCTCCTCTGGCAAAGGAGCCTCCCCCATCTGTTAGTGCTTCGAGGCAAAGCTCCCACCCACATGGCACAACCTTCTTACAGTAAACAGATCACAACTTAAAAGGGACTCCACAAAGTGTGCATCGCTGATAAAATCAGGTCTCCATGAAAGAAGTCGTTATGCAATAGTTATACCTGCACACTGTTTCTCTGTACTGCATCCTTATCCTGGGCGTGGGCAGTGACTGGCTGGCCTTCCCTCTCCCGTGTTCTATCACCAACTAGGATGGTCATTTTAAGGTCAGTCCTGGGCACAAAGAATACTTGATGGCACTAGCTGGGACAAAACTAGAACAAATGAAATAAAAGTGATAAACACACTAACCTTTTAAAAGTAATTACTAGGGACGTCCCTGGCAGTCCAGTGGTTAAGACTCTATGCTTCCAATGCAGTGGGCCTGGGTTTGATCCCAGGTCGGGGAACCAAGATCCCACAGGCTGTGTGGCACAGCCAAAAAACAAATGTTTTTAACTGATTAGTACTGCCACTTGCTAGCTCATTAACATTCTGACTCTGTAAATCCAAAAAAGGAAATACCTTTCTTTTGCCAATATTTGGAAAAACATTTTCCCAGATAATGAGCTGTTGGCATTGAAGTCCAGCAAACATCAGCAGGCTGTGAAACTCTTTGCTTGGATATTGTCTTCACGACAAGTCTGTCTCCACTTAAGAACTTCTTTTAAAAAATTTTCTAAAAATTTTAGTGCTCACTTACAACCACAGCTACAAATGTTCTGTTTGTAGTAGTAAAATAATAAAAATAGTACAAGAGCTAACTACTAGTATTTATCAGGCACTTTGATAAGCACTACATAGGTTATGTCACTGGTCTTCACCAAGGTGAATTTTCACTATTTTATCATCGAGAATGTGCAGCCCAGGAAAGCAACTGATTCCAGATCGCCTAGCTAGGAAGTGGCAGAGCTGTGATTTCAGAGCACACGGCTTCACCACACAGTTTTGCAGATGGACAAACTGAGGTGATAAATCAAGTGACTTGGTCCAGAGAAGAAGTTAGTAAAGAAGTTGATGAAAAAAGAGACTTTTCTCTTGGTCATTCAACATATTACCCTGATCCCAAGATGTCCTCATTGCTGGCTGGGACTTTTATGCCAAATAAGAAGGGTGCCCTATCTCCAACACTGGGGGAATTGAAGGGCTTGAAGGCAGTTCCATCACATCAGACACTTTCTTTGGCCTTAATTATAAAACATGTATGTCCAGACAGCATTTTCATCAGCATCTCAGAAGCCCCAAAGGAGAAACAGTCTGAAAAGTCACTCTATTAATCACACCAGACGGCAACCTACCTTCTGACCTCTGAGTACATCAAAGCATCCTGAAAAAAGGGGATCCCAACTTTAGTTTAAATCTACGCACTGGAAGTCAAAACTCCTGTCCTGGGGTCCAACTCACCTACTTTCCCTTCCTCACTACTAACCCCTGATTAATAATCAGCCCCAGCAGAGCAGACCTGGACTATCTCCTTCCCACAGTGCTCTGAGTCCATGCTCACTCTCATCCAAACACTTAATCAAAAATGCTCCCCATCAAGCATGAACATAAATTAGATTTTGGTTTAACCAGGATTAGATTCACAGCACCAAGAAATAAAGTAACGGTTATCTAATCTAACAGACCAGTCTCAGACTTCCTGGCTACTCTCCACAGGCCCCTCTTGCTAAAGCCCTCTCCTAAAAAATCTTCCTTAAATACTGTGAAATCACCGCACATCAGTGGAGCAGCATAACTCTTCAAGTGCCATGAACATAACTGCTAACTCTGGTGCCTAACACTGCTTGAGATAACCTAGTCGTATGTATACAGCAGCAGGGGGAGAGCTGCTGGGTGTCGGCCAGAGAAAGGAGCACTGGCCTCACGATGCATCAGGGAGTTACTTATTCCTGGACATCGTAGAGGAAGGAGTCTCCTGGGCTTGAGTGAGCCCATCTGTTTTCCGTGCAGAAGCAGTGTACGGTTCATGCCTCATTTTACACTCGCACTAACTCCATCTGGAAATATCAAGAAGCCAGAAGCTGTGCAAAGCTCCAACCAGAGAAAAAGCAGACGTGGACAAAGGAGAAGAGGAATAGGGAACTGATGTCCAAATACATGAAGCACTCTTATCGTGCAACAACAAAAAATTTCCTGTGTAATTCGATCAAACAAATGGATGCAGACTTAAACAGAGATTTCTCTGACAAAGATAGGGCCAATAAGTACGTGAAAAGATGCTCAGCATCAGTAATCATTAGGGAAATAAAAAGAGGAACCACAAGTAAATAACACTTCATATCCATTATGATGGCTATTATTTAAAAAGCAAAATAAAACAGAAAAGATGTGTTGGCAAGGATGTGAAGAAGTTGGAATCTCTGCATTGCTGGCGGGAATGATGTAAAGTGGAGGAGCCTCTAAAATGGTATGGCCATTCCCCCCAACGTGAAACATGGAATTCACACATGTTCTAGCAATCCTACTTCTGGGAATGTACCCAAATGAAGTGAAAACAAGGAGTCCAACAGATATTTGCATACCCCCAGGCATCACAGAATTTTTCACAGTAGCCATGAAGAGAAGGCAATGGCATCCCACTCCAGTCCTGTTGCCTGAAAAATCCCATGGACGGAGGAGCCTGGTAGGCTGCAGTCCATGGGGTCGCTAAGAGTCGGACACGACTGAGCGACTTCACTTTCACTTCCCACTTTCATGCATTGGAGAAGGAAATGGCAACCCACTCCAGTGTTCCTGCCTGGAGAATCCCATGGACGGAGAAGCCTGGTAGGCTGCAGTCCATGGGGTCGCACAGAGTCGGACATGACTGAAGCGACTTAGCAGCAGTAGCAGCAGAGGCAACCCAAGTGTCCATTGACAGATGAATGGATAAACCAAACATAACATGGCAAATAGATGGGGAAACGGTGGAAACAGTAACAGACTTTATTTTTCTAGGCTCTAAAATCACTGCAGATGGTGATTGCAGCCATGAAATTAAAAGACGCTTACTCCTTGGAAGAAAAGCTAATGACCAACCTAGACATCATATTAAAAAGCAGAGACATTACTTTGCCAACAAAGGTCCGTCTGGTCAAAGCTATGGTTTTTCCAGTAGTCATGTATGGATGTGAGAGTTGGACTATAACAAAAGCTCAGCGCTGAAGAATTGATGCTTTTGAACTGTGGTGCTGAAGAAGACTCTTGAGGGTCCCTTGGACTGCAAGGAGATCCAACCAGTCAATCCTAAAGGAAATCAGTCCTGGGTGTTCATTGGAAGGACTGATGTTGAAGCTGAAACTCCAATCCTTTGGCCACCTGATGTGAAGAACTCACTCACTGGAAAAGACCCTGATCTTGGGAAAGGTTGAAGGCAGGAGGAGATGGGGACGACAGAGGATGAGATGGTTGGATGGCATGACTGACTCTATGGACATGAATTTCAACAAGCTCTGGGAGTTGGTGATGGACAGGGGGGCCTGGCATGCTGCAGTCCATGGGGTCCCAAAGAGTCAGACATGACTGAGCAACTGAACAGTAGATTATCATTCAGTCATAAAAAGGACGTTCTGACACGTGCTACAGTATATCAATGAACCTAGAAGACATTACGCTAAGGGAAACAAACCAATCACGAAGGAATAAATATTTTACGAAACTCGAGGTACCAAGACGAGTCAAATTCAGAGGGGCAGAAAGTAAAATGGTAGTTACCAGGGAGAGGGAGGAAATGGGGAGTGTTTGATGGGCATAGAGTTTCAGTTGGAGAAGGTGAAGAAGTGCTGGAGACGGATGGTTATGAAGGTTGCACAATAATATGAATGTACTTAATGCCACAGAATGGTACCCTTAAAATGATTAAGACTGTTCATTTTATGTGATTTATATTTTACTATAATTAAAAAAAAAAAAGGCTAGAATGATTGACCAAGTCCTGCACTATCAACAGACAGCAACTAGCAAACCAGCCAGACAGCAAGATCATCTAGCTATTCCCCTAAATAGAATATACTGCTCTTCTGGATTTTTTACCTGGTAGACCCCAACGAGCTTGACCAATAAAAACCCATGGAGTGCAGACTACTACAGTATATGGCAAAATCATACTTAGAGCTAAAAATAAAATTTTCCAATTATTTTAATAGTGTGATTTAATAGTAATGTCATATGGAGATGAGTATACAGAAGAATTAGACTTTCACCTCTTAAAATAATTGCAGACAATTATCATAAAACACATTCTTTAAAACAAATCCTGTGATATAGAAACTGAGGAAGTTGAGGCAGAAGAGGAAAAATTATCCCTGGGAGTTAAGGGGAAAAAAAAATCTGGTTTCTACACTTCCCCTCTGCCACTAACCAACCAGGCTTCATGCCTCAGCTTCCTAGTCAATCATACAAATAGCTTGGATAAAACAAAATGCAAATCAAAGAAGTTCTTAATGGCGCCAACCAACAGAAACATCTCCTTTGTCTAATTTCAGGCTTACCTGGCAACTTTCTGGTCATGATCTGACTGCTAAATAGCTATGCTTTTCAAAAGGAAAAAAGTGTCAACATTCCAGGCTCCTTGGAGCTATATTGGTTATAAGTCAATAAACTAATATGAAAGTTCACAAAAAAGTCAAGTGATCTTAAATAGTGGAAGGAAACTGGTCCAAGTGACAACGGAAAAGAGAGCTCAGTTTTCCTAATTCAGAACCCACCTACACTCTATATATCAGCATCCATCAACACTGAACACCCATCAAGGAAGGGAAGGCAGTTTTCAAATCATTCTTGGCCAGTGTTCACATCACTTAGTCCTTTAAACCATTTCTCTCAAGGTAAAAGCATACTCACATACTCTGAGGATGTTGGAAAATAATTATAGTTTATTTTAGCGCATACAACAACTTCTGCTTGGAGAAAATGACACCATTTGGAAGTCTGAGCATATGCAAAGGCTTTAAAAGAGTGAAGGAAACAAAAGGGGAAGCATCTGGCCCATTGCTCTACCTTTTCTGAGAACAGTTTCTTTTAATTGGCTTTTGGGACACAACCTTCCTGGCCTTTTCTTTGCTAGCTCCTCCTGTTCCTGAGGACATCTTCCTGCCCCTAGCCCCTCAAAAGAACACACACACACACACACACACACACGAAGTATTTTTAAAAAATCAATTCAGGCGTATTTTTAAAACACTCCAGAGAAATCCAGATTCTTCTCCAGTCTACAAAGAGACAGGTGATCTCACCAGAACTATCTTTCCTGACCTCAGCTCCTTCCACTCTCCCCTTGCTCACTGCACTCCGAGGCACATCTCCTTGCTGACACACACCATGCACGCTCTGGCCCCTGACCTTGACCTTTATTTGTGCCACTGCCTGAAACAGTCCTCATCATCTTTTCATGACTCCATCCTCCTGGCCTTCAGGTCTCAGTTCACAGATTGCCACAGATAGGGCTTCCCTGATCACGTAATAGCATCTTTCCCTCCTTCACTCTCCCTTCCTCCTGTGCATCACCACTGGATGTATCTGTCATGTGTGTTGTCTGTTTGCCGCTGGAATGCAATATTCATTAAAACAGGGACTGCATCAGTTTTGTTTCTGTAACCCCACACCGAAAAACAGCACCTGGCAGACAGAAAGCACACAATGTTTGTTGAATGGACAAATGAGCTAGGAATAGAGAGTGTTACAGTAATAATGATCAAACTAAAGTTTTGAACATGTGTCCTTTAACCAAAATACATAAGTGGTCAATCCAACACATCTGTCCCACTACGAAGGAACTGCTGTCTGGTCCAACAAGTAAATGTGAAGGCTGTGGATGCCCTGAGTCACATATTGATGAGGTGCCAGCAATACTGTGATGGGTTTCACTCTGTGCCTGCTTTCAAAGATCGCATGGTCTCCCAGGGAGGGTGTGGATAAAGTAGATATTCTGAACACAGATGAGGAAAGAATTACTAACCTGGGAGGCTGAGAAGGACCCGGGCAGGAGCAAGAAGTCCCTGCAAGCGTGCCGTGTATTCCATGAACAGGTCAACACAACCCATAGGAAACAGGGACAAGTCATTACCCCACTCTCACCGTGCAACCAACCAGCGGATCCACTGCTTTTCTAATTGCTGGGCAATCTTCTTCCACAGTGGCATTCTTCCTTTGACAATTGCTTCAATATTTCTCACAAATCCAGCTGGAGTCGTTCACTGATGTGCCTGCACACATTGAGGCTTTGTGAAGCTTTTTGTTCTCAGAACACCACTGCCTTTGGCTTACAAGTGCATTTCCATCTCAGGTCCCATATGTCCCGGCACGTGTTCCGATCACCAAACAAATCTCCTGACAAGTACTCTACCTCACAATGTCCCACCAATCAAAGCATGGAGTAGCTTCACCATGCAACTCGTCCAGCCCAACAGACTTTGATTGCTCTTTACAAAGTTAATAACCTCTAACTTACAGCTTTTTGTATGGCAAGTAGAATCACCAGAGGCTAATGTCCGAGAATGAAGGAAGCACAAGCTGGAATCAAGAGTGCTAGGAGAAATATCAATAACCTCAGATATGCAGATGGCACCACCCTTAGGGCAGAAAGTGAAGAAGAACTAAAGAGCCTCTTGAAAGTGAATGAGGAGAGTAGAAAAGTTGGCTTAAAGCTCAACATTCAGAAAACTAAGATCATGGCATCCGGTCCCATCACTTCATCTGCAAATAGATGGGGAAACAGTGGAAACAGTGGCTGACTTTATTTTTCTGGGCTCCAAAATCACTGCAGACGGTGATTGCAGCCATGAAATTAAAAGATGCTTACTCCTTGAAAGGAAAGTTATGACCAACCTAGACAGCATATTAAAAAGCAGAGACATTACTTTGCCAACAAAGGTCCATCTAGTCAAGGTTATGGTTTTTCCAGTGGTCATGTATGGATGTGAGAGTTGGACTGTGAAGAAAGCTGAGTGCCGAAGTATTGATGCTTTTGAACTGTGGTGTTGGAGAAGACTCTTGAGAGTCCCTTGGACTGCAAGGAGATCCAACCAGTCCATCCTAAAGGAGATCAGTCCTGGGTGTTCATTGGAAGGACTGATGTTGAAGCTGAAACTCCAATACTTTGGCCACCTCATGCGAAGACTCATTGGAAAAGACCCTGATGCTGGGAAGGATTGAGGGCAGGAGGAGAAGGGGATGACAGAGGACAAGATGGTTGGATGGCATCACCGACTTGATGGACATAGGTTTGGGTGGACTCCGGGAGTTGGTGATGGACAGGGAGGCCTGGTGTGCTGCAGTTCATGGAGTCGCAAAGAGTCGGACACGACTGAGCAACTGAACTGAACTGAATGCCTGAGATTTTTTTTTTGCCTAAATTGTCTCAAAGTGTAATTTCCTCTGCTGTGTTTCAAAGATATACTGAAAGATTTACACAAAAAGTGCTTTATAACCTCAGTCATTCCTTATGATAATGCAAACTTTCGAAAAGGTGTTCTCTTTCCCTTTTGTATTAATGTTGGCTGCTTCTGTTCAGGAAGAGAAAAGGGGCATTTGATAGAAAGAGAGGACAGCTTTGTGATCCCAGTAAATATTTACTCTATAAATTGAACTTCTCTTTATCTGTATAAACCAGGTTATTTTCTTCCTGTTTCTTTCAAGAATAAAAGTTGGCCACTGCCTGGAGAATCCCAGGGACGGGGGAGCCTGGTGGGCTGCCGTCTATGGGGTCGCACAGAGTTGGACATGACTGAAGCGACTTAGCAGCAGCAGCAGCAGCAGCAGCAGGAATTCAGGTGCATTAATATAATTGCCAATAACTTATCTCTGCCATGCCACCCCCTGCTGATATAAAAATCTACATCCTGACTACTATCAATTTTCTGTGTCTTTTTTTAGCTTGTCAAATTCTATAAGCTCGCTAACATAAACCTCTTTCCCAGAATCTAGAGATTGCTTAAAATGTAATCTTGGTTTCCTAAAGTTTGATTCCTTGGATCAAAACCTAAATTTCAAATCTTTTTTCATCACCAACTTCTTAATCTTTCTGTAAATGCAGCTTTTATTTTCTAGTTACAGCCTGGCTGTGGGAGGACGCCTTCCACATGACGTGTGCCGGGTAAATTCGCCTCGAGCAGCTATTAAAATAGCACCTTGAGTTTACTTGGCGAGTGTCTCCATCATACTCCCTGCTCTGGATGTGTGCCCCTCTCAAAGTCCTGGCACCTCAAACCTCCTAACCACAGTCCTCTAAAGAAGTCATTAAGGTGAAAAGTCTTGGGACTGATTTTCAAACTTCCTGCCTGGACAAAGCCCTCCCTCAGAATCAAGGTTCTCGCTCTGCGTTCAGGTCTGGGGCCGTCTCAAGTTCCAATCGCCTGCCTGGTCTCTGACTGACCCCCCTCCTGTGTTTCTTGACCACCACCCGGGCCAGCCACACCTCACGACTCATGCCTCCCGCTGGGCTCCGGTCACTGTCTCTTGGCCCTCTCAGCATGCGCCACCCCAGGACCCAGCAGCAGCAGCTGCCCTGCCGCAGCCGGAGCTGTCCACCTCACTGGCTTTTTCTTTTTAATCAACCTCAGGGCTCCGCAGGCCCCCAGTGATTTAGCCAACTGTAGTAGAAGTCTAGAGCCCCATCTGCAGGGGTGAGAGAACCCTAATCTTTGTCACAGAGGACATCTTACTCTCTTTCGGGCACCTCACATATTGCAGCACGAATCCTCCAATGCCTCAGGGCACACGGGCCGCCAGGTAGAGGTCACGCGGCCTCATTTTCCTTCAGTTTCAGAGGGGACAGAAGGAAGGCCTTCTTGGCTGAAGACTGCCCCACTCCTTATCAATAAATCTCCTTTTACAGCTCTTGAAAATCAGTGTCTAGAGTTCTTCAGCCACTTGAAGTTGAAGGCAATGAGCATACACATTTCATTCTTGTCAAAAAAATTTACCTGGGTATTGCATACAATACAAATCAAGTTAAACAGGCTTATTAAATAGGATACTCCCTTCTAGGAAAATAGGATGAAAAGCTGAGAGTAATAATAGAAACTAACAAAAAGAACCACTAGAGGAATGGTAGATTCTGGAGAAAGACCAACTGGCCTCAAAGTCTGACACCACCATTCCTGATCTGTATAATCTTCACAAGGGTTTTCATCTCTTATGCCTTAATTTCTCTACCTGTAACATGGACATCATAGAATGTATGTCATAGGGTTTTTGTTAATTGAGTGAGTGAACACCTAGAAAATGCTTAGAAAGTGTTATCTATACAAACCAGCAAATTAATGGCTAAAAACACAAAATAAAATAGCAAAAGTTATTGCCAGCCATTGGGAATTAGGAGATCAGGGTTTTAGGCATGCCTCTTGTTTTGTGACTTCTATACTAGATTAAAAATGGTTGCAAATGCTTTATCAAACCCCCTTCAAGAGGCGGGATCTCTTTCTTCACCCCTCTGAATCTGGGCTAAGCACACAGCTGTTCTAACCAACAGAATACAGATGTGACTCTTGCCAATTTCAGTCCTACATTTTAAAAGAATTGGCAGCTTTCACTGCCTCCTGGGAACCTAGCTGCCATGCTGAGAGGAAACCCAAGCAGCACATGGGCAGGCCTGGGTAAGACAGAAGTGAGGTGACCTCCCAGCCCACAGCCAACACACGCTGGCCAGCCACGCTATTAAGCCATTTTGGAGGTGGATCATGTAGCTGCAGTCACAGACACAAGTCCAACCACCTCCAGCTCTGCCCCAAACTGCAAAATCACAAGTAAGATAGGTATTTTAAGACTTTAAATTTGGGGGGCAGTTTGTTACACAGCCATGGACAGACAAAAAAGTCCTCAGACTAAGCACTCAAATCGGTTGTTCAAATTTTATGTTTATGAAAAGGGAAGAGAGAGAGAAGAGGCAAGGCATTCATTCAAACATTTGTTCAACACCTACTACGTGCACAGCCTCTGTGACACTGCTATTCTGATGCTAATGGTTTGTGTCTAAGACAGACAGTAGACAACTCATTACAATGAAGTGTGATTCCAAAAGGACAGAGGAGTAAGAAAGAAGTAGAAAAGGGTGTGGGCATATCAGATCTTCCAACCCTGGTATTTTGTAAATTTGATGATGTAGAGTAAGTACATCTGTGAGACAGCCACTTGGATTATCTTGTATGATTATCTCATCTAGAGAACAATTTTCTCCTGTACAAATCCACTTCTTAATTAGAGTACCAATAAAAATATGGGTTTCAGTAGCTACACAACAAGTGATGGTGAAAGCATGAGGAGTCGCCTCTATAACCCACATTCTGGAGTGGAATAATCTCATGAAAGAGGATTTGAATAAAGAAAGAAGGATAGGTTAAGGGACATATCATTTCTTTTAGGGCAACTAAGGTTTCAAAGTAAATAGTGATGGGAGAATTTTACCTATTCATTGCTTGATGTTTAAAAAGCAAAGAATATACACTGATTGCTTTGGACAGGAGGTTTTAATCACTGCCAAAAAAGAACAAACCCTTAAAGACAAAATTTTAGTTTGCTACATAAATAGGCAGCTGTCTATCAGGCAAGCAGATCCAGTTCTCTGCTATCCTGTGAAGATAAATTCAAGTCATTACCCTCATAACACTGTACCTTAAGACATCTTTCCAAGGTCTGAATAATTCTAAGAACCAAAAAATGTGATTATGACAGGGAAATAAGGTTCAACTACATACTGGTCCCACAAGTTTTAACCAATACAAAGAGAACTAATTGCTGACAGAAAACGCATGGCAATGAGGAAGAAGATTTAGCAGCCTTTCCTTGACGAGGTTTGGGAGAATTTATTCTAATACTGCTGAAAGTGTGTCCATTCAGCTTCTTGATCATGGAGGAGAGGACCTGAAAGTCAAACATTTAATTTTCTAAGTACTTTTAAATTTGTCTGGTGTTGAAGTCCTTCCTTAACTTCGTGTTAGGAAAAGAAAAACAGTCTTTGATATGGAAAGCCAATAGACAAGAAAAAAGAATAGCCAACTCACGCTTCTCAAATTTTCCTTTCGTTGTGTTGTTGTCAATGATAAGGATTAGTTCACTTTGGTTAAAGTGTTTAGACCTGATAAAATCATTTGTGGTCATCAATATGACCACAGGTAGAGACAATTTTACTGTCTCTTATTAGTATGTCACAGAATCTTAAACAGCTATTGTTTAAAATAAAGACACAGAAGAAACACATTCATGAACTTCCTGTTTTTCCATTTTTAAAGTCCTCATGCCCAATACCCAGCTGGGTCTCCTGATCATGAATCCTTCACATCCACACGCCTCCTGCCTCTCTTGCACCCAAGCATTCCTGGGGCACTGCAGGCAAAGGCCAGTGGGGACCAAGCTAGCTGCTGTCACCAACAGGACCAGCAAATGACAACAAGAAACTAATTTCAGTCACTCCCCCTTGTTTAGGATGTTACAGCGTCGTGTCAACAATATCGTATAAGAGGCAAAGACTCTGGTGGCTAGAGAACACTTGTAGAAGGGCTGAGCTCTCAAGTCAACACCAGTGAGACAGCGTCTTGTTCATGATACCCAGGATAAGCAAGGCAATATTACTACTCTTCCTGCCCCTGAAATCCTGGTGAGCATCAGGCTCAATCTGACCCCAAGGCGACCTCCACACAGCTTTGAGGCTCCTGGGCAATAAGAGCTACGTCACCAAAAGGTAGGTCTTAATAAAAGAGAATGACGACTCTGCCTGCTAAGACATTAAAGCAAAACCAGTGTTTAAGAGAAAAATTACAGTGAAAATGGGAAACTCTCCTTTACATCATGGACCTTAATGAGAAATACAAATGAATTGTATTCAAGTCTATGGATCCATATGGATACTGCTCCATGGATACTACAGAGAAGGCAATTGCTACAAATACTGCCCATGATAGAGTGAACTGAGATTTAGGGTCCACAAGGTATGACTCACACAACCCTCTTTTGCTTACAAATTCTCTTTACACATACCCTGATTTAAAATATGGGGGAAATCTCTGGTGGTCAAGGACTCTGTGCTTCCATTGCAGGGGGCACAGGTTCGATTCCTGGTCAGGGAACTAAAATCCCGAAAGATGCGCAGCACAGCCAAAAAAAAAAAAAAAGTATTTAAATATATATGTATGTATGTGTGTGTGTGTGTGTGTGTGTGTGTGTGTGTGTGTGTATAAAACTATTCTTAAAGCCCATTTCAACTACTTAATCTGTAGGGAAACTCAAGATTGGGGGGACAGAGTGGCAAGGAATTCACTATACCTAGAAATGGAAACCAGCCAAGAAACAAACGAGCAGACATGGAAGGAGAGGAGAGGGAACCTGGCGAAGGACATGGCTGGGACGGAAACTTGTTTACTTTCTTAGGAACAAAACTATGCTCTATAATGCTCTATTACTACTGCTCCAACTATCGCAGGGGCCACGAAGCACCCTCAGTGCCTTCACGTGGCCACGGGGTTTCCCAAGGAACTCCTAAGGAGTGGGTACAGCCAGGCAAATCATGTTTTCAGTGTTACACCTCCCACTCGAGTTTCACAGGTATTCTCGGCTCATCTAATGCACTCACTGACTGTGCCAATACTATTCAAGTCAATCCAAGCCTCCTTTCTCTCTCGTCAGCATTCTAGTCACCTTCATCCTAAACCTGTGATTCAGTTTTTAAACAAAGGTACCTGAATAACATACTTCTTGGGTGACAGAGACTTAAAGTTGCCACACAGAAACAAACCATGTGAAGGGCCTGGCAAAGACTCTGCAAGATACATGCCCCTGATTTCTTAATATTTTTTTTTTAACTTTCTATTTTGTATTGGGGTACAGCCATTAACAATGCTGTGATTGTTAATTTCAGGTGAACAGGGAAGGGACTCAACAATACATATACATGTATGCATTCTCCCCAAACTCCCTCCCATCCAGGCTGCCACATAACACTGGGCAGAGTTCCCTGTGCTATACAGCAGGTCCTTATTGGTTACCCATTTTAATTACAGCAGTGTGTACATGTCCATTCCAAACTCTATCCCTTCCCCTCAGCAACCATAAGTTCGCTCTCTGAGTCAGTGAGTCTCTTGGTTTCTTATCTTAAATGACTTTAGAAGACACGTCAAAGGCTTCTCCTTAAACAGTGCTATTAGTGGAGTGGGTTGTGGGTTCTATTTTAGATGTGAAACCTCTCCCCACATGTAAAATTGGCAAAAATCACTTGGGTCTTTGAACCTCTTCCCCTACCTCCCGTTTTTAAGTGAAGCCCTCACTTTTAGCATCTACATCACAGGGAAAACCAAGGGGATTAACAAAGGCCTTTACCTCATTTGGCCAACATTTCACAATGCTGTTTCAAATGGGAGCTGGGACAACTCAGCACCAAAACACTTAAGAGCACCAGGCAGGGGCCAACTGTCCTCCCTGCTGGATATCGGCTCAGACCTCCTCAGATTTCCCCCTTCTACATCCCGGTGCTTCCCCAGCACCAGCCCCCACCCCTAGAGAGGGCTCCATCCTTTCATTTTCCCTTCACAGCTGGTAATCTGACATCACCTCTATCTGCCTTCCAGCTGTTATTTACATGGTTCCTTTTCTTCCCCTTTGCTCTCTCCAGCCATACTCAAGAAGCACAGACTGCTTTGCCCCAAAACGGCTCAGGGACGATAAGAGGAAAATCCACAGCCACCAAGCCTCCTGCTGTAGACGCCGATCACACAGACTTCCTCCTCTCTTCTGAGCATCCAGTTCTGTAGGTTTCCCATCACCACTTTTCAGGTATTCAAAGCCTGGGAGATGGGGGGTGGGGGTTGGCATGTGCCAGACGCATTCCTAAAGTCATCAAAAAAGGTGGCCTCCAGCATCTGACCACTCATATATTTGCATACCGTTTCATGAAGCTTTAATTTCAAAGGTGGTCTCCCAACACTCAAGTGGATTTGTTACTGCGGGAGCCGGGAATTGCAAATGTGCTCGCCTCAAAGACTCAGGAGTCCAGTCCCGGGCAGGAAATAAAGTTCTAAGTCGCTTTGATGTGTTTCCTCTCCACTCCCCTCCCCAGCGCGGGTCATTAGTCTCCTCCGAGGAAAGACCACCTTGCCTGAATTGCAGCACACGTGGGAGCCAGTGGCCGGCTCAGGGCTCCAACAATCCCCCGGGCCTCACCAAATTACTTACCGTCAGACTGAGCTCAGCTGGGACCCCCGTGTATTTTGCCGACTACGAAAGGGAATGTGGTACACGCCCCTGGAGGAAGAGTGGTGGGAAGGGACAGGGGACCCAGACCACGGAGAGTAAAACGCTTTAGCGTTTGGAGTAAAACGCTTTGGTGCAAGCTTGTTTCTTTTTTTAAGACACCCCTTTCAGACCGAAACATCAAGCCAGTTCAGCTCATTTCCTGAGTAGCACAACAAGTTAAAACAAGATCCAGAAAATCTATTAATCTTTAATTGCGCTGCCTCCAGACTGGGAGCGCGAGGCGGTGGCGTATAGGGAAGTGAGAGATGGAGAGCGGGGGGAGGTGGTGTAGCAAAGCAAATGCCTAAGAAACCAGAGCTCCTGACCTCAGCTGTTTCTTACCTCACTCAGCTCGGCCGAGGAGTCGTTTCCATATTTCATGGCAACTCCAGAATTCATGACTGCACTTTTCAGAGGAGAGAGCTCCTCCTCTTCTAGGTCTCGGAGCTGACGAGTTGCTTAGCAGGCTGGGTATCCACTGCTTGGTCCCTTTTGGTACATTTTAGTCTAGACAGCCATTTTCACCCAGGACAGTGGTGAAGCCCAAACGAAGGATGCAGGCACTCCTAGAAGGCACGGAGCTGGCTCGCGTTTCACAGACGAGCCGTTGCTGCAGGAGGCTGGGCGGTGTGGCGCGCTCGCAGCTGCCGCAGCGGCAGGGCCGGCGCGGAGACCCGGGGCACTGCCACCCTCGGCGCCGCCTCGCCTCTCTTACGAGGTCTGGGCGCCCCCCATGACCGGGCGGGAGGGTACCTCCGGCAGGATCCGGCCCCCTGCAGGGCTTCGGCGAGTTCCCGAAGAAACCAGGGCGGCGGGCCGAGGAGGATCCCAGCCTCGGGTTCCGGGGAAGGAAAGAAAGCTGGAGAGAGCCGGAGCGCCGCTGCACTTCGCGGCGAAGTTTCCCGTTTGAATCGTCTGGAGTTGTAAGTGTTTTCTGATTGAATACAGCTGTCTAGCTGCTGCCTACGGGGTAAGCGGAGGAGGCGGGGCCAGAAAGAGAAAAAAAGGGAGGAGACCGAGCCCAGGAGATCTTGCCTAGAGAGCAAACATCCTTCCAGCTAGCTCTCTGCGATGGTAATTACAGGACCCAGGTCCAGCAGGAGAGAAGAAACGGGAAAAGCCATCCGAGCAACTGTGCAGAAAAATTAAAACACATGAAACTTCCTTCCTAGTAGCCACTTTCCATAATTTAAGAAGTTCAAGACAAGGCAGCGCTGTGCTTCTCATGGTACGTTAAGATTTTACAGAAGCGTGGGGTGGTCATATTCCCTGATCAATCTAAAGTCGACACAGAAGGTGTAAATTCACTGTCAGACTCTCTCTTTCTTTGGTAGACAGACTTCCATCACATAAACGATAAAAGACAGACTCAAATTTCCCATCCTCTCCAACCCTCAAGACAGTCCTTAAAAATATTACATTTCCCATCCACTTCAACCCCCAGACCTTCCTTTAAAAATCTGACAGTTCACCTGAGCGGCGCTAGATTCATATTTCTAGGGTTTGTTGTACAAATCCGAAAAGATTCAATAAGCTGTTATACCCGGACTCCTGGAGTCAAGAGCTCCTCTGTGGCCCTGCCTTTCTCAGAGGTGAAAATATCCCTCTGTGTGCCCTGGGAGGGGGCTTTAACTGAACATCTTGAGATGCCCCTAAAAATGTTCTGCTCCTTTAACAGTAGGTCTGCAGGATGGCTTAAGAGGCCTGCCTCATCAGTCACTTTCTACACAATGGGAACAAAATGTCGCCATCCCCAGTGACGGACTTTGGCATTTCCTGAAGCTATGAAAAAGACATTGTATTGTTAATTTCTAAGGCCTAATTTTTTTTTCAAACCAAATAGGATGTTTATTTTGCTCTTTAGGAAGAAGCAAAGAACTTGACTATTTGCATAGATCTTCTTACCCACATGCCTTCCTCCTGAGTTCATTCATTGCCTAATGAAGGCACTACTGGGATGAGGAAGAGTTGGCAGCTTTTTGGGGGCATTGGTCCCAAGTTCTAGGGCACTGTCAGACTAGAGCACATTAGGAGAAGCTCTTCCGCATGGGGACTGGTTGGGAAGCCACATTATTTTATTTATTTATTCATTAAAACCTGTTGAAAACTGTGTCCCTGAAGACGGAGATGGTGGTAAAAGAATATAAAAATATATATTAGACTCAAGCACTAACCCTGCCCATAACGTGTTTGCAGTCTCATAAAACATAAGCAGAAATGACTATTCTAAATGGATGCTTGCCATAAAAGCAGGACAAATGAAGATCTACTGATCTGTGAAGAATGGCTAAGCCCCTCAGAGATGCAGAGTGAGGAGAAAGTATCCCAGGATGTGGGCCCACGAAGAGAGAAAGGGTGGGTGGGGACTAGAATGTGCAAAGCATGTGTGGGGAATGGCAGGTGTTCCATTCTGGAATGGAACCTGGATTAGATGAGTGAGTTAAAGCCGCCAGATCATGGACAGTTTTGAGAGCCAGGCTAAAGTAACGGGCCTTCTGATTGGCAATGGGGAAAAATGCCTCTATGGGTTTTTGAGCACAGAAATAATAGGATTAGACCTGTGCTTTTTTAGACATTCCAGTGGATTTGTATCACACTCATGAGTAACTAATATGAATTCAAGTAGACTAATGTTGAGTATGATTCTGGTATTTAAAGAAACATATTTTTCATACTAGATGGCCCCTAAAGCCAAGCAGATGACTTCATCTGGTGTGCAACCAAAAGAAAAGTAATCTGCTCCAAGAGTGGAAGAAAAATTGGCAGTGTTGAACTTATTAAGAAGCAATATGTCTGCAGATTCTACTTTATGGACAATATAAGACATTTTTAAGAACTGTGTTGATTACATGGGATTTTCTTATTAAACATGATTGTAATACTTAATCCCCACATTAGCTGAAACTCCACTACAATCTGGCATCAGTAAATGTGGCGAACGGGAGGTAGGAAATGGACGTGCCAGCGGGACTATCCCAACAATCCAGCAAGAGGCTAAAAAGGCCTGAACTGAGTTGGGTCAGCGGAAATGGACCAGAGTGGGCAGATGTAAGAGGTTCTTGGAAAAATGGTAAGATAGTGAAAAAAGAAAGTAAGTACTGGAAAGACAGTAAACAGAAACTGTAATAGAAAGAAGAAAGCTTAAAATGACTTGTAGATCTAGAACATGACTGACTGGGATTTTCGACAATGTTTTCAACAAAAATAAGTATTCCAGGGAAGAAATATGTTAAGGAGGAAACTATATTTGGAATATCCTAAGTTTGAGGTGGCATATTAAAGTGAAAATGTAGAAGGAAGCTTGAAATGGAGCTAGAGAGATAGTCAAGGTTGTGATGGAGATGGAGGTTTTGGGGTTACTCCTATTAGAATAATAAATAAAACCATGGAAACAGGTTAGGTTGTCAAGCAAGACAGTACAGAGGAAAGAGAAGTGCCCTGAGGACAATATCTTAAAGAAGGTCTTTTTCATGAAGGGTAAAGAATAAAAGAAGAAATGGTAGAGAAGGCCAGTTAGAGAAATAGGAAGATAACCAGGAGCACTCTGAGTCTGGGAGCCTAAGGGAAATGTCAAGATAGAAGGGACAGCATCAATATTACATGTTATAGACGGGGGAGAAGCCTGAAGATGATAAAAGAGACATTAATCAAAGACATTAAATGTCCTTCAAAGATAAATGTCTACCAAGCCCAGGAGACAGACTGCAGATTATCATAAGGAATGGAGAGGAACTAGGGCAGTAAACATGTACTACTCTTTCCATAAATTTGGTGGTGACAGGAAATCGAGAGATGGGATAGTTTCTTCAGGTAGGTAAGCAATGTTGAGTAGAAGCTAGAATAAACATATCTGTAGCCTGGGGCTAAGGGAAACCCTGGAGATAGAGAAAGAAAGGAAGATGAAGCAAAGTTCCTGAAAAAAGAGGGAATGAAAAGGCCAAGGACAAAAATCATGAGCTTAGTTTTGAAGTAGGCTTGGAGAGAAGGAGATTTCAGTTGCTCCTTCCAAGGAGCCCAGAAACAGTTGGGAGAGCTGGAGAATTTATAGACTTGTAAAGAGAAGACTTTAGTTACATGGTAACTAATAGCATTTGTTTGAAGAGCAATCCAACTTCCTCTGTATGATTGTGGAGCACTACTGTTGCTTGGAAAATCCCCTGGACGGAGGAGCCTGGTGGGCTGCAGTCCATGAGGTCACTAAGAGTCGGACATGACTGAGCGACTTCACTTTCACTTTTCACTTTCATGCATTGGAGAAGGAAATGGCAACCCACTCCAGTATTCTTGCCTGGAGAATCCCAGGGATGGGGGAGCCTGGTGGGCTGCCGTCTATGGGGTTGCACAGAGTCGGACACGTCTGAAGCGACTTAGCAGCAGCAGCAGCAGCAATGAAAACCAGTGAGAACTTAGCAATTTTACTTTAAGAACAGGAAGACCAGACCTCCGTGGTGGTCCAGGGGTTAAGAATCCACCTGCCAATCAATGCAGGAGATACAGGTTCCATCCCTAGTCCTGGAAGATTCCACATGCCTCGAAGCAACAAAGCCCAAGCATCACAGCTATTGAGCCAATGCACCCTCGAGTTTGTGCTCTGAGGAGCCCGCGCACTGCCACTGGAAAGGAGCCCCCACTGGCCGCAACTAGAGAGAGTCCTCTTGCAGCAACAAAAACCCAGCGAAGCCAAAAATGTAAATAAATGAATAAAATTTTAAAAAAAAAAGGAACAAGAAGACGAGAGAACTGCCTGTAAGCTGTCAGGGCACGGAGAACACTGGAGTTGAGATCCTCTCCCCTGAGCTTGTTCAGCGTAGGTTCAACCCTGGTGGGCCACACTGAAAGCCAGTCACGTGTAGAGTATAGCTTCAGTAGTCAGGGAGAGTCCAAATCAGTTTTCTTCCAATCTAAGATTCCACGAAGTGAAGTTTGGTTTTGCATAGTTTAAGTGTTTTGTGGGTTTTTTATTTGTTTGTTTTCCTCTTAGTTAGGAATCAGGCTGGGAATTTCTACTATCAAAATATTACTGTAGACAAGAATGAAACTGGGTCAGTGTCCTCATATTTTTAGGAAGAAAGCATCCTATTAAAGCTAATTCACAAGAAGGTGAAAAATATTCATAATCATCTCAAGAAAGCCCAAAGTATTTGCATTGTAAAAGAGGATGCTTTGAAATAGGGCAAAACTCGCGGGATTTCCTGAAGAAGACAGGGACTTTCCAAGGGAAAAAGGGACTTCAGAACCCTGTGGAGATGCAGGGAGTCCCACTCCTCTAGGTCCCTGAGAGTCAATAAAGTCAGGGAACCCTCGAAGCATACACTCAGAAGAATTTCCTGCCCTAAATCTATAAGCCCACTCCCATGAGTTCAAAAATGCTTTCCCTAACTCAATTCCTCTAGTGCTCTGTTCAGTCATCAAGCCAGGCCTGGAGCCAGGGCTGACTCCCAGGCTGAGGCCTCCAGCCAGCCTCAGTGGCCTGCCCCATCAGACATCATTTGCTCTAGGTGGCACGACATAAATCATTCAGGAAGCACTTCGCTAGATGATGTTTGTCTTGGTCTCTGTGTCCTCAGAGAACAATGTTAAAAACCTGGAAAAAAAATCACCTAGCTCATCCCTGCCTTCCACTTATATAGGTGAGGATATGCAGCAGGTTTGTGGTGTTGCTTCTAAAAAAGAAGTGTGTCCACTGTGTGCCAGACATCGTGCCGTGCTTTGGGACTCAGTGCTGTATGGGACAGAAAAATTCTTGCTTTTACACAGCTGGCATTCTTGGTGGAAAATGATCCATAAATAAAGAAGAGAATTATAGCTTGTGGTGGATGCTATAAAGGAATTAAACAGGAGCTATGATGAGGGACAGCAGGCCCCTTAAAGAAAGTAGCCAGAGAAGGCCTTGATGAGGTGAGTTCATTTCAACATGAAGGTCAAGAAGGAGCCCACTAGGCAGAAAGCAGGGGAAGGTGGCCAGGCAGAAGGACAAGCAAGTACAAAAATCCCGAGGCAGAGAAGGGCTGACCTTTCCAATAACCTTCAAGTTTTAATTTAAATTTCAACAAAACGGTAGATACTACGATGGAATGTGATGAAAGAACGATGGAGGAGCCAGCCCATGCAGTGCGTGTGTGTGTTGGCCATAGAGCTGTCACATGAAGACTTTAAGCAGGGCAAAGATATGATCCAATTTATGTTTTTAAAAGATAAATCTAGTCCTATACAAACTTTAAAAAGTAGACAAAAGAAAGTTCCTCCTTTATATGAGTATTCCTACAAATAAATGAAAAATTGATAGAATATCCCTACTTTGCAACATCTACTGAATTAATCATTTAGGCATAAAGCACAATGCTACTAACATCATAAGACGTGCAAACACATGACTTCCGATGGAAAAATAAAATACCACCTGTGAAGACATTTTAGCAGATTTCTTTGGAAGGAATGATGCTAAAGCTGAAACTCCAGTACTTTGGCCACCTCATGCGAAGAGTTGACTCACTGGAAAAGACTCTGATGCTGGGAGGGATTGGGGGCAAGAGGAGAAGGGGACGACAGCAGATGAGATGGCTGGATGGCATCACTGACTCGATGGACGTGAGTTTGAGTGAACTCTGGGAGTTGGTGATGGACAGGGAGGCCTGGCGTGCTGCGATTCATGGGGTTGCAAAGAGTCGGACACGACTGAGCGACTGATCTGATCTGATATGATCTAGCAGAAGGAATATGTTACATTAGCCACAGAGAAACAGTCAGCAAATTCAGACCATAACTCTACAGGACAATCTGGTTTCTTGAACAAGTAAATTGTAATCGGGGAGAAAAAAGCAACTGGATGAGATATTAATGGAAGAAGAACCCTATAGATATATCAACCAGTTGCAATATGTGCTCCTTATTGGAATCTTGACTCAAATACACTGACTGTAAAATAATATGATACTTATAAGATATTCAGAAATATACTTTTTGAATATTTTATGCAATTTAAAATTATTAATGTTTAAAAAATTTTAATAGTCTTGTGTTTACTTTGAGTTTTTATCTTATACATATATATATGAAATATTTAGGGATAAAATGATACAATAGTTGGGATTTGTGTCAAAATCCTAAGGAGGCAAGGAAATCAATGGGGTTTTCAATGAAACAGACTGGCATGAATTGATAACTCTTAAAACTGGGTGACAGTGTATGGGAGCTCATACTACTCTGTCCACTTGCATATGTTTGAAAATCTTCATAATAAGAAAGCCAAAAAAGGACAATCTTGCCTTTATGTAAGAATGGGTTGTTGCATCATAAAATCAGTAGAACAAAGAAACTTGTTAAAAGCTATTTTGGTTGTCAGAGGATGCCTGTGGCTTGAAACTCAGTAAAATCAATGAAGATGGTAAAAAATGAATGAACTTGAGATATATTATTTACGTAAAACTGACCCAAACTCAGCGAATGACTGGATGGAGGTAATGAAACAAAGAGAGGAATCAGATGATCAATGTGGTGGTTGAACAATTGGGTGTGGAGAAGGACTAGGTTTAGGGGAATCAAGGGTTCTATTTTTTATTATTTACTTATTTATTTTTGGTTGCACTGGGTCTGCGTTGCTGTGCTTGGACTTTCTCTAGTCCAAGTCTCTTAAGCAGCAAGCTGGGCTGCTCTCTCCCTTTCAGCATACTGGCTTCTCACTGCAGTGGTTTCTCTAATTGTGGAGCACAGGTTCTAGGCCCACGGGCTTCAGTCCTTGTGGCTCGCAGGCTTAGCTGCTCTGCAAAATGTGGAATCTTCCCGGACCAGGGGTCTAACCCGTGTCCCTTGCCTTCTCAGGCCGATTCTTACCCACTGTACCACCAGCGAAATCCAAGGGTTCTATTTTTAGACACATTAAATTGGAGATTCCTATTTGACATCCATGAGGATGCCAATAGCAGCTGGATAAATGACTTTGGGGTTCAGGGGAGAGTCAAGTTAGACAAATGGATTTGGAAGTCAGCAGCATATAGATTAGAATTGATGTTGAAAGTCATGAGAACACAGGGGATCACCTAGGGACAGAGTGAGTACAAAGATGCAGCCCCAGGACTTATCATTGAGATGCTCCAATATTTCCAGAGGATAGAGGAAGAGAATCTAGCAAGGAAGATCAAGAAAAAAGTGAAGATGTGACATCATCGATGCCAAGAGACCAGGGTGTCAAGGAAAGTTGCAACCTATGTGAAATGCTGCTGAGAGTTTGAGAAAGTGACAACAAAGAAGTGTCCTTTGCTATTGGACATTACTGGGGACCTTGAGAGGAGCAATTTCAGTAAGTGATGGAAATAGATAGTAGCTAGATTAGTGTGGATTGAATAGTGACTAGGAAGTAAAAATATGAATGGAGAACTATGGACAGAGGTTCATGACATTATACACGAGGCAGGGATCAAGACCATCCCCAAGAAAAAGAAATGCAAAAAGGCAAAACGGTTGTCTGGGAAGCCTTACAAATAGCTGAGAAAAGAAGAGAAGCTAACAGCAAAGGAGAAAAGGAAAGATATACCCATTTGAATGCAGAGTTCCAAAGAATAGCGAGGAGAGATAAGAAAACTTTCCTCAGTAACCAATGCAAAGAAACATGTAAAATATCATGTATGAAACGAGATGCCAGTCCAGGTTCAATGCATGATACTGGATGCTTGGGGCTGGTGCACTGGGACGACCCAGAGGGATGGTATGGGGAGGGAGGAGGGAGGAGGGTTCAGGATGGGGAACACATGTATACCTGTGGCGGATTCATTTTGATATTTGGCAAAACTAATACAATTATGTAAAGTTTAAAAATAAAAAAAAAAATAGAGGAAAACAATAGAATGGGAAGGACAAGAGATCTCTTCAAGAAAATTAGAGATACCAAGGGAACATTTCATGCAAAGATGGGCTCAATAAAGGACCAAAATGGTAGGGACCTAACAGAAGCAGAAGATATTAAGAAGAGGTGGCAAGAATACACAGAAGAACTCTATAAAAAACATCTTCATGACCCAGATAATCACAATGGTGTGCTCACTTACCTAGAGCCAGACATCCTGGAGTGTGAAGTCAAGTGGGCCTTAGGAAGCATCACTTTGAACAACGCTAGTGGAGGTGATGAATTCCAGTGGAGCTATTTCACATCCTAAAAGATAATGCTGTGAAAGTGCTGCACTCAATATGCCAGAAAATTTGGAAAACTCAGCAGTGGCCACAGGACTGGAAAAGGTTAATTTTCATTCCAATCCCAAAGAAAAGCAACGCCAAAGAATACTTAGACTATTGCACAATTGCACTCATATCACATGCTAGCAAAAATAACGCTCAAAATTCTCCAAGCCAGGCTTTAATAATATGTGAACCGTGAACTTCCTGATGTTCAAGCTGGATTTAGAAAAGGCAGAGGAACCAGAGATCAAATTGCCAACATCTGTTCAGTCATTGAAAATGCAAGAGAATTCCCGAAAAACATCTACTTCTGCTTTATTGACTACAACCAAAGCCTTTGACTTTGATCACAACAAACTGTGGAAAATTCTTAAACAGACAGAAATACCAGACCATCTGACCTGCCTCCTGAGAAATCTGTATGCAGGTCAGGAAGCAACAGTTAGAACTGGACATGGAACAACAGACTGGTTCCAAATAAGAAAAGGAGTACGTCAACGTTGTATCTTGTCACCCTGCTTATTTAACTTATGTGCAGATTACATCATGAGAAATTCTGGACTGGATGAAGCACAAGCTGGAATCAAGATTTCCGGGAGAAATATCAATAACCTCAGATAAGCAGATGACACCAACCTTATGCCAGAAAGTAAAGAAGAACTAAAACCCTCTTGATGAAAGTAAAAGAGGAGAGTGGAAAAGTTGGCTTAAAACTCAACATTCAGAAAACTAAGATCATGGCATCTGGTTCCATCACTTCATGACAAAAAGATGGGGAAACAGTAGAAACAGTGAGAGACTTCATATTTTGGGGTTCCAAAATCACTGCAGATGGTGACTGCAGCCATGAAATTAAAAGATGCTTACTCCTTGGAAGAAAAGTTATGACCAACCTAGGCAGCATATTGGGAGAAGGCGATGGCACCCCACTCCAGTACAGTTGCCCAGAAAATCCCATGGATGGAGGAGCCTGGTAGGCTGCAGTCCATGGGGTCGCTAAGAGTCGGACACGACTGAGCGACTTCACTTTCACTTTCCACTTTCATGCATTGGAGAAGGAAATGGCAACCCACTCCAATGTTCTTGCCTGGAGAATCCCATGGATGGAGAAGCCTGGTGGGCTGCAGTTCATGGGGTCACACAGAGTCAGACATGACTGAAGCGACTTAGTAGTAGTAGTAGGCAGCATATTAAAAAGCAAAGACATTACTTTGCCAACAAAGGCCCGCCTAGTCAAAGCTATGGTTTTTCCAGTAGTCATGTATGGATGTGAGAGTTGGACTATAAAGAAGGCTGAGCACTGAAGAACTGATGCTTTTGAACTGTGGTGTTGGAGAAAACTCTTGAGAGTCCCTTGGACTGCAAGGAGATCCAATCAGTCCATCCAAAAGGAAATCAGTGCTGAATATTCATTGGAAAGACTGATGGTGAAGCTGAAACTCCAATACTTTGGCCACCTGATGCGAAGAACCAACTCATTGGAAAAGACCCTGATGCTGGGGAAAATGAAGGTGGGAGGTAAAGGGGACAACAGAGGATGAGATGGCTGGATGGCATCACTGACTCAATGGACATTGAGTTTGAGTAAACTCTGGGAGTTGGTGATGGACAGGGAGGCCTGGTGTGCTGTAATCCATGGGGTCACAAAGAGTCGGACACGACTGAGTGACTCAACTGAACTGAACTGAACTGAGGAGGTAAAAAAGTTGAAAGAGCACATGGAGATAACTTTTGAGAAGCATTTTACCCAAAGTCTCACTACACCTGAACCATCTGATGATATCATGAACCTGTCCTAACTTCTACTTCTGAGCTTTTCTCCCTTTATTATGCCCCTTCAGTCAACTTATCTTGGAATCCCTTAGCTAAGATTACAGATTCTATGTTGTTAGCACTGTGGACCCCTCCCTAAATGGATAACTATTCCATCGTTCTGGGTCTTTACCTTACTGTTTATGAAATCAGCTATATTGCTTTTAGACTCAGTGACTTACTGCTGTGAAACAGATGGACTGCGGCAGATAATTTGGTTCATCTGTGTTTAAAATTTGCTAAGAAAATTCCACATACCTATGGTCAATTAAACTTCAAGAAAGGAGCCCAGAGCATATATTGGATAAAAGACAGTCTCTTTAGCAAGTAATGTTGGGAAAGTTGGACAGTTGGACAGTTGCAACATCCAATCAATGAGGTCACTCTCACACAATACACAAAAATAAACTCAAAATGGCTTAAAGACTTAAACATAAGACATGACACCATAAAACTCCTAGAAGAGATCATAGGTAAAACATTCTCTGACATAAATTGTACCAATGTTTAGTCAGTCTCCCAAAGCAATAGAAATAAAAACAAAAATAAACAAATAGGACCTAATCAAACTTATAAGCTTTTGTACAATAAAGGAAACTATAAACAAAATGAAAGACAACCTACAGACTGAAAATATTTGTAAACGATCAGACTGACCAGGGTTTAATTTCCGAAATACATAAAGAGTTCATACAACTCAACAACAACAACAAAAACCCAATTGAAAAATGGGCAGAAAATCTAAACAGATATTTTTCCAAAGAAGACATGCAGATGACCAAGGGGCACATGCAGGTGAAAAGATGCTGAACATTGCTAATTATTAGAGAAATGCAAATCAAAATTATAATGAGGTACCATCTCACACCAGTCAGAATGGCCATCAAAAGTCAACAAATAACAGAACATGTGTGGAGAAAAGATAACACTCCTATACTGTTAGTGGAAGTGTAAATTGGTGCAGCCACTGTGGAAAACAGTATGTAGGTTCCTCTAAAAACTAAAAATAGAATTCACATATGATCCAGCAATCCTACTGCTGTATCTAGAAAAAACCATGTGATTCAAAAAATACACGCACCCCAATATTCTAGCAGCACTACTCACAATAGCCAAGACACAGAAACAACCTAATGTCCATCGACAGATGAATGGCTAAAGAAGATATGGTGCATATATACAATGGAAAAGTATTCAGACAGAAACAAGAATGAAATAATGCCATTTGCAGCAATATAGATAGAACTAGAGATTATCATGCTAAGTGAAGTCAGAAACAGAAAGACAAATACCATATGCTATCACTTATATGTTAGATATGAAATATGGCACAGAGGAATCTATATATGAAACAGAAATATATTCACAGAAAACAGACTTGTGGTTGCCAAAGGGGAGGCGTGGGTTGGGAGTCTGGGGTTAGCAGATGCAAGCTAGTATATACAGGATGGATAAACAACAAGGTCCTACTGTACAGCACAGAAGTATATTCAAAATCCTGTGATAAACCATAATGGAAAAGAACATAAAAAGAATGTGTGTGTGTGTGTATATATATATATATATATATGTATAATTGAGTCACTTTGCTGTATAGCAGAAATTAACACAACACTGTAAGTCAACTATACTTAAACAAAAGAAAAAAGAAAAAAAATCTCTAAGAAAGGAAATACTTGAAAACTATTTCCAGATTAAACCTCACACACAGAACAAAAAACCAGCCTTTTCAATACAAATATAACTCAAACACAGGAAGTATCCCTGTGGTGTTTTTCATCTTGTTAATTACATTCACGGACTGCCTCACACCCAGCCTAGGCATTCTACTAGCCTAGAATCACTTGGCATCAACATCCCTGACATTATCAGTGGGGAATTCCTAGTTCAGATTCACAGGGGCTTGCATGCTGGGAAAGATTAAGGCCAAGAGGAGAAGGGGGCCACAGAGGAGGAGATGGTTGGTTGGCATCACTAACTCAATGAATATGAGTATGAACAAACTCTAGGAGATGGTGAAGGACAGGGAAGGCTGGTGTGCTGCAGTTCATGGGGTTGCAAAGAGTTGGACACAACTTAGCGACTGAACAACAACAACAAACTATGAAAGGAAAAATAATTAGGGGAGACTAGGGATTTGGAAATCCAAGGAAGTAAAAAAAAAAAAGTCTTAAATCCTCCCAGGAGTACTTGAATATGGCAATCTCCTGGAAAGGAAGAAGAAAAATATATATTAAATAGATGCATGAAAATAGATGTATAAATTTTTGAGAACTTGCTTAGATTAAATCAATTCCAAATGCCTGCCACTGTTATTTCTGGAGCTCTTTGGGAGGCTAAACCAGCATCATTCCTTTTCTCTTTTAGTTAGAATATGTTGCAGCAGCTGCCCAAAAGGGGCAAAGAAGGACTTAATATAATATAATGTCTCACAGACCTATGACCAAGAAGGCGGTTCTCCTGTCATTGTCCCAAGCTGACAGATGAAGATGGAAGATCGGAGAGACAGACTGGGAAAAGCCATCACCCTGGACTTCGAGTCCACCAAGTGGTACTGGCTGGGCATTTTGGTAAAGATTTCCTAGAGGGGCACTCTGAGCCACAAGGAACAGGCTCTGCCTGTCTTGATAAGTCACCTTCCCTCTCCCAATACCAAGACCAAGTGAAGTCGCTCAGTCGTGTCTGACTCTTTGTGACCCCATGGACTGTAGCCTACCACGCTCCTCTGTCCATGGGATTTTCCAGGCAAGAGTACTGGAGTGGGTTGCCATTTCCTTCTTCAGAGGATCTTCCCAACCCAGGGATCGAACCTGGGTCTCCCGCATTGTAGGCAGACACCTTACCATCCTCAACTGTTCTGCAAGACTACTATGCTGAGAAAAAAAAAAAAAGATTGCCACGTGAGTTCAAACTTTCCCTTCTGAGAAAGTGCTCTTTAATTGGCATGTCCAGCCACAATCTTTATTTATCCAAAAAAGGCTTAGGGGTATAATGGTGAACTCAAGTAAATGGAAGACCAGTTAATGTTTCTTCACATGACTATCAGACACTTTTAAGTCTTGTCGTCACCACAAAGCACATCTAAAACTAAACTTATTACGGTCCACCAAAACCCAGGTTAAATTGAGCTTGTACATTTCTGTAAATGGAATCACAGTTTCCAGTCAAATAACTGCCATCATTTTCAGCTCCTTTCTCCTTCATCTCCTCTTCTAGATCTTTAGCCCTTTCTTCATCCCAGCCACTAATTTACTTTGTGTCTCTATGGATTTGCCCATTCTGGACACTTCATACAAATGAAATAAAACAAGTACGTGGCACCTTATATCTGCCTTTGTTCACTTAGCCTAATATTTTCAAGATTTATCCATATTGTAACATGTATCAGTATTTCATTCCTTTTTATTGCCAAATAATATTCCATCGCATGGTCATATCACATTGTGTTTTTCCATTCATCAGTTGATGGATATTTGTTTCCATTTTGAGGGCAATTATGAATAATGTTGCCATGAACATCTGTGAGCATGTTTTTGTGTATGCATGTTTTCAGTTCTCTTAGGTACATGCCTAGGGATGGAGCTGCTTGGTAATTTGGAAACTCTATGTTTAACATTTTGAGGAAGTACCAAGTGAAAGTCAAAGTTGCTCAGTCGTGTCCAACTCTTTGCGACCCATGGATAGTCCATGGAATTCTCCAGGCCAGAATACTGGAGTGGGTGGCTGTTCCCTTCTCCAGGGGATCTTCCCAACCCAGGGATTGAACGCATTGCAGGCTGATTTTGTACCAGCTGAGTCACCATGGAAATACCAAACTGTTTCCCAAATAGCCACACCACTGCACGTTCTCACCAACAATGTATGTGGGTTTCAAGTTCTCTACATGCTTGCCTATGGTTATTGTCTGGGTCTTGATCTTCCTCTCCTCTGAAATCCTTCCCATTTCTGGCCCTGCTGGCTCCAAAAAAGGCTTAGGGGTATAATGGTGAACTCAAGTAAATGGAAGACCAGGAGTCATATGGCTGTGTCGGTATTAGAAAACAGAAACAATTCTGTTCCAGTTGGTAAATAACCACTGCCCCAAACCAGAGAGTGCCCACACCCTGAACAGCTGTGCCTAGGCTGCCCCATTCCTACTTCTAGAAACCCCCAGACCTCTCCACCATTTAGCAGCAGCTACAGGACTAATGCTTGGACAATCAAGGGCTCTTGAATATCCTTCCATTGCTATGGCTGGTCCCCATTGTCAGGTATTTTGAATATTACCCCTGGAGAAAAGAGGTCATATTTATTAAATGAAGGCAGAATCAAATATTGAAGTTATTATAGATACCAAATTACATGGTTCCATTAAACAGTGACTGTACTCAAAGGATTTCCTAACAGCATTTGAATCAGCATCCCCTTTACCACTCTCAGAATATGAAACCCATTGAATGTTCCACACTCTGGACAATGCCAGTCGCCCTTTCCGGCACAGTTCCTTCCTGCTTGTGTTTCTTTCTCATATTGATCCTTTTACGATTTCATTTTCCAGAACTAACCAAAATATTTGACTTATTTTCCTGGTTATTAGGAACACAACTCTTTGAAAGTGCCATCAGCCTCTTCTTGGCCCTTCAGAGTCTGTACCTAAAAGTCTATGGTACATGAGGAGACATGAAAAGACCACTGTCCACACTAATCAGAAAATACCCATATTATCCCCTCACATCCAAAACATTAATTTTTTTTTTGGCCATGAAACATGGCATGTGGGATGCTAATTCCCTGACCAGGCATCAAACCCACGTACCCTACATTGGGGGTGTGGAGTCTCAACCACTGGACCGCCAGGAAAATCCCCCCAATACTAAGTTTTTTACCCCTTTCTGCACACAGGTGATGCTTAACTCTTAATTTCGAATTATTTTCCACCCCTCATTATCTGGCACCAATGATAGAGATGGAAATGAATGTCCTGGGACCTAAACACTAACTGTAAGAGCAGACAGCTGTTATTTGGAGGAATTTGGGAATTTGAAGAGCAATAAATGGACAACAATTTTAAAAATAATTTATTTTACTCATCTTAAGGCAGGAACCTCCTTTAAAAGTGAACATTTCTCTAGAATCTTGAGATGATATCAAATGACATCAAATTAATTATGACAAATTAACAATGACATCAAATTAATGTCTTTTCATATTCAAGAAATATTTAATCATCAACTACAATGTTCATGCATCTTGCTAGGTATTAGCAATATAAAGGTGACTAAAGAGATGTCATCATCTCTTTAGTTTAGTTTAGTCAGTCGTGTCTGACTCTTTGTGACCCCATGGACTGCAGCATGCCAGGCCTCCCTGTCCATCACCAACTCCCGGAGTTCACTCAAACTCACGTCCATCGTGTCGGTGATGCCATCCAACCATGTCATCCACTGTCATCCCCTTCTCCTCCTCCTGCCTTCAATCTTTCCCAGCATCAGGGTCTTTTCCAATGAGTTGGTTCTTTGCATCAGGTGGCCAAAGTATTGGAGTTTCAGCTTTAACATCTGTCCTTCCAATAAACACCTAGGACTGATCTCCTTTAGGATGGACTGATTGGATCTCCTTGTAGTCCAAGGGACTCTCAAGAGTCTTCAACACCATGGTTCAAAAGCATCAATTCTTTGGTGCTCAGCTTTCCTTATAGTCCAACTCTCACATCCATACAGGAAAAAGATGGCTTAAACTCAACATTCAGAAAGCAGATACACACTATTATATGTAAAACAGATAAGCAATGAGGACCTACTGTATAGCACAGGGAACTGAGAACTTCCAGATGTTCAAGCTGGATTTAGAAAATGCATAGCAACCAGAGATCAAATTGCCAACATCTGTTTGATCATCGAAAAAGCAAGAGAGTTCCAGAAAAACATCTACTTCTGCTTCATTGACTAAAGCCTTTGACTGTGTGGATCACAACAAACTGTGGAAAATTCTTAAAGAGATGGGAATACCAGACCACCTGACCTGCCTCCTAAGAAGTCTGTATGCAGGTCAAGAAGCAATAGTTAGAACCAGACATGGAACAGCAGACTGGTTCCAAACTGGAAAAAGAGTATGTCAAGGCTATATATTGTTACCTTGCTTATTTAACTTATATGCAGAATACATCATGAGAAATGCTGGGCTGGATGAAGCACAAGCTGGAACCAAGATTGCCAGGAGAAATATCAAGTGATGCCACAGCTGCCCTCAATTGATCCCAGAGTCACACTGTGATAGAACACAAAGGTGGCCCTCCATCTTCACAACTCCTTGGAAACATGTCTTTGTCTATAATGTTGCAGTGACCCCCACCCCGTCACCCCCCCATTCTGGACTTGTCTGTGTAACTCAATTTGGGCCCACTAGAATAAGCCACAAGTAACAGTGCGCCCGTGCCACCTCAAGAGGCCTTCCTGTTTCCTCTTGTGCATCTTCCACTGACAGGAGATGCCTGAGGCTGCCTTCTGGAGGATAACAGACATGTGAGCACTTGTCCCCGTCACCCGAATGGAGGCTCAGAACAGCAGTCAGCCGGCTGATCCCACCCCCAACTATATGAGCAAATCTAGCTTCTAGAGCTAAGAACAACAGTTGCCCTGCCAGCCTGCAGCTGACCCCAAGTACATGAGCAATAAACTCATTGTTGACTGCCAATGAGATTTTGTGGTGTTTCATTACACAGCATTATGTGGCAACAGATAAGTGACATACCACTTAATCATAAAAATGAACATGAATTCACAAGCTGAAGTATGTGTTCTGAAGGACATGAATACAGAAACGAAAGCATGTGAAAACTAGATCCAGCCTAGACTGGGTAGGGAGGGGAGGTCAAAGAACACTTCTTTAAGGAAGAGACATATAAGCAAAGATCTAAAGGATGCGCAGAAATTAACTAGGTGCAGAGTGGGTAAGAGTTGTTTAGGTCACTGGAGTGGCCTGTGCAAAGGCTTGCAGGGAAGTAGTTCAGACTTTGAGTCACTGTAAGACCAGTAAGGCTGGAACATGGCAAGAAAGAGGGGAATGCAAAGCAATGAGGCCAGACTGACAGGCAGTGACTGGAGCAAGCAGCAGCCTTGTAGAACACTCAAAGGGCTTGAGATTTGGTCCAAACAACTGTGTGAACTACTGAGTGGTTATATGATGGCAAAAACAGTGGTTCCTCTCCTGCGCCTACCTAGCTTTGGAGTGTGTATGAAGTTTCTCACACAAACCCGTTGTAATTTGCCCATGAATTTTTTTTTCTTCATTTTTTTTCCAATTTAATGTTTTATTTTCTTGAATTCTGCTTCATCTAAAATTGAAGCACAAAAGTTATATTCCTTTTGGTCAAATTTACCTGATATCTTTCCCTTCATTTTTACTTTAATTTCTCTGTGACTTTTTTTTTTAATTTAACTTAATTTTATTTTTTTATTTTTATTTTATTTTTAAACTTTACAATATTGTATTAGTTTTGCCAAATATCGAAATGGATCTGCCACAGGTATACATGTGTTTGGGGCTGGTGCACTGGTGGGGGGAACACATGCCCATGAATTTTTCAAGCTAGCTTTAAAACAAGGATATCATTCATCCAGTCATTTATTCAATGAACCTTTATTCAGTTCAGTTTAGTTGCTCAGTCGTGTCCAACTCTTTGCAACCCTATGAATCGCAGCACGCCAGGCCTCCCTGTCCATCACCAATTCCCGGAGTTCACTCAGACTCACGTCCATTGAGTCAGTGATGCCATCCAGCCATCTCATCCTCTGTTGTCCCCTTCTCCTCCTGCTCCCAATCCCTCCCAGCATCAGGGTCTTTTCCAATGAGTCAACTCTTCGCATTAGGTGGCCAAAGTATTGGAGCTTCAGCTTTAGCATCAGTCCCTCCAATGAACACCCAGGAATGATCTCCTTTAGAATGGACTGGTTGGATTTCCTTGCAGTCCAAGGGACTCTCAAGAGTCTTCTCCAACACCACAGTTCAAAAGCATCAATTCTTCAGTGTTCAGCTTTCTTCACAGTCCAACTCTCACATCCATACATGACCAATGGAAAAACCATAGCCTTGACTAGACAGACCTTTGTTGGCAAAGTAATGTCTCTGGCTTTTCAATATGCTATCGAGGTTGGTCATAACTTTCTTTCCAAGGAGTAAGTGTCTTTTAATTTCATGGCTCATCTGCAGAAATTTTGGAGCCCCAAAATATAAAGTCTGACACTGTTTCCACTGTTTCCCCATCTATTTGCCATGAAGTGATGGGACCAGATGCCATGATCCTAGTTTTCTGAATGTTGAGCTTTAGGCCAACTTTTTCACTCTCTTCTTTCACTTTCATCAAGAGGCTCTTTAGTTCCTCTTCACTTTCTGCCATAAAGGTGGTGTCATCTGCTTATCTGAGGTTATTGGTATTTCTCCGAGCAATCTTGATTCCAGCTTGTGCTTCTTCCAGCCCAGCATTTCTTATGATGTACTCTGCATAGAAGTTAAATAAGCAGGGTGACAATATACAGCCTTGACGTACTCCTTTTCCTATTTGGAACCAGTCTGTTGTTCCATGTCCAGTTCTAACTGTTGCTTCCTGACCTGCATATAGGTTTCTCAAGAGGCAGGTCAGGTGGTCTGGTATTCCCATCTCTTGAAGAATTTTCCACAGTTTTTTGTGATCCACACAGTCAAAGGCTTTGGCATAGTCAATAAAGCAGACATAGATGTTTTTCTGGAACTCACTTGCTTTTTCCATGATCCAGTGGATGTTGGCAATTTGATCTCTGGTTCCTCTGCCTTTTCTAAAACCAGCTTGAACATCTGGAAGTTCATGGTTCACGTATTGCTGAAGCCTGGCTTGGAGAATTTTGAGCATTACTTTACTAGCGTGTGAGATGAGTGCAATTGTGCGGTAGTTTGAACACTCTTTGGCATTGCCTTTCTTCGGGATTGGAATGAAAACTGACCTTTTCCAGTCCTGTGGCCACTGCTGAGTTTTCCAAATTTGCTAGCATATTGAGTGTAGCACTTTCATAGCATCATCTTTCATGATTAAGAGGCTCCAATTTAGAATGAATATATGATTTTGAGATAAAATGAATGAATAAGCCTGAGCCAAGCAATCTAATAGGTCCTGGAGAGACACAAACAGAGGTCTCTTTTCCTTGATCTGCTCACCATCTAGTAGGGGAGGTAGACATGAAAAAGAGACACATTTGCTGGCCCAGAGATACATGGACAATGTGTTTTAGATGTGTAGAGAAAGAATATCTATTTCTCCAGGGGCCAAATTACACACACTGGAAGTAAGATGTGCTTGAGGAAATTACAGTTTCTCTTCTGACCTGAAAGTTTCTGTCATATCTGACACTGATGGCTGAGCACGTAGCTGGGTTGGAGACAACCTAGAAATGGGAGGTGAACAAGGGGGAGAGATCCAGGGTACCTTCCTGTGTGGAAGCCCATCCCCAAGTCCAGAAGTTAGAGATCAATTCAGAAGTCAGATATTTTCTTGGATTCCTATTGTTTGGGATGTTTTTGTGCTTCCTCTAGTGGAAACCATAGTATGAGAGAAGATACGTGTATTTCAAAACAGATATTTTAGATTCTCTCAAAGCTTGACAAGAGGGTCATGTAAGAATCTTTCCTCTTTCAGGAAAAAAGATGGAATAAAATCAAAAGATCATGTGCCTTCATTATGCCTTTTTGTTTTTGTTTAGTCACTCAGTCATGTCCGACTCTTTGCGACCCCATGGACTGCAGCACACCAGGCTTCCCTGTCCTTCACCATCTCCCAGAGTTTGCTCAAACTCATGTCCATTGAGTCAGTGATGCCATCCAACCATCTCATCCTCTGTTGCCCCCTTCTCCTCCTGCCTTCAATCTTTCCCAGCATCAGCGTCTTTTCTAATGAGTCGGCTCTTCACATCAGGTGGCCAAAGTATTGGAGCTTCAGCTTCAGCATCAGTCCTTCCAATGAATATTCAGGACTGATTTCCTTTAGGATGGACTGGTTTGACCTCCTTGCAGGCGGCCTTTAAAATGATACCATAGGCAAACAAAGGGCCATTTTCCTGATTATAACATGGATGGACTTGAGAATGAAGGTTGGATAATTGTAACTCTGTGTCCTAAAGATTTTTATGGGGACACTGTTTTCCTGAAAGAGGGCACCTGAGGGCTGTGGGTGCCAGCATTGCCATCTGAGAGAACTGTTTTGCTCAGCCCCACACAGCATGCACCAGAAGGTTCTGAGTGGTGCTGAGTGATCATATGAGCAGACCAGGAAAGTGCCTCACCGGGACTCTGAACTCTCTACATTTGGTCCCACTGGGCCATTATGTTCACTTCAACGAGTCAGTATGAAGGTTCTGCAGGATCTTCTTAGTTCTCTTCCAAGGGTTTGGCTCATTTTGGCCTTGATGATAGTCTCTGATTTTTACTTTCCCTCTGTTTGCAGATTTAATCTGCCAGTGAGCTTTGTTCTCCACCATGCAATAAAAAACTTTTTAAAATAAATACATTATAAGCTCTATTCAGTATTCATGTTCTTTGGAAATAAAGTTAGTGATTCTTATTATTGGAAGAGGCTCTTTTAAGGTGAGGATTAGAAGATGTTAAATTATAAAACCCCAAACTCGGCTCTGTTGCATTCATTCCTATGTCCTCATCCCTGCTAGGAAATTCCCAAATTCCTAACAATATCCGTGTCAGCAAACTTTCCTTCAATAGCAGTTCCCAAAGGTACTGTGCCTTTTTTTGTTAGTCAGAGAATATTTTTCCTATGCTGATTACAATTATTTATCTAGTGAGTGCTCAATGACTTATAGGTATTTGGTTAAACTTTATTAAATTAGTAAACAGCATCAGTTTTAAATAGTTCAACTTAATAGTAAATTCTGTGGCACAAAGCTAGTTTAGAAGGTCAAAGCTGACGTATGTAAGTAATTTTGATAGCATCCAGAGGGGTCAAATGCTCTTCTTTTGACCTTTAGAAAAAAATGACAGAAGATTGATTAGGATGACTGGATTCTTTCTCCTGTGATGTATTAATACCTAGCTGCTGCTGGAAACAAAGCATACTCTCAAAGCTGCTGCTTCTACCCAGTGGGAGAATCTACTTAATATCAGTGATATTTACAATTGAAAGGTTACAGAGGTAACTTGAGAATATTAAAGTTCTTTGCATTGCTAACTGAATTAAAACAACAATAACAACAACAACAACAAAAAGAACAAGAGAAAAGATAAATTTCCAGGCCTCATCTTCAAGCAGAGGCAACTGCCTACTCTTGACGGAAATGAATTCTCGTAAAGGTTGAATATTGCTCTAAGAGCTCATTTATATTTCTGTCATGATTCAGTAAGTTCCAAGAGTGAGAGAAACTACATTTTACATAGCCCACATGAGCCCTGGCACATCTAATCTACAATCTCCACTTTTTAATTTATATCTGAAAAAATGAATGAATGAGCAACTACAGGGATATAAAAGCCAGGGTCACATAAACACACAGCATAATTCTATTACACCTGATGCCCAGCTCTGAACAAATAAACTCCATTACACGTGCTGGCTTTGTATCAAAGAGGGTACACCGAACTGCTTTCTCATTCCATGGCAAACATGCGAAATCTGTTGAATAACAGCATTCAACTCAATCCGCTGCCTTGATCCTGTGTATATATATATACTTCTAAAACCAAGTTTTCATTTTAATAGCATTCCTTTTTAACATAAGAAGAGCAAAATGGAAATAAGACTGGAACAGATGCAAGAGTATGGTGAAATGTCTTCGTGGACAAAGCTATTTTAATGAAAGCAACACTCCATGCGGTCTCCCTGATTCCTCCTCAGTATTCAACCACCCAAATTAGATTCACTTCACTGGCTGTCTTCATCAGATTTCAGGAAACTGGGGACTATCCAAAAGAAATAAAAGGTAGGCTTTTCTTAAAGCAGGATGCTAGGTTTTGAACACAAACATGCAGATTAAGTGAAGGAACTTGATTAAACCCACAATTTAAGCTAATGATGAACCAAATGCTGGCGCTCAGCTGCCTGACACACTTTAGCATATGAATTAAATTTTCTGTCAGCTAACCCACTTTAAAAAACAAAACAAAACTGTATTCAAACATCTCCCTTCATGGAATGGGCCATATGTGGAATTAACAGACTCTTGGGTCGACTTGCAATTTCTGAGTTTGCTGATAAACTCAAAAGTGAGTTTATTGTGTTATCTTAAAATACACACGGGGAGATTTATTTCAGCATATGTCATTCTAATGGGCATGTCTATTTAATCAAATGTGCTATCACTCAAACATATACAGGTGTACCAGAAGTTGTCTTCATGAACAAGAAACCAAAAAGGGACGTGCATGGCAGATGCTAAAGAAGGTGCTTCAAATAAGGAGGCAAGTGCACGTGGCAACGATAGGGAAAGAGCTGTCATGATGTATGACACGAATCTTCTAAGCACATTCACAACTCTATAGCAAAATGTTTTCCATGAAACCTTCATTCCACAGAGTTAAAAAATGAAATGGTAGCATATGACCATGTAAATTTTAACACAATCCACATGTCTTCAACGATGCCAGTGTGGATGGGTTGATGATGATGCAACTGGGGAAAGGTATACTATTAAGTTGGCTATCTCACGACACCCAGAGGACCCAAAAACTGCATAGCTACTTTGTGAATATCCAAAGGAAAAATATGATCAGAATCTAATTTCAGCCTTCTTATTCACAGTCTGTGGGCATAAGATTTTATACAGCTTAAATATCCCAAGATGCATAGGGAGACCTAAGTGCTGTATAAATCATACAAGGGCAAAAGGGAAGCAAACCAATTATAAAGAGGTGGGGACCAGATGATTTCCAACTATTGATACCGCACTGTTGGGAGATGGATTGAGATAGATTTGTGAAGGAAATTAGATATAAGTGATGAAGTTTTAAAGAGTTTAGTTAGCTGGGGAATAGCTCTATTTTTAGTACATTCATTTTTTAAGGCACTGTGCTACATACTTTACATATATACATGGTATCACTTCATTGGGGCTTCCCTGGATGCTCAGCAGTAAAGAATTTGCCTACCAATATAGGAGACACAGATTCTATTGCTGGGTCAGGAAGATCCCCTGGAGAAGGGAATGGCTACCCACTCCAGTATTCTTGCCTGGGAAATTCTATGGACAAAGAATTGCAAAATTTAGACTCAGACTGAAGAAAGTAGGGAAAACCACTAAACCATTCAGGTATGACCTAAACTAAATCCTTTATGATTATACAATGGAGGTGACAAATAGATTCAAGGGCTTAGATCTGGTAGACAGAGTGCCTGAAGAACTACAGATAGAGGTTCGTAACATTGTACAGGAGGTGGTGACCAAAACCATCCCAAAGAAAAGAAATGCAAGATGACAAAGTGGTTGTCTGAGAAGGCCTTACAAATAGCTAAGAAAAGAAGAGAAGCGAAAGGCAAAGGAGAAAGGGAAAGATACACCCAACTGAATGCAGAGTTCCAGAGAATAGCAAGGGGAGAGAAGAAAGCCTTCTTAGATGAACAATGCAAAGAAATAGAGGAAAACAATAGAAAGGAAAAAACTAGTGATCTCTTAAGAAAACTGGAGATACCAAGGGAACATTTTGGAGAAGGGCATGGCAACCCACTCCAGTATTCTTGCCTGGAGAATCCAGTGGATGGAGGAGCCTGGTGGGCTGCAGTCCATGGGGTTGCACAGAGTCGGACACAACTGAAGCGACTTAGCACAGCAAGGGAAAATTTCATGCAAAGATGGGCACAATAAAGGACAGAAATGGCAAAGATCTAACAGAAGCAGAAGATATTAAGAAGAGGTAGAAAGAATACACAAAAGGACTGTACAAAAAAGGTCTTAATGACCGGGATAACCATGATATTGTGATCACTCATCTAGAGCCAGACACCCTTGAGTGTGTCTGGATTCACAAGTGGGGCTTAGGATGCATCACTATGAACAAAGCTAGTGGAGATGATGGAATTCCAGCTGAGCTATTTTAAACCCTAGAAGATGATGCTGTGAAAGTGCTGCACGCAATATGCCAGCAAGTTTGGAAAACTCAGCAGTGGCCACAGGACTGGAAAAGGTCAATTTTCATTCCAATCCCAAACAAAGGCAATGCCAAAGAATGTTCAAACTACCACATAATTGCACTCATTTCACATGCTAGCAAGGTCATGCTCAAAATCATCCAAGGTAGGCTTCAACAGTACTTGAACTGAGAACTTCCCCAGATGTACAAGCTGGATTTAGAAAAGGCAGAGGAACCAGAGATCAAATTGTCAACATCTGCTGGATCATAGAAAAAACAAATGAATTCCAAAAGAACATCAACTTCTGCTTCATTGACTATGTTAAAGCCTTTGATGTGTGGATCACAACAAACTGTGGAATATTCTTAAGGAGATAGAAATACCAGACCACCTGACCTGTCTCCTGAGAAACCTATATGTAGGAAAAAAGCAACCATTAGAACCGGATATAGAACAATGGGCTGGTTCAAAATTAGGAAAGGAGTGCGTCAAGGCTGTATCTTGTCACCCTGCTTATTTAACTTATTTGCAGAGTACATCATGGGAAATGCTGGACTAGATGACTCATAAGCTGGAATCAAGATTGCCAGGAGAAATATCAGTAACCTCAGATATACAGATAATACCACTTTAATGGCAGAAAACAAAAAGGAACTAAAGAGCCTGAAGATGAAAGAGGAGAGTGGAAATCTGGCTTAAAACTCAGCATTCAAAAAATGAAGATCATGGCATCTGGTCCCATCACTTCATGGGGATAGATGGGGAAAAAATGGAAACAGTGACAGACTTTATTTTCTTGGGCTCCAAAATCACTGCAGACAGTGACTGTAGCCATGAAATTAAGACATTTGTTCCTTGGAAGAAAAGCTATGACCAACCTAGACAGCGTATTAGAAAGCAGAGCCATAATTTTGCTGACAAAGGTCCCTATAGTCAAAACTAAGGTTTTTCCAGTAGTCATGTACAGATGTGAGTTGAACCATAAAGAATGCTGAGCACTGAAGGATTCATGCCTTCCAACTCTAGTGCTGGAGAAGACTCTTGAGAGTCCCTTGGACTGCAAGGAGATCAAACCAGTCAAAGGAAATCAACCCTGAATATTCATTTGGAAGGACTGATACTGAAGCTGAAGTTCCAATACTGTGGTCACCTAATGCGAAGAGCTGACTCATTGGAAAAGACTTTGATTCTGGGAAAGACTGAGGGCAGGAGGAGAAGGGGGTGATAGAGAATGAGATGGTTGGACGGCATCACTGACTCAATGGACATGAGTTTGAGCAAACTCTGGGATATAGTGAAGGACAGGGAAGCCTGGTGTGCTGCAGTTTGCTGCTGCTGCTGCTGCTAAGTCACTTCAGTCATGTCCGACTCTGTGCAACCCCATAGACAGCCTCCCACCAGGCTCCCCCACCCCTGGGATTCTCCAGGCAAGAACACTGGAGTGGGTTGCAAGGAAATGGCAGAGAAGGAGATGGAGAAGGAGAAGGAAATGGCAACCCACTTGCAAAGAGTCGGACACAACTTAGTGACTGAACGACACATTAATGGGAAATATCACTTGCTACAAGGAGAAGGCAACTGAAAAATTAATTACATTCTAGTGAAACATGGTTACTTATCCTAAGTACTGAACCTGGGGTCTGCCTTTTCCTTGTAAGAAAGGCTTAGACATTAAAGAATTAAAGCACCATAACGAGGCTTTTCTCTTGTTGTACACAAAAGGACTGAAAGAGCACTAAAACAGGAATTCTATTCCTGTCCTGTGATGAGTCTTACCGGATATGTGTGGCCCATGTGGCTGTGCCACCTGGAATCAGTCTGCCAACCACCTGAGGCCCTCTGGCCATGCCTGGGGAAGGATGCACTGCTGGCTGAGCACGTTTGGTAAACAGAGACAGAAGGAAATTGATTGAATCTGATCTTTTTTTTCAAAAATTTTCAAAATTCAACTCAAAGGAAACTAGATCTGCTCCCCAGGAGCACCAGGCCACCAGCATTTGTTTATCTCCTCAGCTTCAGGTTGCAGAAGCTCTATTCCAGGCAAGCATAGCCGTGAGGCTGAGGGCTACCTTCCATAACTCTCAACTCAGAAGCTCTATCCCCGGCTAAGAAATGGGGCCAAACCCCCTTGGCCCCAGCTCACTTGTGGGCAGAGATTTCACGCCAGGAGAAGCAGGCTGAAAAGACTACAAGCTACTCCCCCACTCAGAACACTGATTGTCAAGCAAGGGTGTCATTCTGAGAGAAGTAGACCAATATCCCTGCCCCAAGCTCTAGAGCAGTGGCACAGATATTCTGCCAAGGGGGAGAGGCAATCCATGAGAACAGAGAGCTTTGAATTTCCCAAAGGAACTCATTTTATCTGGCATAAGATGTGGGGAAGTTTAAGCCCAAGGGCACAGTTGAAAACCATGGAGATTCTGGGGATAAGGAATTAAGAGGAGGATGGAAGCTTTTTAAGAGTGATAAGCTAAGTTGTAGACCAGTGGAGGCATAACAGGGCTTCCCAGGTGGTGCTAGTAGTAAAGAACCCACCTGCCGAGGCAGGAGATGAGAGACTTGGCTTTGATCCCCGGGTTGGGAAGATCCCCAGGAGAAGGAAATGACAACCCACTCTAGTATTCTTGCCTGGCGAATCCCACGGACAGAGGAGCCTGGTGGGCTACAGTCCATGGGGTCCCAGAGAGTCAGACACGACTGAAGTGACTTAGCATGCATGGAGGCTTAACAGGGAGAACCAGGGGGAAAGACAGCTCAGAACAGCCCTCCTGTAGTCTAAACAAAGCTCAAAGACTGGCCTCAAAGACTTATTCCTGCAAAAGGGCCCAAAGTTAATTAGATAAGACGGTTGAGCAATTTATATCCCAGCATACTGTTAAAAGCAATACAGCAAGCAGCTAGAAATTAGTAAAGCCTACAAGCTGGGTGTGATACCACCAGAGGCGCACAACCTGATAGAGCAATCAGGGACAAAGATAATAACAGCAAGCTCTGCTAAGGCCACTGTCAGCCCAGGGAATGTGGGATGACCAAGGCTGCACCTCTGAGGTCTATCACAACAGGCTTTACCTAGAGGCAGGGCAGGTGGTACTTCCAGCCAAGTCACTGAAAAATACAAAGGAGATGACATGGGAAAGTAATTTGAATTCACAGGGGCAAAAAAAATAAAAAAAGGAGCAAAAAGAATAAATAAAGGTTAATATAACAAACGCTGCAAGTACAGGTAAAGGGTTGAAGGTTCTTCTGTATGCAAACTGGCCCTTCAGTTAACATTGCAGCTCTGTCTTCTGGAGACCTGATAAAGGTGAAAGGAGTCTGACTCCACATGGAAAATACAACACTGGGAAGCTGGCATCTCTTATTTCTCATATTTATTACTATCACAGTAAGTAAATAAAGGCAGAATTATTATTCTCAAATAAGCAAAAATAGATCTCTGTTTTCATGTTTGATTCAATTAAATTTCGTATGTCACAAATCTCAGACCAAACTAAAAATTAAACACAGGGCCAAGTTCTCAGAGGACCCCAGCGTCACCCAGCCTGACCTAGAGCAGTCTGACTCCTGGAGTTCCTGAGTCGCCTTTGCCACACTTCCTGGTTAAACTACTGCAGGGCACCCTCCTCCTGACGAAATGTCTTAGGGAAGACAGGCTAGAAGTTCTTAGGACCATGACTACTCTCCTGAGCAAGACTGACTCAAAAAGAGGTCACTCAAGGTCCACAGTCATTTCTCAGCTTAATTCTGTCCTAATGTCCTGGTCTTCTTCTCTAAAATGTACAGAATGACATAATAGCAATTAGAGTGCCAGGAACATCACCATAAAATACTAAAAACCCAACTCCATGTGTCCAACAGAATAACCAAAATATATTTCTACATTCCTATTTCAAAAGTACTTTGTTTCCTAATCTTTCATAATTTGACTCCTTAGCATGTTTAACAAGCGTATAAACTTGTGCAAAAATAAAAACAATATTTTGAATTTCTATATTTTTATATGCATGTACTGTGATTTCCCAGGTGGCGCTAGTGGTTAAAGAACCCACCTGCCAATACAGGAGACCTAAGAGACGTGAATTCGATCCCTGGGTTGGAAAGATCCCCTGGGGGAGAGCATGGCAACCCGCGCCAGCATTCTTGTTTGGAGAATTCCATGGACAGAGGAGCCTGGTGGGCTACAGTCCATGGGGTTGAAAAGAGTCAGACACGACTGAAGCAACTTAGCATGCATGCACTGTATTTTCCCAGGAAAATGCACATTCATATGTACACATTCAAACCTACTATGTAGTAACACACACACACACACACACACACACACACACACACACACAAGCTGTTTGTCTCAAAAAAACTGAATTTCAGTAGCAGAGATGGCAATGGATCTGAAGTGAGAAATACACTGAAAATGGAAGAAATACAAATTCAGGTCACGTCAACAAAACAGGATTTTCCAATGGTGATAAAATTACGCAGGATGCTATTTAGGAAAATGCACAAGAGTCACTGCAAAAACTTTAAATGTCACCCTGGGAGGAACAGTATTAACTGGCAAAGAAGCCTGCTAACCTACAAGCCCTCAGCTTCTCCTGAATATTTATATTTGGAGAAATACATGCTTCTTTTAGAACTAGGAGAGCATATTGCTTACATTTTAAAAATTTCAGGAGCCAACAAGTCATTTAATTATTAACAGAGTTCCCTGACCAAACTATTGCTTCAAAAAAAGTGGTTCCCACACATATTAAACCCTCCTCTTTGCAGTATAAGGCTGGGCCCAGCACCTGGTACATGGACATTATTGAATGAAAGCCATTAAGTTAGTATATAGGTGGGGTACTGTTCTTAAATATAATTTAGCCAGATTTTGGAAATACGAAGGAAGATTTGACTTGAATGCCAATCCATTCACCTCCCTCTAATAAGGTGTCAATATAGCACTAATGATGCTTTTTCAAAAACTTTTAATATACTATCCACACACTTCCTTAGTTAATAAATTATATTAATACCTTTATGAAATTCAAATATTCCAACTTTCTAAAGCTAAATTTTATTTAAAAGTAAAAGCAGGGTCATATGATATTTCATCCTACACTCATAATTCAATAATCATTTTGCTCTATTTTCATGAAATATCCTCAAAACAACTGGAACTGAAACCTAAAATGTCAATGTGGAACAGAAACAAATTTACTTTTTGTATGGGTAGGATTTTTTAAAAAATATAAACAATTTTTAACTATGTAGATAACACTCATGTAGGAAAATAATCATTTATTATGCAGATAATGTGCCCTGCAGAAAAATTTAAAAAATGCAAATGTGCAAAAGAGAAGAAACTAAAAATTACCAGTCATCTGATTATGTCATGATAAACACCATTTTCATATTGGTAAGTATCCTTCTAGTATCCCTATGACTATATGTAATATTAATATATACTGGTTACAACTAAGATTTGCTTTCTCAAATTAAAAAATCAATTTACTTAAAGAACCCCACACATTTCAGTCATTTCTCCCCATCCCCTACCCACAGCCCCTAGCAACTACCATTCTCTGTTATCTATAAGCTTAGTTTTACGTGTGTGTGTGTGTGTGTGTGTGTGCAGATTCCACATATAAGAGAAATCACATCGTATTTGTCTTTCTCTAACTTATTTCACTTGGCATAATGCCCTCAAGGTCCATCCATATTGTTTCAAATGACAAGATTTAATTCTTTTTTATGAATGAATACCATTTCTATATATGTATATCCACTGCAGTTTCCTTATCAATTTATCCATTGATGGACACTTAGATTATTTCCATATCTTGGCTATTGTAAATAATTCCACTATGAACACAGGTGTGCAGATACCTTCTTGATTTAATATTTTTGTTTTCTTTGGATAAATGCCCAGAATTAAAATTGCTTGATCATATGGTAATTCCGGAGAAGGCAATGGCACCCCACTCCAGTACTCTTGCCTGGAAAATCCCAGGGATGGGGGAGCCTGGTGGGCTGCCATCTATGGGGTCGCACAGAGTTGGAGATGACTGAAGTGACTTAGCATATGGTAATTCTACTTTCAATTTTTTGAGGAACTTCCATACTCTTTTCCATAGTGGCTACACAGATTTACATTCTCAAAGCTTTTCATGAGGGTTCCCTTTTCTCCACATCTTCACCAACACTTGTTATTTCTAGTCTTTTCACTAATAGCCATTCTAACAAGTATGAGGTGAAAGCTCATTGCATTTTTGATTTGCTGATAATTAATGATGTAGAGGAATAGGAAAGGAAAAGGAGTACGTCAAGGCTGTATATTGTCACCCTGCTTATTTAACTTATATGCAGAGTACATCATGAGAAATGCTGGGCTGGAAGAAGCACAAGCTGGAATCAAGACTGCCGGGAGAAATATCAACAACCTCAGATATGCCGATGACACCACCCTTATGGCAGAAAGTGAAGAGGAACGAAAAAGCCTCTTGATGAAAGTGAAAGAGGAGAGTGAAAAAGTTGGCTTAAAGCTCAACCTTCAGAAAACAAAGATCATGGCATCTGGTCCCATCACTTCATGGGAAATAGATGGGGAAACAGTGGAAACAGTGTCAGACTTTATTTTTGGGGGCTCCAAAATCACTGCAGATGGTGATTGCAGCCATGAAATTAAAAGACACTTACTCCTTGGAAGGAAAGTTATGACCAACCTAGATAGCATATTCAAAAGCAGAGACATTACTTTGCCAACAAAAGTCCATCTAGTCAAGGCTATGGTTTTTCCAGTAGTCATGTATGGATGTGAGAGTTGGACTGTGAAGAAAACTGAGCGCTGAAGAATTGATGCTTTTGAACTGTGGTGTTGGAGAAGACTCTTGAGAGTCCCTTGGACTGCAAGGAGATCCAACCAGTCCATTCTAAAGGAGATCAGTCCTGAGTGTTCTTCGGAAGGAATGATGCTAAAGCTCAAACTCCAGTACTTTGGCCACCTCATGCGAAGAGTTGACTCATTGGAAAAGACTGTGATGCTGGGAGGGATTGGGGGCAGGAGGAGAAGGGGACGACAGAGGCTGAGATGGCTGGATGGCATCACGGACTTGATAGACATGAGTTTGAGTGAACTCTGGGAGTTGGTGATGGACAGGGAGGCCTGGCATGCTGCGATTCATAGGGTCGCAGAGTTGGACATGACTGAGCGACTGAACTGAATTGAACTGAATGATGTAGAGCATCTTGTATGTCTTCTTTAGAAAAATGTCTGTTCAGATCTTCTGCCCACTTAAAAATTATTTCAATTTTAAGTTACAACTTTAAAAAGTTTCAACTTTTAAGTTACATGAATTCTTTATATATTTTGGATATCAGCCTCTTATCAGACATATGACTTGTAAATACTTTCCCATTCTGTAGACTGCTTTTTTATTTTGTTTTCTTTGCTGTACAGAAGTCTTTAGCTTGATATACGCATTTATTTTTGCTTTTGTTGCTTTTATTTTTGGTGTCAAATTTTAAAAAATCATTACCAAGACTTATGTCAAGGAGGTTACTGCCTATGTTTTCTTCTAGGAGTTTTATGGTTTCAGGTCTTACATTCAGGCCTTCAATTCGAGTTAAATTTTGGGTATGGTGTAAGATAGTGGTCTGGTTTATTTTTTTGCATGTAGCCAGTGACTTCACTTGGAGAAGGCGATGGCACCCCACTACAGTACTCTTGCCTGGAAAATCCCATGGATGGAGGAGCCTGGTAGGCTGCAGTCCATGGGGTTGCTAAGAGTCAGACACGACTGAGTGACTTCACTTTCACTTTTCACTTTCATGCATTGGAGAAGGAAATGGCAACTCACTCCAGTGTTCTTGCCTGGAAAATCCCAGGGACGGTGGAGCCTGGTGGGCTGCCGTCTATGGGGTCGCACAGAGTCGGACACAACTGAAGCGACTTAGCAGCAGCAGCAGCCAATTTTCCCAACACCATTTACTGAAAAGATTGTCTTCTTCTGGTATATTCTTGGCTCCTTTGTTGTAAATTAATTGACCATAAGTATGTGATTTTATTTCTGGGCTCTCTGTATTCTGTTCCTTTGAACTATGTGTTTGTTTTTATGCTAATATGATACTGTTGTAATTACCATAGCTTTGTTATAGATTTTGAAATCAGGGGGCATGATGAGTTCAGCTTTGTTCTTTTTTCTCAAGATTGCTTTAGCTATTTGGGGTCTTTATGGTTCCCTACAAATTTTAGGATTTGTTTTTGGTTCTGTTTCTGTGAAAAATGCTATTGGAATTTTGATAGGAATTACACTGAATCTGTAGATTTCTTTAGGTAGCATGGTAATTTTAACAACATTAATTCTTCCAATCATGAGCATGAAATATTTTTTCAGTTATTTGTGTCATCTTCAATTTTTTTCATGAGTGTCTTGTAGTTTTCAATATATAGATTTTCATCTCCTTGGTTAAATATAATCCCAGATATTCTATTCTTTTTGATGCAATTGTAAACAGAATTATTTTCTTAAATCCTCTTTCTGATAGTTCACTGTTAGTGTGTAGATTGCAATAGATTTTTGTGTATTGATTTTTTATCCTTCAATTTTACTGAATTCGTTTATTAGTTATAGCAGCTTTTTGATGGAGCTTTTTAGGGTTTTCTATATATAATGTCATTCAACTTAAAATAGTGATAGTTTTACTTCTTCCTTTCAAATTTGGATTCCTTTTAATTTCTTTTTCTTTCCTAATTGCTCTGTAAATAAGGCAGAATGCCAAAAGAATTGATGCCTTCCAACTAGGGAATTGGAGAAGACTCCTGAAAGTCCCTTAGACAGCTAGGAGATCAAACCAGTCAGTCTTAAGGGAAATCAACCCGAATACCGATGGAAAGACTGATGCTGAGGCTGAAGTCCAGTATTTTGATCATCTGATACAAACAGCTGACTCATTGGAAAAGTCCCTGATGCTGGGAAAGATTGAGGGTGGAAGGAAAAGAGGGTATCAGAGAATGAGATGAGTGGACGGCATCACTGATGCAATGGACATGAACCTGGGCAAACTTCGGGAGATAGTGAGGGACAGGGAGGCCTGGCATGCTGCAGTCCACGGGTCACAAAGAGTGGGACACAACTGGGAGACTGAACAACAAGGGCTTCCAATACTTCGTTGAGTAAAAGTGGTAAGAATGGACATCTTTGTCTATGGAAAAAGCCTTTCCATAGTGGAAAAGCTTTTAGTTTTTTACCATTGAGTACAATGTTAGCTGTAGGTTTGTCATATAGGACCTTTGTTACATTGAAATAAGTTCCCTCTATATTTATTCTGTTACACCCATCCTTATATCCCTAGAATAAATTCCTCTTCATTGCAGTGTATTATCCTTTTACTGTATTGCTAAATTCAGTTTGCTAATATTTTGTTGATAATTTCCACATCTATGTTCATCAGAGGTATTGGCCTGTAATTTTCTTTTCTTGAGGTATACTTGTCTAGTTTTGGTTTCAGGGTAATTCTGGCCTCAATGAGTTTGGAAGAGTTCTAATTCAAGATAGTGATGTAAGAAGATCCTGAACTCAAGTCCTTCCATGGACACACTGAGTCTACAGCTAAATGTGGAGCAGTTTCTTCTTAGAAAAACCTAAAACCTGGCTAATTGGCAACTACCTATTGGGCAAGTGAGAAGAAAACCACACTGAAGTGGGTGGAAGAGGCTGGGATACAATCTCACCATGAACCTCACAGGGAACTCAAAAGCCAGAGCTTCTTCCTGAGAAGCAAGGGGTAGAACCCCACACTGGGCAGCCCAACTTTTGTCACACACACTTGAGAGACAAGGGCCTAATATATCTTGCTTTGAAAACCAACAAGGCTTGTGTCCTGAGACCTACAAGATTCTAGCCATCTGAGAACTTGATTTGAAAGGGCTCATATACTTGGACTCACTGGGCCCACTTCAGAGGCAGTTGATGACTCCCAAACCTAAAGTGAAGGAGGATCATCTGCTTATATTAAAGCATTTGGGAGGATTGTTGTTGTTCAGTCACCAAGTCATGTCCTGCTCTTTTCGACTCCAGGCTTCCCTGTCCTTCACCGTCTCTTGGGGTTTGCTCAAGTTCATGTCCATTGAGTCAGTGATGCCATCCAACCATCTCATCCTCTGTTGCCCTCTTCTCCTTCTGCCTTCAATCTTTCCCAGCATCAAGGTCTTTTCGAATGAGCTGGCTCTTCACATCAGGTGGCCAAAGTACTGGAGCTTCAGCTTCAGCATCAGTCCTTCCATTGAGTATTCAGGGTTGATTTCCTTTAGGATTGACTGGTTTGATTTTCTTGCTGTCCAAGGTACTCTCAAGAGTCTTCTCCAGCACCACCATTCGAAGGCAGCAATTCTTCAGTGCTCAGCCTTCTTTATGGTCCAACTCTCAGATCCACATATGACTACTGGAAAGACCATAGCCTTGACTATATGGACCTTTGTTGGCAAAGTGATGTCTTTGCTTTTTAATATACTGTCTATGCTTGTCATAGCTTTCCTTCCAAGAAGCAATCATCTTCTAATTTCATGGCTGCAGTCACCAACCATGGTGATTTTAGAGCCCAAGAAGAGGAAATCTGTCACTGCTTCCACATTTTCCCCTTCTATTTGCCATGAAGTGATGGGGCCAGATGCCATGATCTTAGCTTTTTTAATATTGAGTTTTAAGCCAATTTTTTCACTTTCTGTCTGAGGGGCAGGCATCTAATTTAACACTGACATCGAGCAGTCTCCTGAAACAATCTCCAGGATGGAAACTGGTGGACAGTGTATTTGCACTCTCCCTTTTTATGTTCCTGAGCACTAGTGTCTCCTGGAGGGGAGTCTTTGCACACATCTGGTGCCCCAATTTTTATGGCTGCCACACAGGGGATGCCTCTTGACTGCCTGGCTCTGGGAGCCAGGAGAGCTTCTGTTCCTGGTCCCATGGGAATATAATAATTGATGTCACCCAGAAAGGAGCTAGTACGCCTGTATGTTGCCCCATTTTTTGTGACTGCTTCCAAGGGACAATTCTATATTGCCTGGCACTGGTGTGCAGTGGGGCATATATTCATGGGTCCCACAGGACTGTGGCCAAGGGAGTGTTCTTAAACACCTACCACATCCAGGCACAGCAGGAGGTAACAGGCTCAGGAACCTGGCCTTTAAGGAGGCCTATTAGCTGATGATCATGACTGTGGCATTAGGACAGGCTTCTGACTAGTATACATCTTGGGGCCAACTCTTATCCTTCCCAGAGACCTTAAAGGGTAGACACTATCTTTGCACTCACCCTCTGCTACACTCCAGAGTGTCAGAGTCTCCTGGAGGGGAGCTTTACATGCACCTGGTACCCTTGTTTTTGTGAAGGCTGCTCAGGGAATATTCACTGATCACTTACCTCTGGTGGACAGTGAGGCTTATGCTTGTAGTCTCATAGGACAGTATATATTTGAATACTTTTAAAAGCTGATGCCTGAGAGGTGGGGATTTGGGGGAGAATGTATACTTGTATATGTATAGGTATGGCTGAGTCCCTTCACTATTTACCTGAAACTATCACAACATTGTTTGTTAATTAGCTATATCCTAACACAAATTAACAAGTTAAAAAAAAAGAAACTTAAAACTTGATGCCTGAGTATCTAATTTCCAGTATGCCTGAATGTAGGTGCTAAATGCCTCCCCCTTGGGACAATGACAGGTGTTGGCACATCCTCAACTACTTGGAACTATTAAAAATATAAAAAGCTGTCTGGATAAGCACAGAGGTTTCAGAAACAATGATGAGCTGAGACAGGGTTGAGTGAGAATGTTCACCTCCTACACAAGGCCACTCCTTCAAGTCGGGAAGAGGTTCTTGTTTTATCTTCTGTATACAAACCACCACAGAGAGTCAAGCAAAATGAAGAAAGCGAGGAACATGTACCAAATGAAAGAACAAGGTAAGTGTTAAGTTATTCAGTTGTGTCAGACTCTTTGCGACCCCATGGACTGTAGCCTGCTAGGCCCTTCTGTCCATGGCATTCTCCAGGCAAGAATACTGGAGTGGTCTGCCATTCCCTTCTCTAGGGGATCTTCCTGACCAAAGGATTGAATCCAGGTCTCCTGCATTGCAGGCAAGATAAGACCATGCTGAAATGGAGATAATAATTTACCTGACAGTGAGTTCAAAGTATTGGTTCAAAAGATACTCACCAAACTGGGGAGAAGAATGGAAGAACACAGAGAATTTCAACAAAAAGATCGAAAATGTAAGAAAGTAAGAAATGGAAGTCACAGAACTGAAGAATATAATAACTAAACTGAAGAATACACTGCTGCTGCTGCTGCTAAGTCACTTCAGTCATGTTCGACTCTGCGTGACTCCATAGATGGAAGCCCACCAGGCTCCCCCATTCCTGGGATTCTCCAGGCAAGAACACTGGAGTGGATTGCCATTTCCTTCTCCAATGCATGAAAGTGAAAAGTGAAAGGGAAGTCGCTCAGTCGTGTCCGACTCTTAGCGACCCCATGGACTACAGCCTACCAGGCTCTTCCATCCATGGGATTTTCCAGGCAAGAGTACTGGAGTGGGGTGCCATTGCCTTCTCCGGAAGAATACACTAGAAGAGTTTAAATAAGCAGATTAGATGAAGTAGAAGAAAGCACCAGCCAACTCAAAGAAGGCAGGGAAACTCACCCAATCAGAGCAGCAAAAAGAAAAAGGAATGAAAAAAAGTTAAAATACTTAAGAGACTTATAGAATAACAAATGAAGAAAGGAAATAAAGACTAGAGCAGAAAATAAAGAAATAGACTTAAAAGACAATAGAAAAGCTCAGTGAAACTAAAAGCTGGTTCTCTGAAAATATAACCAAACGTGACAAACTTTTAGCTAGCTTACAAAGAAAAAAAGAGAGAGCACAAATGAATAAAATCAGAAATGAAGGAGCAACTATTAAATTCACATCAAAAAAATAAAAAGGATCATAAAAGACTACTATGAACAATTATACAGTAACAAATTAGACACTCTAGAAGAAATGGGTATTTGCTAGAAATATAGAAACTACTGACTGAATCACAATGAATAGAAAATCTGAACAGACCAATTACTTGTAAGGAGATAAAATCAATCATCTAAAACAAAAGTCCAGGACCAGATGGCATCACTGGTAAATTTTACCAAATGTCCAAAGAATAATTAATACCAATCCTTCTCAAACTCTTCTAAAACAAAGACTAAAAATTTAGAAGTGTTTTCTTCTCCATTATAAAAACCATAAATGTTGGTTTTAGGGAGCTTTGAAGATATAGAAAATATAAAGAAAAAATATGATACCAATAATACAACCTCTATTTTGTTCTGAGAATCCTAAGTCAGCTGGAAAGTCATTCAAATTCGAGGCTGTCACTCTGAGTTGCCATTTTACAAATACTCATTTTCTTAACTTCACCCTGACCCCTTAGCTCACTAGAAAAGGAAAATAAAAGTTGAAGACTGTTCCCTACTTTGTTTTGTTTTCTTTATTGAAGTATGGTTGATTTACAATATTTCAGGTGTACAGCAAATATATATAAATATATATATACAGCAATATATATATAAACATAATATAGGCTTCCCACATTGCTCAGTGGTAAAGAATCTGCCTGCTAATACAAGAGATAACAACTATATATATAAATATATATATATATACAGTGGTGCTTTACTTGCTAAGTTGTGACCAACTCTTTGCGACCCCATGGACTATAGCATGCCAGGTACCTCTGTTCATGGGATTTCTGAGGCAAGAATACTGGAGTGGGTTGCCACTTCCTTCTCCAGAGGATTTCCCAATCCACGGATTTAACTCTTGTTTCCTGCGTCTCCTGCTTGGCAGGTGGATTCTTTACTACTGAGCCACCTCAGTACTTCATATACCCAGATTCTTTTCCATTACAGGTTATTACAAGATATTGAACATAATTCCCTGTGCTATTCAGTAGGTCCCTATTGTTATCTATTTTATATATAGTAGTGTGTATCTGTTAATCCCAAATTCCTAATTTATCCCTCCTTTCTTTTCTGCTTTGGTAACCCTAAGTTTGTTTTCTATGTCTGTGAGTCTATATATGTTTTGTAAATAAGTTCATTCGTATCATATTTTTAAACTATGTGTCTGTGCGGAGTCTCAGTTGCAGCATGTGGACCCAGTTCCCTGACCAGTGACGGTACCCGGGCTCTGTGGACTGGGAGTGCAGAGTCTTAGCCACTGGACCACCAGGGAGGTCCTGTTTGTATCATCTTTTCAGATACCACATATAAGTGACATATGACATTTATTTTTTCTCTAGAGGACTGTACATTTTGTAGAAGGTTTTGGTACCATTTTTATACCTCACATTGAGATAAATAAAGTATCAATTCAAAGTGTTAGTCTCTCAGTTGTGTCTGACTCTTTGCGACCCCACAGACTGTAGCCCGCCAGATAACCCTGTCCATGGGATTTCCTAGGTAAGAATACTGTCGTGGGTAGCCATTCCCTGTCTCCAGGGGATCTTCCCGGTCCAGGGATCAAACCCAGTTCTCCCACATTGCAGGCGGATTCTTTACCACCTGAGTCACCCGGGAAGCCAAATAAGGTATGCTGCTGCTAAGTCACTTCAGTTGTGTCCGACTCTGTGCAACCCCATAGACAGCAACGCACCAGGCTCCCCCATCCCTGGAATTCTCCAGGCAAGAACACTGGAGTGGGTTGCCATTTCCTTCTCTGCAGGCAGATTCTTTACCACCTGAGTCACCCGGGAAGCCAAATAAGGTATGCTGCTCCTAAGTCACTTCAGTCGTGTCCAGCTCTGTGCAACCCCATAGACAGCAATGCACCAGGCTCCCCCATCCCTGGAATTCTCCAGGCAAGAACACTGGAGTGGGTTGCCATTTCCTTCTCCAATGCATGAAAGGTATAGAGGGTAGGAAAAAGAGGTTCCTTCTAGCCACAAATCTGAGTCAACAACTCCCCTCTATATTATAGGGGCAGTACTTGAAGAGATCGATAAACTTTTAGTAATTCACGCAATAAGTATGCTCAAACCAAATTTCAACCTCTAAACAAAACCTGTCTAGACAAGTGTATTAAATTCTGGTTGTCCTGGTTGCCTTTCTATCAATATATTTCTGTTGACCCAAATCCAAGTTTGAAGTAAAAATTCTTCCCCTCCTGGACATTAGCCATCCTTACTCTTAGTTATTTTTTGGACTTCCCCGCAAAGTCTTTTGTTGTTATCTTAGGCAGTCACCCAGAATCGTAAGTGCTATAGGCCCAGGAAAACTTAAATCTCAGTAATAATCTTCAATATTTTATTGAACAACTAAAAGCCATTTACTTAATGGAAAGTATTACAATGGACAATGCCATTCCAATCAAGATTTAATTCATTTGAAGGCAGACTTTCAACTTTTAAGAGCATAAACCTGTATCTGGCTTATGAAAAAAGCCACTACAGTTTAATTTCACAAGAATGTTTAAACATCCATCTACAGCCAACCCTGATATACTTTTACCACTCTGATACTACAGTTACCTGTTTGGATTCATTAGGAATATTTTTAGCCAACGTGGTCTAACAGAGACAAGATCTTAATGTATCTGAACTCTGGAAAGCTGCAGTGAAACTGAGAATTTGGACTGCATCATAAAAAGGTAATCTGAGAAGCCTCTGGGTGTGTGTGGGGGCAGGGGAGGCAAGAAGCAAGTACATGAATTAGGGTTTCATTTACACCTTTGGTTGCAAATTAGATGTTTTGCCTTGATTAAATCCATTAGTGGGCACAAGTGGAAAAAAATGTGTTGTGAATATGATATGGTTTGAATTTCTCATATCTATCTATGAGTCAAAACCAGGGACAAGAGTAATGTGAGCATACAGAAGAACCCAGACAGAACCACGACTGTCTGTTTAAAGGTTATATCTGGTTTTATAGTAAGGGGGAAGTTATGATTATTATTGAAATCATCATATATTATTTATTTATAGTTTGGTCCTATTGTTGTTCTTCAGTCACTCAGTAGTGTCCAATTCTTTGTGATGCCATGGACTGCAGCACACTAGGCTTTTCAGTCCTTCACCATCTCCTGGAGCCTGCTCAAACTCATGTCTATTGATTCGGTGATACCATCCAACCATCTTGTCCTCTGTCATCCCCTCCTCCTCCTGCATTCTATATTTCCCAGCATCAGGGTATTTTCCAATGAGTCAGTTCTTCCCATCAGGTGGCCAGACTATTGGAGCTTCAGCTTCAGCCTCAGTCCTTCCATTGAATACTCAGGGTTGATTTCCTTTAGGATTGACTGGTTTGATCTCCATGCAGTCCAAGGGAATCTCAAGAGTCTATTCGAACACCACAGTTCAAAAGCATCGATTCTTTTGTGCTCAGCCTACTTTATGGTCCAACACTCACATCCATATGACTACTGGAAAAACCATAGATTTGACTAGGTGGACCTTTGTTGGCAAAGTAATGTCTCTGCTTTTTTAATATGCTGTCTAGGTTGATCATAGGTTTTCTTCCAAGGAGCAAGCATCTTTTAATTTCAAGCTGTAGTCACTATCCACAGTGGTTTTGGAGCCCAAGAATATAAAGTTTGTCACTACTTCCACTGTTTCCCCATCGATATGCCATGAAGTGATGGGACCAGATGCCACAATCTTAGTTTTTTGAATGTTGAGTTTTAAGCCAGCTTTTTCCCTCTCCTCTTTCACCTTCATCAAGAGGCTCTTTAATTCCTCTTCACTTTCTGCCATAAGGGTGGTGTCATCTGCATATCTGAGGTTATTGATATTTCTCCCGGCAATCTTGATTCCAGCTTGTGCTTCATCCAGCCCTGCATTTCTCATCATGTACTCTGCATATAAGTTAAATAAATAGGGTGACAATATACAGCCTTGACACACTCCTTTCCTGATTTTGAACCAGTTTGTTGTTCCATGTTCGACTCTAACAGTTGCTTCTTGACCTGCATACAGGTTTCTCAGGAGGCAGGTAAGGTGGTCTGGTATTCCCACCTCTTTAGAATTTTCCACAGTTTGTTGTGATCCACAGTCAAAGGCTTTAGCATAGTCAATGAAGCAGAAGTAGATATTTTTCAGGAACTCTCTTGCTTTTTTATGATCCAACAGATGTTGGCAATATGATCTCTGGTTCCTCTGCCTTTTCTAAATCTAGCATGAACATCTAGAAGTTCTTGGTTCACACACTGTTGAAGCCTAGCTTGAGGATTTTGAGCATGACCTTGATAGCATGTGAAATGAGTGCAATTGTGTGGTAGTTTGAATATTCTTTAGCATTGCCCTTCTTTGGAACTGAATGAAAACTGACCTTTTCTCATCCTGTGGCCACTACTAAGTTTTCCAAATTTGCTGGCATATTGAGTGCAGCACTTTCACAGTATCATCTTTTAGGGTTTGAAATAGCTCAGCTGGAATTTCATCACCTCCACTAGCTTTGTTCATAGTGATGCTTCCTAAGGCCCATTTGACTTCACACTCCAGGATGTCTGGCTCTAGGTGAATGATCATACCTTCATGGTATCCAGGTCATTAAGATCTTTTTTCTATAGTTCTTTTGTGTATTTTTTGCCACCTCTTCTTAATATTTTCTGCTTCTGTTAGGTCCATCCCATTTCTGTTTTTTATTGTGATCATCTTTGCATGAAATGTTCCCTTGGCATCTCTAATTTTCTTGAAGAAAGCTCGAGTCTTTCCCATTCTATTGTTTTCCTCTATTTTTTCGCATTGATTACTTAGGGAGCCTTTCTTATCTCTCCTTGCTATTCTTTGGAACTCTGTATTCAGGTTCTGGATATTCACTGGAAGGACAGATGCTGAAACTGAAGCTCCAATACTTTGGCCACCTGATGTGAAAAGCTGACTCACTGGAAAAGACCCTGATGCTGGGATAGATTGCAGGTGGGAGGAGAAGAGGACGTCAGAGGATGGGATGGTTGGATGGCATCACCGACTCAATGGACATGAGTTTGAGCAAGCTCCGGGAGTTGGTGACTGACAGGGAAGCCTGGAGTGCTGCAGTCTGTGGGGTCATAAAGAGTTGGATATGACTAAGCAACTGAACTGAACTGAATCAATTCAGGTGGGTATATTTTTCATTTTCTCCTTGCCCTTCATTTCTCTTCTTTCTCAGCTATTTGTAAGGCCTCCTCAGATAACCATTTTGCTTTTTTGCATTTCTTCTTCTTGGGGATGGTTTTGATCACGGCCTTCTGTACAATGCTATGAACCTCTGTCCATAGTTCTTCAGGTACTCTATCAGATCTAATCCCTTGAATCTATTTGTCATTTCCACTGTATAATCATAAGGGATTTGATTTAGGCCATATCTGAATGACCTAATGGTTTTTCCTATTTTTTTCAATTTGTCTGAATTTTGCAATAAGGAGTTCATGGTCTGAGCCACAGTCAGCTCCCAGTCTTGTTTTTACTGACTGTATAGAGGTTTTCCATCTTAGGCTACAAAGAATATAATCAGTCTGATTTTGGTATCCACCACTGGGGATGTCCATGTGTAGAGTCATCTCTTATGTTGCTAGAAGAGGGTATTTGCTCTGGCCAGTGTGTTCTTTGGCAAAACTCTGTTAGCCTTTGCCCTGCTTCATTTTGTACTCCAAGGCAAAATTTGCCTATTGCTCCAGGTATCTCTTGACTTCCTACTTTTGCATTCCAGTCCCCTGTGATGAAAAGGACATCTTTTTTGGGTGTTAGTTCTAGAAGATCTTATAGGTCTTCATAGAACCATTCAACTTCAGCTTATTCAGCATTACTGGTTGGGGCATATACTTGGATTACTATGATATTGAATGGTTTGCCTTGGAAACAAACCAAGATCCTTCTGTTGTCTTTGATGCTATATTAAATTTACAAAGATTTTCTATGGTTCTCCCAACAAAGTAAGGATTCATCTTCATAAATGAATGAATTTATGAATCATCTTCATAAATTCCCATGCTAATGAATCCCTGTAAGTCCTGTTAATATAAGATAGGGGTTTCCCTGGTGGCTCAGCTGGTAAAGAATCTGCCTGCAATGTGGGAGACCTTGGTTCGATTCCTGGGTTGGGAAGATCCTCTGGAGAAGGGAATGGCTACCCACTCCAGTATTCTGGCCTAGAGAATTCCATGGACTGTAGTCCATGGGGTTGCAAAGAGTCAGACAAGACTGAGCGACTTTTACTTTCAATTTCAATGTAAGATATATGAAGTGGGATGGATTATATCAGACTATTTATTAATATAATTTAGATTCTGTAATCGGTCCCTCATTTCAGAATTCTCTCTTAATACCAGCTATTTCTATGAAAAAAACAAAGTTAAATCTCCTGGAATTCCTTATCTCCTGGAATTCCTTGTAAGGAAAGTTTCTTTGGAAGGAATATTTCAAAACCACAAATGGTGTAACCACAAATGGTGTTAGGTAGAAGATGCTTAGGATATGTTTATTAACAAAAAGTGGTTTATAAACTACTATATATTAGGAGAACAATTTGCAACCCTTGTAAGAAAGAGAAGGACACAGAGAAGCTTGAGCAAGGGCACTGCTGGGGAGAAGGGTGTAGAGCACAGAGGGTCTCTAGAGGACACAGGCGTCTAATACAGACTTAAGCTCATTTGTTAACAAGAAGGGTATGCGTGTGATATAGATCTCCACATCCTCCCCCTTACTAAAATCAATATTGCTCACCAATTCTTTTGTGACCGTAGATTCTTCTCTCTGAGCTCCAAAATTGGGTTGCAATGGGGCAAAATCAGAGATGGCACAAACAGATACTGAAACCGAAGGACAAAGGAGTAGTTGGCATTTGCCTTATTTTAATTTGATGACTACTACTAATTACTATTATTTTAGTATGAAACATATTGACATCTGTAAACATGAAATAAAATCTAGCAACTGACAAATTATTCTTTTTAAGAGAAGTGTAATTGATACCACAATTCATAGATCTGCAGATCCCTTTGTGTGTTTGTCACTGGCCCTGTTTACTTCTTGAGCTTATGTGAATACCAATGTTACAAGTAAGCAGTGCTTTCCCTCTCCTCTGAGAGAAACAGCACAGTTAGTGATGGTTGGGCAGAGAAGGCAACGGCACCCCACTCCAGTACTCTTGCCTGGAAAATCCCATGGACGGAGGAGCCTGGTAGGCTGCAGTCCACGTGATCCCGACACGACTGAGCGACTTCACTTTCACTTTTCACTTTCACGCATTGGAGAAGGAAATGGCAACCCACTCCAGTGTTCTTGCCTAGAGAATCCCAGGGATGGGGGAGCCTGGTGGGCTGCCGTCTATGGGGTCACACAGAGTTGGGCACGACTGAAGCGACTTAGCAGCAGCAGCAGTGATGGTTGGGGAGGGGTCAGGCTTGAAAGAGGACTGGCCCTCTAAAGAATAGATGAGATGATACAAACAAGGCCCTTTCATCAACATCTAACACACAACAAACACTTACCAAATGTGACCAATTGTTATTAATAGTAAGACACATAAGTCCTTCTCCCTGCTTCTGTTTCTACGAGGAGGTTTTGCCTTTGTCTGTGGCACAAGGATTATTACATCAGAGACCAAGAGAGACAGGACTGGGCAAGGGGTGGCTCCTCTGTCCCTGAAGAATCTGCTGTCCAGGTAAGGTGGGGTCTACCTCTGTTTCCACTAACTACTCTTCCTCTCCACATTTAAGTGTAGCTGAAGAAAGCCTACAGCATTCTTGCCAATAAGATTGAGGTCTCTGGGTTTCAAATGCATCTTTGATAGATGCTTCTGACTGCATCAAAGTGGCAGGTGCATTCCTCTCCACATTTAATGCTAATCTCCCCTGTCATCTTGGCATAAATTAACTATATAACCATGTCAGGAGGCCCCAACATAAATCCATCAGGAGTTTTAATTATTCTCCAGTGACACTGTCTTTTATAAAATCAGAGGAATGAAAACCTAACCAGTGACTCTGCATGTGTGTGTGTGGTGGCAGAGGCTATCCCCCGAACAGCCAGGGTACCTACAAAGGAATAAGATGGAGAGCCCACACCCAGTTCAGCATGTGTGAGACAGCACTGCACTCTGAGGTTGGTTGAGGGGATGATTTCACAGTGGAACTGCTGGCAGTATCACTCTGTTCTCTGGGGGCACATAAATGATGGTTATAAGGTCAGAGGAAGACAAACCCGCCATCAAACCTCAGCTGGCTGCACCGTCACTGCTTCATCCAGGCAACCTCTCCAATCCTCCAGTTCCTCATCTGTAAACAGGGATCATAACCATGTACATGGCAACAGGTTGTTGTGAGAATCAAGCAAGATAATGTGTGCAAGGCACTTAACTTGATACGTATATAGTACATGCTCAGTAAATATTAGCAACACTAAGAGAAACGCAGAAGTCCCCGGTCTGTTTCACAGCACAGGCTGCTCCAAGGGTCTAGGTGCCCTTCCTCCCACCCGTGACCTGGTGCGGGAATTCAAAGAAGAGTATCTTATCTCCCTCGTGTATTTAAGAGTAAACTTCAGTTCAGTTCAGTTCAGTTGCTCAGTCGTGTCCGACTCTTTGCGACCCCATGAATTGCAGCAAGCCAGGCCTCCCTGTCCATCACCAACTCCCAGAGTTCAATCAGACTCATGTCCATCGAGTCAGTGATGCCATCCAGACATCTCATCCTCTGTCATCCCCTTCTCCTCCTGCTCCCAATCCCTCCCAGCATCAGAGTCTTTTCCAATGAGTCAACTCTTCCCATGAGGTGGCCAAAGTACTGGAGTTTCCGCATTAGCATCAGTTCTTCAAAGAAATCCCAGGGCTGATGTCCTTCAGAATGGACTGGTTGGATCTCCTTGCAGTCCAAGGGACTCTCAAGAGTCTTCTCCAACACCGCAGTTCAAAAGCATCAATTCTTCGGCGGTCAGCCTTCTTCACAGTCCAACTCTCACATCCATACATGACCACTGGAAAAACCATAGCCTTGACTAGACGGTAAACTTAGTGAACACTTAAATATAAAGGAACACAGTTGTGTCAGATTTCACAAATCCAAGAACAACCCCCAGCAAATTCATTCAATACATAAAATGTATACAGGCACACCGCATTTTAGTGTGCTTTGCTTTATTGCCCTTCAAAGAAACAGCCTTTTTTACACACTGAAGGTTTGTGGCAACGAGTCTGTAGGTGTCACTTTTGCAAAAGGATTTGCTGCCTTCATTTCTATGTGTCACATTTTGGTAATTCTTGCAATATTTTAAACTTTTAAGTTATTATTATATGTGTTATAGTGATCTGTGATCATTGATCTTTGATGTTACTCCTAAGACCTCCTGAAGGCTCAGGCGATGGTTAGCATTTTTCAGCAATAAAGAATTTTTTAATTAAGGAATGTACATTGGTTTTTTATTCATAATGCTATTATGAATAATACACTTACCAGACTATCGTAAAGAATAAAGATAACTTTTATATGCATTGGGGGAAAAAAGCATTCATGCCATTCACTTTATTTTGACAATTGCAATATCTGAGATTATGCCTATAAATTAAGGGACTCACATAATCCAGTGTTAGAGGCTTATTTTTTTTTTCAAAGAAACAGTCCAACAACCAAAAATAATTAAAAAGAAATCAAATCCTTTATTTAGGTTCCTCAGATTCCATCAAAGACAGATTCATAAATAACCCAATGAGATATTTCTCAGTGTCCCTTTGCTTTCCTCCTGAACTTCATTACACTCTTCAGCCACACTGGAACTTCTCTCTCGGCCACCACAGGGCCTGGGCGCTCTACTAACTCCCAGCTCTCTCACCCAGCCCTGCTCCTGACTGTGCAGGTCAGCTTCACCTCTCCCTACCGAGAGGTATGCAAGAGAGGTAAAGCCGAGCTGAAATGTGATTCTCCTTAGTGGGCAGCTCTGTAGACTCATATTAATGGTTGTTACCTCTGCATACACAAAATACAAGATGACCTCATTCTACCTTTCTTTCTCCTCATTCTTTTTTTTTTAATTTATTATTTTATTTTGGCTGCACTGGGTCTTCGTTGCAGTGTGTGGTCTTTCTCTAGTTGCAGTGCACAGGTTCTCTAGTTGTAGTGCTCGGGCTTAGTTGCCCTGCAGCATGTGGGACCGTAAGTTCCCCGACCAGGAATCAAACCTGCGTCCCCTGCTTTAGAAGGCAAATTCTTAACTCTTGGATCATGCATGAAGTCCCTATTTTTCCTCACTCTTAATTCAAGACTTTATTTGCGAGGATGCAAAGATAGAAAACCTTACTACTCCAGATGAGAAATGTATGTTTCCTATCTCTCCTTCTGTGTTTAAAAAAGAAAAGGGTCATGAGATGGTCATTAATATAACTCTGTTATTAAAACTCCACTGAGATAAATCACTGGAAGAAGGATGGAAAAGAAACTACAAGGAATGATAGACAGGGTGCTGCCAAGCAGCTGATCTATTTTCATAAAACACTTCAGACATAAATGGCATTTATATGATGTGGAGGAGCCTTCCCTCCCCTTCCCTAATGCAGGAAGGGCAGGGAAATGCAAAGACAGTGGTAACTGTCAGGTGTCTAGATATGGGGCCACTGCCCTCTAGTGTGTACTTTAAAATCTGTCAAATACTTTGATCCTAGGAAATCAGAGATCTCTACCTCAATGGCAGTAGAAAAACAGAATAAAATGTGAACTCTTGTTGAACTACACTGCAGAATCATTTTAAAATAACGTAAGTTATTAATAGTGAGACTTGATGGCTTTCAACCACCTTCTCACACTCTTATCAGGCCCTAAAAATGGATTTATTGTTTTCAATCCAATAGATGGCCTAAAGGACAGAAGAGATATTAAAAATTGACAAATGGTGTGGCACAGACCCTGGCATCCAGAACAGATGCTTGCACGATGCCAGCTGGCAGTGGTGCTGGGCCCCCCAGGGCTGGCACTCACCCCTTAGAGGCTGAATCACTGGGAGGCAGGGGCCTCCTAAGAGGAGGCCAGGTAGCCAGGAGAGGCGTGGTCTGTCACAAAAGGATGTCAAGGTCTGAACAAGTGGCTGTCTGGACCAGAGTATTCTGGCTGAACAGTAGCTCACAAAACAGATTAGAGGACATAAAAGCACAGTACCACCTAGCAGGGCAGAAGAGTGACCCGGAGTCCAACAGAAAGATGCTAAGGAGAGGTGCAGGGGTCCCTTGTCTCCATAGCAGCTGTTTCTTCTCCTGCCAATGACAGGACACATGGCCTCAGCACAGGGCAGGGGCGTGGTGGTGTCAGTGCGGGGCTGTCAGTTTCCCATTTCCTCCTGTCTGTGTAACAGTAAGTAGAGAGTTTGATCTGGGTCTCCACATCTCTTGAAGTGAGAGATTAGACTGGGGTTTTTTTCTAAGAGCCCTTTTATCTTTAGGTAAGAATTATCCTTTTTCATGATCCAGTTTTTTAAAAGAATCCTACACCCAAGCTTATTTACTATAGTTTCTAATGATATCTTTGAGACAGCTCCTAGCTCATAAAGCCGCTCAGTAAATGTCTCAAAATCTTCTTGAAAGATCTTATTTCTTCACAATGCTTACATTTCTGTTTCTAATTTGTACCCCAAATTAATCTATTTGTAAGTAACTCTCAAAGATTTGTTTCTGATAATGGCTGAGGGCAACAGCCATAACACTACACTTTACTGAGCATCTATTAATATCTACCTGAGGCTCTACATTAAACACTTTATATGTGTCACCCATTTAATTCCCATGACAACCATATGAGGAAGGGGTTGTTATTACTATTTTCCTTAATGCAGAGGCTAAAACAGGTTAAATGACTTGTCCAAAGTCATATTGAAGAGCCCAATGTCTGTCATTAAAGTTTACATCCTCAGATTCCTCTAACTGAGAACAGAGAACCTCTCCAGGAAAAAAAAAAAAATTCAGAACATAAACCACTGATCCTGCATTTACAGATTTTATACTATAAATAGCAATAATATTAACAGCAACAGCCTTAAAAAGCATCTTCATTTTCATAAATACCTTTGTCAAATTTAAAGTTCTTTCCCAAAAGAATACTATCATTTCAATACGATATCAGAACCTAATCTCAAATTTATGATTGCACAGTATTTTATAGATTTGTGTATTTTTGAAGACTTTTTAACAACTCAATCTTTGTGAAGAATTAGAATACACCATAAAAAACCATCTCCGTATAATTGTGGAAATCCCCCCAAAGGCAAATAAATATCCAAAGAAATCTTCCTTTCTGGTCCCTCTTTTTGAAGAGCACTGGGGGCAAGTTCCATATGCTTTCATGCCATGTACTTAACAAAGTGAAAGTGTTAGTTGCTCAGTCGTGGCTGACTCTTTGTGACCCCATGGACTGTAGCCTGCCAGGCTCCTCTGTCCATGGAATTCTCCAGGCAAGAACACTGGAGAATTGGAGGGCACAGTCATTTCCTACTCAAGTGGATCTTCCCAACCCAAGGATCAAACCCAGGTCTCCTGCACTGTATGCAGATTCGTTACCGTCTAAGCCACCAGGGAAGCTAAAATGATAGACCTTCCCTGGTGGCTCAGTGGTAAAGAATCCACATGGAAAATGCAGGAAATGGCTACTCACTCCAGTAAATCCCATGGACAGAGGAGTCTGGGGACCTAAAGTCCATAGGGCCACAAGAACTGGACATGACTTAGTGACTAAACCACCACCACCACAAATTGACACTTGCCATCTACCTCTACAAGAATCAAACTAGGAGCTTCTGCAGCTACTGACCTTCAACATCCCCTTAAAGGAGTTCAGGGTGGAGATCAGGAATGAGGCACTTTGGGCTTTGGGAAAAACTGGCAGAACAGGTTTTCAGATAGATATTTTCAGTAGATGATTTTATGAGCCCAATTCTTGCCTCTCCCCATATCTAGAAAAGCACTAAAAATCCCTCAGAGTGATGTATGCGCCTCATGACTGGCAGTAACCTTCACTAGACTACCAGAAACCTTCTGCAAAAAACATGTGCTTGATTGCATGTACCTTCACCAAAATCACATATATACTGATTCCCCACTACCTCTTTGGGGCAGTTTCTCAGCGCTATCTGAAATGCTGTCTCCAAGACTATAGTCCTCATTTTGCCCCTAAAGGTGGCACTAGTGGTAAAGAACCCTCCTGCCAATACAGGAGATATAAAGAGACACTGGTTCGATCCCTGGGTTGGGAAGATCCCCTGGAGGAGGGCATGGAAACCCACTCCAGTATTCTTGCCTGGAGAATCCTCTGGACAAAAGAGCCTAAAGGACTACAGTCCATGGGGTAGTGAAGAGTTGGACATGACTGAAGTGACTTAACACACACACACACACACAACTTAATTAATTCTTAAAGAATTAATTCTTCATTAATTAAGAATTAATTCTCTCACATTGTGCATTTTTTTCAGTTGACAGTAGCTTTGTATATACACCCAGACTCTCCTCTGTGCTGACGGATTGAACCAACACGACTTGTTTATAAAACCTGACAGAAACTGCCCCTGTAACAGTGCTACATTGGTTAATGCCCATCTACACAACTTTCACTAGCAGTAAACAAAAAACGAGGGAGTGTTGAACTATAATTTTCAAAAAAGGAAAAATATGACTTTCGTATAAGTATAGGATGAACATTTTTCTTAACATGTATTTAATTCATTGAGGAACCCAGAATAATAAATCTGATTCATGGAAAGAGAATGCTAGAATAAGATGTTAGTTACAAAACTGGTTAATGTCTTACAAATGTAAATAAAATGTAACATTTGAGGATATCTTTTCTGCTGAATAAAAATAATTTGCATCTCTACCAGATAAAAAACACTGATAATTCATAATTCATCAACCTTCTGCAAATTAACATCACATTTAAATAGTCTGGATCCTAATTAACAGTTTAGGGGAGGAAGTATAATTTTCCCTCTGCCTTCTGAATTCTTAGCTGAGGCACTATAAGACAAATTAATGAGAGAAAAATAAACAAGCTTATTAACATATACAAAAAACAAGTTTATTAACTCATATGTACTTGAGACATATCCAGGGAAAAATGAATATCTTCCAAGGTGGCTTAGAATTCAAGATTAAATGCTATCTCAATAGGGAAAGGGTCGGGGAATGTAGGACTCTGAGAGGAGAGTAAACAGTTTTCAGGAAAGATGAAAGGGCCCTTAGAAGAATAGGGGAAGGTATGATTGCTTGTAACAAAGTCTGTGAGGGTGTGGTGCCAACTTCTATTCTCCTCTCCACTGATAGGAGTCAATGTTCTCTGGTTGATGATAGTGATAGGAAGAGGATCTCTGACAACTGAGTTCTTTTTGGAGGATCAGTTTTTAGGCAGATAAGGGAAGTTCATGAAATCCTTATTGCCAAATTCAGACTTAAATTGAAGAAAGTAGGGAAAACCACTGGACCATTCAAGTATGACCTAAATCAAATCCCTTATGATTATGCAGTGGAAGTGAGAAATAGATTTAAGGGGCTAGATCTGATAGACAGAGTGCCTGATGAAGTATGGATGGAGGTTCATGACACTGTACAGGAGGCAGGGATCAAGACCATCCCTAAGAAAAAGAAATGCAAAAAAGCAAACTGGCTGTCTGAGGAGGCCTTACAAATAGCTGAGAAAAGAAGAGAAGTGAAAAGCAAAGAAGAACAGGAAAGATATACCCACTTGAACGCAGAGTCCCAAAGAACAGCAAAGAGAGATAAGAAAGCCTTCCTCAGTGATCAGTGCAAAGAAATAGAGGAAAACAACAGAATGGGAAAGACTAGAGATCTCTTCAAGAAAATCAGAGATACCAAGGACACTTCATGCAAAGATGGGCTCAATATAAAGGACAGAAATGGTATGGACCTAACAGAAGCAGAAGATATTAAGAAGAGGTAGCAAGAATACACAAAAGAGCTATACAAAAAAGATCTTCATGACCCAGATAATCACGATGGTGTCATTACTCACCTAGAGCCAGACATCCTGGAATGTGAAGTCAAGTGGGCCTTAGGAAGCATCACTATGAACAAAGTTAGTGCAGGTGATGGAATTCCAGTTGAATTATTTCAAATCCTAAAAGATGATGCTGTGAAAGTGCTGCACTCAATATGCCAGAAAATTTGGAAAACTCAGCAGTGGCCACAGGACTGGAAAAGGTCAGTTTTCATTCCAATCCCAAAGAAAGGCAATGCCAAAGAATGCTCAAACTACTGCACAATTGCACTCATCTCACATGCTAGTAAAGTAATGCTCAAAATTCTCCAAGCCAGGCTTCAACAGTACGTGAACTGTGAACTTCCAGATGTGCAAGCGGGTTTTAGAAAAGGCAGAGGATCCAGAGATCAAATTGCCAACATCCGTTCGGTCATTGATAAAGCAAGAGAGTTCCAGAAAAACATCTATATCTGTTTTATTGACTAAGCCAAAGCCTTTGACTGTGTGGATCACCACAAACTGAATAATTCTTAAAGAGATGGGGATACTAGACTACCTGATCTGCCTCTTGAGAAATCTGTATGCAGGTCAGGAAGCAACAGTTAGAACTGGACATGGAACAACAGACTGGTTCCAAATAGGAAAAGGAGTACATCAAGGCTGTATATTGTCACCCTGCACATTTAACTTATAAGCAGAGTACATCATGAGAAATGCTGGACTGGATGAAGCACAAGCTGGAATCAAGATTGCCGGGAGAAATATCAATAATCTCAGATATGCAGATGACACCACCCTTATGGCAGAAAGTGAAGAAGAACTAAAGAGCCTCTTGATGAAAGTGAAAGAGGAGAGTAAAAAAGTTGGCTTAAAGCTCAACATTCAGAAAACGAAGATCATAGCATCTGGCCCATCACTTCATGGCAAATAGATGGGGAAACAGTGTCAGACTTTATTTTTGGGGGATTCCAAAATCACTGCAGATGGTGACTGCAGCCATGAAATTAAAAGACGCTTACTCCTTGGAAGAAAAGTTTGACCAACCTAGATAGCATATTGAAAAGCAGAGACATTATTTGCCCAACAAAGGTCCATCTAGTCAAGGCTATGGTTTTCCCAGTAGTCATGTATGGATGTGAGAGTGGACTATAAAGAAAGCTGAGCGCTGAAGATTTGATGCTTTTGAACTGTGGTATTGGAGGAGACTCTTGAGAGGCCCTTGGACTGCAAGGAGATCCAACCAGTCCATTCTAAAGGAAATCAGTCCTGAATATACATTGGAAGGACTGATGATGAAGCTGAAACTCCAATATTTTGGCCACCTGATGCGAAGAGCTGACTCATTCAAAAAGACCCTGGTGCTAGGAAAGATTGAGGGCAGGAGGAGACGGGGACAACAGAGGATGAGATATTTGAATGGCATCACCAACTCAATGGACATGGTTTTGGGTGGACTCTGGGAGTTGGTGATGGACAGGGAGGCCTGGCATGCTGCAGTTCATGGGGTCACAAAGAGTTGGACATGACTGAATGAACTGAACTGAACTGAAGCGGGGTTCAGAAAAAGTCTCTTCCTTGAATTTGCTGTTTTTCAAGTGCCTGCAGCTCCAAATAGTTAAAATACCCAAAGGGCATTTTTTAGGGTGGCATGACATGAACTTCTACAGCCATGTTTGAGGTGGTATATTCTGCTGCCTTTCACTCATAAACAGGAAGCCAAACAGGGCTACATCTTCTATAGCATCACCTGATTTGCAGGGAGACCTAATATGACTTTGTAGGCATAACCAGTAATGCTTCATTTACAAGTTTTTGATAACTTTTTAAGAATTTTCAGACTCCTTGATGAATGATTTTGAAATCCAGCTTCAGTGAGTTGGAAATGACAATTCAAGATTCTGAAAAAAATTTTTTATCAAGTCCCACATTCCAGACCCTTCTATAGTGACTCTTAAATATCCAATATTTCACTTGCACTGCCCTAAATTTCTGAAAACATGAACATTGATATGCATGCCATAAGATTAAGAATTTTGTTTTTTGATTCTGAACAATGTCCAGAAGAGGGTGCTGGCAGAACAACCAGCCTTGCTCCAACCTCAAAGCCAGGACACATCCTCTTGACCAAAGGTTTCACTGTGGTAATCCCAAACTTGTCAAGTATTGTATTGATCATAGCATGATGTTAGGATCATCAGCATCACACTAAACAATAATACAAAAGGAGACATGGAAAGTTCTTAAAGTAAAAGCATCTCAGGGATACACAAAAAAAATTGGTAAAGGTCTTTTTACATGAGGGAAGACATAGGAGACAAAGAATGACTTTAACTTTTCATCAACTTTCTGTATTGATTCAAATACTTTATATCTTGTGCATGACTTCTTTTATAGTATAATCAGTCATAATACTTAATCAGTAGCAATAAATATCTTTCTTTATAAAAATTAATACACCTGATAATGAATACTTAAAAAAAAAAAAACAAAACACGCAGCATGGCTGAGAGAATCTGTGGAGGAACTGATATTTTGTTCAGGAATTTATCAGTGTTGTAGGTAGAAAACAAAACTTCAGTTGTGTTTTATGCCTTATAATACTTAAACATGTCACTACTCAGAATCAATATTATAATTTATACTTGCACTCTTGCACTACTCAGAATCTATAACATTATAATTTATACTTGCCCTCTTATGAAATATAAATCTTTGGAGAGAAAAATTCATCAGAGAACAGGTGGTACATATTTCCCATTGTATCTCTTCTTTGCTAAACTGAAGTGTCTCACTTTGTTTTGCTGATGGTTTTAGGAACAGGGTGCAGATTGCCCTGGCAGTTTCTCTGCTGCTCTGAGATGTAAGTCATCTTAGCTCTGCTGGTACTGTGTTTCCCAAAGTTCTTTTTTTTTTTTTTTTTTTTTTAATGTAACTGAAGAGCCTTTATAAGTAGTTTATATTGTCTAGACCCGAGGTATGCAGCAAACCCAGTCTGGAGCAAAATGGGAAATAACATCTTTCTATAGACAGGCTTAGAAATCCTAATCCAGTAATCTAAGATGTTTCTTTTCTCTGGTAGCAGGGCTGAATTATACCTAGCTGCTAGGCCACCATTCACAGGCATAGCCAAGAAAACAGGGTACAGGCCACCGAAAACAAGACCAACCAATCCACCTCGTGTTACGGTGCAGGTTTCACACTGTAGATCACCTGTATTCAAAGGTAAACTGACAAAGCCTTTGTAAGATACATTTGCTGTCAAAAATGGGATCACTGCCATTGGTAAGCCAGCAGCTATACGAGCCTGTGTCACACGTAAGATGCGTCGAAAAAGACTATTTGCTATTAGGCGACAGAGAGCAGCATTAAGTCCAACATATGTTGATCCATTTTCAAGCAGATTCCGTTCTACTTCTGGGAGTTGGTTAATTTTTCTGGCTATGATATCAGTTAAGTTCTCCTTGATGATAGCACCATCTGGTTCATGATTTTCCATCTTGAGCCTTACGCGCTCCTCCGTGCAGCCGCGGCCTCCGCGGGTCGCCTCCGGCCCGCGAGGGCTCACGCCATGCTCTGCTAGAGTCTCCCGGGCGCGGCCATTTTGGGCGCCACGTGACCGGCCCGAGGCAAAAGTTCTCTTTCTTATATGGTTCTGATGGCCATAAGAGAAGCTCTGTACGAAGACCAGAAGGTAGAAATGAAGAAGTCATACTTTTTATGCTCTGAAAGTTGTTGCGAGTCTGCTGCCTGCTTACTTGGTGCATCAGACTTGTAGCAACTTTAGTTCCTCCAGGCCTCTTCCTTCAGTGTCTCTGAGTCCTGGGCCAGGTGTGTATGTGGTTCCTTGATAATGAGTGTCAGCTCTCCTGTAGGTCACCCACAGCACTGAGGTTGGAATGGTTCAGAGACAGAACTGGGTCCCAGTTTGTCCTCAGGGATCCCAATCTGTGCTCGTGCACTCCCACCTGTTCTCTACATCCAGCTTTCCTTTGTATCTGCTCACGTGCCAGGTCTAGAGTTACTCTAGGCTCAACACAGACGAAGAATCAACAGGCTGCACAGACTGTCCTACCGTAGAGCCTTTATTCTTTTTTGAAGTGTACTTGATTTACAATGTTGTGTTAATTTCTGCTGTACAGTAAAGTGATACAGTGTTATACATACATATATATGCATTCTTTTTTATATTCTTTTCCATTATGGTTTATCTCAGGGTATTGAATATAGTGGGGCTTCCCTGGTGGCTCAGATGGTAAACAATCTGCCTGCAATGCAGGAGACCTGGGTTCAATCCCTGAGTTGGGAAGATACCCTGGAGAAGGAAATGGCAACTCACTCCAGTATTCTTGCCTAGAGAATTCCATGGACAGAGGAGTCTGGCGGACTACAGTCCATAGGGCTGCAAAGAGTCAGATGCTACTGAGCGACTATGACTTTCACTGAATATAGTTCCCTGTGCTATACAGTAGGACCTTGTTGTTTATCCATTCTATACATAGTAGTTTGTATCCGTTAATCCCAAACTCCCACTCCATTCTTCTCTCATCCCCTCTTTCTCTTGGCAACCACAAGGCTGTTCTCCATGTCTGTGAGTCATTTTCTGTAGATCCTTTATTATATATCATGGGTAGTCATTCTGCTTCTCAGATAAAACTCTAATTGCTACAAGTTTCCATGTACAACATCACCTTGTTGGCTTTCCATTTGAACAATGTGTTAAACCTTAAAGTTATATCCACTGTGCTGGCTTTCCATTTTGAACAACGTGTTAAACCTCAAAGTTAAAATATCCACTGTGTTTGGTAGAAGGAGAAGACGACAGGTAATTGCTAGCAGAAGAAGGGATGCCTAGAAAGGTAAATGTTGTGTAGGATGCTCCCAGAAGTGTCTCAACGTTAGAAATGCCTGTGTGAGTTTATCACCTCTTATCTCCAAATCCACCTTCCCTGGACATTTTCCCTCTGTCAGTAGGGACACTGGAGCACTCCTGGGGGAAGAAGAGGATGCTCTTTCTGTTGTACTCTTCCCTGCTTCCTCTTGGGGTGGGTGGAGGTCAGTAGGACATCTAGGTAAGCACTCATCTCCAGTAAGTTTCAGGGGCACCAGCTGAGAGACTTCTCAGTGGGTTTTGCCACTACTCTGGTGGGCAGTTTCCCAGAGGATTCCTCTGTGGGCACTTTCTTGGTGATGCCCCAGTGGGTGGCAACCCACAGTTGGGTTGACTGTCTGGAGGGCTAGCTTCCTGCTGCATCTCAGGGAATTTCTCTGCCATGCAGCAGGTACTAGCTGCTCCATTTCAATGAAGTGTGAACCTCAGCACTGGGTAAAGGAAGGGCCCTCTTCCAAATATGTTCCTTCCTTGGGTATTCTGACTCAGTTTTAGAAGGAGTGACTTCTCTTCACATGTGCTATTCCTGGATTTATTAGATTTTCTTGATTCCTCAGTAGGTAATCACCTGCTTCTAGTTAATAATTTTTTACATTAAACTTTCCCTGTGTGAAATATGATGTGTTTCCTATCTCCTAACTGGGCACTGATAAAATATCTTTTAATTTTTTTTTTTTTGGCCATGCCATGTGGCTTGTGGACTCTTAGTTCCCTGACCAGGGATTGAACCTGTGCCCTCTGCAATGGAAGCATGAAGTTCTAACCATTGGATCACTAGGGAATTCCCAACATATCTTTTGGTCTTCATCATTGTCATGCTCAGTTGTTCAGTGGTGTCTGACTCTTGTGACCCCATGGACTACCAGGCTCCTCTGTCTATGGAATTTTCCAGGCAAGAATGGAGTGGGTTGCCATTTCCTTCTCCAGGGGATCTTCACAACCCAGGGATCAAACCCGTGTCTCTTGCATCTCCTGTACTGGCAGGAGGGTTCTTTACCACTAGCACCACCTGTGAAGCCCTTTTGCTCTTAGTAGCTACTTAAAAAAAAACCCAAACCCCAGAATTTTATTAGTTCAAGATTTGTTTTAGAAAGAACATAAATTACTCTTATGCGGTTATATAAGTGAAGGGATTGCCCAAGTGTGCAATTTAGAGAGGCAATTTGCTTTCTTTGGCCACTTTTAAGAGGTATTTCTTGAACTGGGCTCCCTGGACCCCTGTAAGCAGACCTTAAGTCAACTATTTCTATGAAACAAACCACCCTAAACATAATGGTTAAAATAATAATCTTTTGGGGGTTCTAGGGGGTTAAAAAAAACACAATAATCTTTTACAACTTCTCACATATTTGACAGGAAGACAACAAAGTCACATGACAAATGGTGAATATACAGGAAAGGACGAAGAACCGGGAGTCACAAAGAGCTGGACACGACTGAGAAAGGTCACTTTCACCACAAGGTCCAAGGCCATTATTAAAGACCTGTGAGTTTAAAATGTATTTTTAAATTTTGTATTTTCCACTAACAGTGGAATATCAGAAAGGGAAT